>NC_090821.1:26330263-26985263 GCF_000390325.3 Nicotiana tomentosiformis | reverse complement strand
ATGGTTAATACTCCCCTTTATATAGTAGAGGAGTTCCACTTATGGTATAACTCTAATTACACAAGGAAATTCCATGATTAACTAATTAACCATTTCTGATTTGATCAGTTCCGAGATTTACACAGTGATCTTCGACCAGTCACGGATATCTCGCCTTTGTGATATCTTTGATCTTGCTCGATATCTGTTTTGTTTGGCTTCGATCACTACTAGCCTCGATCTTGATAGTTATCTCGGTTCTGAACTCGATATCGTATCCTCGTGATATGTCCTATTCCGTTACGAGGCCATCCTCCGATGCGAACTCCTGGTCTCGGTCAAATAGTAAACTCGGGTGTGCCCAGTTTTAACCGAATAGAGATAGTCCCCTCGTTTTTTGAAATATAATGACAAGAAACGAATTGAGCCTTCGATTTTATATCTTGACCTGTCATGATGTCATCCTTGTGACGTAAGCGACTGAAACGTCTCGTCTGTACAATTACCAAGGCATTAAATGCACGCCAGTCGATGGTCGGTCACCGCCAATATTGAACTGCCATTGTGAAGTTTATAAATAGCCTCCCTCTCCACCATTTTGAACTTTTACTTTCAAATTTCCAATCTCCAAAGCTTTCTATATCTCCTAATTTCTTCATCTGCAAATCTACGATTTTCACTGCCAACCTCTTCTCAAAACACTAAATCTTATCATCTCCATCTATTTTTAACTTCAAATCCATACAAAAATGGCAAAAACATCAAAAACTGTTCCTCAAAAGGAAAACGCTTCTTCATCACGGCCGGCCGACGACAAGACACCGGCGGAGCCGCGCCCCGAGGAGTGTGTTCCCGGGGGGTGTGTCCTCACTTCCGATTTAAAGACCGATAAAGCCTCGTCGGTTCCCGATCGATGTGAGCCAGTGTCGATGTATATATTCTAGATAACTAAGGGATACCTTAAGCAGGTAAAGAAAGATTGCAACTGGGAGGACAAAGAGGTGGTGATCCCGACCCCCGAAGAGGACATCACCACCCATATGGAAGGGTTTCTAAGTGTTTACACTTACCCTTTCACGCTGGGCCCCCTCGACACCATCGTCGTAGATTTTTGCAGTCAGTATCAAATAACCCTAGGCAAAATCCATCCTTTCTTTTGGCGAATTGTGATTCTCCTCCGATTCTTCGTGAGCAAAGTCGAGGGGATGCCTTTCACCCTCGACCACCTCATTAGGTTATACAGTCCCCAACTCTATCGAGGCGAGTTAATAAAACTCCAACGCCGGGCTACCAAAGTGTTGTTCTCGAGCATAGACGAGGACAATGACCGAGGCTGGATGGGCCGGTTCGTTCGAGTGAGGACTTCTGACCTAATCCCGGCCGAGAAGATGCCATTTTCCGAGAAATAGAATATGAAGCGTAAGTACAATCCCCCTGTTAGCTCCTATTAATTGTTTTTCCCCTTTGCTTCTTCTCATTAATATATTATTCTGTGATGTAGCGGTCTCTTGGATGCTCGGTGCAATCCTTAACCTCAAGAGTTGGGTTCGGGACCTGGCCTCGACCTCTATGTATGCCGAGCATTCATGGCGTGACTTATTAAAGGGCCGATGGGAAGCCAAAACTCATGGTAAGCCCCTTTTCCACATCTTTAATGATTTTATCAAAGCATTTCTTACTTAACTTCCTTTCATACCGGCCTTGGAAAAGATGCTGTTATGAGGCCCCTATTTGGTAAGGGAGAGACTTCAATCCCGGCACCGAAACCGGCAAAGGACAAAAAGAGGAAAAAGTCCTCACCTTCCGAGAATCCAGAACCTAAGAAGAAGAAGGCTCGTAACCCGAGGAAGAACATCATCCTCCTAACCAAAGTCGGCGTCTAAGGGAGGAGGACGAAGAAGCGGAAGAAGACGACTCCGGGCTGGTGGCCCGAGTAGGAACGAGCCTCGAGCCCCCAAAGGCCACTGAATCAGTGAAGGCTGCAGAAACTCTATCTTGAGATGAGGGGGTCTCAGGAAGAGACTTGAGCGAAGCCCCCGAATCATTAAGGATCGAAGATGCCTCCCACCACACTGAGCCAATGGTGGGTACGACTGTCGCGGCCCCTCGAGATGAGGAGAACGCCCCAAGTGATTCACTTGGGGCAATAGAAATTGGAGGCTCCCCGATGCTCCCCTCGTTTTATGAGGAGATGATTCAAGAGGCTCAGGCCTTGAAGACCCTCTCCATCAAAGGAGCCTATAGAAGGGAATACTCCTTCCATGATTACTTTACCGGTCTGAGTGATTTAGAGGTCTCGAGGGACTCAGGCAAGGCATCAAGCCTTTTTAACGAAGCGCAGCAAGCTCTGAATCGGGTAAGCCTTAACTCCCCTTGTTGGTGTTACACTTGTGTTCATTTTTTTCTTCTTATCTAACTTTTTTTCTTTTTCTGTGTAGGCCTCGGTGCTTCACCGGAAAGCATTTTCTCGGTCTCGAGTTGAGCTGAGTCGGTGTGAGGTCGACCTCCAAGGGCTCACGGAGGAGAGGAATGCCCTTAAACTTCTCTGTGGGCAAAAAGAAGAGGAGACCAAGGACCTCCGAGTCGAGTTGGCCAAGGCTCACCAAGATCAGACCGACCTGATCGAGCAGGTAATGAAAATCTCAAATGTTCATGGGCTCGATTCGGGAAAGGTGGCTAATATTTCAATCTCACAGCTGCAGCAGAAGGTCGAGAGGATCGAGCAGCTCTGCGAGGAGGTCAATATGATGAAGGCGGAGACCTTGGGGTGGAAAGAAGGCATAGACCGCTTCGCTGTAGAAAGAGACTGCTTTATCCAAATTTTCATCAGTCGAAAGTCAGCTTCGAGGCATGAGGGAGAAGAGCTCGGCTCAAGTAAGGAAAATAGAGGAGCTCGAGGCTCGGTTGGCTTTTGAACTTGCCAAGGCCAAATCTGAAGCTGAAAAAGCAAAGGCCGAGGCAGATGCGATCGTGGCCGTCTACCGGGCCGATGCTGAAGTCGCTCTAGTCCAAGCGAGAGTGGCAGTCGAGATCGCTCAAACTCGAGCATATTGGATTGCCAAACTCGCCAAATGTCAATCTCGGAGGGAAACCCTCGAGTAGATCCACACTCGAGGTTTCGTGAAGCCGAAGCTGGAGCGCTGGCCACTTCGGATGATGATGATGATGATGGCAGCAAGTGCGGGTCCGAGAATGGGGAGGACCTAGATGGAGAAGAAGCTGCCCCTGAAGAAGATCAGGAACCTTAGGATTTTTCACTTTTGATCTTTTGTATAGGATCCTGATCGGATCTGGTAAATATTCTCAGATATATAAAGATCTCTTTCCTTTCTGACTTGTCTTTATTTCATTTATGCCTTGTGAAAATTTTGTTTTGTTTATGCCTTATGAAAATTTTATTCATAAGTTCGAGGCTCAGGCAATTTGATCGAAGCCGAACTAGTGTAGTTCTTATAATCGAGTGAGTACTTGCTCGAACTTGTAGCAGGATGACCCTTAGGTTTTAATTTAGTGAGGAAGCTTTCTCAAAAATAAACTGGCCCTTTAGGCTCTTGAATTAGGCCAATACGACCATAGCAAAAAGAATGGCTTTCTCCCCCTTTTCGGCTTGAAAAGTTTATTGTTTAATCATATAAATTTTGTTGTGCCTTAGCACGAAATAAAGGGTTTTCTCGAGAGTTCGAACGGTTCTGTACCCATTAGGATTTTGAAGGATCGATATTGTCGAGACCCTTTGTTTCATAATGCCTTAACATAAAATAAAGAATTTGTTTGAGAGTTCAAACGACTTTGTACCCATTAGGGTTTTCGAGAGTCGATATTATCGAAACCCTTAGAAATTTAGCCGAGGGTAGCCTTTTTATCTAGTTTGTGAAAATATTCGAAGGCCTGTTTAATAACGGGAATCGTACGTCTCCGAACCGTGTCAATTTGGCCGTAGCCTTTAACTTGGGATTTGCCTTTTGGGCTTGTTCCCCAAGTTGGAAAAATTGAATAAGGTTTGACTTTTGAGTAAAAGACCTCAAAATCGAGATTTGAAGGCTCCAATAGGTTCGTATGATAATTTCAGACTTGGGCGTATGTTCGAGTCGAGTATCGGATCACCTGGGAGCATTTCGGTGCTTATTATGAAAAGTTGAAGTATAAGAATTTCTTAAGTTTGATTTGAAGTGGACTTTGGTATTATCGATGTCCGTTTGAGGTTCCGAGCCTTGAAATAGGTTTGCATCGTTATTTGTGACTTGTATGCAAAGTTTGGCGTCATTCTAGAATGTTTTGGTATGATTAGGACGCGTTCGTCGAAGTTTGGAATGTTTGAAAGTTTTAAAAAAGGTTTCGATTGTCAATTCATAATTTTAATGTTTTTTGGCATGGTTTGAGGCTTCGACTAAGTCCGCATCATGTATTGGGATGTGCTGGTATGATTGGATGGGGTCCCGGGGGCCTCAGGTGCGAATCGGATTGGAAACGGATCGAGTTTGGACTTGGAAGGATTGTCGAGGCAGCTGAGATCTGGTGCAATCGCACCTGCGTAGAATGGGCCGCAGATGCGAGTTCGCGGAAGCGGCCAAAAGGGTTGCATAAGCGGAAGGAGTGAGGTTGGCCGGATCTGCAGGTGCGAGGAATTTACCGCACCTGCGAGCTCGCAGGTGCGGGCAGTGGAGCGCAGAAGCGGAATGGGGCCTGGGATGAAGATGCACAGAAGCGGAGAAAAATCTGCAAAAACAGACTTGCAGAAGCGGAACCTTGTCCGCGAAAGCGAAGCGCTGGAGGCAGTGGGGTGTTCGCAGATGCGATGGTTGGACCGCACCTGCGGGACTGCAGATGCGGTCAAGTGGCCGTAGGTGCGATGATCGCTAGGCATTGGTGCTTTTTAATTGAGACCTTACTCTCATTTCTCTCATTTTCTCTTGGGTTGGCCGAAGTTGAGGAGCTATTTTGAGGGATTTTGCTTCAAGCAACACGAGGTTATTACAAGTTAAATACTTGGATTATATATGGATTTTCACATGGAAATTTATGGAACTTCTTGGAAATTGTGGGATTTTAAGAGGAAAAACCTAGAATTGATAATTTTGGTTTTTGATCATGATTTTGGAAATAAAATTAGGAATAAATTATATATTTGAGTTCATAATATTATGGGTAATGTTTATCTTCAAAAATTTTCGGAATGCGTGAACGTGGGCCCGAAGGTTGATTTTATTGACTTTTCGAGCAGAGTTAAGAATTGTTATAAATTGTTAAATTGTAAGCATTGGGTATATTTTGATTGAATTGCATGTTGTTTAATTAGTTTCGGATCGTTTGGCTTAAATTGAAGAGTTAGAGAGGCGTTGGAGCCGGTTTTGGAACTTCGGAGCGAGGTAAGTCGCTTGTCTAACCTTTTGAGGGGGAAGCTACCCCTAGGTGATATTTATTGTTATGTGCAACTAGTTGTGGGTGCTACGTACGCACGAGGTGAGGGGAGTCTGCATGTAGCTAAAGCATGTTTATGTCCGGGTATACTTTGGACTTTATCATGTAATATTTGAATTGTTTGGACTCATTTTGCTAGCTTAATTAATTGAAATTTTAACTGAAATTGATTTAGAAACATATAAATATATTAGACCGAGCTTTATAACCTTGAGTTGTTGGCTAGTTATTTGAGAAACGGTAAAGATTATATTCACGTTGTGCTCATGTACTGTATTGTAAGCACGTGTCTCGTAATTCGGTAATTTCCTTCCTTTCTTGTGGAGCGGGCCGAATGCCTCGATAGTATAAGAGATGCATCTATGGTTCGTGTCGCTCGACTCTCGGCAGTGTACATATTATTTTAAATCGGGCTGAACGACCTCGACATAATCGTGCGTTATGTCGCTGGTAGTCCGAACACTCACGAGATTATCTTTCTGCCGATGCCCAGCATTTTATATGGTATTCCTTATTCACTGATATTGACACTTGACATTTCTGAGCCGTTATAGTAGAATACAAGATTGAGAAATTCATACTTTGAAGTAAATATTTGGAAGATTATGCTACTTACAGATTTACCCATCATCGTTGTGCACATCATATCTATTATGAATTATTATATTATTTTATTGGACCTCTAGTAAGCGTCAATGTCGACTCCTCGTCAATACTTCTCCGGGGTTAGGCTAGATACTTACTGGGTACGCGTTGATTTACGTACTCATACTGCACTTCTGCACTAAATGTGCCGGATTTGACAGGTTCATTGGGTGATTATCTTGGCGCACAGGCGCAATTGTTGAGGAGACTTTATGTGAGATGTATTCCAGGCTATACATCGCAGTCTACTGAGTCACCATCATACTATTTATTTTATTGTGTCTCATTGCACTCTAGACAGATGTTGTATTATTATTGTACTCCTTAGTAAAGGCTCGTGCACTTGTGACTCCAGGTTTTGGGATATTCTAGGAGTTGTTGATATTTTGCTTAGCATTTACACACTTATATCATCTATTCTGTTAAAAATTATAAATTCCCATGATTGTTATGCGTTGATTTATTTATCTAATAAAGAGCTACGATTTCGGAAATAATAAAATTCATAATTAAATCGGCAGTTCACAGTTGGCTTGCCTAACGACGACATTGGACGCCATCACCACCTATAGTGAGTTTTGGGTCGTGACATAGCTTGCCTCTGCGCCCGAATCTCATGACTCCATTCATAGAGGACACCTTCAAAAAGACTTTTTCTCCATTCATGAACTGCAAATCACGAACTCGCTTATTCATATAGGAGTTTGGTCTGCTTTGTGCTGTTCGAAGTCGTTCTTGTATCAATGCAACTTTCTTCAAAGCTTGCTGAACCAAATTCGGACCAATAGTTGTGCTTCACCAGGTTCAAACCACCCAACCAGTGAACGACACTTACGATCATATAGAGCTTCAAACGACGCCATCTGTATACTCGACTAGTAGCTATTATTACAAGCAAACTCTACTAACGACAACTGATCATTCCAATGTCAACCAAAATTAATCTCACAAGCTCTAAGGTGTGCTCAACTCAACCTGAGAACCCAATGACTTCTATAAAGACTTCCAAAACTCAGCAGTAAACTGTGCACCCCAATTTGATATCATAGAAATAGGCACACCATGAAGCCGAACTATCTCACGGAGGTAAATATATATCTGCTAACTGTTCTGCAGTATGAGTAACTCGAATTGGTAAGAAATGAGCAAACTTTTTGATTATATCCACGATCCCCCATACTGAATCATCTATACTATATTAAAAGTTGGAAGCCTAGAACTTAAAAGTCAAATTATATAAATACCTCTCTTATATTTTTTGCTAAATACCCTAATACAGTATATTAAAAATAACATTTAAATAAAAGAAAAAAATGATTTGATTTAAGTGACTTTTCTAAAAAGTTGTGTTTGTTCTCATTAACAACTAAAGGTTTTTTCCAATTAGTTTTAACCGGTGGCTTGGAAAAACCTTACTCAACCCTTGATTTGAAGGAAAAAAGAAATTTTCCCTATTTAATGTGTGTCTCTTGCTGTCAAAGTGTAAAATGAAACAATATGTCAAATAAAGCCATAGGAATTAATTCCAAATAATAAAGCTTCAATCTTTAGTCAAATTCCTAAAAGTCAACAAAATTCAACCTAGGCCCACATGGTCAAAACCCAAGTCAAAGGGTAGATCTCAACTACCCATAACCCCATGAGTCTAAATATGTAATTAGATTCCAAAACCGAGTCCAAATCCACTCCAAATCCCCAATGTTCACTCCCTTAAGTTGCACATAAATACCATAATTTTTCACTTTGAAATTCCAAATTTTAGGTGTATAAATCCACGAGAAATTAAGATCTATATAACTAAATCCAAGTGAAAATTCCTTACCTCCAATGTAGTACTGAAATTGTTCTTCAAAATCTCATCCTCTAGAAATCTAGGGCTCAAAATATGAAAGAATGGGCAAAATCCTAAAATATAGCACTTAAAAGTCTTTCCCAGGTAAACTCTTCGTGATCGCGGTTCAAAGCTTCGTGATCGTGAAGTACACAATGCAGTTGCCTAGTAATCACCCTATGCGATCACATATGTATCCCCGCAATCGTGAAAGTTAATCTTCCAAACTTCCGCGAACGCGAGATTCTCTTCGCCAACGGAAAAACTAACATTCCCCTTACCCACTCTGACTCTATGTGAACGTGGGACCAACCATGCTACCGCGAGACCAACCATGTAAATGTGATGAAAAACTTCCTTCCTGACTCTCTGATAGCATAGAACCCGCAGGGTCCTCCGAACCCTATGCACCACCCCTAGTTGAACCATGCCCTGTGGGTGCTCGAGTATCCGAGCCAGAGGAGGTGATGCAAAAGCTACTAAACTGGCTGGCTACACCATACCTCTACTAATATTCTGACAGGACGAAGGGAAGTCTCTCTGAATATGGACCCTAAGACCACACCCGTAGCATAGGGAAAGGTCCATGCAGCATACTCTCAAGTGCATCTTCCCTCACCCAGGGCATGAGTGCCTCTGCTGCGGCTAGAATCTCCTCCCTGACTGACCCTTCTAATAGGATTCCCTATTTCCCTGACTAGGCCTGAAATGGCTACACTGCTGCTGATTGGGCCCTAGTGGTGGTGCACTGGCTGAAGATTGAGAAAAATACTATGTTGGTTCCGATGACCCTCCCTTGAACATTGCCTTTCCACCACTACCACCACTGAAAGAACCACCAAAGTTGCTTGCATACCAGGCCTTCTTGTGACTATCTCGCTTCATTCTGTTCTTTAGCTTTTGGGTCTCTGTTGCCTGAACAAATGCCATATTCCCATAGTTTATATCAGGATTTCAAGGCGGTTGTAGTGGCTTCGTTGATAACCAAAGGACTAAGGCCTTGCACAAATCGGCGCACCCTAGCCTCTATATTAGGCAACATATAAACATCATATTGGAATGATCCGCAAATTTCAAATAGTAGTCCCACACACTCATACTTCCTTGCTTCAAGTTCTCAAACACGGCGACATGGGTCGCCCTAGTCTCAGTAGGTAAGAAATGATCCATGAAAGCATCGACAAACTCGTTCCAATTTGCCAGAGGGCTATCCTCCTCACAGGACTCCTCCCACAATTCAAACCATGAATACGCCACCTCTTTCAGGTGATAGGAGGCCAAATCTACAGCTTCTGTCTCAGTGGCACGCATCATACGAAGAGTCTTATGCATCTCATCAATAAATGCCTATGAGTCCTACTAGGGATTAGTACCCGTGAACAGCGGAGTATCCACGAAGGAATCGGTTTCCCTAGAACTGGATGAATCCCCTTTGTGGCTAGAGAAAGTAGACGTGGCATTTAATCTTTGGGCCTGGGAAGCCACTATCTGAGTCAATGAGTGGATGGCTCCCCTAAGGTTCCCATCAGAAACACTAGGACCGGAGGTGGAACTGGAGTATTAGTTGGAGGAGGAATATGTATATTCTCAGCAAGAGTAGTAGAATCAGGAGGTGTCGTGGTTGGGGGAATGTCCTCACTCCTTGGGTTCTCACCAGCAACATCAGGTATTATATTTTCTGCCACTATTAGGGTGGCATTGGCCCCTTGGCCGCTTCTCGCCTTCTTCTTAAGCGCCATGTACTAAAAAATTAGAACAACGCAATAATTAAAAATTAACAGTTTTATAAGCAGCTCTATCGCACGATCTAGAATATCAAAGAAGGGTGATATTCCTAAATGCCCAAGTAGCCTCCTAATTATAGATGTGGTCAACTTCACACCGATAGTAGGGACTCTACTAGACACGGTTCCGAGACATCTTAGGACACTTTAAAAACTTAGGCTCTGATATCAAGCATGTCACGGCCAAACATTGGGGAGCGGGACCAGATTCAACTGAGATATCCCAGTCAAGCAAGCCTACTTGATGCCTACTAACCAACCTTGCCATGAATCATTCAAGAATAAACTACAAGAGATAGTCAATCAAGGGGATAAAATGTACAACACCAATTTCACATTAATTAAAGAATTTCATGTGTTAGATGACAAAATAATACAAACCCTTAGATTACAAGTGGGGATAAATGACCAAAATAGCATTTTAAAGTTCCCTTCGTACTAACATAACCCACAATACGTCTAAAGAGTATCTATGTAAATATGAGAGTTGTATGGAACTTGCCGGTGATAAGGCCTCGGTTATACCTCAAAATAATAAATAGAGTCTATACAACAAAGGCCCTGATATGGAGTAGGGCTCACCGAGTAAGCTGAGAAGAGGGTACACCTATCAAGAAGCTACGCCACCTACTGAGGAACCACGTGCATCCACTAAAAATGTAGCCCCCCCCCCCGGCAAAAGGGACGTTAGTACATATGGAATGGTACTAGTATGTAAAGCTAAGTACCCTCACATGGAATGGAATGCCAAAACATGAAGAAAGAAACATGAAAGTAGTAGGACGAATCAATAATATTTAGATGCCATATTAAAATGAAATAAATTTCAAATAAGCATTAACAATTTTAGTTGGGAGATCATTAGTTTCCAACACACCACCATGCACGTGGCATGGAGTCTGATCTCGGTATGACCGGCTAGGACATCTCATCCCAATGTATGTGGGTTGACATAGCAATGCAAAACCACAATGTGCGCGGCATGGCATCCAATCTCCGCCCGATCTATTAGGTCGTCTTACCACAATGTCGTGTGGCTCGACATGGTCTTTGCTAGAAATCAATTCATCCCAATCAAGGGAAAATAGTCTCAACATAAGACAACGAGGGTATGTTCCTCAATCATCTCCTACACCGGCACGTGTAGTTTCAGGCTTGGGCCTTATAATCCACCCTTCCTTGTCTGACCTAACAATACTCCCAAAAATATTTCTATTTGAAAAGAAATATGTTCATCTCATAGAAATTCATAAATTTATTTCACCATCCCATGAGTCTTAACACATATTTCATACATAAATAATCACCATAAATTTATTAGAGATGGTAGACATACCTCTTGTTGTGGAACTCTTGAAAATCCCAACTTATGGTATTCTTGACAAATTTGGGAATTTGAATGAAAATCTATGCATTTCCAGGATCAATCCTTGTTAATATAAGTGTTTAGGAGTAGTAATTAACTAAAAATACTCCAAAAATATTACCTTGGTTCATGGGATGGATGTATAATACGGATTCCCTTTGGGATATTTATAGAATTCCTATGTGCGTTGCAGCGCACCTGGGCAAGTAAACGTGCAGCTGGGCACGCATACAAGGCAGAAAACCCTTCTTTTGTGCGCTGTCGTGCACTTGACAACCTCAGCGCGCAGTTGGGCGCGTAGATGGGATAGTGTCCAGTAAAATGGCCATAACATTCTGTAGAAATATTCAAATAATAAATAATTTGATGTATTGAAAACTAGACTCAAAGATATTTCATTTGATAGGTAAATCACCACCTAAATCATTATATATTGAGATTTGTACTCATTTAAAATTGGGTCTTGTGCGAATTCATTTGGAATATTAGCTCATTGCCTAGTTTCTAACTTGGCTTAGTTCTAATAGCTAGTGCGTCGGCTAGCTCATTGTGGAATCGAGGAATATACCTGAATTCAATGGATTTGAACCGTTTGCTAAGATCTTCCACATGTTGTCTATATGGGATAAGCTTGATATCTCGAGTTTCCCATTCGCCTTGTGCTTGCCTAATGATCAAATCAGAGTCTCCCATGATTAGTAATTCTTCTACATCCATGTCAATTGCCATGTTCATGCCCATGATGCAAGCTTCATATTCAGCAGTGTTATTCGTACAGAGAAACCGAAGTCGGTTCATAACCGGATAGTGCTGACAAGTGGGGGAAATCAAAATTGCCCCAATCCCAACACCCTTTGTATTTACAGCTCCATCAAAGAACATTTTCCAAGTCTTGATGTCTTCTGGAATTACCTCAACTGATTTTACTTTCTCGTCTGGGAAATAAGTGCTTAGGGGTTGGTATTCATCATCAACCGGGTTCTCAGCCAAATGATCGACCAAGGCTTGGACTTTCATAGCCCTGTGGGTGACATAGACAATGTCGAACTCTGTAAGCAGGATTTGCCATTTTGCTAGCCTTCCTGTGGGCATTGGTTTTTGGAATATGTATTTTAGAGGGTCTAATCTGGTTATGAGATAAGTGGTATAGGCCAACAAATAATGCCTAAGTTTTTGAGCGACCCAAGTTAAGGCACAACAGGTTCTTTCCAGCAAAGTGTATTTGGATTCATAGCTAGTAAATTTCTTGCTTAGATAGTAGATGGCTTGCTCTTTCTTCCCGGTCGCATCATGTTGCCCGAGGACACAACCAAAAGAATTCTCTAGGACCGTCAAGTATAAGAACAAAGGCCTTCCAGGCTCAGGCGGGACCAACACCGGCGGATTTGACAAATATTCTTTGATTTTGTCAAAAGCTTCTTGACACTCATCTGTTCATTTAATCACTGCGTATTTCTTTAGTAGCTTAAATATGGGATCACATGTGGTCATAAGCTGAGCGATGAACCTACTGATGTAATTCAACCTTCCCAGCAAACTCATGACCTCTTTCTTGGTTTTCGGAGGTGGCAGATCTCGGATAGATTTTATCTCTGTTGGATCTAACTCAATACCCCTCCGATTGACTATAAACCCCAGGAGTTTCCCAGATGGAACCCCAAATGCACATTTAGCTAGGTTCAATTTCAAGTCATACCTGCGCAGACGCTCGAAGAACTTTCTCAAATCTTGCACATGGCCTTCTTGTGTTCTGGATTTAATGATCACGTCATCAACGTACACCTCGATTTCTTGGTGCATCATGTCATGGAAGATGGCGGTCATAGCTCTCATGTAGGTTGCCTCGGCGTTTTTCAAACTGATTGGCATGACCCTGTAATAGTAGGTCCCCCACGGTGTGGTGAAGGTTGTCTTTTCTGCATCTTCTTCATCCATCAAGGCTTGATGATACCCAGCATAACAATCCACAAAAGACTGTACTTCGTGTTTGGCACAATTATCGACAAGGATGTAGATGTTTGGTAATGGGAAGTTGTCCTTGGGACTCGCTTTGTTCAAATCCATGTAGTCAACACATACACGGATCTTCCCATCCTTCTTTGTTACTGGGACTACATTGGCCAACCATATGGTGTATCGGACTACTCGGATCACACCGGCTTTTAATTGTTTAGCAACCTCTTCTTTAATTTTGTCGCTAATGTCTGTTTTGAATTTTCTTTTCTTTTGTTGGACAGGCGGACAACCGGGATAAGTTGGCAACTTGTGTACTACTATATCGACACTTAGACCTGGCATATCGTCGTAGGACCATGCAAACACATCTTTAAATTCAAATAAGAGTTAGATCAATGCGTCTCTAGTTTTTTCCTCTGCGTGAATGCTTATCATGGTCTCCCTGACCTCTTCTGAATCGCCAAAATTAATTGGCTCAGTTTCATTTAGGTTTGGCTTAGGCTTATTCTCGAATTGTTCCAATTCTCGATTTATTTCCTTAAAAGCCTCGTCTTCATAATATTCGGGTTCTTGATTCATTATTTCATAGTTAGACAGCGTTTTAGGATTTGGGCATGAAGTCCGCAGGTATGTCATGTTATTTAAGTCCGCATTATTAGAACTGAAACGAGAAAGATAAGAAAAATAGCAAAATCAGAAAGAATAACAGGAAAAGATTCATAGACGATGAAATATTGATTTCATTTCATTGAATTTGAAGATAGGAGGGTTTACATCGGAATTTAAAAAGACAACATAAACTAAAAACAATCGAGTTACACCCTGAAATAACTCAGAATGCAGAAAAGATGGCAAGACTGAACTACCGGGATTCCTGCCTGACTAGGAATGGAGTAGCCGGCCAGTTTTGCAATTTAGCATTGGGCCCATGTATTGAACCTCAGCAGTGCTCTAGCCTTCGCCCGGTTGGACCACGTGGACTTCATAGAGCATTTGCCTCATTGCTTCACAGATATCCTCAATTTCATCGGCTGTGAAGGCCTCTTCTTCTTCTTAAATATATCTTGGCTTAACAAAAGATTTGGCGAGGTGCGGGATTGGCTGAGGCAAAACCCACCCATCTTTCTTACGTTTATCGGCCCATTTTTCGTCGGCATCGGTGGCTTGGAAACCTATGCCAAAGAATTTCTTGTTGGCAGCCAAGGTGACCTGTAAGGATACCCCGAGCCCTTTTCCAGGATTGTACCCATGTTTGATCATTTTGCTAGCGACCATGATTGATGCGCTTGATAAACAAGGTTGAGGACACGGGGTTCCTTCCTCGCACTGGTCGGCGATCACAATTTCAAAGGCTTGGTAGACGATGTGCTCGCTTCCCTCTCTTGCCTCGAGGTATGTTACTGACGGGTCCCTGTAGATTGACTTTTCATCTTCTCCATGGACCACTATTTCTTGGTTCTTATGTTCGAACTTGACCATTTGATAGAGAGTAGAGGGCACGGCTCCCGCTGCATGGATCCATGGTCTTCCTAATAAAAAGTTATAGGACGTGTTCATGTCCAGAACTTGGAATGTTACTTCAAAATCTATGGGGCCAATGGTTAGGATTAAGTCAATCTCCTCTATCGTTTCCCTCTTGACACCGTCGAAAGCACGCACGCAAACATTGTTTGGTCTGATCCTTTCCGTCCCAATTTCCATCCTCTGCAATGTTGATAGAGGGCAAATATCGACTCCGGACCCGCCGTCCAACATGACCCTTTCCACATAACATCCCTCACATTTGACAGTCAAGTGAAGGGCCTTGTTGTGGGCGACTCCTTCGGGAGGCAAGTAATTTCGGCTAAAGGAGATTTGGTTGACCTCAAAAAATCGCTCTGCGATTCTTTCTAACTATTCAACCGTGGTCTCAATTGGAACATACGCCTCATTCAGCATCTTTAGAAGCACCTTTTGGTATTCGTTTGAGCTCATCAGTAGAGACAAGAGTGAAACCTGGGAGGGTGGCCTTTCTCAGTTCATCAAATACAGCATACTCCGGAAGAATTCCTCCGCAGTTACAGGCTTTTTGAGGGGGAAACGCTTCTGCTTGGTTTTGATCAATTCTTCTGGGTTATGATACTTCCCAGATTGGTTTGTTTCATTCACTTCCCCCTTAACTTCCTTCCCTTTATAACAATTGTCTGATTGTAGTTCCAAGGGACGACAGTAGTGTCTTTTATGGGATTTTGTGGCATGCGGCTAATGATCAAAGGCTCATCCAGCCTAGGTGGAATGACTAGACTCCGTGCCACGTAAGTCCCTTTTGGTACATATACTTTTGGTAGATTTGGCATGGTTTTCCTCTTCTCCAATCTCTTGGGAGGGCTTAACATGAGCTATCCCTTTCTGGGGGCTCTTGGGACGTAGAGAATGGCCTCTTTGGCAGGTATTGCCTCTGTCTTTGCTTCCCCATCCTTTTCTTCATTTTGGGGAGTGGAATTCATCTTTTTCTCATCCCTGACATGTTTTGCCACTGCTTTAGGTTTCTTCTCTGAATCAGCAATGACAATAATCGTTTTTAATGCAGGGTCGAATTCTTTGTCTTCACAGATAATCCTGATGACCGACCCATTATTATGGGCTAGTAACGGGTTGTTGGTTACATTGGGGACTTCCTCATCCCTTAACACTACCCTCTTCTGTTCGATCAGGTTCTCGACTGCTCTCTTAAGGGTCCAACAATCTTCAGTGTCATGCCCTTTCGCCCCGGAGTGATAAGCGCACCTGATACCTGGCCTATAGGATGGAGATTCTAGGTTCTGTCTGTTCGGAGGTACAGGCTGAAACAGGCCCATTTGGACTAATTTTGGGAAAAGGCTGGAGTATGACTCACCAATGGGTGTGAAGTCAGATTTTTTGGGTGGTTCACAGGGACGGGTGTTATATTGGTAATTATTCTGTGGTAGACGGGGATTATACGGGGCTTGGTGAGGAGGGTTATTTCTTGGAGGTGGAGATATGTTCTGATTGTAATGTTGTTGTGGTCGAGTGTACAGTTGAGCGTTCATTTCTACATAAGGATGAGGGGCCATAGCATAGGCTGTATCCTGGTGGGGGTAATAATGTTGCGGGCCCCTAGAAAGTGGACCAGAATAATTCCGGGGTCGCCGAGAGTTTCTTAATCTCGAAGCCATCATGGCTCCCTCTTCTTTTTTTCTTCCGGCTTGCTAAACTTCCCGAGCCGCTCTGAATGGCTTGGGAAGTGGCTCTTAGAGCTGATTGACTTAAGATGCGACCTGTTTTTAAGACGCTTTCTACCAATTCTCCAATTTTGATGGCCTCCGTGAACGGTTTGCCCATTGTAGACATCATGTTTTGAAAATAATCCGCCTCTTAGGCTTGTAAGAAGACACTGACCATCTCGGCCTCATCCATTGGGGTTTTTACCCTGGCCGCTTGTTCTCGCCATTTGATAGCGTAGTCCTGGAAGCTTTCCGGGGCTTTCTTTTTGAGGTTAGACAAAGAATTTCTATCCGAAGCGATGCCCACATTGTATTGGAATTGCCTTACAAAGTTGCGGGCCAGGTCATCCCATATGTGCCAATGAGAGATATCTTGGTCTATATACCATTCAAAAGCAATTCCGGTGAGGCTATCTCCGAAGTAGGCCATTATCAGCTCCTCTTTTCCACCAACTCCCCTCAGCTGGTTACAATATCGCTTTAAGTGAGCAATCGGGTCTCCATGCCCGTCATATCTTTCAAACTTTGGCGTCTTAAAGCCCACAGGTAAATGCACGTGAGGGAACATGCATAGATCAGCAAATGACATGCTCTTTTGACCACTCATGCCTTGTATATTCTTGAGGCTTTGCTCAATGCTTTTCATTTTTTGTGCTATCTCCTCTTGTTCAGGATTCCTCAAGACTCTCTATTATTCTATGGGAGATTCAGATTGTGGGTGTTGAGGATAGAAATTTGAGGTGACCCGAGCGACGTCCAATTGGAACTGGGGAGCTTGGAAAGTGAAGGTGGATGGTTCAAAGCTTTGTCAAGACAGTGTTGGTTGTGCCATACTAGAGTCTAGTGGTGTTGTGAACACGGTAGATGGTATTCCTGAAGATGGTGCCTGGGGGCGAACCTCAGAAGGCATTCCACTGAAGTTTGTTTACATGGTGGGGAACCCAAATGGCATGAATGGGTTGGCTACTGAGATAGGGACATTAGTAGTTCCTCCCGTCCTTGGGATCAACTCGGGGAAACTAGGGATAGTATTGGGTGGCTCCCTGCCATTGGACCATGCATCCCACATTTCTAGCATGCGGCATCTTAACCTCCTATTCTCCTCAGCAGTTGCTAACTCAGGCTGTGGGATAATTGATGCAGGGCTATCTTCGGGCTCAACGATAGGTAGATGACTCTCTGAGGCCATGGCGATACTTCCTTTAGATCTCGTGAAATAAGGGCGTGAAGCCAGATTACCACCACAAAACCAACCACCTAAAAATAGAACCTGTTCTTTTAAAAGCACACACAACAAACCGGTTAGTTTGAGACATTTAACACATAAGGAATCACATATTGGGGATGCAATGTACCTAAATAGTTAAACGTTTTTCTAAGATGCTTTGCGACGGCTGTATGTTTCATCCCAGCTTTATTGTCTCCCTCTTTTATTTTATCAACTATTTTCTTTTAGGGTTATGACCGAATCCTACGTGGATTGCCTACGTATCATGATACCGCATGAATCAGATCATTATGTAGTTCAGGAATACCGGGACCGGAGTAAATAAACTAACTCTTTTTTTTTTTACTTTTTTTATAACATTCAGACCATGAAATCTTTTAGAAAAAGAAAAACATATTTGTTTTTGAAATTTCCTTTTTTTTGGAATTTTTGAAAGAAAGGCTTTAAAAGAAGAAATAAAATATTGTTGGCTCTTTGTTTTTGATTTTCTTTTTTGAAATGTTTGAAAGAAAGACTTCTAAAGAAGCAAGAAAATATTTTTTGGATTTTGATTTGTATTATTTTTTTGAATTTCTAGGAGAAAGATTTCTAAAGAACGAAAAAACATATTTTATTTTTGGATTTTGATTGATTTTTTGTTTTTGAATGAAAGACTTCTAAAAAATTCTTTTTCTTTTGTTTTGAACTTTGGGAATTTCAAAAGTAAAAAAAAAATATTTTTATTGAATTTCCATTCGTTTTGTCTTCTTCTCTTTTTAAAAAGAAAGAAAAATATTTTTGGATTTTGAATGTTACCTCTAAATTTTCAAAAGAGGGACTTTAAAGAAAGACTTTTAAAGAAAAAAAAAAGAATATTGTTTTGGATTTTTGTTTCTGATTGTTTTGAAATTTTGGGAAAAATACTTCGAAATGTAGGAAACCCATATTTTGGAATTTGATTTTTGATTGATTTTTTTTTATTTCTTTTTTTTTTAATATATGAAAGGCTTTGGAAAGAAGGAAAATATTCTTTTGGGTTTAAAAACCTTTTCTTCTTTTTTTTTTTTTTTTTTTGAATTTTCTAAGAAAGACTTCTAAAGAGGAATTAAAGGAAAATATTTAAAAAAGGGGGGGGGGGGGGAGGGGGGTGGAACCGATGAGGTTTGCCTATGTATCTCACATCTTGTGAGAATCAGACCCACGTAGTTCGTTCAGTTTTGACATAATTAGAAAAATATGATATTGACTCACTTTCACATTTTCTTTTTCTCTCTCTTTTCAAAAACATTTTGCCAGAGAGGCATTTTCAAACCAGGGTGAATTTTTATTCTACCTCACTCTTGGTTTTTCTGTTATTTTTATTTCCTTAACTGGTCAACACACAAGCCAAAATAAATAAATGTACACGTAGCAGGTAAGATGTATCAGAATGGTCTTTTCTTTTCGGGTACTCCTGTCCTAGACGGACCCAACCCCTGTGTTCAGTCCCCTAAGTCAAATGCACGTGAAGTAAATAATCGTTCTTACTAGGGATCCGTCACGAGGTTTTGTTATTCTAGATTTAAATTTGGGGTGTGTTCTAGACATGGCTTACCCAAGCGGACAGCTTGAGCCGAGGTGGGAGCGACGTACCGGGAGCACGAAAGTCTACCCAGCCTAGTGGTTGATCCATCCTCTTTCTATTTGGTATGACCTCTAACAGAAAAGTGGGTCACGAGTACGTGTGCACCATATTTTTAGAAGACTCAGAAAGGAGGCGTAAGAAGACAGTTTAATACAGTTCAAATAATATTAAAGCGGTAAATGAGCGGCAATTAGCACATTAGGCCCACAAAATAAAGTAATATCAACAATCAATAAATCCAAATAAAAATCATATTAACAAGCTCGAATTCTTGAACCCTGAACGAGAGATTCTGGGTTCGATCCCCAGCAGAGTCGCCACAGCTGTCACACCTCTTTTTTTTCGATAGGATAGGGATAAGGGAGTTTTTCCAATTAAAGTGACATTAATCGAAATGGGATTATTTATTTAATTTCAGAGTCGCCTCTTGGAATAATTTATGGTGTCCCAAGTTATCAATTTATTTTAAATCCCAAATCGAGAAAATTTTGACTCCGTTAAAAGGCTGCGCAACCAGAAGACCGAGTAAGAAATTTTATTAACCCGAGAGAAGGTGTTAGGCACTCCCGAATTCTGTGGTTTCAGCACGGTCGCTTAATGATTTATACTTGGCTCATTTTATTTAATTGCTCATTTTGGGACTTATGTGTATTTTACCATATACCGCTTTTAATTACTCGATTATGCTAGAAGAATTATCTTAATGCAAGCTACGCATACGTATACTCGTTTAGTTTTTAATGTGTATCAAAAATTGTATCACGCGTACATGTACACAATTCACGACACTTAGTTTATTTAAGAAAAAAGATTTTGGGTCAAAGTCACGCGAACGCGTACCTTGAATTTATTTAACTATCGGGATCACGTTATGCGAACATGCACGTAATCATGATAGTAGTTTAAAATCCGCGCTTAAAGCATTTTTACGAGTATTAAGGCATTTTATTTACTAAGATTGTTTGACCATGGTCACGCGAACATGTACCTTGGTTTTGTTTTGGCATCACAACTACGTCACACGTGCGTGTACATAATTGTAATAATTAATTCAATTATGAGTACCTAAAGTTATGCTAAATATTTTATGTCATGTGGCTAAGTGTAAAGGTCCAAGACTATGTGATATATTTGTTTGAATCAAATGGGGGCAGCTTATGTATGAACTGTCAAACAATTCTATATCTAAAAGGGCTTTAGGCCTGAAAAGGCTGAGTCCAAATGGACTCTAGCCCAAGATGATATTGTCCATTATCTGGCTGAGTCCAAATGGACTCTAGCCCAAGATGATATTGTCCATTATCTGGACCAGCTACTGAATTAATTTGAAAAAGAATTTGGGCATGTTTGAGTCCAATTGACTCTGGCCCGGTGCATATTTAAAAAGAAGCTAAATGAATTCAGTCAAAACGCTTTGGGCCTGGTTACCATGTAGTCCAAATGACTCTGGCCCAATACAATATTATTAAACATTCGATCAATTAAACATATTTAATTCAGGAAGATTCGGGCCTAATAATGAGTCCAAATGACTCTAGCCCAATATTCATTTGTGGACCAATAAATGAAATTATCTAAAGATATTTGGGCCTGGTGATAATGAGTCCCAAGTGACTCTGGCCCAATTCGTATTTATTTGAACGAGTTTAATGTTTGTAACAGCAATTGCAAAATTTTCCTAGTGTTTACCTTTTAAAACAGAAGTTAAAAAGGAATTTTGTGATATGCATAAAATAAATCGAAATTTAGGCTAAATTTGGATAATTTCCTACTGATTGCCTAAGTATTCATTTTCTTATTAACTTATGTTAAAGTGCTAATGTAACGATCCGGCCAGTCGTTTCGAGAGTTATAGCCCTGTTTTCTCCATTTCTACTTCTTTTTGTGTTATTCAGCTATATTATATTATATCGGGTTAGTTGGTTCGGGTCCAGAAGGAACTCGGAGTGAATTGAGACGCTTAGTCTCTTAAGTAGAAACTTAAGTTGAAAAAGTCAACCGAATATTGACCTATGTGTAAACGATCTCGGATTTGAATTTTGATGGTTCCGTTAGCTCCGTTAGGTGATTTTGGACTTAGGAGTGCATCCGGAATGTGATTTGGAGGCCCGTGATAGAATTAGGCTTGAATTGGCGAAATTGAAAATTTGACGATTTCAGTCGGCAGTGAAAAATTTGATATCGGGGTCGGAATGGAATTTCGGAAGTTGGAGTAGCTTCGTAGTGTCATTTGTGGCGTGTGTGCAAAATTTGAGGTTATTCAGACATGGTATGTTTGGTTTCGGCACCGGTTGCTGAATTTGGAAATTTAGAAGTTCTTAGGCTTGAATCCGAGGGTAATTTTGTATTTGGATGTTGTTTTGAGTGATTCGAAGGTTCGACTAAGTTGGTATGTTGATATATGACTTGTTGGTATTTTTGGTTGAGGTCCCGAGGGCCTCGGGGTGATTCTGGGTGGTTAACGGATTTGTTGAAGTTGGAAATTGCAGCCGGAGCTGCTGCTTCTGCTATTTCTGCACCTGCGGAAGTAAGGGTCGCAGGTGCGAGGCCGCTGGTGCGCGTGGGAAGTGAAAAGGTGCGGGAGACGCTTGGCCAAGGCTGGGAATGCAGGTGCGAAGAATTGGCCGCATCTGCGAGCCCGCAGGTGCGAAGCCTTGAGCACAGATGAGGAGAGGAGTTTGGACTGGTTTCGCAGATGCGCACCTGGGACCGCAGATGCGAGGAAGGGGTCCGCAGATGCGGAATCTGTGGGATTTAGTGAGTTGCACAGGTGCGCACCGGTGTCCGCAGATGCGGAAGCGCAGGTGCGAGAAAATGGCCGCAGGTACGAAAAACCTGGGCAGAATCCTTAAATAGAACCCTTCGCGAATTTTGGTCATTCTTCACAATTTTAACTCGGTTTTTGGAGCTTTTGGAGGGGTTTGAAGAGGGAATTAAGAGGATTTCGTTGAGGTAAGTTACTTGAGCCCTAATACTTGTATATATGGTGATTTTCCATTATTTAATTATGGTAATTAGTGAAAATGAGGGGTTAGGGCTTGAAAATTTTGGAAAAGTAATTTAAGGATTTGAAGGACCAAACGATGTCGGATTTTGATGAATTTGGTATGGTTAGACTCGTGAGTGAATGAGCTTTCTAGTTTTGTAAATTTTGTCGGATTTCGAGATGAGGGCCCGGGGGCCGGGTTTGAGCCAATTTCGGATTTCGGTCTAATTTTGTAGTTTTTCTTGTGGAATTCATTCCATTATCGTGTATTGATGGTATTGTACTGATTGTGAATAGATTCGGAGCATTTGGAGGCCGAGTCCAGAGGCAAGAGTATTGCGGGTTAGAGATTTGACTGGTTTGAGGTAAGTAACGATTGTAAATCTGGTCCTGAGGGTATGAAACCCCAGATTTCGTATCATTCTACTACTTTTAGTGACGCACATTCTAGGTGACGGGCGTGTGGGCGTGCACTGTTGGGGAATTGTGACTTGGTCTGTCCCGTAGCAATTATAAAGTTGCATACTTTGTTGAAACCATTTGATACTTATATGTTTTAGAAAGAATTTCTGTAAATTGGAATGAATGCCATATTTGGGCCTTGCGCCAATGCTGTTTGGACCCTTAGGGGCTGTTTCTTACCATCCTCTCATTGTTTTCGATTGAAAATCTATACTCAGTCATGTTTATACTTGTTTACCGCATAACTCAGTTTTATGACTCTATTTTGATGCATATAAATATTTTGGGCCTAATGCCCTGTTTTACTGAAATGCCCGAGTGGCCTGATTTGTGAGGATGAGTGTGGATCGGGGTTGCCCGCCTGCAGCATACTTTATGACTGTGTGAGGCCGAGGGCCTGATTTGTGAGGATGAGTGTGGATCGGGGCTGCCCGCCTGCAGCATACTTTATTATTATCACATGTGAGTTATCCGTGCAGATTATAGTGCTTGGGCTGAAGGAGCCCCTCCGGAGTCTGTACACACCCCAATAAGCGCAAGTACCTACTGAGTGCGAGTGCCGAGTGCCGAGTGACTGGGAGACATGAGTGATTGGGAGGTATGTCCGAGTGGCAAGAGTGATTGTGAGGTTTGCCCGAGGGGCTGTATATGAGTGATGTTTTGCCAGAGGGGCTGTTTATGATTTCATCATATTTGCTCACTTTTTCATTGAGAATTCATTTGAAAAACTGTTGGAAAAATATCTTTAAATGATTTTTACTGGAACTGGGTTTAAACGAGATGTTTGATTCAGATCCTGATTTTAAAAGCATGTGGTATTTTACTGAGATTTCCTGATATGAACGTTATATGCTTTATTGCTCTTCACTACTGCTCAGTCTTTATTTATTGTTGTTATTTACTGAGTTGGCGTACTCACGTTACTTCCTGCACCTTGTGTGCAGATTCAGGTATAGCTGGACACAGTAGCGGTTATTGAGTATTTTGGTTGCAGATTTTCTTGGAGATAGCAAGGTAGCTGTTTGGCGATCGCAGCCCCTGTCTTCTCCCTCTTATCTTCCTCTAGTTGTATTTAGTTGTTTTTCAGGCTGAGTTAGCCTTGATATTGTTAGACAGAATGTAGCAGATGCTCATGACTAGTGACACCCCGATATCGAGCTTTTCTTTTCCGCACTTCTATTTTTCTTTGATTTGAACTCTTTAAATGAAAATTTTATGTTAAATAAACTTGAAATTATCTTTAAAATAAAATATCGGTTGTTTTGGAAATGAGTCGGCTTGCCTAGTTCCACGACATGCGCCATCATGACAGGGGTTAGTTTTGGGTCGTGACAGATTGGTATCAGAGCCTACGTTACATAGGTCTCACGAGTCATGAGCGGGTTTAGTAGAGTCTTGCGGATCGGTACGGAGACGTCTGTGCTTATCTTCAGGAGGCTGCAGAACCTTTAGGAAACTCCACATTCTTGAATTCTTGTCGTGTGAATCTGTTGATTCTAGTAACTAAACATCTGTTGTTTCATTCTCTCACAGATGGTGGGGACTCGTACTACCGGTCAGGAGGGCCAGCCGCCAGTACCACCAGCCAGGGCCGCGAGAGGCCGAGGCTGTGGTAGAGGTCGTGGTAGGGGCAGAGATGCAGCCCGTACAGCATTTGGGGCAGTACCTACAGATCCACCGGTTATCCCAGATCAGGACCAAGTTCCAGTTGTTGATGCACCAGCTCAGGCACCACATGTGCCTATTGTGATTCCAGGCCTTCAGGAGGCCCTAGCTCAGATTCTGACAGCGTGCATTGGCCTTGCTCAGGCGGTCTCTATTTCGACGGCCGAAACCACTTCTCAGGCTAGGGGAGGCACTCAGACTCCCGTCACTCGCACACCCGAGCAGGTTATTCAGGGACTTCAGACACCAGAGGCACCACCAGCCCAGTCGATTGCTGTTGCTCAGGATTATGTGGTTCCTGATATGCCTGAGGATGATCAGCGCAGGTTGGAGAGGTTTGGGAGACTTCAGCCACCACCTTTCAGTGGCACAAAGAGAGAGGATGCTCAGGACTTTTTGGATAGGTGTCAGAGGATACTCCGTACTGCTAGTATTTTGGAGACTTATGGGGTCTCATTCACTACCTTTCAGTTTTCTGGGGCTGCACTCAAATGGTGGGAGACTTAAGAGAGGCGTAGGCCTGTTGGCGCAGCACCCCTTACTTGACACTAGTTCTCCGTGGTCTTTTTGGAGAAGTTCGTGCCTCGATCCTGCAGAGAGGAGCTGCGTAGACAGTTTGAGCGGCTCCGCCAGGGTGATATGTCTGTGATGCAGTATGAGATGCGGTTCTCCGAGTTGGCCCGTCATGCTATCTGGTTGGTTCCCACGGATAGAGAGAGGATCATGATGTTTATTGATGGCCTCACTTATCAGCTATAGTTGCTCATGACCAGGGAGCGAGTTTCGAGTGCTACCTTTGATGAGGTTGTTGACATTGCTCGGCAGATTGAGATGGTTCACGATCAGGAGAGGGTTGAGCGGGAGGCCAAGAGGCCTCATGGACAGGGTGGATTCAGCGGTGCTCCTTTTGGGGGTCAGTTCCAGCACGGTAGAGGTCGTCATTTCAGACAGGCTCAGTCAGCTCGGCCATTTCTTCGGGGTGCATCATCTGGCCATGGTTCTCACAGATCTCATCAGGGCCACTCATCACTTAGTGCCCTTCCAGTTCAGAGTTCGTCCAGTGCTCCACCTGTTCAGGGCTCTTCCATGCCAGGTTCTTCTACCAGTCATCCCGGTGCTAGGGGTTCCCTTCAGTTTCCACTGCCAGCACTAGGGAGTTGTTTTGAGTGTGGGGAGCTTGGCATATGTGGAGGCAGTGTCCTCATTGTCATGGAGGTCCATCTCAGCAGAAGAGTCAGCCTCCGACTATAACACCAGCTACCTCACCACTCGCCCAGTCAGCTTGGGGTGGAGGTCAGTCAGCTAGGAGTCGCTCTAGAGGGGGAGGCAGATCAGGGGGTGGTCAGGACCATTTCTATGCTCTCCCTGCCAGACCAGATGCTATTTCTTCAGATGTTGTGATTACAGGTATTGTCTCAGTTTGCCACAGAGATTCCTCAGTATTATTTGACACTGGTTCCACGTATTCATATGTTTTCTCATATTTTGCCCATTTTCTGGATATGCCCCGTGAGTCCTTAGTTTCATCTGTACATGTATCTACTCATGTGGGCGATACTATTATTGTGGACCGCGTATATCGGTCATATGTGGTGACTATTGGGGGTCTGGAGACCCGAGTAGATCTATTATTGCTCAGTATGGTTGACTTTGATGTGATATTGGGTAGGGATTGGTTATCTCCATGTCATGTTGTTCTAGATTGTCACGCTAAGACGGTGATGTTGGCTATGCCGGGAATTCCGAGGGTTGAGTGGAGCGGTTCTATAGATTATGTACCAAGTAGGGTGATTTCATATTTGAAGGCTCAGTGCATGGTTGAGAAGGGTTGCCTATCTTATTTGGCTTTTGTGAGGGATGTTAGTGCAGAGACCCCCGTCATTGATTATGTTCCGATGGTACGTGATTTTTCGGATGTGTTTCCTGCATACCTACCGGGCATGCTGCCTGACAGGGATATTGACTTTGGTATTGATTTGGTGCCGGGCACTCAGCCCATTTCTATTCCACCGTATCGTATTGCACCGATGGAGTTGAAGGAATTGAAAGAACAGCTTCAAGAACTCCTCGATAAGGGGTTTATTCGGCCTAATGTGTCACTTTGGGGTGCACCGGTTCTATTTGTGAAAAAGAAGGATGGTTCCCTGAGAATGTGTATTGATTACAGGCAGTTGAACAAGGTCACAGTCAAGAACAAGTATCCTTTACCTCGTATTGATGATTTATTCGACCAGCTTCAGGGAGCGAGGGTGTTCTCCAAGATTGATTTGAGGTCCGGCTATCACCAGCTGAAGATTTGGGATTCAGGTATTCTCAAGACAGCTTTCAGAACCCGATATGGCCATTATGAGTTCTTAGTGATGTCTTTTGGGCTGACCAATGCCCCAGTAGCCTTCATGTATTTGATGAACAGTGTATTCCAGCCCTATTTGGACTCATTCGTCGTTGTATTCATTGACGACATCCTGGTGTACTCCCGTAGCCGGAAGAGCACGCTCAACATTTGAGGGTTGTATTGCAGAGATTGAGGGAGGAGAAGCTTTATGCAAAGTTCTCTAAATGTGAGTTTTGGCTCAGTTCAGTAGCATTGTTGGGGCACGTGGTGTCCAGTGAGGGTATTCAGGTGGATCCAAAGAAGATAGAGGCGGTGAAGAGTTGGCCCAGACCGTCCTCAGCCACGGAGATTAGGAGCTTTCTTGGTTTGGCGGGTTACTACCGTCGCTTTTTGGAGGGATTTTCATCTATTGCATCTCCCTTGACCAAATTGACCCAAAAGGGTGCTCCATTCAGGTGGTCGGATGAATGTGAGGAGAGCTTCCAGAAGCTCAAGACTGCTTTGACCATAGCTCTAGTGTTAGTTCTGCCACTAGCTTAAGGTTCTTACACCGTGTATTGTGATGCCTCGAGGATAGGCATTGGTTGTGTTTTGATGTAGGAGGCTAGGGTGATTGCCTATGCCTCGTGCAAGTTCAAGTCCTATGAGAAGAACTATCCTATCCATGATCTTGAGTTAGCAGCCATTGTTCACGCCTTAAAGATTTGGCGTCATTATTTGTATGGGGTTCATTGTGAGATCTATACTGATCACCGGAGTCTGCAGTATCTGTTAAAGCAGAAGGATCTTAATTTGCGTCAGCGGATATGGTTGGAGCTTCTTAAGGACTATGATATCACTATTTTGTACCATCCGGGGAAGGTCAATGTGGTGGCCGATGCTTTGAGTCGCCGGGCAGAGAGTTTGGGGAGTTTAGCATATCTTCCAACAACAGAGAGACCTTTGGCATTGGATGCTCAGACCTTAGCAGGCCAGCTTGTCAGATTAGATATTTCGGAGCCTAGCCGGGTATTGGCTTGTGTGGTCTCCAGGTCTTCTCTTTATGACCGTATCAGGGAGCGTCAGTATGATGACCCCCACTTGCTCATTCTTCAGGACAGGGTTCGGAGAGGTGATGCTAGGGATGTGACTATTGGTGATGATGGCATGCTGAGAATGCAATGCCGGATATGTGTGCCTAATGTAGATGGGCTTCGAGAGTTGATTCTTGAGGAGGCCCACAGCTCGTGGTATTCCATCTATCCGGGTGCCGCGAAGATGTACCAGGATTTGAGGCAGCACTATTGGTGGAGGCGTATGAAGAAGGATATAGTTGGGTTTGTGGCTCCGTGTCTAAACTGTCAGCAGGTTAAGTATAAGAATCAGAGATCGGGTGGCTTGCTTCAAAGGTTAGAGATCCTAGAGTGGAAGTGGGAGCGGATCACTATGGACTTTGTAGTTGGGCTCCCAAGGACTTCGAGGAAGTTCGACGCTATTTGGGTTATTGTGGATCGGCTGACCAAGTCCGCGCACTTCATTCCAGTTGGTACTACTCACTCTTCAGAGCGGTTGGCTGAAATTTACATACGAGAGATCGTTCGCCTGCATGGTGTCCCAGTTTCCATCATTTCAAATAGGGGTACTCAGTTCACATCGCAGTTTTGGAGGGCCGTGCAGCGAGAGTTGGGTACTCAGGTTGAGTTAAGCATAACTTTTCACCCTCAGACGGACGGGCAGTCCGAGCGCACTATTCAGATATTGGAGCACATGTTGCGTGCTTGTGTCATTGACTTTGGGGGTTCATGGGACCAGTTTCTTCCACTCGCGGAGTTTGCATATAACAACAGTTATCAGTCGAGTATTCAGATTGCTCCGTACGAGACTTTGTATGGGAGGAGGTGTAGATCTCCGGTTGGATGGTTTGAGCCGGGTGAGGCTAGGCTCTTAGGTACAGACTTGGTTCAGGACACATTAGATAAGGTGAAATTAATTCAGGAGCGGTTTCGCACGGCGCAGTCTAGGCAGAAGAGCTACGCAGATAGGAAGGTCCGTGATGTGTATTTTATGGTTGGGGAGAAAGTTTTGCTGAAGGTATCACCTGTGAAGGGTGTTATGAGGTTTGGGAAGAGGGGCAAGTTGAGCCCCCGGTTCATTGGGCCTTTTGAGGTGCTTCAGAGGATAGGAGAGGTGGCTTATAAGCTTGCCTTGCCACCCAGCTTGTCGAGTGTGCATCCAGTGTTTCATGTTTCCATGCTCCGGAAGTATATTGGAGATCCGTCCCATGTTTTGGATTTCAGCACGTTTCAGTTGGAGGGTGATATGACTTATGATGTGGAGCCGGTGGCTATTATGGATCGGCAGGTTCGAAGGTTGAGGTCAAAGGATATAGCGTCAGTGAAGGTGCAATAGAGAGGTCAGCCTATGGAGGAAGCCACCTGGGAGACCGAGCGGGAGATGCAGAGCAGATATCCACGCCAATTCGAGACTCCAAGTATGTTTCTAGACCCGTTCGAGGACGAACGGATGTTTAAGAGGGGGAGGATGTAATGACTCGGCCGGTCTTTTCAAGAGTTGTAGCCCCGTTTTCCCCATTTCTACTTCTTTTTGTGTTATTCAGCTATATTATGTTATATCGGGTTAGTTGGTTCGGGTCCGGAAGGAACTCAGAGTGAATTGAGACACTTAGTCTCTTAAGTAGAAACTTAAGTTGGAAAAGTCAACCGGATATTGACCTATGTGTAAACGATCTCGGATTTGAATTATGATGGTTCCGTTAGCTCCGTTAGGTGATTTTGGACTTAGAAGTGCGTCCAAAATGTGATTTGGAGGTCCGTGATAGAATTAGGCTTGAATTGGCGAAATTGAAAATTTGACGATTTCGGTCGGCAGTGGAAAATTTGATATCGGGGTCGGAATGGAATTCCAGAAGTTGGAGTAAGTTCGTAGTGTCATTTGTGACGTGTGTGCAAAATTTGAGGTTATTCGGACATGGTTTGGTTGGTTTCGGCATCGATTGCCGAATTTGGAAATTTAGAAGTTCTTAGGCTTGAATCTGAGGGTAATTTGGTATTTGGATGTTGTTTTGAGTGATTCGAAGGTTCGACTAAGTTGGTATGTTGATATATGACTTGTTTGTATTTTTGGTTGAGGTCCCGAGGGCCTCGTGGTGATTCCGGGTGGTTAACGGATTTGTTGAAGTTGGATATTGCAGCTGGAGCTGCTGCTTCTGCTATTTCCGCACCTGCGGAAGAAAGGGTCACAGGTGCAAGGCCGCTGGTGCGCATGGGGAGTGCGTGGGTATGGGAGATGCTGGTCCAAGTATGGGAATGCAGGTGCGAAGAATTGGCCGCATCTGCGAGCCCGCAGGTGCGAAGCCTTGAGCGCAGATGCGGAGAGGAGGAGTTTGGACTGGTTTCGCAGATGCGCACCTGGGACCACAGATGCGAGTCCGCAGGTGCGAGGAAGGGGTCTGCAGATGCGGAATCTGTGGGATTAAGTGAGTTGCACAGGTGCGCACCGGTGTCCGCAGATGCGGAAGCGCAGGTGCGAGAAAATGGCCGCAGGTACGAAAAACCTGGGCAGAATCCTTAAATAGAACCCTTCGCGAATTTTGGTCATTCTTCACAATTTTAACTCGGTTTTTGGAGCTTTTGGAGGGGTTTGAAGAGGGAATTAAGAGGATTTCGTTGAGGTAAGTTACTGGAGCCCTAATACTTGTATATATGGTGATTTTTCGTTATTTAATCATGGTAATTAGTGAAAATGAGGGGTTAGGGCTTGAAACTTTTGGGGATTTGAATGAACAAATGATGTCGGATTTTGATGAATTTAGTATGGTTAGACTCGTGAGTGAATGAGCTTTCTATATTTGTGAATTTTGTCAGATTTCGAGACGTGGGCTCAAGGGCCGAGTTTGAGCCAATTTCGGATTTTGGTCTAATTTTGTAGTTTTTCTTGTGGAATTCATTCCATTAGCGCGTATTGATGGTATTGTACTGATTGTGAATAGATTCGGAGTATTTGGAGGCCGAGTACAGAGGCAAGAGCATTGCGGGTTAGAGATTTGACCAGTATGAGGTAAGTAACGATTGTAAATCTGGTCATGAGGGTATGAAACCCCGGATTTCGTATCATTCTACTATTTTTAGTGACGCACATGCTAGGTGACGGACGTGTGGACGTGTACTGTTGGGAAATTGTGACTTGGTCCGTCCCGTAGCAACTGTAAAGTTGCATACTTTGTTGAAACCATTTGATACTTATATGTTTTAGAAAGAATTTTTGTAAATTGGGCTGAATGCCATGTTTGGGCCTTGCGCCAATGTTGTTTGGATCCTTAGGGGCTGTTTCTTTCCATCCTCTCATTGATTTTGATTGAAAATCTATACTCAGTCATGTTTATACTTGTTTACCGCATAACTCAGTTTTATGATTCTATTTTGATGCATATAAATATTTTGGGCCGAATGCCCTATTTTACTGAAATGCCCGAGTGGCCTGATTTGTGAGGATGAGTGTGGATTAGGGCTGCCCGCCAGCAGCATACTTTATGACTGAGTGAGGCCGAGGGCCTGATTTGTGAGGATGAGTGTGGATCGGGGCTGCCCGCCAGCAGCATACTTTATTATTATCGCACGTGAGTTATCCGTGCAGATTATAGTGCTTGGGCTAAAGGAGCCCCTCCGGAGTCTGTACACACCCCCAGTGAGCGCAGGTACTTACTGAGTGCGAGTGCCGAGTGCCGAGTGCCGAGTGCTGAGTGACTGGGAGGCATGAGTGATTGGGAGGTATGCCCGAGTGGCAAGAGTGATTGTGAGGTTTGTCTGAGGCGCTGTATATGAGTGATGTTTTGCCCGAGGGGCTGTTTATAATTTCATCATTTTTGCTCACTTTTGCTTTGAGCCTTCGTTTGAAAAACTGTTGGAAAAATATCTTTAAATAATTTTTACTGGAACTGGGTTTAAACGAGATGTTTGATTCAGATCCTGATTTTAAAAGCATGTGGTATTTTACTGAGATTTCCTGATATGAACATTATATGCTTTATTGCTCTTCACTACTGTTCAGTCTTTATTTATTGTTGTTATTTACTGAGTTGGCATACTCACGTTACTTCCTGCACCTTGTGTGCAGATTCAGGTATAGCTGGACACAGTAGCGGTTATTGAGTGTTTTGGTTGCAGATTTTCTTGGAGATAGCAAGGTAGCTGTTTGGCGATCGCAGCCCCTGCTCTTCTCCCTCTTATCTTCCTCTAGTTGTATTTAACTATTTTTCAGGCTGAGTAAGCCTTGATATTGTTAGACAGATTGTAGCAGATGCTCATGACTAGTGACACCCTGATGTCGGGCTTTTCTTTTCCGCACTTCTGGTTTTCTTTGATTTGAACTCTTTAAATGGAGGTTTTATGTTAAATAACCTTGAAATTATCTTTAAAATAAAATATCGATTGTTTTAGAAATGAGTCGGCTTGCCTAGTTCCACGACAGGCGCCATCACGACAGGGGTTAGTTTTGGGTCGTGATAGCTAAGTTTAAAACTCATTTGCATTTTAAAATTTAAAGTGTCAAGACCTTTAATCAACTCATTTTTATTTAACAGAAAATTAGAATACAATTCCATGAACCTAATTGGTTTTGGGCCTGAAAATGTATTATGATTACTATCAAGTTTGCTCGTAAAATCCGACTTTTTATGATTTTATAAACTAATAGCATCAGAATTACTATATTTGATTGTGATTGTTTAAGACATAATAAAAGTGCTAATTAAACTAGCACATTGCATAAGAGAAAAAAAACAAAATTATTACATCTTACTAACATGGACAGTGATAAATATCTACCTATTATTATTCTAACAAATTTTCTAAAAATGCTTTTTCTTGTTCTTACTATTACATATGAACGTGCAGATTTTATAAATGTATGAAAGCTTTAAACAAATTTTATAATCTTTTTAGAACACTTTAACATTATAGCTAATATACCTTAAACAATCTAAAACATTGTAAATAATTAACTCTTCATGAATTTACACACAATTCTTAAACATACAACTTTTACTAACAACGATTTATGTAATAACTTAACTTAAGCATAAAGTCATAATCAAACCAACCACAAACTTCAATAAACATCAAAAGAATCATGATAAAACAGAATGAAACTTTACATTTGTTAAGAGAGTACCTTGATAGCAACAAACAAACAGACAGCTAAAAGAAAATAAATCTCTGAACTTGAGTAAAACAACAACAGTGAAACCCAGCAGAATAAGAAAAATGACCAAATTTTAAAATAGGAAAGGAATGTATTTTTTGATTTTGAAAGATCAAAGTTGATTTTCAGAAGTTTTTCTTTTGAAAGAGAGCTAAATCTTAAGGCAGTCTAGAAAATTTTCTGTGTGTTGTAAGTGTGTATAGCTATTTCAGTCTGTATTCAGGTGTAAGTAAAATATGAATTTTTCAGCTCTATAAAGGTGTATATTGTTTGCTCTTATAATGAAAAGGGAAGAGTGTATTTATAGAGTAAATGAGTGAAAAAGGATAAGAATTAGGGTATAAAAAAATCTGCCAGAATTCCTCATAAATTAGGGAAATGGCATCTTTCTTAACAGAAATGGACAACTGTCCAATTTCTAGTACCTTCCTTATCTCAGAAAATGGATAAGTGTCTAATTTCTGGATATTTTTGTATCTTAACCCTATTTTCCTACTCAACGTTGGGACAGTTGTCCCTATTCTAGAAGTTTCTAGTATTTACTGAATAATTTTCAGAATTAGGATTCCAAAACTGACCCTTAAGGGTCTTGGAATTACCTCAGAACCAAGTTGGTTCTGGGCCTGAGTCAGGTGACTCTTGACCTAAGGACTTGGGCTCTTAAGCTTTTTAACAAAGCTATGGACATGTCTATTAAGACAGGCCCAATTTATGAGCCAAATAGAACGTGCCACTTTAATGAGGCCCAGTTCTTAATAATTACTTAAACAAACAGTAACAAATAAAAAATAATGGCAATTAATTTAACAAAAATAAATAAAGGAGTAATACTAAAAATAAACGCAGAACTAATAATAAAAATAAAACAGAAAGCAAAAAGGAAAAATAAATTAATCTACAGTGTTTTTAATTTATCTTAATTAAATTTGTTTAATTACTTAATTAGTTTAAGCAACATAACGAATAATAATAAATAAAAATAGTAACAACAATAAAACATGCAATAATAATAAGGAAGAAAACATAATGGAAAATAACAGAAAAATATATATAAAAAAATGATCTAGCCGTGAAAAAACTCTCGTGCCAAGACTCCCATATGGGATGTGAGATCCTTGATGGGAGATCTTGATTGGAGGATTTTTTGGACGGACTAGGTTGGATCTAGGGTTTTGAAAAATAGATCTAGGGTTTCGGAGACCCTAGATCTAAGATCTATGATTGGTTTTTGGGGATTTGGTTGGTGAAATGAGGTTTAGGAGAGTGAGAGGAAGGTATGGGGTGAGTTTGAGTGGGTTTAGAGTTCCACCGCTGCCGTAGGCGATTTCCGGCGACGGGGCTAAGGCGGCATTAGGGTTTGGTGGTGGTTATGGGCGGAGATGGCGGCTAGGGTTTGGGGTGTTAGGGCGGCTGAGAGAGATGTGAAAGAGTGGGGTTTGAAATGAGGGGGTAAGGGAGGGTTAGGACATATATATGTGGGAATGGGGGTGAGTTTCGAGCCGTTAGATCTATCAAAGATCAACGGCCTGGATTAATTGGTGTCAAACGGCGCCGTTTGGTTTATATGGGGGCTGGACCGGTTTAAAAGGGGTTGGGCTTGGATATTTTGGGTTAAGTTTGGGGATTGGGCTGGTTTTTGTTTGATTTTTGGGATTGGGCTTGGTTAATCACTAGCCCAGTCCGATTTTAGGTTAGTTAAAACCCTTTTTTGTTTAATTAATTTTAAAATCTAATTAATTTTTATTAAATCCTAAATCAAACACTAAATTACCTTAGGTTATAAAATTACACTAATTATCTATTTGCATTATTTACACAATTAGTCAATCTTAAGTTTTTTAAAAAGAAAAATTACTAGTTTTAATATTGAAATTAAAAAGTGTCAAACATAAACAATTTTTGTGATTTTCTTTTAATAATATGATTAAGCTATGTAATTAAATTAAAAACCTAATAATGCAAGATGATGAAGATTTAAAATATTTTTTTTAGTTTTCATAACATTAAAAATGAAAAATGCGACTAAAAATGCAAATAATTCCAAATAAATACCAAAAAATCCTAAACAAATCTAAAAATAAATAGGACTAATTTATTTATTAATTTTGTAGGAATATTTTTATAGGATAAAAATTACATGCTCACAGTCGACATCCAGCCAACCTTTTCAACTTAAGTTTTAAACTTTGGAACTAAGTGTTCCGATTCATTCTAAAATCTCTCCGGATCCGAACCACTTTGCTCCGGCAAGTCATATAACAGTTATAAAGTATAGAATGATCATTAAATAGGGGAACATGGCTACAGCTTTAAAACGACTGATTGGGTCGTTACAGCTGTTTTTTTGTTTGACTTGTTTCGGTAGCTATCTTCTTGATTTAGTTAAAATTAGCCTACATTACTTCATTTTCTTGGTAATAATATGTGAGCATAGTATACTTTATATTGCCCAATACCATGACAGTTTGTTCATTTTGCTTCTTCAAGCAATACAATAAGTATTGATATGCGCAGAATAAATATTGCTTGTATAAGTAAAGAAATTCAGTGAGACCATCATCAGGAGGATTATCCGAGAAGTCTTCTATAGAGGGTCAGTGAGAAGCCAACTAAATACAGCTCTTGGAAGACTTAATTAATATCATGTTTGCAGTCTATGAACTTGGTGGACTCGGGTAGTTAAGGATGTGATTAGTAGTATTTTTGCTTCACATCTTTGGATGAAATCCAGGTGCAGTTGTATGTACAGAATGTTACTTGGTGATAAAATTTTTATTGACCGTAAAAAGAAAAAGTTCTTATAAATTGAATTATTTAACATAAGAAAGTTGCATTCCACTTTGATTGAACTCATAATTCTCATAGTGCCTCTGGCAGAGAAACACACCGTGCATTTTGAAAATTTCGAATTTTATCAACACTTTTGTTAACCCTTCTAACGGTTACACAAATTTGAAGGAATACGTTTGAAAAGTTACTTACTAATATGAAATAACACACCCTTTCAAATCAACTTCCTCTATTTTTCTTCTGATTAAATAATTATCTGTATATATATATATATATATATATATATATATATATATATATATATATATATATATATATATTGAATAAAAAATCAATAATGGACACTACTGGATGTTTAATTTGTAACTAAAGGCAGCTAATAACCATGCTCGAACCTTTAGAATTAATATGAATATAAAAAAATTCACATTATACATGACTTATTATTAGGCAATGTGTAACGATCCGGCCGGTCGTTTTGAGTATTATAACCCCGTTCTCCTATTTACTGCTCCATTTATGTTTTATAGTTGTTTTATGACTTACCGGGTTAGTGGGTTCGGGTCCGGAAGGAATTCGGAATGAAATGAGACACTTAGTCTATTAATTGAAAATTTAAGTTAGAAAAGTGGATCGGATATGGACCTATGTGTAAACGACTTTGGATTTAAATTTTGATTATTCCACTAGCTCCGTATGGTATTTTGGACTTAGGAGCGTGTCCGGAAAATTATTTAGAGGTCCGTAGTGGAATTAGGCTTGAAATGTTGAAAGGTGAATTTTTGGGAAGTTGACCGGAGGGTTGACTTTTTGATATCGGAGTCAGAATCTGATTCTGAAAATTTGAATACCTCCGTTATGTTATTTATGACTTGTGCGCAAAATTTGAGGTCAATCGGACGTGATTTGACAGGTTCCGGAGTCATTTGTAGAAATTAGAAATTTCATAAGTTCATTAGGCTTGAATTGGGGTGTAATTCATGGTTTTAGCGTTGTTTGAGGTGATTTGAGGGTTTGACTAAGTCCGTATGATATTTTAGGACTTGTTGGTATATTTGGTTGAGGTCCCGAGGGGCTCGAGTGAGTTTTGGATAGTTAACGGATCACAAATTTGGACTTGAACAGCTGCTGAATTTTTCTGATATTTGATGATGCTTTCCTTCTACGCGATCGTGTGAATGCGTCTGCGATCACGTAGGCTTAGTTGGTCAGTGGGGGGTTTTTGTTCTACGCGATCATGTGGAAATATCTGCGATCGCGTAGGGTTAATGTGAAGCAGTAACATTTTGTGCTTCGCGATTGCGTGAAGCGGGACGTGATCGCGTAGCTCTGGGATTTTGTGACTCTCGAACGCGTGAAGAAGGTCGCGTTCGCGTAGAGTAAGTGGAGCGAAAATAGAAGTCACGCGTTTTGTGCTTCGCGATCGCGTGGACGGGTCCGCGATCGCGTAGGTCTGTGATGTTGTGCTTCGCGATCGCGTGGGAAAGTTTGCGATCGCGTAGAGTAAAATCTTGGCGATGAAAAATTGTTCTTCGCGATCGCGTGGGAATGTTCGCGATCACGTAGAGCAAATGTCTGGGCAGAGAGTTTAAGTTCTGAAAATGGGACTCAGTTTTTGACGGATTTGAGCTCGGGAAGAGGCGATTTTCGAAAGTTTTTCAAGGAAAATAATGGAGTAAGTGTTCTTAACTCAATATTGGTTAAATTACCCGAATCCATGGTTGTTTTTATCATTTAATTGGTGAATTAAGTTGGAAAAGTTTGAAAACCCTCTTAGTTTAAATTGAAGATTTGAGGGTCGAGTTGGGGTCGGATTTTGATAAAATTGATATGGGTAGACTCGTGGTTGAATGGGCTTCCGGATTTTGTAACTTTTGTAGGGTTCCGAGACGTGGGCCCCACAAGCGATTTTTGAGCTAAAATTCAAATTTTTATGAAAAATTATATTTTTCATATGGAATTAATTCCAATAAATTTTATTGACTGAAACGAATTATTTGTGACTAGATTCGAGGCATTCAGAGGCCGATTTGCGAGGCAAAGACATAGCAGAGTAAAGAATTTCACGCTTTGAAGTAAGTAACAGTTTTAAATCTGGTCCTGAGGGTATGAAACCCCGGAATTTTGTGTCATGTGATTATTTTGGAGGTGACGCACATGCTAGGTGACGGGCGTGTGGGCGTGCACCGAAGGGATTGTGACTTGGTCCGTCCCGTCAAAATATAAAGTTGAATAATTTATTGTTAGTTATATGCTCTCTATGTATTGAAGAAATTTGACTATAAATCATGTTAGAAATCATGCTTAGGTTTTGTGATAGTACTGTTGGGACACACCAAGGGCACGTACTTATTGAATTAATTGCTAATTTCTATCTTATGCTCAGTCATGATTTTACTTGTGTATCATACCTTAGTCTTTCTTGATATTTATTGATGCACTATGTTATCTTTGTTTGGGCTGATCTTTGTGATTTCTGAGAGCCCGAGAGACTAGAGAGGTTGAGGACTAAGTAAGGCCGAGGGTCTGTCGGCGAGGTAAAGATATTATGGCATGTGAGTTGTCCGTGTAGATTATGGTGCTTGGGCTGTAGGAGCCCCTCCGGAGTCTGTACATCCCTAGTGAGCGCGGGTACCCATTGAGTGTGAGTGCTGAGGGATGAGAGCCGAGTGATGAGTTGAGTGACTGTTGCCTGAGAGGGTGTACTTGCTTTGCATTTGTTATTGTACTTGATTGCTATCTGTCATTGTTGTGAAATCTCTGAAAGATTTTATATCCATATTATATGAAATTGGACTGAATAATATTGATTTGACTTAAACTGCCAGATTTGTAAGCATGTCTATTCTTTGCTGGAATTACTGAAAGTGAACTGTAACTGTGTAGCTCGTCATTATCTTCAGTTCCTTAGTTATTATTGTTACTTGCTGAGTTGGTTGTACTCATACTATACCCTGTACTTCGTGTGCAGATCCAGGTATTTTCGGACATAGCGGGTGTTGATCATTTCGCACAGTTGATTTTCAGGAGAGTCAGATGTAGCTGCCGTGTTTCGCAGACCTTGTCTCTCTTTCCCTATCTCCTTGTTTACTGTATTTTGGTCTTAGACTATTATAGACCTTATGTTCCAAATTTGTATCTATATTAGATGCTCGTGTACTCAGTGACACCAAGTTTTGGGCAGTGTTCGTGTCAGTATTTCTGGGATTTTGTATTGTATTAAATTATTGTATTTTCAAACTTAAGAGAAATTGTGGTTTATCGAGATTATCGGCTTGCCTAGTATCGAGATAGGCGCCATCACGACAGGTTAGGATTTTGGGTCTTGACAAGTTGGTATCACGGCCTAGGTTGCATAGGTCTCACGAGTCATGAACAGGTTTAGTAGAGTCTTGCAGATCGGTACAGAGACGTCTGTACTTATCTTCGAGAGGCTGCGGAACCCTTAGGAAAAATTTACTTTCTTGTATTCTGTCGTGCTAATTTGTTGATTTTGGAAACTAAATTTCTGCTATTTTATTTTTCTCACAGATGCTGAGGACACGTACTACCAGATCGGACGGCCATCCACCAGTGCCACTAGTTAAGTCTGCGAGAGGCCGGGGCCGTGGTAGAGGCCGGGGCCGAGGTAGAGGTCGAGGTGTAGCTCGTACCACAGTTGGACCAGCACCTATAGTACCACCAGTTGCTCCAGCTCAGGAGCAGATTCCGGATATAGCTGAGCCGACAGGATCAGCTCAGGCACCAGCTGTGCCCATTGAGATTCCAAACTTTCAGGAGACTTTGGCCTAGATATTGGTAGCTTTCATTGGTCTTGCTCAGGCGGTTTCGGCTCAGGCCGCACCTGCCGCTTCTCAGGCCGGGGGAGGTACTCATACCCCTGTTGCCGGTACTCCAGACCAGGTAGTACAGGGACTTCAGATACCGGGGGCACTACCAGCCTAGCCGGTTGCAGCTGCTCAGGCCCCGGTAGTTCCTGTTATGGAAGATGATGAGCAGAGGAGACTTGAGAGATTTGAGAGGCTTCGACCTCCACCATTTAGCGGTACTGAGTCAGAGGATGCCCAGCGTTTTCTAGATAAGTGTCAGTGGATGCTTCGGACAACAGGTATTCTAGAGACTAGTGGGGTCTCATTCATACTTTTCAGTTTTCTGGGGATGCCTTCAGATGGTGGGAGTCTTACGAGAGGTGTAGGTCGGTCGGTGCAGCACCCCTTACCTGGCAGCAGTTCTCCGGTCTATTCCAGGAGAAGTTCGTGCCTCAGTCTTGCAAAGAGGAGCTGCGCAGGCAGTTTGAGCAGCTTCGTCAGGGTGATATGTCCGTGAAACAATATGAGATGAGATTTTCAGAATTGGCCCGTCATGCTATCTGGTTGATTCCCACAGACAGGAAAAGGATCAGGAGATTCATAGATGGCCTCACTTTTCAGCTGCGATTACTCATGACTAGAGAGAGTGTCTGGTGCTACTTTCGATGAGGTTGTCGACATTGCTCGTCATATTGAGATAGTTCATAGCCAGGAGTGGGTTGAGAAGAAGGTAAGAGGCCTCGTGGTTCCGGTGATTTCAGCAGTGTTCCTTCAGGGGGTCAGTTTTACCGCGGTAGGGGTCGTTCTTATAGACACGCTCAAGCGAGTCGTCCAGCTCATCGTGGTGCATCAGCTAGCCATGGTTCTTACAGTGCTCACTCAGACAAGTCTTCATTCAGTGCGCTACCAGTGCAGAGTTCTCATCATGCCTCGTCTGCTCAGGCTTCTACAGGTAATTCTTCGGGTTATCAGGAGCAGCAGTTCCGTTAAAGGAGGGGTTGTTTTGAGGGGCGAGAATTGGGTCATTTCAAGAGAGATTGTCCTAGGATGTTGAGTGGGGCTCCACAACAGAGTTCTCGACCAACGGCACCAGCTCGGGGTGGGGGTCAGGCAGCTAGGGGTCGCCCAAGAGGGGGAGGCCGATCAGGTGGTGGGCAGGCTCAATTTTATACTTTTCTTGCCAGGCCAGATATTGTTGCCTCAGACGCAGTGATCACATATATTGTTTCAGTGTGCCACAGGGAGGCTTCTATATTATTTGACCTTGGTTCCACTTATTCATATGTATCATCGTATTTTTCTCATTACCTGGATATGCCCTGTGAGTCCTTAGTTTCACCTATTTGTGTATCTACATCGGTGGGCGATATTATTACTGTGGACCGTGTGTATCGATCGTGTGTGGTGACTATTGGGAAATTGGAGACTAAAGCTGATCTCTTATTACTTGGTATGGTTGATTTCGATGTAATCCTAGGTATGGATTGGTTATCTCCATGTCATGCTATTCTGGACTGTCACGTAAAAATCGTGACATTGACGATGTCGGGGTTGCCGAAGGTTGAATGGAGAGGTTCTCTAGATTTTGTTCCTAGTAGGGTAATTTCTTATTTGAAGGCCCAACGTATGGTTGAAAAGGGATGTCTGTCATATTTGGCCTTTGTGAGAGATGTTGATATTGATACTCCTATTATTGATTTAGTACCGATCGTGCGAGATTTTTCGGATATATTTTCTGCAGACCTGCCCGGTATGCCACCCGACAGAGATATTGATATCGGTATTGGCTTGGTGCATGGCACTCAACCTATTTCTATTCCTCCGTATAGTATGGCACCAGCTGAGTTAAAATAATTGAAAGAGCAACTTCAGGAACTCCTTGAAAAGGGATTTATTAGGCCTAGTGTGTCACCTTGGGGTACACCAGTTCTGTTTGTGAAAAATAAAGATGGTACTATGCGGATATGCATTGACTATAGGCAGTTGAACAAAGTGAAGATCAAGAATAAATATCCTTTGCCGCGTATTGATGACTTATTTGACCAGCTTCAGGGAGCGAGGGTGTTCTCAAAAATTGATTTGAGATCTGGGTATCACCAGTTGAATATTCGGGATTTAGATATTCTGAAGACGGCATTCAGAACTCATTATGGCCACTATGAATTTCTTGTGATGTCTTTTGGGCTAACCAATGCCCTAGCGGCATTTATGCATTTGATGAATAATGTATTTTAGCCATATCTTGATTTATTTGTCGTAGTATTTATTGATGATATTCAGGTGTACTCACGTAGCCAGGAGGAGCAGGCACAACACTTAGGTATTGTATTACAAAGGCTGAGAGATGAGAAACTTTATGCCAAATTCTCTAAGTAAGAGTTCTGGCTTAGTTCGGTGGCATTCTTGGGACATATAGTGTCCAGTGAAGGAATTAAGGTGGATTCGAAGAAAATAAAGGCAGTTCAGAATTGGCCCAGACCATCTTCAGTTACTGAGATTCGAAGTTTTATCGGCTTGGCCGGTTATTATCGTCGTTTCGTGGAGGGTTTCTCGTCTATTGCATCACCTATGACTAAATTGACCCAGAAAGGTGCTCCGTTCAAGTTGTCGGATGAATGTGAAGAGAGCTTTCAGAAGCTCAAGATAGCTTTGACTACAGTTCCAGTATTGGTGTTGCCTACAGGTTCAGAGTCTTATATTGTGTATTGTGATGCGTCGCGTATTGGTCTCGGCGCAGTGCTGATGCAAGACTGTAGGGTGATTGCCTATGCGTCCAGACAGTTAAAGGTACATGAGTAGAATTATCCAGTCCACGATCTTGAGTTAGAAGCTATTGTTCATGCCTTGAAAATTTGGCGGCATTACTTGTACGGTGTCCAGTGTGAGGTATATACCGATCATCAGAGTCTACAACACTTATTTAAACAGAAGGATCTTAACTTGCGGCAGCGAAGGTGGTTGGAGTTGCTTAAGGATTATGATATCACCATTCTCTATCATCCCGGAAAGGCCAGTGTGGTGGCCGATGCCTTGAGTCGTAAGGCGGAGAGTTTGGGCAGCTTAGCATACTTACCGGTAGCAGAGAGTCCTTTAGCCTTGGATGTTCAGGCCTTGGCTAATCAGTTTGTTAGATTGGATATTTTCGAACCAAATCGAGTTTTGGCCTGTGTGGTTTCTCGGTCTTCTTTATATGATCGCATCAGAGAGCGCCAGTATGATGATCCACATCTGCTTGTCCTTAAGGACACGGTTCAGCACGGTGATGCAAAGGAAGTCACTATTGGAGATGACGGTGTATTACGCATGCAGGGCAGACTATGTGTGCCTAATGTAGATGGTTTGCGCGAGCTGATTCTCCAGGAAGCTCACAGTTCGCGGTACTCTATTCATCCAGGCGCTGCGAAGATGTATCAGGATTTGAGGCAACACTATTGGTGGAGGCGGATGAAGAAAGATATAGTTGGGTTTGTATCTCGGTGTTTAAATTGTCAACAGGTAAAGTATGAGCATCAGAGACCGGGCGGATTGCTACAGAGACTTGAAATTCCGGAGTGGAAGTGGGAGCGTATTACCATGGACTTCGTAGTTGGACTCCCACGGACTTTGAGAAAGTTTGATGTTGTTTGGGTGATAGTAGATCGGTTGACCAAATCTGCGCATTTTATTCTAGTCGGTACTAATTATTCTTTGGAGCGGTTGACTAGGATTTATATTCGCGAGATTGTTCGCCTACACGGTGTGCCGGTGTCTATTATTTCAGATCGGGGTACGCAGTTTACCTCACAGTTTTGGAGGGCAGAGCAGCGAGAATTGGGCACAAAGGTTCAGTTGAGTATAGCATTTCACCCTCAGATGGACGGATAGTCCGAGCGCACTATTCAGATATTGAAGAATATTCTACGCACTTGTATCATTGATTTTGGGGGTTCTTAGGATCAATTTCTGCCACTCGCGGAGTTTGCTTACAATAATAGCTACCAGTCAAGCATTCAGATGGCTCTGTATGAAGCTTTGAATGGGAGACGGTGCCGATCTATGGTGGGTTGGTTTGAGCGGGTGAGGTTAGGCTATTGGGTACTGACTTGGTTCAAGATTCTTTAGAGAAGGTCAAAGTAATTCAGGAACGGCTTTGCACGGTACAGTCTAGACAGAAGAGTTATGACGACAGGAAGGTTCGTGATGTTGTTCACATGGTGGGGAAGAAGGTTCTGCTCAAGATTTCACCCATGAAGGGTGTGTTGAGGTTCGGAAAGAAGGGCAAGTTGAGCCCTCGGTATATTGGGGTTTTTGAGATACTTAAGAAAATTGGATAGGTGGCTTATGAACTTGCTTTGCCACCTAGTCTATCAGGTGTTCATCCAGTGTTCCATGTATCCATGCTCCGAAAGTATGTCCAGGATCCGTCTCATATTCTTGATTTCAGTACAGTACACCTAGACGGTAATTTGACTTATGACGTGGAACCGGTGGCTATTTTAGACCGGCAGGTTAGAAAGCTGAGGTCAAAGAGCATAGCATCAGTGAAGGTACAGTGGAGAGGCCAGCTAGCCAGAGAAGCTACTTGGGAGATTGAGCAGGAGATGCGGAGCAAATATCCACACTTATTTGAGACTCCAGGTATTGTTCTAAACCCGTTCGAGGACGAACGTTTGTTTAAGAAGGAAAGAATGTAACGACTCGACCGGTCGTTTTGAGTATTATAACCCTATTCCCCCATTTACTGCTCAATTTATGCTTTATAGTTATTTTATGACTTACCGGGTTAGTGGGTTCGGGTCCAGAAGGAATTCGGAGTGAAATGAGACACTTTGTCTCATAATAAAAAATTTAAGTTAGAAAAGTGAACCGGATATGGATCTATGTGTAAACAACCTCGGATTTGAATTTTGATAATTCCAATAGCCCCGTATGGTGATTTTGGAGTTAGGAGCGTGTCCGAAAAATTATTTAGAGGTCCGTAGTGGAATTAGGCTTGAAATACCGAAAGTTGAATTTTTGAAAAGTTGACCGGGGGTTTGACTTTTTTATATTGGGGTTGGAATCCGATTCTGAAAATTTGAATACCTCCGTTATGTCATTTATGACTTGTATGCAAAATTTGAGGTCAATCAGACATGATTAGAGAGGTTCCGGAGTCATTTGTAGAAATTAGAAATTTCAATGTTCATTAGGCTTGAATTGGGGTGTAATTCATGGTTTAACCGTTGTTTGAGGTGATTTGAGGGTTCGACTAAGTCCGTATGATGTTTTAGGACTTGTTGGTATATTTGGTTGAGGTCTCGAGGGGCTCGGGTGAGTTTTGGATAGTTAACGGATCAAAATTTTGGATTTGAATAGGTGCTGGAATTTTATGATATCTGATGATCTTTTCCTTCTACGCGATCGCGTGAATATGTCTGCGATCGCGTAGGCTTAGTTGGTCAGTGGGGGTTTTTGTTCTACGCGATCGCGTGGGAATATCTGCGATCGCGTAGGGTTACTGCGAGGATGCGATCGCGTAGCTCTGGGATTTTGTGACTCGCGAACGCGTAAAGAAGGTCCCGTTCGCGTAGAGTAAGTGGAGCGAAATAAGAAGTCACACGTTTTTTGCTTCGCGATCGCGTGGACGGGTCCGTGATCGCGTAGGTCTGTGATGTTGTGCTTCGCGATCGCGTGGGAAAGTTCGCGATTGCGTAGAGTAAAATCTGGGCGATGAAAAATTATTCTTCACGATCGCGTGGGAATGTTCGCAATCGCGTAGAGCAAATGTCTGGGCAGAGAGTTTAAGTTTTAAAAAGTTTTTGACGGATTTGAGCTCGGGAAGAGGCGATTTTCGGGAGTTTTTCAAGAAAAACAACGGGGTAAGTGTTCTTAACTCAATATTGGTTAAATTACCCGAATCCATGGTTATTTTTATCATTTAATTGGTGAATTAAGTTGGAAAAGTTTGAAAACCCTCTGAGTTTAAATTGAAAATTTGAGGGTCGAGTTGGGGTTGGATTTTGATAAAATTGGTATGGGTAGACTCGTGGTTGAATGGACTTCCAAATTTTATAACTTTTGTAGGGTTCCGAGACGTGGGCCCCACATGCGATATTTGAGCTAAAATTCAGATTTTTATGGAAAATTATATTTTTCATATGGAATTATTTCAAATAAATTTTATTGACTGAAACGAATTATTTGTGACTAGATTCGAGGCATTCAAAGGCCGATTTGCGAAGCAAAGGCATAGCAGAGTAAAGAATTTCATGCTCTGAAGTAAGTAACAGTTTTAAATCTGGTCCTGAGGTATGAAACCCCGAAATTTTATGTCATGTGATTATTTTGGTGGTGACGCACATGCTAGGTGACGGGCGTGTGGGCGTGCACCGAGGGGATTGTGACTTGGTTCGTCCCGTGAAACTGTAAATTTGAATAATTTATTGTTAGTTATATGCTCTCTATGTGTTGAAGAAATTTGACTATAAATTATGTTAGAAATCATGCTTAGGCTATGTGATAGTACTGTTGGGACCCACAGAGGGCACGTACTTATTGAATTAATTGCTAATTTCTATCTTGTGCTCAGTCATGATTTTACTTGCGTATCATACCTCAGTCTTTCTTGATATTTATTGATGCATTATGTTATCTTTGTTTGGACTGATCTTTGTAATTTCTGAGAGCCCGAGAAACTAGAGAGGTTAAGGACTGAGTAAGGCCGAGGGCCTATCGGTGAGGTAAGGATATTATGGCACGTGAGTTGTCCGTGGAGAATATTATAGCATGTGAGTTGTCCGTGCAACACGTGAGTTGTCCGTGTAGATTATGGCGCTTGGGGTATAGGAGCCCCTCCGGAGTCTGTACATCCCTAGTGAGCGCGGGTACCCATTGAGTGTGAGTGCTGAGGGATGAGAGCCGAGTGATGAGTTGAGTGACTGTTGCCTGAGAGGGTGTACTTGCTTTGCATTTGTTATTGTACTTGATTGCTATCTGTCATTGTTGTGAAATCTCTGAAAGATTTTATATCCATATTATATGAAATTGGACTGAATAATATTGATTTGACTTAAACTGCCAGATTTGTAAGCATGTCTATTCTTTGCTGGAATTACTGAAAGTGAACTGTAACTGTGTAGCTCGTCATTATCTTCAGTTCCTTAGTTATTATTGTTACTTGCTGAGTTGGTTGTACTCATACTATACCCTGTACTTCGTGTGCAGATCCAGGTATTTTCGGACATAGCGGGTGTTGATCATTTCGCACAGTTGATTTTCAGGAGAGTCAGATGTAGCTGCCGTGTTTCGCAGACCTTGTCTCTCTTTCCCTATCTCCTTGTTTACTGTATTTTGGTCTTAGACTATTATAGACCTTATGTTCCAAATTTGTATCTATATTAGATGCTCGTGTACTCAGTGACACCAAGTTTTGGGCAGTGTTCGTGTCAGTATTTCTGGGATTTTGTATTGTATTAAATTATTGTATTTTCAAACTTAAGAGAAATTGTGGTTTATCGAGATTATCGGCTTGCCTAGTATCGAGATAGGCGCCATCACGACAGGTTGAAATTTTGGATCGTGACACAATTACGGTGCTTGTGATATATTTTCTATAAGTACTTTAGGGTTCACCATTAAATTCATTGAAAACGATCTCGCTTTCGCACTTGCAAAGTAAAGAACTAATTAAACAACAATCATGACCCTTCTGACATACTTTTTTTTAATAAATAATAAGGAGTAGAAAGATTATCGGTGACACAATTTCATGGCGTGAATATGTATCATCTGAATTTGAGTTTAAGTATATCTGTGTTTTGGTTATAAACAAGACCCAAATAGAGCTTATTAACTATTTCGTTCATTTCTTGTCACTCTTATTCAACGTTATTCGAAATAAAAAAATTTAGACATTTTAAATATTCATTCTCCCTTTTTATTTAATTTTTTAATATTAGTGTAATTGGTGGATAATAAATTAATAAATGATTCTTTCTTAAATCAATACTAATTTATTAGTCCATATCATCAATTATAAAAATTACATTCAATAAATATATATAATAATTTATTTAATGAGAAAAGAGCTGTGTCTTTTACTGTGTTTTTCTCCGCCTAACTCTTCTACCCGAGTAAGTGTAGAATGGAGTTAAATGCACGCATAATTTTCTTTTAAAAAAAAAATCTATTTTCCTTCAAGATATGGAGCTGCTTAGTGAATTTCTTATACTTTTTCTCAACAAAGAGGGTTCCTCGTCGATATGCGAATGATCATCAATTGTGATGTATAATCTTAAAACTTAAAATAACATTGTTCATCAAGGAAACTTAAATTAAGAGGAGAAGATGAATAGAAATAAAAATTATCTATTGAATAAGCAGAAGGTCTATGGACATATGTACTTGGTTTACCTTTGGAAAGCATGCTTGACTCGATCATTCCAGAATTATGTCTATATAAGCATAGTATGCTTGCTGATCAATGTGTCTTGATATAGTTATATCATCATATGCTGCTTAACTGATGAGTGATACAATAACTCTTGGACGGGGGAAGAAGTGCCATGACAGTGTTAGCCTCTCATGGCACATGAACAAACATTTCTTTCCACTTTAAATCAGTTTTCCAAATCAGTTCGTAGCCTTTCCTGCCAAATAATTGTTAAATAGTAGTTACTAATGAAAGGACACAACTATTTAGAGGAGACACAATATAAATAATTACATTTTAATTTTTTATTTAATTATTATTATTAAATGTTAGTATATTATTAGAAGGGTAATTTGGTAATTCAACTTTCTAGTTTAGAGCTTCCTACTTACGCGCCTCACGCGTGTACTTTAGCTCCCGTGAGTAAATTATTTATAAAAGTCACATAAATATTATTAGAAATTATGTTTGAGTAATAAATTGGAAGTCTAATTAAATAAATTGGAATGAAGAGGTTGGCGTTATTGATACTAATGGACGATGTAAAGTCTAAAATGATTAATATTAACTTAATATTGTATAACAAATAATTTAATATAAAATATATAGGGAGTTGTCATTTGGAATAAATGCAAGCGTGTACCAATTGATAATGTTAAAAATATAAATTTATAAGAAAAATAATAGCATGAATTAATATCAAAAAAATTAGATTGCATGTCATATCTTAGATTGTCAATTGTAAGTTACATCTTAAATTACCCATTGCATAGTCTTTTCTTGCGCTGCCAGTTTATCTTTTGTCATTAATTTCTATCTTGTATTACTACTAAATTGCAGAAATCAAATATTTTATATAAGGTAAATCTTAATCGGTTTTAAAGTTCCTTATATAACTTAAATAAAAAGATTCAATAGTATAAATTTTAATTGATTTCAAAAGTCTTTAATATTTTAGTTGATTTTGAAAATAATAATTTAAATAACTATTTTTGTCCAGTATAAATAAAATCTATTTTTATAGGATTTTTATCTCCTGGACTATTTAGAAACTGCATAATCTATGAAGCCTCCTTCAATTTGTTGTCATTCCAACAATAAATTACATTTACGGCCCGTGCCAATTAAAAAAAGTGAACAACCGAAATTTAGTTTATATAAGCCATCTCACTACTACTTGTGTAAAAAAAATCTTTTATAGTGCATCTTAGTTTCTCATGTGTTCGTTTGTTTATTTGTAAGCAAAAAAAGTTTCTTTTTGTTGGTCTGAATATGAATATGCATTTATCAAGAATTGTGGTTATTACTTATGGCAATGATAGATCGCAAAGAATATTAAAATTAACTTTCTAAATAATAGTGTACATGCTTTTAACAATAAAACAATTTTATATGGCAACGCGAAGAAGCATTAGACGGAAAATTTGTAGAAACGATAACCTTTTAACATAAGTTGAACACTATGCATACCTGACATGCCAAACCTAGAATGCTTTTTTCCGAAGAAATTCATTCATTATGAGATTCTCTTTGAAATACTTTATATAGTTATACACAATTAAAACAATGAGAAGATTTATATAAGTAAAATTTTGATGTTAAATTCCGAAATTTTAGGAGAGATTTAATAACTGAAATTTATCTGACCGTAAAGTCTTAAATAATAGAAACATACTTAAGTAAATATTACCTAAATATTAGGAAAATAATTAAATAATTATTTCAAAATATTAGAAAAATAATCAAATGACTATTTTGTCTAGTGTGAACTCTATTTTAAAAGGGTAAATAAGGCGAACGATATTTCGCTAAAGACATTCGTGCTTTTAATATAGTATAGATATAGATATAGATAGATACTCGCTGCCTCCCATATATGGTACACCCATATATGGTATATGTAAAACAATGTGAATTTGCAGAAATTCCCTTGTTGAGGTCAAAGTCTTAATATACCTATATCGATCGAGCCCTAGCCTTCAAGAACGCCCTTGCGCCACTCCAAATCAGTTACAAAATATGAACACCCATTCAACCACGAGTCCAACCATATAAATTTTACTCAAATCCAACATCAACTCGACCCTCAAATCTCCAAACTAAACCAAGAGGGTTTTCAGAATTTTTCCAACTTAATTCGCCGATTAAATGTTAAAAACAACCATAGATTCGGGTAATTAAACTAATATTGATTTAAGAATACTTACCCCGTTATTTTCTATGAAAATCTCCCAAAAATTGCCTCTTCCCGAGCTCCAATCCATCAAAAATGGAAAATTTTCAGAACTTAAACTCTCTGCCCAGTTCTTTGCTCCACGCGATCGCGAAGAACAGTTTTCCACATCCCATATTTAACCCTACGCGATCGCGGACTTTTCCACGCGATCGCAATGCACAACATCATAGACCTACGCGATCGCGGACTCGTCCACGCAATCGCGAAGAACAAAACGCGTGACTTCTACCTCCGCTCCACTTACTCTACGCGAACGCGACCTTCTTTACGCATTCGCGAGTCACAAAATCTCAAAGCTACGCGATCGCATCCCGCTTCACGCTATCGCGAAGCACAAAACTCAGCAGCCCTCAATTAACCTTACGTGATCGCGGATATCCCCACGCGATCGCGAAGCATAAAACCTCTACTAACCAACTAAGCCTATGCAATCGCAGACATATTCACGCGATCGCGTATAAGGAAATCAAGTACAGATATCAGAAAATTCCAGCAGCTGTTTAAGTCCAAATTTTTATCCGTTAACCATACGAAACTCACTCGAGCCCCTCGGGACCTTAACCAAATATACCAACAAGTCCTAAAATATCATACGACCCTAATCGAACCCTCAAATCACCTCAAACAACGCTAAAACCATGAATTATACCCCAATTCAAGCCTAATGAACTTTGAAATTTCTAATTTCTACAAACGACTCCGAAACCTATCAAATCACGTCCGATTGACCTCAAATTTTGCACACAAGTCATAAATGACATAACAGACCTATTCAAATTTTAAGAATCGGATTTCGACCCTGATATCAAAAAGTCAAACCCCCGGTCAAACTTCCCAAAAAATTAACTTTCACCATTTCAAACCTAATCCCACTACGGACCTCCAAATAAGTTTTCGGACACGCTCCTAAGTCCAAAATCACCATACAGAGCTATTGGAATTATCTGAATTTGAATTCGAGATCGTTTACCCATAAGTCCCCATCCGGTCAACTTTTCTAACTTAAATTTTTAATTATGAGACTAAGTGTCTTATTTTACTTCGAATTCCTTCCGGACCCGAACCAACTAATCCGATAAGTGATAAATCAATTGTAAAACATAAATTGGATAGTAAATGAGGGAACGGGGTTATAATACTCAAAACGACCGGCCGGGTCGTTACACTTTTCTTTTGTGTATTGGTATTTTGACACAGACTCTTGTAGACACTGTTTATTAGACTAGTTGTTTAGATGCTCATGACTTGGTAACACCCGATATTTGGGGCTATTTTTTCACACTGTATTTTGAGTTTAACTCCTGTTTTTACGAAAACTCTATCATGTAAAAGCTTTTGACTTATCTTTTGTGAAACATTGGAAGTATTTTTGAGAATCGGTTTGCCTAGTACCATCGATAGGCGCCATCACGACAGGTTAAGATTTTGGATCGTAACAACTATCAGCAAGGTTAATAAGAATTCTAAAAAGATCATTATTATTATTATATTATTATTATTATTATTGGTGCTGTTGGGTTGAAAGGTCCAATTATTATTTGCTCGACTTGTATTGATTGCTTATGTTCCGGTAAACCTAGTTGTCGATGCAGTACGAGGGGATTAGGGGGAATAGCATAGTGGCCGACTAGAAGTGCTTTATGGTAACTTGATTACTGGTATCAGAAGGACTTTGATCCGTCCTACAACTAGATCAGGCTATACTCGAAAACACCTTAACTACAGATCCAGCCCGGCTGCGTTAAGAAAGAACTGACAACAATCGACCAAGTTGTGTTAGTTAACTTAGGACCTGATGATTGATAACAACCAGATGAGATTCACAATAACAAGATATTAGTCAGCCATAGTTGTGGAAAATCAAGACCTAGATTATCCTTTAATTATTGATTTTCTCCCGTTAGTCTTCATACAACAATCAACCGTTCTGCTCTGTTTGGTTTTAGGAAAATAGGTATCAATCCTAGTTGTACTTACGTCTTGCTCCATGTTGGTTCAATACTTAGAATACTTCTATTTTAACTATATTATAGTTTGACTAGCCTCGTTTTCACAATGGGTTAAATTTGTATTTTTAGAGTGGCATGTTAGTAGGGCAAGTTTAGCAGAGGTCAAATTTGACTTTGACCTAGACTTTAATTATGAAAATGAGTCCAATTGTTCTGTTTGAGTGTGTTTGAGTAGTGCTGATCATCTCAAGGTAGTTCTACAAACCCTATATCAGCACCAGTTGTATGCAAAATTTTCGAAATGTGAATTTTGGCTTGAATATGTTACATTCTTGGGCCATGTCGTCTCCAGAGAAGGAATTGAGGTTGATCCTCAGAAAATTGCAGCTGTGAAGAATTGGCCGAGGCCTACAACTCCAACAGAGATTCGCAGTTTCTTAGGCTTAGCTGGGTATTATAGAAGATTCTTGGAGGGGGTTTCTACCCTTGCCTCTCCGTTGACTAAATTGACTCAGAAGGTAGTTAAATTCCAATGGTCAGATGCATGTGAAAGGAGTTTCCAGGAATTGAAAGCAAGATTGACTACGACACCGGTGTTGACCTTACCAGAAGGTGCAGATGGATTTCTAGTATATTTTGATGCTTCAAGAATTGGGCTTGGGTGTGTATTAATGCAACATGGTAAGGTGATAGCTTATGCTTCTAGGCAACTCAAGAATCATGAAAAGAACTATGCAACACATGAATTAGAATTTGCGGCGGTGGTATTTGCACTGAAAATTTGGCGTCATTATTTATATGGGGTCCATGTGGATATATTCACGGACCATAAGAGCCTTCAATATATTTTCAAGCAAAAGGAATTGAATCTAAGGTAGAGAAGATGGCTTGAGTTACTCAAGGACTATGACATTGATATTCTATATCAATCCAGGAAAGGCCAATGTTGTGGCAGATGCTCTTAGCCGGAAATCCAAGGGTAGTTTGGCTCAGTTAGAGACATATCAAAGGCCATTGGCCAAGGAAGTTCACCGATTGGCTAGTTTGGGAGTTCGTCTTGTGGACTCTAGTGAGGGAGGGGTGATTGTACAAAATAGGGCTGAATCATCACTTGTTGTGGAAGTCAAGGAGAAACATTACAATGATCCATTGTTGGCACAACTAAAAGAAGGGATTCATAAACATAAGACCATGGCCTTTTATATTGGCATGAATGATGGTACACTAAGGTACCAAGGACGACTATGTATTCCAAACGTGGATGGTCTCCGTGAAAGAATTATGACTGAATCTTACACTTCTAGGTATTCCGTGCACCCAGGTTCTACAAAAATGTATCATGATCTTAAGGAAGTCTGTTGGTCGAATGATATGAAGAGGAATGTGGCGGACTTTGTGGCAAGATGTTCGAATTGTCAGCAAGTAAAGGCCGAACAACAAAGGCCCGGTGGGTTGGCACAGAACATAGAAATTCTAATGTGGAAGTGGGAAATGATTAATATGGATTTTGTGGTAGGATTACCATGCACTCCGCATAAGTTTGACTCGATTTGGGTGATTATGGATCGACTCACAAAATCAGCATACTTTTTGCTAGTTAAGGCTACTGATATGGTGGAACAATATGTTCAATTGTATATCAAAGAAATAGTGAGGCTGCATGGCACTCCAGTTTCTATCATTTTTGATCGGGGGGCACAATTCACAGCTAATTTTTGGAAGAAAGTTCAGTAAGGTTTGGGTACTCAGGTGAATCTTAGTACAGCCTTTCACCCACAGACTGACGGGCAGGTAGAGCGGACTATTCAGACGCTTAAGGATATATTACGTGCTTGCGTTCTAAATTTCAAAGGTAATTGGGATGATTATTTACCACTCATAGAATTTTCCTACAACAACAGCTATCATGCTAGCATTCAAATGGCACTGTTCGAGGCTTTATATGGTAGGAGATGTAGATCTCCCATTGGGTGGTTCAAAATTAGTGAAGCAGAGTTGATAGGGCCAGACCTCGTGCATCAGGCCATGGAAAAAGTTAAAATCATTAAGGAGCGGTTGAAAACTACTCAGAGTCATCAGAAGTCCTATTTAGATGTTCGTCGTAGGGATCTAGAGTTCAAAGAAGATGATTGGGTGTACTTTAAAGTTTCCCCCATGAAAGGTGTAATGCAATTTGGTAAGAAAGGGAAATTGAGTCCGAGGTATGTCGGACCGTACTGAATCATTCAGAGGATTGGTGAGGTGGCGTACAAGCTTGAGCAACCACCTTAGATGTCATTAGTGCACCCAGTATTCCATGTGTCTATGTTGAAGAAGGTAGTTGGAGATCCGTCAGCTATTGTACCGGTTGAGACCATTGAGGTTAATGAAGAACTGTCATATGAAGAAATTCCAGTTGCCATTCTTGATAGGCAAGTCCGAAAGTTGAGGAATAAAGAAATTGCCTCTGTGAAGGTGTTGTGGTGAAACCAGCAAGTTGAAGAGGCTACTTGGGAGGCCGAGGAAGAAATGAAAAAGAAGTATCCTTACTTATTTGTATAAACTATATGACTTTTTTATAAAACTGTCGCCTATGGATTCTTGTATCATTTGTTCAGTTATTGTAAAGGTGTTTCTTTCTAAATATATTGCTTGTGAGGCCACAATTGGTGTTGTTTTATGTTATGTTACGTCGCTGGATTATGTATATATTGTTAGGATGTGTTTCTGGGGCTCTTTGACAGGTGGATAGGCCTAGTTACAAGGGAAACTCTGGCGAAAGTTTTGGAAATTTAGGGAGTTAGTCAAATTTGGGGCTGCTGGTGTGTGGTATGAAAACTGAGTTGCATAAGATGCTAATAACAGATTTTGACCCTCATTAGAGGACGAATGATCCTAAGTGGGGTAGAATGTAAGGCCCCATAAAATTTTGCAAAGGAAAAATAATGTTTCATAGTTCCGAACTAGGCTTACGTATTTGAGGATTATAGAAGCGAGCCGCGGCTCGGACTTTTTTGGTTGAACAATGCACCGGAGAGTAAAGAAAATTTATGATAAAAGAAGATGTTTCTGTGGCCCACTATGCCTTCGCAGAATCACTCTGCGGACCGCATAATGGTCGCAGAGTGAGACAGGAAATGGGAGGTTTGGAGACCAGGTTTGCAGCGCATTGTGCGACCGCAAACCAATTCTGCGGTACATTATGCGACTGCAGAATAGATCTGCGGGCCATATAATGACCACAGACCAGGTCAGACACGCCCAGTTTTAGAGGCCAAATTATGCGGCCGATATGCAGTCTGCATATGCGATACCAGACATTGTTCCGGAGCTCCATTTTTGAGTTTTTAAAACCCGACCCTACTTCGTTAAATATACGCTTTGGGCCATTTTTGAGAAAATATCTAACATTTTAGAGTGAGAGAGAGTGCCCTAGAGTGAGAAGGTGTTCCTCAATAATTGTTCTTCAATTCTTGCTCAAATTTTGAAAGATTAAGAAGGGAAATCACTATGTCTTTATCCTAGAGGTAAGATTCTACACCATAACCCTCAATTTCGAATTTTGTCTAGAAATGGGTAATTAGCAAGATAATGTTTGGGGCATGAGATTTGTTTATTTTACATGCATGTGTTATCAAATGGTGTAGGAAGATTGTTGAGCTAAAAATGGTAAAGATTGGGTTGTGGGATGATGGAATCCTCCATGAAAAGACCTTGAAACCTTATGCATACCTAGTGTTTGATGAAATGCTCAAATGAGCTAGAACTATGATCATCTTCCTAATTTTGGTTCAATTTGTTATATTTCTAAAATAGATTGAAGTTGCTAAGAATTTCGAAATATTTTAGAGTTTAAGGAAGCTCAATTAAGGTATGTTGGCTAAACTCTTCTTTAAGAATCAGAATCCCCATTATCCTTGTATGTTCCAAGATGTTGATTACAAATTGAGTATTACGATAAGTTCTGTGATAAAGATATATTTTCAATTCGTGTTTCAAATACTCTTATCATATTGCAATATAAATTGAGGAGGTGTTTCAAACTATGGATTGTGTATCTACATGTTATAATTTTAAGTCGTGATTTATGTGGAAATTATTATACAAAGTTGTTGAGAGATGGTGATTGTGATATACCTCTACCCGCACATTTTGGGGTGAGGCGGCATGACCTCTTTATGTAGGGATTATGGTATTGTGGGATTATACCTCCACCCGCATACATTGGGGTGAGGTGGTACGACCGTTGTGTGTATAGTTTTTGTATTGTTGTTACACCACCACCCACATATATATAAATTGGGGTGAGGCGGCATAGCCGCTTTGTGTAGGTATTGGTATCGTTGATGTATTTCCACCGGCATAGATTGGGGTGAGGCAGCATAGCCACTTTGTGTAAGTTCTTGGTATTGTGGTTATACCTCCACCCGCATACATTGGGGTGAGGCGGCAGGGCCGCTTGAGTAGAGTTGTGGTATTGTGCTTACACCTCCACCTGCATACATTGGGTGAGGCAGCAGGGCAGCTTTGTGTAAAGATGGTTACAGAGGATATCATCTTAAATCCTATTAATATTATTGATAGCTCTTAATAAGCTTGATCTGGTTTAAAAAGTTATCTATATTATTCTATTTCCGCCCTGATTCATCATATTCATATTGTATTTTCGAATTCTTAAATTGGTGTTTGGTTTTCATACTAGTACTATTCGACGGTACTAACGTCCCTTTTGACGGGGGCATTGCATCTTTAATAGATGCATGTGGTTCTACAACGGAGGATATCGACTAGTAATAGCGATGCTCATTCTTCCCAGCTGACTTGGTGAGCCCCATCTCATTCCGGGGTTGCGCATCTTTTATTTCATATGTGTTATCATATTATGAGGTATAGCTGGAGCCTTGTTGCCGGCACTATCATTGTACTCTTTGGTATTTTAGAGGCTCTGTAGACATAAGTGTGGGTTGTGTATTGGTGCTGGGAAAGTTAAACTATGTTGTATTACTTGTTCTATTTAAGACCTTAAAATGATGGAACTATTGGTAATGAATTGGTATTGTAGACATGAACATCTTATTATCGAATTAACGAAGATGTGTATCCTATATATTCATGGAAGAGTTTGGGTAGAAGGAAATCTAATAGGCTTGCTCGGCCGGGTTCACTCGATTGAGCGTCGGTCGTGCTCCCCGATTTTGGGACGTGACAAAATTGACCTAAAAGGGTGCTCTTTCAGGTGGTCGGATAAGTGCGAGGAGAGCTTTCAGAAGCTCAAGACTACTTTTACCACGGCTCCAGTTCTAGTTCTACCATCAGCTTCTGGTTCTTACACAGTGTATTGTGATGCTTCTCGGATCGGTATTGGGTGTGTTCTGATGCAGGAGGGCAGAGTGATTGCTTATGCTTTGCGCCAGATGAAGCCCCATGAAAAGAACTATCATGTCCACGACCTTGAGTTAGCAGCTATTGTTCATGACTTAAAGATATAGCGGCGGTATTTGTACGGTATCCATTGTGAGATTCTCACTAATCACTGGAGTTTGCAACATCTGTTCAAACAGAAGGATCTTAACTTGCGTCAGCGGAGGTGGTTGGAGCTTCTTAAGGACTATGATATCACCATTTTCTACCATCCCGTGAAGGCCAATGTGGTGGCCGATGCCTTGAGTCACCGGGCGGAGAGTTTGGGGAGCTTAGCATATCTTCCAGCAGTAGAGAGGCCATTGGCATTGGATGTTCAGGCCTTAGCCAGCCAGTTTGTTAGATTGGATGTTTCTGAGCTGAGTCGAGTATTGCCTTATGTGGTCTCTAGGTCTTCTCTTTATGATCGTATCAGGGAGCGTCAGTATGATGACCCACATCTGCTTGTCCTTAAGGACACGGTCCATCACGGTGATGCTAAGGAGGTCACTATTAGGGATGGTGGTGCATTGAGGATGCAGGGCAAGCTATATGTACCCAATGTAGATGGTTTGTGAGAGTTGATTCTTCAGGAGGCTCATAGCTCGCGGTATTCCATTCATCCGGGTGCCGCGAAGATGTATCAGGACTTGAGGCAACATTACTGGTGGAGGAGAATGTAGAAGGACATAATGGAGTATGTGGCTCGGTGTCTAAATTTTTAGTAGGTGAAGTTTGAGCATCAGCGACCAGGTGGGTCGCTTCAGAAATTAGAGATTCTTGAGTGAAAATAGGAGCGGATCACTATGGATTTCGTTGTTGGGCTTTCACGGACTTAGCGTAAGTTTGATGCAGTTTGGGTGATTGTGGACAGGCTGACCAAGTCATCTCATTTCATTCCTATGATAACTACCTATTCTTCTAAGTAGCTGGCTCGAGTGTATATCCGCGAGATCTTTAGGCTTCATGGCGTACCGGTATCTATCATCTCTAACCCGCACGTAGTTTACATCACTGTTTTAAGGGGTCGTATAGCATGAGTTGAGTACTCGAGTGGAGCTGAGCATGACATTTCACCCTCAGACGGACGGACAGTCCGAGTGCACTATTCAGATATTAGAGGATATGCTCCGTGCATGTGTGATAGAGTTTGGGGGTTCGTGGGATTAGTCCTTGCCACTAGCGGAGTTTGCCTACAACAACAGTTATCAGTCGAGCATCCAGATGGTAGTCGGTGTAGGTCTCCAGTGGGTTGGTTCGAGCCAGGCGAGGCTAGATTATTGGGTATAGACTTGGTTCAGGATGCTCTGGAGAAGGTTAAGGTAATTCAGGATAGACTACGCACATCCCAATCCAGACAAAAGAGTTATGCAGATCGGAAGGTTTGCGATGTTGCATTCATGATTGGAGAGCGGGTCCTGCTCCGGGTGTCACCCATGAAGGGTATTATGAGGTTCGGAAAGAAGGGCAAGCTGAGCCCGAGGTTTATCGGCCCATTTGAGGTGTTGCGACGTGTTGGGGAGGTTGCTTATGAGCTTACCTTGGCTCCCAATCTAGAAGGAGTTCATCTAGTATTCCATGTTTCTATGCTCCGAAAGTATTACGGCGATCCGTCTCACGTGTTGGATTTCAGCTCAGTCCAGTTGGACAAGGATTTATCTTATGTTGAGGAGTTGGTGACGATCTTGGATAGGAAGGTTCGAAAGTAGAGGTCGAAGAATATTTCTTCTGTGAAGGTTCAGTGGAGGGGTCAGCCAATCGAGAAGGCGACTTAGAAGACCGAGCAAAATATGCGCAGCAGTTATCCTCATCTTTTCACCACTTCAGGTATGTCTCTATACTCGTTTGAGGACGAAAGTTTATTTAAGAGGGGAGGATGTAACGACCCGGCCGGTTGTTTCAAGAGTTGTAGCCCTGTTTCCCTTTTTTTCTAATTTTTGTGCTTCACTATTATTTTATGACTTACCGGGTTAGTTGATTCGGGTCCGGAGTGAATTCAGAGTGAATTGAGACACTTAGTCTCTTAGTTGAAATATTAAGCTAGAAAAGTCGACCGGATGTCGACTTATGTGTAAACGATCTCGGATTTAAATTTTAATGGTTTCGTTAGCTCCATTGGGTGATTTTGGACTTAGGAGCGTGTCCGGATTGTGATTTGGAGGTCGGGAGTAGAATTAGGCTTGAAATGGTGAAAGTTGAATTTTTGAAAAGTTTGACCGGGGGTTGACTTTTTTATATCCGGGTCGGATTCTGATTTCGGAAGTTGCAGTTGGTTCGTGGGGTCATTTGTGACTTGTGTGAAAAATTTGAGGTCAATCAGACGTGATTTGATAGGTTTCGGCGTCGTTTGCAGAATTTGAAAATTTCGAAGTTCATTAGGTTTGAATCTGTGTGTAATTCGTGTTTTCGATGTTGTTGGAGGTGATTTGAAGATTCGACTAAGTTCGTATGATATTTTAAGATGTGTTTGGTATGTTTGGTTGAGGTCCCGGGGGCCTCGGATTGATTTCGGGTGATTAACAGTTCAAGATTTGAAGTTGAAGAACTGTTGAAGTTTGAGGGATGCTGGTGTAATCGCATCTGCGGATTGGGGACCGCAGATGCGAGCTCGCAGAAGCGAGAAAAGAGACCGCAGAAGCGGCCAAATTGTCGCAGGTGCGGAAGGCCTGGGCATAGCATATAAATACGGGACTTCGAGATTTTTCACCATTTTGACCACTTTGAGCTCGGATTTTGGAGGATTTTTAGAGGGATTTTGAAGTGATTACTGAGGTAAGCTCCTTGTGTACATTTATCTTCAATAATGATATTTCCTCACTAATTTTACACCTAGTTAGTGAGTTTTTGAGGTAAAATTTGGGGGTTTAGGGCTAGAGAATTAGAGAGTGAATTTTGGGGATTTGGATGACCAAATGATATCGGATTTTGATAAATTTGGTATGGTTAGACTTGTGAGTGAATGGGCTTTCAGGTTTTGTGACTTTTGTCGGATTTCGAGACGTGGGCCCGGGGGCCGGTTTGAGCCAATTTCGGATTTTGGCTTATAATTTCGTATTTTTCTTATGGAATTGATTCCTTTAGCCTATATTAATTATATTGTACTGCTTATGGCTAGATTCGGGGCGTTTGGAGACCAATTCGAGAGGCAAAGGCACTTTGGAGTAGAGTTTTGTGCGGTTTGAGGTAAGTAACAGTTTTAAATTTGGTCCTAAGGGTATGAAACCCCGGATTATTGTATTATGGGAGTATTTTAGAGGTAACACACATGCTAGGTGACGGGCGTGTGGGCGTGCACCGTGGGAATTAGGACTTGGTCCATTCCGTGAAACTGGGAAGTTGAAGAAGCTTGTTGTTAGCTATGTGCCCTTTTTGTGCTATAGAAATTTGACAATGAATCATGCTAGAAATCATGCTTAGGCTATGTGTTGGTGCTGTAAAGACCCCAGTGGTCGTGATACCTGTTGAATCTTCCTGCTTATTGTTACTTGTACTCAGTTGTAGTTTTACTTGCATATTATAGCTCAGTCTCTATTATTCCCTGTTGATACATTATATTATTCTGCTTTGGGCCGATTCCCCTTTATTATTGAGGGCTGTGAGACTAGAGAGGTTGATGGCTGAGTGAGGCCGAGGGCCTGTTTGTGAGGTATTGATACCATAGCACGTGAGTTGTCCGTACAGATCTTGATATGATACTATAGCACGTGAGTTGTCCGTGCAGCACGTGAGTTGTCCGTGCGGATCCACATATTGATACTATAGCACGTGAGTTATCCGTGCAGCACGTTAGTTATCTGTGCGGATTATAGCGCTTGGGCTGTAGGAGCCCCTCCGGAGTCTGTACACCCCCAGTGAGCGCAAGTACCTATTGAGTGTGAGTATTGAGGGCTGAGAGCCGAGTGTTGAGCTATTGAGAGAGCCTGGGGGACTGTTGCTCTAAGAGGTTGCACTTGTTTCATTTTTTGCAGCACTTAGATGATTTATATCATTGTTCTGAAACTTTTGGAAAATATAGTGATATGATGCATCAATAATAAATAAGAGAGACTGAGGTATGGTATAAAATGAATAAACATGACTGAGTGAAAAATTATAATTTGAACATATTATTCAACCACAGAAATGACCCCAGTGAGTACCAATAATAACAGCATATGTCTAAACATGATTTTTAATACGAGTCTCAGCTCAATTTTCCCTATCACGTAGAGAATGTACGGATATCAACAGATAATTCAACTATACAGTTCTATGGAATTTGACCAAGTCACAATTCCTATGATGCACGCCCACACGCCCGTCACCTAGCATGTGCGTCACCTCAAAACCACTCACATAACACATAATCCGGGGTTTCATACCCTCAGGACCAGATTTATAACTGTTACTTACCTCAACCCGTGAAATGCTTTATTCTGCAATGTCTTTTCCTCGTGAATTGGCCTCCAAACGCCTCGAATCTTGCCAAAAATAATTCGATTCAGTCAATAAAATTTATTGGAATTAATTCCATAAGAAAATACTAATTTTTCATAAAAATTCGAAAATTAACTCAAAAATTGCCCGTATCCGCATAGAGCCATCTTTCTTCTTTACAAATAATACTGGTGCACTCCAGGGCGAGACACTGGGTCTAATGAATCCCTGATCAAGAAAGTCTTGTAACTGCTCTTTCAATTCTTTCAACTCAGGTGGGGCCATATGGTATGGTGGAATAGAAATGGGCTGAGTGCTTGGAGCTAAATCAATATAGAAGTCAATATCTCTGTCGGGTGGAATCCCCGGCAAATCTGCATGAAATACTTCTAGAAATTCACAAACAACTGGTACTGAGTCCATAGAAGGAACATCCGCACTGGGATTGCAAATATAAGCCAAATAGGCTAGACACCCTTTCTCTACCATACGCTGAGCTTTCATATAAGAAATAACCCTTCTAGCAGAATGACCAGGAATTCCTTTCCACTCTAACCGAGGTAACCCTGGCATAGCTAGGGTCACTGTCTTGGCATGACAATCCAATATAGCATGATAAGGGGACAACCAATCCATACCCAAGATGACATCAAAATCTACCATATCAAGAAGTAGAATATCCACACTAGTCTCAGGATTACCAATAGTAACCACACATGAACGATAGACATGATCTACTACAACAGAGTCTCCCACTGGTGTATATACATAGACAGAAGTACTCAGAGAATCACAAGGCACAACCAAATATGAAGCAAAATAGGAGGACACATAGGAATAAGTAGATCCTGGATCAAATAGAACTGAAGCATCTCTATGGCAAACTAGAATAATACATGTGATCACAGCATTAGATGACTCGGCCTCAGACCTAGCTGGAAAAGCTTAAAATCGGGGTTGGGCCCCACCACTCTGAACTGCATCCATGGGACGGCCTCTAACTGGCTGGCCTCTACCTCTAACAGTTTGACCTCCACCTCTAATGGCCTGACCTCCACCTCTAGCTGCCTGACCCCTACCTCTAGCTGGCTGATAAGGTGGTGAAGTAACCGGTGCCGGTATGATGGCACGAGAATCTTGCCGAGATCAGTTACTCGCCAATCTAGGGCAATACCTCCTGATGTGACCAATGTTCCCACACTCATAACACCCATCCTATTGCCATGGCTACTGAAGCTGAAGGTGACCCAAATGGGCCGGATAACCACTGATAGGAGCTGACTGTGCACTGAATGTTGGCTGCCCAGAGTAAGGCATAATAGGACCGTGACTCCGTGAAGCACCGGGAGATGTATGAAGTGCTGATTGAAACGGTCTGGGAGGATGATCCCTACCAAAATTACCCCTGCCTCCAGACGAGGCACCACCAAAACCACCGAACTGACGAGGCCTCTTATCAGACCTCTGCCCTCTCTCTTGTGGAAGAACCATCTCGATCCTCCTTGCGACATTAGCAGCCGCCTAAAAAGAAATCTCACTTCCGGTCTCCTTGGTCATCTGAAGTCTGATAGGGTGAGTGAGTCCCTCAATAAACCTCCTCACTCTCTCTCCCACTGTAGGTAGTAAAAGGAGAGCATGACGGGCCAAATCCACAAAATGGGACTCATACTGAGTAACAGTCATACTGCCCTGCTGTAGACGCTCAAATAGCTTGCGGAATTCCTCTCTCAGTGTGATAGGGAGGAACGCCTCCAGAAATAGCTGAGAGAACTGCTCCCAGGCAAGTGCAGGCGATCCAACTGGTCTGGTCAATATATAATCTCTCCACCATCTCTTGGCGGAACCCGTCATCTGAAATACAGCAAAATCAACCCCATTGGTCTCAACTATACCCATGTTTCGCAGCACCTTGTGGCAGCGTTCAAGATAATTTTGTGGGTCCTCAAAAGGTGTACCACTGAAGTGAACTCGAAAGGGCTTAGTAAACTTATCTAAGTCTCAATAAGGCCTCAAAAGATATGGCAGGCCTATCACCGGTTTGTGCCACAAAAACTGGCTAAACTACCCCAACTGGCGGGGCTGCTGGAGCCTGATTCTGGGGAGCCATCTGCTCTAGAGCGGGGGTTGTGGGAGTTTGTGCTCCTCCCCCAGCCTGTGAGATGGCTGGTGCCATTGAAAATTTACTATTTCTGGGCCACGCCCTCCATAAGACTCACCAATCGGACTAGAGCGTCCTGAAGTACTGGAGTGGCTATGAATCTTTTCGGGACCTGAACTGGTCTAACTGGTACATCCTGAACTGGAACCTCTTCCTGAAGGTCTACCTGAGGTTCTACAATAGGTGCAGCTGCTCGAGCTCTTTACTGAGCTCTACCTCGGCCTCGACCTCTACCCTTGACCATAGTTGCCACCAGGGGTTCTGGTCCCTGTCCATCGATAGAGGTATTAGGTGTTCTCACCATCTGCTATAGAATAAGAGTAAAATGGTTCAATCATTGACGATAGAATAAAATCGCACGACAGAATAAGAAAGAAGTGATATTGTTCCTAAACTTCATAGCCTCTGAGAAATAAGTACAGACGTCTCTGTACCGATCCTTCAGACTCTACTAAGCTTGCTCATGACTCGCGAGACTTATGTAACCTAGTGCTCTGATACCAACTGTCACGACCCGAAATTCCCACCTTCGGACCGTGATGGCGCCTAACATTTCACTTGCTAGGCAAGCTAACGTTAGAATAATATTAACCAATTTTAAACAATCTTTAAATTTATTAATATCAAAGGACGATTTCGGAAGTAAAGTCTGAAATATTGTAAATAATCCATAAAAAAACAACGGTGTCTAAAATACCATCCCAGAATTTGGTGTCACAAGTGCACGAGCTTCTAGAATAATACAAATAAAGGTCTGAATAAAATAAAGTTGTCTGGAAACAAACACACAGCTAAAGTAAAGTAGACGGGGACTTCAGAACTGCGAACGTCGTGCAGTTATACCTCAAGTCTCCTCTGAGTGGCTGAAATCCGAGCGAGTCTATGGTACGCCGCTGGGACCAACTCCAAAATCTGCACAAGAAGTGCAGAGTGTAGTATCAGTACAATCGACCCCATGTACTAGTAAGTGCTGAGCCTAACCTCGACGAAGTAGTGATGAGGCTAAGGCGGGTCACTTACATTACCTGTACGCAATATTAGTAACAACAACAATAATAGAAATAAATCACGTAACTCATTTATAATAATTGAAGCCAACTCAGCAGTCATAACCAATTATCATTTCCATCAATTCTGTTGCAGCGTGCAACCCGCTCTCACAATATATTCACATTCAATTCTGTTGCGGCGTGCAACTCGCTCCTCCAATATATTCATTTTAATCAAGTCTGCTGCGGCGTGCAACCCGATCCCCCAATACATAAATATGTATGTTGACTTTTAAATAAGTCTGTTGCGGCGTGCAACCCGATCCTCCAATATGGACTTTTTAATAAGTTTGTTGTGGCGTGCAACCCGATCCTCCAATATATTCATTATAATTAATTCTGTTGCGGCGTGCAACCCGATTCTCCAAAATATTCATTATAATCAATTTTATTGCGGCATGCAACCCGCTCCTCCAATATATTCATTTACCAATTCTTATAGAAGAAATTTCCCCAATAAATGCAACAATTAATATAAAATTATAAGACAACAAGCATACAATAATTATGAAACAAAAAAAGGCAAATAGCAAATTATTATGGAAATCAGAGAGAAAATATGCAGTTTAATATTTAATATGCTAAATGTCAAATAACAATTAAGGCACATAATTCAAATAGCATGTAACAATTAATGCAGGAATTCAAGAATTAATATTTGACAAAGAATAAGAGAGAAACAATTTTTATAATAATTAATTCATGATTTAAAATAATTTATGATTTTTCAAGTAAGCAGGCAAACAATTTATTTGACGACGTATAGACACTCGTCACCTCGCCTATACGTCGTTCACATGCAATTCGCATAACAAATAATTTAAGGGTTCTATTCCCTCAAGTCAAGGTTAACCACAACACTTACCTTGCTTTGCAAATTCCAATCAATTACTCTACTACAACTTTTCCTTTTAAATTTGTCTCCAAAAGCTTTAAATCTATTCACAAACAATTCGATATACTCAATACGAATCATAGGAATTAATTCCATATGAATTTACTAATTTTTTGGATAAAAATCCAAAATTCATTTAAATATTCGACAGTGGGACCCATATCTCAAATCTCGAAAAAAACATACAAAATCTGAATACCCATTCTGAGACGAGTCCACCCATACAAAAATTATCCAATTCCGATGTCAAATGGACCTTCAAATCTAAATTTTTCGTTTTTGAAAGATTTTAGAAAAATCTGATTTTTCTTCCCTAAATCACGGATTCATCATGTAAATGAGTATAGAATTATGAAATATAATCAATATAGGATAAGGAACACTTACCCCAATGTTTTTCCTTGAAAATCGCCCAAAACTCGCCTTACCCGAGCTCAAAAATTGAAAAGAGTTGAAAATAGGTCGAAACTCCATTCCCAAAACTTAAGTTCTGTTTCTGCGATTTTTACCCTTCGCGAACGCGGTCAGTGCCTCGCATTCGCGAAGCACAAATTCCTACTGCCCAATTTTACTCTTCGTGAATGCGAGGGCTACTTCGCGAACGTGAAGCTTACCTGGCTTGGCCTTCGCGAAAGCGAGATGCCCTTCATGAACTCGAAGGCAATTGTCCTGAGCCCCTTTCCCTTCGCGAACGCGAGGCTTCGATCGCGAAGCTTCGCACCTCAAGCCTTCGTGAACGCATTCACTCTATCGCGAACGTGAAGCACAAAATGTGCCAGCCCTAATTTTCTCTTCGCGAACGCGAGACTCCCCTCGCGAACGCGAAGAAGGAAACCAAAAGCATGTTTCTACAGTTTCCTCAAGTCCAAAAATGATCCGTTAACCACCCGAAACCAAGCTGAGCCCTCGGGGCTCCAAACCAAACATGCACCCAAGTCCTAAAACATCATACGAACTTGCTCGCTCGATCAAATCACCAAAATAACACCAAGAACTATGAATCGGACACCAAATCAAATGAAATTTTTAAGAAAACTTTAAAACTTATATTTTTACAACCGGACGTCCGAATCACGTCAAATCAACTACAGAGTTTATCCAATTTCGGCAGACAAGTCATAAATATTATAGTGCACCTATACCAGACTCCGGAATCAAAATACGGACCCGAGGTCAATAAATCCAACATCAGTAATTTCTTAAAAATCATTAAGCTTTCAAGTTTTTAATTTTTCATCAAAATTCCATATCTCGGGCTAGGGACCTCGGAATTCGATTTCGAGCATACGCCCAAGTCCCAAATCACGATACGGACCAATCGGAATTGTCAAAACACTGATTCGGGTCCGTTTGCTCAAAATGTTGACCAAAGTCACTCAGTTGAGTTTTAAAGCTCTATTTCACATTTTAATCTATTTTTTACATAAAAACTTTCTGGAAAATTGTACGGACTGCGCACAGAAGTCGAAGAATGATACATGGTGATTTTTGAGGTCTTAGAATCCAGAATTACTTATTAAATTTAAAGATGATATTTTGGGTCATCACAGACTTTAGCATAGTTCCTGAGTATGTTTGGTACATTAACTTAGGCAGGATTGATCTCTGTTGCACCAAATATTTTGTAGATTGGGGGAGTAGCTCAAGCTCCTACCACAACTCCCGAGCAGCAGGTTCACGTTGGTCAGGTTCCAAGTGTAGTGTCGGTACAACCTGTTATTCCGATTCGGCCTGAGGTAAGGCCAGAGGCATCAGAAGAAGAACAAAAGAGACTTGAAAGGTTTAAGAGGTATAGTACACGTACTTTCAGTGGCACAGCTATAGAGGATGCCCAATGATTTCTAGAAAATTGTCATCGTATTCTCCGCAACATGGGTATTGTGGAAATGAGCGTAGTTGCCTTTACAACAATTCAACTGTCAGGCGCAGCGTATCAATGGTGGAAAATCAATGAAGAAGGTAAACCAGCCGATGCAACACACCAACTTGGGCTCAATTTTCAAAAATGTTCTTGAAAGCATTTGTTTCCCCAGACTCTCCGAGATGCGTGGCGCACAGAGTTTGAACGGTTGCGTCAGGGCACTATGACAGTGTCAGAATATGCTATAAGGTTTAGTGAGTTAGCCCGTCTTGCACCTATCTTGCTTCCTACAGTCAGAGAATGGGTCCGCAGATTCATTGAGGGGCTCGATTATGATTAAAATATGCATGGCTCGAGAGTTGCAAATTGATACTCTATTTCAGCAAGTAGTGGAGATTGCAAGGAAGATTGAGGGTGTTTTAAGCGAGGAAAGGGAGTCTAAGGAGGCCAAAAGTTCATTACTTGGAGTGCTCCAGTAAGTTCTTATAGTGCACCACCGACACGAGATTATTACAATGGTTATTCCAGTTATCCGGCACAGACTCAGTATGAGCAGCCGCGACCTCAGAGGGGCTATTATGAGTGTGGTGACACTAGGCACATTATGAAAGATTGTCCCAGACTTGGGAGGGGTGAATTTTATCAGAACACTCAGACTATGGGCCCCAGTGCAGCTACTACCTAACGTGCATAGCCAGTTAGGGGTGGAGGACAGACGGGTAGAGGGCACCTAAGAGGTGGAGGCCCGATCCGTTGATATAATCGTTATGATTTGACTGAGGCCGATACACCAGATGGTGTCGTTACAGGTACGATCCAAATTTGTTATAAAAGAATATTTTCCCTTAATTTGATTCGGATCTGAATATTGAGGTGAGACCTCCTATTATGCCCCGCTTACGGGTGAGCTTCATAATTTTGTGACCCACTTATTATTTATCCCTGTTGGGAGATTTGAAGATGTGAGCCTGTGTCTGTCATTTTTATTCTTGGGCACCATTGAGGGCTATAAGTCCAAAAATAATTTTTATTATTCATTACAGTAGGTTTGATGTGTTTCGGAATAATTGATTCTAATTTTATGAACTATATGCCCTACCGGTATGAGGGTTTATTATGTGTTATGAAAATTGTTTACGGAATTTATTGAAAAGAAGAAAGAAAGGAAATTGAAAATTTCATTTGGCACAATGTGCAAAATACTTGTGATTCAGACTTGAGGACGAGATCCTCGCATTTTTATATGATGTGAAATACTTAAACTGGGCTACAAGCCGCAGTGGAGGTTATATAAGGACGATTTCCTTATGGTGAAATATTTATGAGTTTAAATTCTCCCTTTGTGAAGTTTAATTTATACTATAGTACTAATAGGGAGTTATGCCCGATAGGCTTATGTTATAATTCCTTTATGTGATTATGTGCCATAATATTGCTGTAATTATTGAGTTTTAGCCTACGAGGTGAGTGCCCAGGTGGCGTTAAATGTGACCCGTTAAGTCGGGTAAATAGTTATGAGGTCTTCATGCCTCACATTTTGCTATCAGTGTTGTGAAAACTCGAAATGGGGTTTTGGTTAATATGAGGTTAATTGGCAATTTTGTAATCGTTTATGAACAACTATTAATACCATAGATGTGGTGGTGGACATACATATGATGTGCTTCATGTCCTGATATCATTATGATAATGCAGTGCTTGTAATGCTGAGATTAGTATTATTGATATATACATTGTGGTGTTTTGTTGGGTTGTGATGTGTTGTTAGGAGTTGTTTTGGTGTTACTCTGGCATGTGGATAGGCCCAATTACAGGGGAGACTCTGTCAAAATTTCTGAAAAATTTGGGAGTTAGTAAAATTTGGGGGATTGAGATTTGCAAAAGAAGAGATAAGTTATGTTATGTGTTTGAGGGCGAATGATCCTAAGAGGGGGAGAATGTAACACCCCAGAAAAATTTTCAAGTACTTCAACACTATCAAGAAAGTTGATGTGTGCGCAGGCACGAGTTGCTATAGCCAGTTGAGACTAAAATCGTGCGTTGTTGTAAAAATCAGGCCTTTTGAAAATGTTTAGAGTGTAAGAAATTAGTCTTAAATTTCACAAATATGGATAAAAAAAAATCTCAAATGAGACAGTGTTGTCGGGCTTATCTCAAATGCAGTAACGTGGGATCAACCTTGAGTATATGTGTAAAAGTAAAATTATCAATTTGGTAACCTTAGAATAATTCTTAGCACGTTCGAGGACGAACGTTTGTTTAAGAGGTGTAGAATGTAACGACTCGACTTGTCATTTTAAGAATTAACGCCCCGTTCAGTAACTTAAGGTCTCGAGCAGCTTCACAATATGTATTATGACCCGCGGGTGTGGTTGAGTTTGATTTACTAAAGATTCGGAATGAAATTAAAAGAACAATCCTTATTTAGAAGCTTAAATAGAAAGAGTTGACCAGAGAGTTGACTTTTGAGCAAACGACTCCAGAATGGAATTTTGATGATGTCAATAGCTTCGTATGATGATTATGGACTTAGGAGCGTGTCCGAAAAATTATTTGGAAGTCTGTAGTGGAATTGGGCTTGAAATGGCGAAAGATGAATTTTTGTGAAGTTTGACCGAGGGGTTGACTTTTTGATATCGGGGCTGGAATATGATTCTGGAAATTGGAATAGCTTCGTTATGTCAATTATTACTTGTGTGCAAAATTTGAAGTCATTGCGGATTGATTTGATGTATTTCTGCACAAGATATAGAATTTGAAATTTCAGAGTTCGTTAGGCTTAAATTGGGGTATGATTCGTGGTTTTAGAGTTGTTTGAGGTGATTTGAAGGTTTGACTAAGTTCGTATGATGTTTTGGGACTTGATGGTATGTTTGGTTGAGGTCCCGGGGGGCTCGGGTGAGTTCCGGGATGGTTTCGAATCATTTTTCCTTGTTTTGCAACTGCTGGAACTGCTATCTGGTATTGTTCTTTGCGAACGCGAAGGGTCTCACGCGTTCGCGAAGAAGGATTTTGGACGGCTGGGATTTTTCCCATCGCGAACGCGAAGAAGGGAGTTGAGGAAAGCCTACGCGAACGTGAGTAGGTAGACGCGAACGCGAAGAGGAAGGAGAGTTGGGGGCCTGCCTGGCGTTAAACCTTCGCGAACGCGACTCGTGTCTCGCGAACGCGAAGGGCAGAGGTCGGAAGGCATCGCGAACATGATGAGGATATCGCGAACGCGGAGAAGGAATCTTGGCAGCACATTTTTGTGCTTCGCGAACGCGATGAAGGCACTTTTGGAAAGAATTAAAAGTTCCAAAACGGGGGTTTTGAGTTCATAACACAAAATTAAATTGGGAGCTCGGTAGAAGGCGATTTTTGGAGAAATTCTTGCGTGGGTGCTTGGGGTAAGTGATTCTTATCCATTTTTGATTAATTTCCATGATTATGTCTTTGAATCCATCATTTAATGGGTGAATTAAGTTGCAAAATTTTTAAAACCCTCTTAGTTTAAATTTAAGATTTGGAGGTCGAGTTGTTATTGAAATTCGATAAAATTGGTATGGTTGAACTCGTATCGGAATGGGTATTCAGATTTCGTAAAAATTATGTCGGGTTCTGAGAGGCGGGTCACGCGTTGACTTTTGTTGACTTTTTGAAATAAAATTTTAAGTCGACGTATTATTATCCAGAATTGTTTCCGATGAATTTTAATGAAGTTGTACAATTAATTTGGATAGATTTGAGCTGTCCGAATGTCAATTCAAGCAAGAAACCGATTTTGGAAAATCGGCATAACTTCAAAAAGGTAAGTGTGTTGCCTAACCTCGAGTGGGGGAATTACCCCTTAGGCATCGAGTTTTATGTGCCATTTGTGAAATATGAAAAGCCGTGTACGCGAGGTGACGAGTACGTACTCGGGCTTATATGTGCAAAATTTGTTGAGTCAAAGTCCTGAGCATATTATGTAGTAAATTGGATCATTGTTGACATATATTTAATCATCGGTTTGCCATGCCTCAAATCACATTTATTGAATTTGTGTTTATATGGCAATTGATGTAATTATTACTTTTATATTTACGTGAATTCTGTGAGTTTGATGGTTGATATTTCTTGGAATTAAATTTTCATTATGAATTTTCTCGATGCAAATAATTAATTAAGCAAGCTTAAGAAGATGTGTTAATATAATTATCTAAATTTGGATTAATGAAGGATTTGCTTTATGCTGAATAGTTTCTATCTCTGTTGATTGATTTTGTGGTATTATACACATTGTGTGGAGCCTTCGGCTATTTGTTGTGAAATTAATTAATTTGGTTGTATCTTTGTAATTTGGTTATGGCCATTGGGCAAATTGTGATATGAATTGATTTTGTTATGTTGCCGTGATAATTTTTCGTGTAAATTATTGTGTTGTGTGAGTTGTTATTTTGAGAACATAAGGGTGACATTTCACTGTTGATATTATGTGGGCATAAGGATGGCATTTCACTGTTGTTATGTGTGTTAGAATATTGTCTGAGCGGAGCGATAAGAGTGGCTATAGGAGAGCTATAGGAGAGATAAGGGTGGCAATAAGAGCGATAAAGGTGGCTATTGATATTGTTAGGACGGAGGGATAATGGAGGCTATTATAGGAGTGATAAGGGTGGCTATAGGAGAGATAATGGTGGCTATTTTCAGGGATGATATGTGATGATGTGGAGTGGTTGCATTGATGATTTTATGTGATGTTGTGACTTTCTTTGTGTTTATTTTTATATCTTATGCAATTTGTCTTGTTGTTGGTAAATTGATAATAATCTGATTTATGTTGGAATTGGAAGCATGTGGCTATTGCCATGCGGATTATGAAAAGAAATGTGGGCACGAGGTGCCGTGAGTAAATAATGATGATATTGACACGTAAATTGTCCGTGCAGTTGAGATATGAAATGTGAGCATGAAGTGCCGGGGAAAATATGATGGTTTTATTATTGGCACGTGAATTGTTCGTGCAGATATGATATGAAAAATGTGTACGAGGTGCCGGGAAAATATGATGATTTAATTATGGGCACGAAGTGCCGTGAAAAATATGAAAAGGGCTGAGACCCGTATTTTTATGATTATGAAATGAAGTGTCACATGGTGACTTTTAATTAAAAGAATTATATTCAAAATATTTATTTGGAAGGATTTTAATTCAAAAAGTAGTATTTGAAGGAATTGTATGTGAAAGATATTTATGGAGGAAATTATATTTGAAAACGATTTATTTAAGGAATAATATTTGAAGGATATTTATTTGAGGGAATTATATTTTAAAAGAGAGTTATTTGAAAGAATTATATGTGAAAGATAATTATTTGAAGAACTTGGTTTAATATGGTGTACTTGTATTTATTATTTGTTGAGTAATATTAATAGTGTTCTTGTTGCCATGCCGGACATATCACTGGTTGAATTGTGTTTCCCTTATTATTATTATTATTATTATTATTATTATTATTATTATTATTATTATTATTATTATTATTATTATTATTATTATTATTATTATTATTATTATTTATTTCCTATTATTTTGTATGCTATATTGCATAAGTAATTAGACTAGTGAGTGTCTTGACTGTACCTCGTATCTACTTCATTGAGGTTAGTCTTGATACTTACTGGGTATCGACCGTGGTGTACTCATACAACACTTTTGCACATTTTTGTGCAGAGCCAGGTATTGGAACTATTGGACTTGCACAGAGTTAAAGTGTGATTGCAAGGATTTAAGGTAGAGCTACTTGGTAGTCGCAATCCTTTGAAGTCTTTTCATTTTATTGTACTGTTAATTATTAATCAATCAGTATTGAGTATTCGATCCTTGAGATCATTCCATGTATTTAGTTAGAGTTCGTAACTCAGAACTACCAGTCTTGGGAGGTTGATATATTCATATTTGTAATTATTTCCGCTGATGGTTTAAATATATATATATATATATATATATATATATATATATATATATATATATATATATATGGCTTCGAAAAGTAATAGAAATCGGCTTACTTAGTCTTAGAGACTAAGTATCATCACGATGCCTATGGTGGAATTTTGGATCGTGACATAAATAAATCACAATGTCTCATTCCCTTATATCACCGCGGGAGATTTCACAATTTATTTTTAAGAAAATATTTTTTCCGAAATAGCATCCCGCGTTTTAGCCACCCTTATCACACTGCATGACTTCTAGTAGTTCCCCTACTAGCCATGCATAACAAGCCACCCTTATCTCACCGCATGCGTTTCAACACCCAGACCTTATACCACCGCATGCGTATCAATATCACAATATATCACAATTTATACCTTAAGTGCCCAAATATTTCAACTTGCCAAAATAAATCAATAACATTAGTTTTTCCACAATAAAGAGCTCACGGCTCATGCCAAAATAAATCAACAATAATATTTTTCATAATAAAGAGCTCACGGCTCCATCACAATGAGTACAAAAATCTCATAAAATATTTAGCAAAAATAATATTTCACAAATTTAACACCTTGTCTAAATATCAAAATTTTAAATGTAAAATACTTCATTTTTAATAATATTTAAATTAAGAAATCCATCCTTCAAATAATGCACAGAACAAAAGAAAACAGACTTTCAACTAAACAGGTAAAACACTTAGCAGAAACAAGTCAGGCAAATTTAAAATACGAAAATATATTAATGATGATGAATATAACATAATAAAATAATTTAATTAATATGCAACAGCGGTTTACACAATTTAAAGACATAATCTTCCACATTTAGCCCGTGTACACACTCGTCACCTCGTGTACACGACTTTCAGCACATTGTAATTATCACATCAATATCAATCATAGGGAAAATTTCCCCCACACAAGGTTAGACAAGTCACTTACCTCGACTTGCTCCAATTCAATCAAGTAGTATGCCTTTTCCTCGATTTTTCGACTCCGATCGACTCGAATCTAGTCATAATTAATTCGAAACAGTCAACAAAAATTATAGAATCAATTCCATGATAAAATACTATATTTTTCAATAAAAATCCGAAATTAACTCAAAAATCGCCTGTGATGCTCATGTTTCGGAATCCGGCGAAAGTTACGAAATATGAACTCCCATTCAACCACGAGTATAACCATACCAAAATGACTAAATTCCGATAACAATTCGACCCTCAAATCCTCAAATCTATCCAAGAGGGTTATCAAATTTTTTCAACTTAAATCACCAATTAAATATTAAAAACAGTGATGGATTCGAGTAATCTAACCAAAATTGAGTTACGAACACTTACCCCGATGTTTTCTCTGAAAATCTCCCAAAAATTGCCTCTTCCCGAGCTCCAATCCGTCAAAAATGGAAATTAAACTCTCTGTCCAGACATTTACTCTACGCGATCGCGAACAATGCCATGCGATCGCGATGCACAAGATTTCCAGCTCTACGGGATCGCAAACAATGCCACGCGATCGCGATGCACAGACTGGCCCAATCTACGCGATCGCGGTTGATCTCACGCGATCGAGAAGAACAAAATCAACTTTGCCTCAACTAAGCCTACGCGATCGCGTCCCAATCTTTGCAATCGCGAAGAAGGTTTGAAACACCAGTAAACAGTAGCTACCAGCAGTGCCAAAGTGAAGGAAAATAATCTGAATACCATCCGAAACACGCCTGAGCCCCTCAGGACCTCAATCAAATATACCAACAAGTCCTAATACATCATACGAACTTAGTCGAGTCTTCAAATCATATCCAACAATAATTAAAAACACGAATCACACATACATTCAAGCCTAATGAACTTTAAAACTTTTAATTTCTACAAACGACGCCGGAACCTATCAAATCAAGTCCGATTGACCTCAAATTTTGCACACAAGTCATAAATAATATAACGGAGCTATGAAAATTTTTGGAAGTGGATTCCAACCCCGATATCAAAAAGTCAACTCCCCGATCAGACTTTCAAACTTAAATTACTATTTTAGCCATTTCCAGCCTAATTTAATTACCGACTTCCAAATAAAATTCCGATGATGCTCCTAAGTCCAAAATCACCATACTGGGCTGTTGAAATCATCAAAATTCTATTCCGGGGTCATTTACACATAGGTCGATGTCACACCTCCTTTTTCCCGGTAGGATAGATATAAGGGAGTTTTTTTAATTAAAGTGACATTAATCGAAATAGTATTATTTATTTAATTTAATAGTCTCCACTTGAAATAATTTATGGTGTCCCAAGTCACCAGTTTATTTTAAATCCCAAATCGAGAAAATTTTGACTCCGTTAAAAGTCTGCGCAACCAGAAGATCGGGTAAGAAATTTCGTTAACCCGGGAGAAGGTGTTAGGCACTCCCAAATTTCATGGTTTCAGCACGGTCGCTTAATGATTTATACTTGGATCATTTTATTTAATTACTCATTTTAGGACCTATGTGTATTTTATCCTATACCGCTTTTAATTACTCGATTGTGTTAGAAGAATTATCTTAATGCGAGCTACGCGTACGTATACTCATTTAGTTTTTAATGTGTGTCAAAAATCGTGTCACGCGTACGTGTACACAATTCATGATACTTAGTTTATTTAAGAAAAAAAGTTTAGGTTAAAGTCGCGCGAACGCGTACCTTGAATTTATTTAAATATCGGGATTACGTCATGCGAACATGCACGTAATCACGATAGTAGTTTAAAATTCGCGCTTAAAGTATTTCTACGAGTATTAAGGCATTTTATTTACTAAGATTGTTTGACCAAGGTCACGAGAACATGTACCTTGCTTTTGTTTTGTCATCACAACTACGTCACGCGTACGTGTACATAATTGTAATAATTAATTCAATTATGAGTACCTAAAGTTATGCTAAATACTCTATGTCATGTGGCTAAGTGTAAAGGTTCAAGGCTATGTGATATATTTGTTTGAATCAAATGGGGGCAACTTATGTATGAACTGCCAAACAGATCTATATTTAAAAGGGCTTTGGGCCTGATAAGGCTGAGTCCAAATGGACTCTGGCCCAAGATGATATTGTCCATTATCTGGACCAGCTACTGAATTAATTTGAAAAAGCATTTAGGCCTGTTTGAGTTCAATTGACGCTGGCCCAATACAATGTTATTAAACATTCGATCAATTAAACATATTTAATTCAGGAAGATTCGGGCCTAATAATGAGTCCAAATGACTCTGGCCCAATATTTTTTTGTGGACCAATAAATGAAATTATCTAAAGAAATTTGGGCCTGGTGATAATGAGTCCCAAGTGACTCTGGCCCAATTCGTATTTATTTGAACGAGTTTAATGTTTGTAATAGCAATTGCAAAATTTTCCTACTGTATATCTTTTAAAACAGAAGTTAAAAAGGAATTTTGTGATATGCATAAAATAAATTGAAATTTAGGTTGAATTTGGATAATTTCCTACTTATCGCCTAAGTCTTCATTTTCTTATTAACTTTTGTTAAAATGCTATATTTAAAACTCATTTGCATTTGAAAATTTAAAGTGTAAAGACCTTTAATCAACTCATTTTTATTTAACAGAAAATTAGAATACAATTCCATGAACCCAATTGGTTTTGGGCCTGAAAATGTATTATGGTTACTGTCAAGTTTGCTTGTAAAATCCGACTTTTTATGATTTTAAAACCTAATAGCATCAGAATTACTATATTTGAATGTTTAACGACATAATAAAACTGCTAATTAAACTAGCACATTGCATAAGAGAAAAAAAAACTAAATTATTACATCTTACTAGCACGGACAGTGATAAAAATCTGCCTATTACTATTCTAACGAATTTTCTAAAAATGCTTTTTCTTGTTCTTACTATTACATATGAACGTGCAGATTTTATAAATGTATGAAAGCTTTAAACAGATTCTATAATCTTTTTAGAACACTTTAACATTATAGCTAATATACCTTAAACAGCCTAAAATATTGTAAATAATTAACTCTTCATGAATTTACACACAATTCTTAAACATACAACTTTTACTAACAACGATTTATGTAATAACTTAACTAAAGCATAAAGTCATATTCAAACCAACCACAAACTTCAATAAACAGTAAAAAAATCATGATAAAACAGAATGAAACTTTACATTTGTTAAGAGAGTACCTTGATAGCAGCAAATAAACAGACATCTAAAAGAAAATAAATCTCTGAACTTGAGTAAAACAGCAACAATGAAACCCAGCAGAATAAGAAAGATGACCAGATTTTAAAATAGGAAAGGAATGTATTTTTTGATTCTGAAAGATCAAAGTTGATTTTCAGAAGTTTTTCTTTTGAAAGAGAGCTAAATCTTAAGGCAGTCTAAAAATATTTCTGTGTGTTGTAAGTGTGTATAGCAATTTCAGTATGTATTCAAGTGTAAGTAAAATGTGGATTTTTTCAGCTCTGTAAAGGTGTATATTGTCTGCTCTTATAATGAAAATGGAAGAGTGTATTTATAGAGTAAAGGAGTGAAAAGGGATAAGAATTAGGGTACAAAAGAATCTGTCAGAATTCCTTATAAATTAGGGAAATGACATCTTTCTTAACAGAAATGGACATCTATCCAATTTCTAGTACCTTCCTTATCTCAGAAAATGGACAAGTGTCCAATTTCTGGATATTATCCCTATTTTCCTACTCAGTATTGGGACAGTTGTCCATATTCTAAAAGTTTCTAGTATTTTCTGAATAATTTCCAGAATTAAAATTCCAAAACTGACCCTTAAGGGTCTTGGAATTACCTCAGAACCAAGTTGGTTCTGGGCCTGAGTCAGGTGACTCTTGGCCTAAGGACTTGGGCTCTTAAGCTTTTTAACAAAGCTATAGGCATGTCTATTAAGACAGGCCCAATTTATGAGCCAAATAGAATGGGCCACTTTAGTGAGGCCCAGTTATTAACAATTACTTAAACAAACAGAAATAAATAAAAAATAATGACAATTAATTTAACAAAAATAAATAAAGCAGTAATACTAAAAATAAACGCAAAACTAATAATAAAAATAAAATAGAAAGAAAACAGGAAAAATAAATTAATCTACAGTGGTTTTATTTTATCTTAATTAAATGTGTTTAATTACTTAATTAGTTTAAGCAACATAATGAATAATAATAAATAAAAACAGTAACAACAATAAAACATGCAATAATAATATGGAAGAAAACAGAATGGAAAATAACAGAAAAATATATATAAAAAAAGAATCTAGCCGTGAAAAAACCCACGTGCCAAGACTCCCATCTGGGATCTGAGATCCTTGACGGGAGATCTTGACAGGAGGATTGTTTGGACGGACTAGGTTGGATCTAGGGTTTTGAAAAATAGATTTAGGGTTTCGGAGACCCTAGATCTAAGATCTATGATTATTTGTGGGTTTTTGGGGATTTGGTTGGTGAAATGAGGTATAGGAGAGTGAGAGGAAGGTATGGGGTGAGTTTGAGTGGGTTTAGAGTTCGGCGGCGGGGCTAAGGCGGCGTTAGGGTTTGGTGGTGGTTATAGGCGGAGATGGCGGCTAGGGTTTGGGGTGTTAGGGCGGCTGAGAGAGAAATGTGAAAGAGTGGGGTTTGAAATGAGGGGGTAAGGGAGGGTTAGGACATATATATATATATATATATATATATATATATATATATATATATATATATATATATATATATATGTGTGAACGGGGGTGAGTTCTGGGCCGTTAGATCTATCAAAGATCAACGACCTATATTGATTGGTGCCAAACAGCGTCGTTTGGTTTATATGGGGGCTGGACCGGTTTAAAGGGGGTTGGGCTTGGGTATTTTGGGTTAAGTTTGGGGATTGGGCTGGTTCACTACTAGAAATTCGGCAAAAACCGATCAAGGTCGACCGACCAACTTTGGTCGGTAAAAAAACCGACCAAAGTTGGTCGGTTTTTCAAAATATTTTTTTTAATTTTTTTACGAAACCGACCAACTTTGGTCGGTTTTCTTTGGCGCAAAAATGCGGGAAACTATTTTTGAGTCCCGCGAATTTTATGTTTCAAGAAACCGACCAACTTTGGTCGGTTTTTCAATTAATATAAATAAAAATTAATATTAAAAAAACCGACCAAAATTGGTCGGTTAATTCGGCGGGTCATTTAAAAAAACCGACCAACTTTGGCCGGTAATTTTACTTTTTAATAAAACCGACCAACTTTGGTCGGTTATTTTCGTGCGAAAATACAATTAAAGAGTATAAATCAAATAAAAAAATAGTCTTAAAACAAAATGTACCAATGATCTAGTGGTAGAATAGTATCCTGCCACAGTACAGACCCCGGTTCGATTCCCAGATGGTGAATTTTTTTTTACATAATTAAAATACCGACCAACTTTGGTCGGAAAAAACCGACCAACTTTGGTCGGTTTTTTTTGCAATATTTTTTTTTTTGAATTTAATTGACCGACCAAAGTTGGTCGGTAATTTCTGACCAACTTTGGTCGGTATTCCTTTCCGACCATAAAAATACCGTCCACACGTAAATGGTCGCGTTTTGGTTGGTTTTTGGCCATTACCGACCAACGTTGGTCGGTTTTTACCGAATTTCTAGTAGTGGTTGTTGTTTGATTTTTGGGATTGGGCTTGGTCAATCACTAGCCCAGTCCGATTTTAGGTTAGTTAAAACCCTTTTTTGTTTAATTAATTTTAAAATCTAATTAATTTTAATTAAATACTAAATAAAACACTAAATTACCTTAGGTTATAAAATTACACTAATTATCTATTTGCATTATTTAAACAATTAGTCAATCTTAAGTTTTTTAAAAATAAATAATTTTTTGTGATTTTCTTTTAATAATATGATTAAGCTATGTAATTAAATTAAAAACCTAATAATGCAAGATGATGAAGGTTTAAAATATTTTTTGTTAGTTTTCATAACTTTAAAAATGAAAAATATGACTAAAAATGCAAATAATTCCAAATAAATACCAAAAAATCCTAAAAAAATCTAAAAATAAATAGGACTAATTTATTTATTAATTTTGTAGGAATAATTTTATAGGGTAAAAATTACATGCTCATAACTGTCCCTCTTTGCTCGAAAACACGAAGAGTTTTCGGGCAAAGACAAAGTGAGCAGTCACAAACAAATTTTACCCGTTTTGATCCTCTATGAGAAGCATTTTGAAAATGTTTGACCGAACCTTGCTTCAAAGGTTGCCTACATATCCTTGGCTATAAAGGAATCAGGTCAGTGTAGTTCTGGAAGTTTTGGTAGATGAGACTACCGGAAAGTTGTGATTTCACTGTTGTTGCTGCCGTTACTACTGCTAATCTCCTTATTACACCAAAGTAAAAAATGAAGAAAACTAACTAAGCCTATCAGCTACGAGTTACAAGATTCCTATCTGTAAATTTTTGAAGCTTAGTCTTGAGTCTTGGCTGGTTCTTTATGCAGACTCTGGTCTGAATCTTGATGCTTGTAGACCGCAGGTGCTGGTTCAATCTTCTTCATCTTTTCGAATCAAGACGGGACATACAAAACTGATGACTTCAATCTTGTCTTGAGCAATCCACATCCTCTCCACTTCTGTACTTTTGGGTTCAGCTTTTCCTTTTCTTCTTTTCTTTTATTTTGGATTGAGACTTCTTCTTTTGGTCGTCTCGAACCCAGTGTTTTAAGGTATAACCTGCTCAGGAATCAAAATAAACGAACGAAATTTTCTGTCCCAATTTTCACTAGGAAAATTTTGTGAGTTATTGTAACAAAATTCTACACTACTTCATTATTGAAAGGGGTAAAAGGCGGGAATGGTGTACCCAGAGTAAATGTAGACTAGGGAGTGGAGACCCTATGTCTAAAAGTGAAATCAACTAGGGATTGGAGACCCTATGTTGGGAAAGTCACCAAGTTATGCTGGTATGAACTAGGAAGTGGGACCCTATGTTGGAAAGTCATCAGGTTATGCTGGCATCAACTAGGGAGTGGAACCCTATGTTCGAAAGTCATTAGGTTATGCTGGCATCAACTAGGAAGTGAGAACATATGTTAGAAAGTCATCAGGTTATGCTGGCATCAACTAGGGAGTGGGACCCTATGTTGGAAAGTTATCAGGTTATGCTGGCATCAACTAGGGAGTGGGACCCTATATTAGAAACTCATCAGGTTATGCCGGCATCAACTAGGGAGTGGGACCCTATGTTGGAAAATCATCAGGTTATGCTGGCATCAACTAGGTAATGGGACCCTATGTTGGAAAGTCATCAGGTTATGCTGGCATCAACTAGGGAATGGGACCCTATGTTGGAAAGTCATCAAGTTATGCTGGCATCAACTAGGGAGTGGGACCCTATGTTGGAAAGTGATCAGGTTATGCTGGCATCAACTAGGGAGTGGGACCCTATGTTGGCATCAACTAGGGAATGGAAGACCCTATGTTGGCATCAGGTTATGCTGGCGTCAACTAGGAAGTGGCGACCATATGTTGGCATCAGGTTATACTGGCATCAACTAGGGAGTGAGACCCTATATTGGAAAGGCATCAACTAGGGAGTGGAAGCCCTACGTTGGAAAAGGCGAAGCTAGGGATTGGAGGCCCTATACTACCTTAACATAATTTGTTCTTTTCTTCTTTTATTTTTAGAGAATAAGTGAATGCGAGGAACAATTTGGAGGATACTTCTCTTTTGAAGTTGCTTTTGCAAAGCTGTTTCTAGCCCTTGCGCAATTTCTTTTGGTTGCCCCTGCTTCTTGCAAGGTTGCTTTCGGGTTGCACCTGTTTCCTGTTTTCTTCAAACAAAGAACAATTTGTCAGTTTGAAATTGTGGTTGGTTTTGTGGCCTTGATTATTTTGGTCACTTGATCTCGGCCCGTCTTTTTGACGAAGACCTCAACTGCTTGCTGTCTCGCTGGGGATTGGTTTCATTTCTAACCCTGAAGATCTGGATTCTTCCAAAACTTTATCAGGGAGGTTAATCACGTGGGACATAACCTTCTTTAACTTTCTTTTGACTTTGCGGCATTTTGACTTTGATCCCTTTCCTTTCGGGAATTCTTGATTTCAAAGCATCAGTCATCATGGCCAGTCGAGGTCGACTCGATGCACCTACCGAGGTTGGGCGCTTTTGCGTGCTAGCTTGTATTAAGCGAAAACCTTGTAAATCAGTCTTGCCACCCTTTCTTTGTCTTAATTTAGAATAGAATTAGCCGAAAGGGATTGAGAGAAAATAAACGACGGAATGGATAAAAGAATTTAGACAAGAGGTAATCCCTTTCGGAGAAAGGAAAGTAGGACATATTTGGAGTGTATGCAAACTTCAATGAACATGACATGCCTCTAGGACTAGATGCCTGATTTGTGTGAACCGTCCAACTCTCAAAAATCCATCATAACTTATACCTCAAGATTGAGAAACGTTGCTCAGGACTGTGTCCATGTCGGTGACCAATTATCCTCTTTTCGATCAGTGGTGCCCTTTGAGGGTTTTCACCAGCTAACCTCTCTCATTTCTCTTCTCACTATCGCCTTGTAGTGGTCTTTGCGAGTTTTCACTAACAAGACTCTCTTATTTTCAACTTCCCTGCTTACCATCGCCTTACGGTGCCCGTGAGGATTTTCACCGATGAGACTCTCTCATTTTATTTCTCTTAATTTGTTATATCAGATCCAAGTATCTGTATCCTCCAATTTGGACATCTTTGCCGATCGGTCGGAAGGACTTGAAAAGGATTTGGGATAAAAAGAATTTGGATTGAGTTACAACTTTGGAACCTTTCGGGCGGAACCATCGCCGAACCATTATAACTTCTACCCCAGTTTCAACTTTGGAAAAATATGGATTTTTATTTTGGTGTGACTGAACCCCAGAAAGAGGCTGGCTACGTATCCTTTCGGAATCAAGTCGAACGTAGTTCAAGGAAACATTTTTTTTTGTTTTTTTTTTGATTGATTGATTGATTATTTTTTGGTTCCAAGGAGGGTGATGAAAGAAGAATAACCGGCTCAAAGGGTTTATGAAAGTTGATAGTATTTGGATAGAGAGAATGAAAGCTTTCGTCATCCCAACCGGAGAGTATCAAGACCGCGAAAAGGGTTAAACATAATACCTTTTGACTGCATCCGCATTAATAGCCGTTTCGGGGTCATTTCCTTCAATATCTCCTAAATACAATGCCCCTTTTGGCAGCAGTTTTCTTATAATGTATGGACCTTTCCAATTTGGTGCAAACTTTCCTTTTGCTTCCTCATGATGTGGGAGAATATGTCTTAGAACGAGTTTCCCCACTTCGAAGTTTTTAGGCCGCACTTTCTTGTTGTAAGCACGGGCCATTCTTTGTTGGTACGACTGCCCGTGGCAAACTGCGGCCATTCGCTTTTCATCAATCATAGTAAATTGTTCCAGTCGGGTTTTGACCCATTCATCATCCTCGATCTCAGCTTCAACAATGATTCTAAGAGAGGGAATTTCGACTTCTGCAGGTATTACGGCTTCAGTGCCATAAACCAATAAGTAAGGCATAGCCCCGACCGATGTGCGCACGATTGTGTGATATCCTAATAATGCAAAAGGCAGCTTTTTATGCAATTGCCTAGAACTTTGAATCATTTTCCTGAGGATCTTCTTGATGGTTTTATTTGCCTCTTCAACGGCGCCATTGGCTTTGGGTCGGTAAGGGGTAGAATTGCGATGCATAATTTTAAACTGTTCACATACCTCCCTCATCAAATGACTGTTCAGATTTGCCGCGTTATCGGTAATGATAGTTTTTGGAATACCAAAATGACAGATAATGTTGGAATGTACGAAGTCCACCACTACTTTCTTGGTGACGGCTTTGAAAGTGACCGCTTCAACCCATTTTGTGAAGTAATCAATGGCAACCAAGATGAATTTGTGCCCATTTAAGGCTTTTGGCTCGATTAGCCCAATGAAATCTATACCCCAAGCAACAAACAGCCAAGGCGCTAACATAGGATGCAATTCTGAAGGCGGTGCATGAATCAGGTCACCGTGTATATGACACTAATGGCACTTCCGGACAAAACTGAAGCAATCATTTTCCATGGTCATCCAGTAATAACCTGTCCGCAAGTTTCATGTGGGGACTGCATACTCCTGAATGCACTTCGTTCATGATCTTTTCAGCTTCTTTGGCATCTACACATATTAACAGATTCAAATCTAGAGTTCTTTTATAAAGCACTTCTCCGCTTAAGAAGAAATTACTAGCAAGCCTTCTAATGGCTCTCTTTTTGTCTCCATTGGCTTTCTCAGGGTATTTCTTTGTTTTCAAGAACCTTTTGACATCATGATACCATGGCTGGACATCGGGTTCTGCTTCAACCGTGTTGCAATAACCATATCTTTCTCTGATTTGAATCTCTGATGGGTCAATATGGACATTGCCTGGATATGGCAGCATTGCAGCCAAGCACCTCAGACTCATAGGAAATTTGAGGGGCCTTACAGAGAGATTCTTAGTTGATACCTGGCAGCTGATTTGACGTAGAGTTGCATTCTATCTGCAGGCTTTGAGTCACCTTCTTATTTCAATTGTACTATTTTTATTTTTTGGATAATGTTGCATTTCTTTCATAATAGTGTGTATAGTAGACTCTAGAAGCTCATGTATCGCAACTTGGGGTGGTTTGTGTTAGATGTTGGTTTTGGACTTATTATGTTTATTTTAGAATTTCTTTTATACTATGTTATTATCCTATTATTAGTTATTTATTACAGTGTTTCAGAGTTTTCTATTGAGTGTTGGCTTGCCTAGCAAGCGGTGTTAGGTGCCATCACAACCCCGATTGGTTGAAATTTCGGATTGTGATATTTCGTGACTCGCATGTACCTTTGCGAGTAGGGATAGTGACCCAATGAATATTTCTGTATTCCTATTGAATCAGACCATTTTCCTCGGCAATGATATGAAATATTATTATGGGAGCAGGTTGTTCGCCTCGGCAGCGTTATTAGATGCATATATGGATCGGTTTGCACGACCTCAGTGGTATTACGTAACACTATTCTTATTAGATCACGTCGTTTGCCTTGGTAGAATAGTGCGTAATATTCGATAGGGAGTCAGAACGCATATGAGATTTTCCTGATTTGAGATTTGATATTATGTCTGATATTGGTTATCTTGTTTCCTTCGAGGCAGTGTATGGTATTTAATGACTTCGTAATTATTCATATGTTGAGAATCATATTATTTATATTTACCTATTTCGTTGTTACTTATTGTGTTTCATACCTATCTATTTTTATGTACATCATTATTGGACCACTAGTAAGTCTCAATGTCGATCTCTCGCCACTATTTTTTTGAGGTTAGACTAGATACTTACTGGGTAGCATGTATTTACGTACTCATACTACAGTTTTACATGGAATGTACATGTATTGAGACAGGTACATCGGGTGGTCACTTAGGCGTGTAGTCACATCAGCTGGAGTCTTAGTGGTGAGTTGCTTTCCATGCTTCGACCTGCAACACCTAAAGTCTCCCTACCCTATATTTATTTTATTCATTCTATTTTCATTCCAGACAGTAGTGTAGTGGTTTTTGTATATTGTATTAGATGCTCAAACACTAGTGATATTGGGTTTTGGGGATTTGCAATAGATGTTCGTGGTTGTATTTGATATTTATATCATTTCGCCTTATGTTTTGTTCATTTTTCATGACTTAGTAAGAATGAAAGTATTTTGTCATGGTTCCTGAATCTATCCCTGCTTTATTGTTGCAATTGTTGATTTTGAAAAGTGTTATCAGAGGTTGTTTGTGTTGATGATTTATCATTAGCTTGCCTAACGGCAACATTGGGCGTCATCACGACCTATGGTAGGAAGTGGGTAGTGACATCAATTCTCTATTTATAATCCAATTTAGACCTCTTTACCAAATTTAATAGTTCTTGCACCCTTTAGCCCCTTAATATATCCATTTTTCAACTTTTTCCCTTCTCTAACACTCTTTTTCCATTCTGAATAAAAGGGAATACCTCATTTTTCTTTCTTGTGAACCCAATAGATTTTTTATCACACAATCCTCTCTCTCTCTCTCTCTCTCTCTCTCTCTCTCTCTCTCTCTCTCTCTCTCTCTCATATATATATTATTGTACACCCCAAATCTTGCAGAATAGGATACGACACTCGGTGACTTAAACTTGTGAACAAGTAAACCAATACTCAATTCATTCTTAGACTTGGATAATGCATATTTCATGATAAGAATATTTTCAATAAAGATTTAAAATCATCAATATTTAGCATAATAACCCATAAGCCTTTCTATACATTATACATAGTTTCGTGATTAAAATGAAAATATAATAAATATAAATACATGGCCCACTTTATAAAAGAAGCTTTTATGATAATGATAAATCAAATGCATAAATTAACTAGACTAGAAAGTACCTAATTGCAACAATTCAATTGATTGTTTTGAGTTCTAAAACCTCATTCCCCTATTTGAAACTTTTCGAAGGTTCATTTGGTATTTTATGACTTGCGGGTATGGTGACACGGGTTCCGAGAGGTTCGAGAGTGATTTAGAACACTTAGTTCCTAACTAGAGGCTTTAAGTTAAGAGAGCTGGCCAATGTCAATATTTTGGGTAAACAAGTTCGGATTTATAATTTGAAGGTTCTGTTAGGTTCGTATAATTATTTTGGACTTGTATGTATGTTTGATTTAGTATCCGAGAGGCTTGGGTGTAATTTGAACCTATCTTGTGAAAGTTGAAAAGAAGAACTTAAAAGAGTTCATAGTTTGGTTTGCACTTGATTCTTAGTTATGATATTTTTGTATCTTCTTTGAGCCCTTAGACAAGTTTGTATAGGACATCTGGACTAGTGGGGATTATTAGACAGGGTCCCATGTAGATCGGGTGAGTTTTGGTACATTTGGAGAAGATTCCGTAGTTTTTGGAGGGAGTTGCTGGTTTCAGCGGCTAGCCAATCGAGAATTGGTAGCTGTAGTGCTGAAGCTAGTATAAACCTTCAACGTCCAACCCACCAAGAATCGGTGACTGTAGCGCTTGATAAATATGGATTTTAACCACTTATTAGTACTTTTTTGCTATAGTTTTAGTCCAAAAGTATTGATTTTTGTTCTCAAAACTAATGAAATAGTGTGAGGCATGTTGGAGGATTGGAGCTACCTCAAAAAGGATTATTCTAGCTCAAAAAGGTAAAAAGGAGATATACAAGCAAAAGTGCGGTCCACAGAAGTAATTTTGCGGCCGCATAAGATTGTGCGGTCCGCAGATATAGACATGCGGCCACAAAAAGAAACCTGAAGCCTTAGAGAAGTTTGAAGAAGCGCGGTCCAAACACCAAATTGTGTGGCTGCAAAAGCTGGTCGTACTGACAAGATTTGAAAAGCTCAGAGAAGGTGAAAAAAGACCAAGTGTGAAGCCTCGTCAAAGTGCGGTCCGCAGTCAAAATGTGCGGACGCAGAAGCTGAAGTCCAGTCGTAGATGGAATTGTGTGGCTGCAGAATTCCTCCCAATTGAAGAAGAGAAGAAACTTGCGGACCGAACCTGGAATTGTCGGCCGCAGAACATCCTGAAGGGTATTTATGTCAGTAAATTTTTGGGCACTATAAATAGACGAAAAACACTTTTTAAGGGCATGTTTTGTATTCTAAGCAGTTGTAGCAGTTATATTTTACCCTTTCCGGAATGTAGTGACAAATATTGGTGAAGAATCATTAGGTTTATCAATTAATTGTAGTTTATGGCTTTAATTACTTCTTCTACTTTGTTTTATTTACTTTCTAGGATATCTAGGGTTTTGACCCAACCCTAGTGTGTAAATCTTATGTGTTATTAATTTTAATACTTGTTTATGATTTTGTGTTTATTATTTAGCCTTGTTTATGCATTATTTCTAGAATTAATGGTTGCAAACATTGATTCATACATATTTGACTTATTTCTTACTTGAGAAAGAGGAATTTAGTCTAGGAATACTTGGCTAACAAGGAATTGAGCTAGTTAAGGTTTTGGCTAGTTTGATTAAAGGGTTTGAACTAGAGATAGGCGACTTGGACTCATATCAATTGTTTGGATTGCTACCCAATTTGACTTGAGAAAGTCTATTTGGGCATAACCACTCTATAACCGAGAGGTATTGAGTGAGTACTTAAGAATTGAGAGTTATAATATACCACGATCCTCAAAATAAGCATTAACGTAGTTTACCCAATAGGTTTGCACCTAGGTGAAGGTTACATCCCTAGGTTATTTTCCAATTGATTAAAAACACCAAAAATAATTATTCTCTTTCTAGTTACTTTCAAAGTTTAAATCTCTTAGTGTTACTTTGGAAAATAATCGCTCTTTTGTTTGGAAGCGTAATTTAGTTGTTTCACGTACTCTCGTCAAGTATCTACCTTAGCACCCTTCATAAACTCCCTGAAGAATTCGACCCCGACTCTAGTTGGGTATTATAATTGCAACGACCATTTCCAGTCACTATTGAGTGCAGATTGGACGTGGATTAATATTTAGCACCATTGCCGAGGAGTTTTTACAGTGTTAGCTATGTATTCGAGTTTGTTCTTGAAATATCTTCTTTTCCTTCCGTGTTACTAATTTATTGAAGCAATCATAGGTACAAAATGACTAACAATGAGCTCGAACATATTCCATTGGGCGAGGTTGACGGCGAGGAGGAACAACTGGATTACGTACCTCAAGTTCCATAACCAAATTGTCGAGGGCGTGGTTAACAAGACAACTTGCCCCCACCTCTACCACCACGACCACAAGCGGCGCAACATCGTATTTTTCCCAATGAAGGTTATGCATGTGCAATAATCCCCCTTGCAATAGGGCGGAAAACTTTCAAATTACCAATGTGATGTTCACTTTGCTAGAGCAACGAGGCTTTTCCACCGGGGCGCCAAATCAAAATGCTTATACATATTTGAAGGGATTTGTGTGTTACGTATTGGGGGAGCAAGCAAACAAATATTTTGGAGGATACTTTGAGGCTACAGTTTTTTCCCTTCTACCTATGGGTAAAGATTTAAATAGGTTGGAACACTTGCCTAATCATTCTATCCATACTTGGGATGAATTAGCGGCAAAGGTTATTGCTATATTTTTTTCTCTCGGGCACATGGCTACTCTTAGGGATGAAATATTGGCTTTTAAACATAAGCCCAATGAGCCTTTACATGAAATTTGGGAGCGGTATCGGACAATTGTAAAAGAGTGCCCGAACAATGATATGACCGACAACATGATCCAACAAAGTTTCTACCATGGTATTAATACTACAAACCAATGTATGATCAATCAATTGGCTGGAGGCAACTTTATGACAACACCTTATGACTGAAACTTGCCAAGGCCCAACTTAATAAAGTTCAAGCTCCTAAGCAAGTTCATGCTATGGAAGGGGTAAATGTGTTGGTTAACAAGAAGAGGACCAATGGTCCACAATTTCAAACCCGAGTGGAGAGTTATGCATAGGATGATGGTAGTTTTGATCAAGATGATTCTTATCATAAGCAAGAGGAAGAGGTACAATGTGTGAACAATTATCAATGGCAAAGGAATAATTTCCAAGGCTCCAATCAACAACAATGGCGACCACAAAATAACCAAGGCAATTGGAGTTCTAACAATCAAGAGAATTAGCACAACAATAACAACCATGGAAATTAGAGTGGAAACAACCAAGGAAATTGGGAGGCAACAATCATGGTGGTTGGGGAAACAATAAAAATCAAGGAAATCGAGGATAGGGTTTTCAAAGGCCCCCTATGTACCAACAACCTAGCAACCCACTTCCTTATCTTTCCCATGGTTCAAGTTCTTTAAAGAATGAGATGGGATTAAGAACATGTTCAAGCAAATGATTGAAAAGAACATTGATTCGGATGCCCAACATCCCTCACATACCACATCAATCCGTAATCTTGAAGTTCAAATGGGGAAAATTTCTCAAACTCTTAATACCCGTCATATGGGTGCACTACCAAGTGATACTGTAGTAAACCCAAAGGGTGGTAACAACACGGGGCATACTATGGCGGTTATCATAAGAAGTGAAAGAGGCAGGAATGCACCCACCTCAAATAAAAGGTGAATTGTGGATGATGACCAAGTAATATAAGAGGAAATCCCAAACAATGATGTTCAAGCAATTGATGAGCTTCAAATTGACATTAATGAGAGTGTGGTGGAGACTCAAGAGGTGGTGAACCCGTCTAAGGAGCACATCATGGGCATACCGGAGCCGGTAGTGCAAAAGAATGAGGCACCATTGCCTAAGCCTCCACATCCCTATCCTCAAAGGATTGCCAAGCAATATGGTAAGAAACAATTCAAAAAGTTCATTTCAAATGATGAAAAGTCTCTATGTTAATGTGCCATTGGTAGAAGATTTGGAACAAATGCCCAGATATTCCAAGTTTATGAATGATCTTGTAACCAAGAAGATGTCGATGAATTTTGAAACTATCAACGTCAGTCATTAAATAAGTGCAATTTTTCATTCCATGGCTCCTAAGTTGGAGGATCCCAGTGATTTCACGATTCCTTGTACAATTGGGAGTGCCCATTTTGCTAAAGCTCTTTGTGATCTTGGGGCAAGTATCAGTTTGATGCCCTATTTGGTGTTTAAAACTTTGGTAATTGGAAAACCAAGACCCACATCTACGAAGTTGCAAATGGACGATCATACAATGAAGAGGCCATTAGGGATTATTTAGGATGTTATGGTCCGCGTTGATAAGTTCAATCTTTCTGCGGACTTTTTATTCTAGATTGTGAAGTTGATTATGAAGTGCCTATCATTCTTGGGAGACATTTCCTTGCTACGGGTAAGGCTCTTTGTGATGTGGAAGCCGGAGAACTCACTTTATGGGTTGGTGATAAAAAGGTGGTATTCCATGTGTGTAAGTCTATGCGGCAACCAATTACCAATGAGGTGTGTTCTTTTGTGGATTTAGTGACCGATGATATTGTTGATGATACAAGTGCTACAATCAATGTTGGTGATATGTTGGAAGCCATTTTTCTCAACTTTGATGATGATGAGATGGATGGTTTCATGGAATGTGTGAACTCCTTGCAAGGAATGGGGTCGTACAACTATGCACCCCGGAGCCAAAGTTCTAAGTTGTGGTTTTTATTAGCCTACTCTTAACAAAGATGCAAATGAATTAGTGAAAAGCTGTGATGTATGTCAACAGGCCAATAGAATTTCAAAGTTAAATGAGATGCCTCTCACAACCATCTTGGATATTGATATTTTTTATGTTTGGGGCATTGACATTATGGGACCTTTTGTGAGTTCGTGTGGAAACACTTACATTTTGGTCGCAGTGGATTATGTGTCCAAATGGGTTGAGTCTGTTGCCTTACTCAATAATGAGGTTAGGAATGCAGTGGCTTTCTTGAAGAAGAATATTTTTACAAGATTTGGTACTCCGCGTGCAATCATAAGCAATGGAGGGTAACATTTTGCAACAAGGATTTTGACACTTTACTTAGCAAGTATGGTGTTACTCTCAAGGTCACGACTCCTTATCACGCATAAGCTAGTGGTCAAGTGGAAGTCTCCAACCGGGAAATAAAGAGTATCTTGTCTAAAACGGTGAATGCAAATCGGACAGATATGTCCAAAAATCTTGATGATGCGTTATGGGATTATAGGACGGCTTACAAAACACCTATCATAATGTCTCCATACCGATTAATATTCGGGAAAGCTTGTCATCTTCCGGTGGAACTAGAGCACAAAGCAATGTGGGCCTTGAAGAAATTGAATATTGATTGGAATATAGCCACTAACTTGCGGGTTGCACACTTGAATGAATTGGATGAGTTCCAGTACCATGCGTATGAGAGTTCGTCCTTGTATACAGAAAAGATAAAATATCTTCATGAAAAGTACATTTGGAACAAAGAGTTCAAGGCCGATGATCTTGTATTGTTGTTTAACTCAAGTTTGAGGATGTTTCCTGGGAAGCTTAAGTCCAAGTGGAGTGGTCCATTCGAAATTGTTGGTGTGACACCCTTCGGTGCATTGGATTTGAAGAACAAGAACAATGAAATATTTTGAGTCAATGATCACCGGGTGAAGCACTACTTGGGAAAAGTTGGAGACATCCACATGGTGGTGGTTATTTACTTTATTGAGGATGTTCTGACATTGCGTCGTGTCGCGACGTTAAATAAGGCACTTCTTGGGAGGCATCCCAATTTCTTTTTTTTTTTTATAGTTAGATGTTCTTTGTTGTTGACGTAAGATAAGGTGGAACCTAGATCAATCAATACATATACATCATATGAGGAGACTAATAATATACCTGTAACAACATCAGGTGACGACTCCTAATCATGTCGACCCGCTAATGCCTAAATGTTGTTCTGAGGACTACTCGAGCTAGATGCTCCACTTTTGCTCCTACCATGACTAACTGGTGCCTGTGAACCTTGCCCAGGGGGCGTACTGATGATGACGAACCAGCTACTGATCCCGCTGGCTAAACTATACCTACACCACCTCTCGCCGGACAATCTCTCATAACGTGGCCTTGATAACCACAAGTATAACAAACACCCAACCCCACAAGGCACTGCCCGACATGCTGCTTACCACACTAAGCACATTGTGGCAAGGGAGGCCTCATTTGACTTGACTCACCCCTATACTAAGAACTAGAGGCCCTATAACTTTGACTGGACCATAAATATGTGGAACGATCAAATCTCCTACTGGAAAACTGAGGGGGTGCACTAGTCGATGGTTGGGCTGGATACCTCAGGTACTGGTGTCTCTGACAACCTCGAAGCTCACCAAAAGGACATGAAGATCTCGCTCTCTTACTATGGCCCTTATCATGCCCACGATCGGCCTTCTACTTCTTCTTACGCTCCTCTACACCCTAAGCGAATGCCTGAATACGAGAAATATCCATGCCTGGCTAAAGTGAGACCGACATACACTCATTAAGCCGGTGCGACTCCAACCCCATCACAAACCGGTGAACCCGATCCTCCATCCTAGCTACAATAGTGGGAGCATACCTAGCCAAAGAATCATACTGAAGGTTGTACTCCCGAACACTTATATTACCCTGCCGAAGGGTCAAGAACCTATCAACTCTAGCCCGTCTAAGCTCTGGTGGCAAATAATGACGAAGAAAAGCCTCTATAAACTCCTGCCATACCGCTGGAAGGGCATCCTCACCTCTGGACAACTGCCAAGACACGTACCAATTAACTACAACGTCCCAAAGTCTATAGAAATGTAGCTCACATGACTCAGTCGCAGTGGCCTTCATTACCCTCAAAATCCTCTAAATCCTATAGATAAATACTTGAGGGTCCTCGTTTGGATCTGCTCCAGTGAATACTGGGGGGTCCAAATTAATAAAATCACAAACCCTCACACTAATGGCCCTATCTGCATGACCAATACCTACCTCCTAGCGTCGATCCTGTGTGGCAACTAATCGAGTCAATAGCTGAATAGAATCTCTCATCTCCTGACCCGGTGCATCTGGCTGAGGAGCTGGGGTTACTGGGGTGGGTGATGGAGCTGGTGCCCCTCGGATCTCCTCTGGAGAGCGTAGGGTATGTGAAGTTTGAGATGGAGTCTCACTCTGAGACTCTCCCCGAGCCCTGGTAACTTATGGTTCTTGACTAGTAGTCTCATCAGCCACGGACTTGCCCTTCTAGGTAGTTGTAGCCTTCTTAGGCATCGCTGAAAACATAATATATCGTTAGGAAAATGAATCTTTATATCGCACGATCTAAGATACGAAGGCAAGATAACATCCTATATGATCTGCATCCTTCTATTTATAAGTATGGTGCACAACATACTCATAAACAAGACTCTACTAGACACGGTCTGTAGACAACCCTAGGACAGAACTGCTCTGATATCACTTTTATCACGACTCAAACCGATGGGCAATGACGAGTGCCCGAGTCATACCTGTCGAACACCCCTAAGCATATGTCTAAGATATAAACATGAAATAGGGGTAGGTCATGCATAACATCTAGCAATAAACTGCTGAATCATATGAATAACATACGCAAGGAAATTTGCCAAAAAGACATATAACTATATAAACATATATATATATATATATATATATATATATATATATATATATATATATATATATATATATGCGGAATACGGTAGGGCGAGCCGACAAGGCTACTACGGACAACTATATATCAAAATAGAAGCCAACAGTCCACATATTATCCAACTATACATGACTATATACAGACCTCAAATAAAGTGTACAACTATATAAAGGACGGTACTGGACCCCATCATACCCATATATGTATATAAAAAAAATATTGTACAAAAACCCAATAGCAGTACCAGATCAAATGGAGCACACCAACTCTCACTAAGCAAGGATCGTAAGAAGGGGGACCGTCAGCCTATCTACCTACACCTGCGGGCATAAAATACACGCCCCCAGGCAATAGGGGCGTCAATACGAATAATGTACCGAGTATGTAAGGCATAAATATCAGTATATAAAAGACATGAAAGAAACATGGAGTAAAGGACTCAGCCTGTAAGTTTGAATAGCTCTGTGAATCATGAAACGTTTATAATGTCATGCATATGCATATAAATGTCATATCATGCATAGGTATATGCGTAGATAATATCATCAAGCCTCTGAGGGCATCCCATCATATCATCTCGGCCTCAGTGGGCGAAATAATCAACGTATACCAACTGATCAGGTGGTGGTGCGTATATAACGCTGTAACCTTTCCCCACCATATATATATATAATATACGCGTATATAACGCCATCTGGTCATGGGTCAATGTACATGTATAAATGAATGCAATGCATAAGAAGTAAGTCAATATGATCTCTCGGGATGTCATAAGATCAACATGCCTTCGGTTAATATCACGAAACAAACTTTATCAGCTTACGTATTTTCTGAGACTCATGAACAGACGATATAATAATAGGACATATGGAAAATCAATAACATAGGCAACCCTAGTACTTCTAAGAATATAGCCATCTGTGAAAGTTGCATGTTTGCTCGTTTTGTTGTATCATATGGATCATGCCAAAAGAAAAGAAGGGATAGCCTTAACATACCTTATAGAAATCTGTCCAATAAAAATGCTAAACTCAACTCACTGCACCTTAATCTACAACAATGACATTGAAGCTATTGTCAAGCTACGAATGAGACTCTCATTTATATAACGAAAGTAACTTAATCTGTAACAAAAACGGGCAGCATTTCTCCTGATTTTACTACTTCCTCAAGCCTACTATAGGCGAGACAACAACACAATACAATCGGCAACTCAAAAACAACCTAACTACAATTCAAGACCTTTAATACAACAAAAAGCCCAATTATACCATAACATACCCAATCGACAATGTTTCAATTAGCCTGAAATTGCAACGACGAGCGACCAGCCCACTATCCTACCACATGTGGCATTTCTCCACGCCCTTTATCCTTCAAAATGCCATAAATCAGCAGCACAAGGGTCCAACATGAGTGGACTAAAAAACATTCCACGACAAGTGGAATAAATCGTACTCATGGCTTCCGATCACCGTCCCGTGAGTTCTAACTATTAGGAAATGAATTTATCAACATTCCTTGAGATTTAAAAGCTTACATACAGCAAGTAGGCATTTTCGTAACTATGAATTACCTTCCAAAATTCAAACTACAAAGAAAACATGAGGTGGTATAATGATACTTATGTCGTAGGGATCGTTCTAATGTTATCGCTTCTTGATTTCGTACCCGATATGATAATCTTTTTTGAAACCCTTGAATAAAGCTGAAGGATAAGTTTATGGGTATCCTCTATTTGTGGTCTATGGAAAAATGAAGAAAAAGAAGAATTAAGGCATACATACATACATATATATATATATATATATATATATATATATCCACTTTTAAAAAGTCAAAGAGGTGCTAGCTTGGCACCCTAGCATTGGCCCATCTTCACACGCTTATATCTTTTTATCCTGATGTTGTATGAATTAACGGTTAAGAGTGTTGGAGACAACTTTCCAAGTCCTTCAATATGGTATATAATATGTCCCAGAAAGACCTCATATAATATACTAAATGTATTTCTTAAAAAACTTCGTTACAAGGCAAATCCTTAGTTGGTTTTTCCGCAACTTAAATCCGATTTTTTTCAAACTTTTTATTTTAAATTCAAATATCATATATAGTAATATTATGACTTTACACTCATTTAAATAATGATTAACCAGTCTCATATTCATTCTACGTCACCTTGGGATGCACAGAGTGTAACAGTCTTATCTTGCATTATCTCGTACCCGGCCTCATAGATACCTCAGTCATACTCGGCCACTCTAGGGCTCAGTCATACCCGGCCACAAAAGGGCTCGGTATCATTTCACACCATACCCAACTGATCAGTGGTTGCACAATAGGTGCCGTAACCGGCCGACTATAGCGCGACTCGATAAAGTACAATAGATCTATGTATATATATATATGTAACTGAAACGCAGAATAAACTTGAAGAAATATAAAGTTTAGACTCAACAACAATCATACTTCCCAACCTCGGGATACCAACTGGGAACATTTTGGACTTGAAAGAAGTACTACCAGCAAGAATGTACAAGAATAGAGCAACATCGTGAGAGGGCTTAGTACTACCAAACCTTACAGTACATGAGTTGTTTGGAAGGAAGGAGAGACTTACACTAATTCATGCCAATAAAGAAGGTTGCCTCACATACCTTGTTGAAGAAATAACTATGCTTCTATGGTGATTAGCTTTGCCTCTAACAAATCTTTCTAGTCAATACTACCAGATAATGGATGTTACGACAGCGATTTCAATGTTTTTGCAAGCTAAAACCTAATAGAACCATTTTCTGATCCAGTTTAGCCTATTTCGAAACCTCAAAGGAGATGTGAGAGCATTTTTGGTGAATAATAGTGAATGGTATTGCCTGGGAAAAAATGAAGGAGAATGAGCCTCACTGCCTTTTTATATGTATACCAAGCATAGAAAATACCGTCGGATCCACATGCAAAATGGGTTGCCTCAACCCGGTGACAGTGCCCGGTGGGAAATTTGTCACAGGCTTACTAAAACGTGTAACCACCTTCTAGCCTCAAACGCGTCGCCAGTTGATTGGCCACGCTAGAAGCTACACTTACCAGGCTTCATTTAGGTGTGGGGTGCACAGTCTACCTCCTCACTCCATCCACACTTGGGCCGAACTTGTGTATGTTTTCCTAGGGCAATGGTTCCCACAAAGTAAGAAGTCCGAACTTCTGAAAAAAAACTTCTTCTTCAAGAAATTACCAGGGGAACAACTACATAAAGCATGAGTTAGATTCAAGCAGTATTTGGTGAGATCACCGAATTATGGGTTTTCGGAAAATATTTTGTTGGAGAAGTTTTACATGGGTTTGGATCCTATGAACAATCTGTAGCCAACAATGCGTCTAATGGATTGTTCATGGACAAAATGTTTGCAAGAGTCACTCAATTCCTCGACAAGGTATCCCAACACAAACAAGCTTGTCATTCAGGCGGTACCGCGGTGGAGTCTCATATGGTACCCCTACTTTGACAAGCATTGTCAAGGAAAATCAAGAAAGAGATCAGTTGATTGACGGGCTTGCTACCAATGTCAATATTTTGACAAAAATGTTCACGGAAAGCCAAACAAAAAAAGTGAATGTCGTGGAAGAAGTAAAACCAATGTCAAATGTGAACTATCAACATCAAGAAGGCCAACATCAATACTATCCTCTAATGCAATATGAAGAAGTAAACTATGTTCAGAATTCACAAGGAGGATATCAAAGACAAAACTACCAAGGGTTGGGACAACAACATCAATGGAGACATAACCCGCAAGGGCAAGGTAACCAACAATGAAAAAATGACCAAGGTATTTCTAATCAAGGAAATTAGAGCAAAAACAATTATAATTTAGCGAATCGAGGTTCAAACAACTATGTTCCATTAAAGGAGTAATACTCTAACTCTCAACATTGGAGGGAGAGTTCTTCAAGCAATTCCAAATTGGAGAACATGCTTGAAAGAGTATTGTAAAATCAAGAGGGGTCCGACACTTCAATGAAAAATATGACCGAGCTTGTGGGTTCTCACACCGCATATATTCAAAAGATGGAGGTTCAAATGAGGGATCTCTCAAGAAAATAAACCCCAAAACAAAAAGGTACACTGCCAAGTGATGCAATTTTGAACCCAAAGGGTAGTGAGGATGGCCCAACCTCTCATTGTATGGGCATTACAACTCAAAGTAGGAAACTAATTCAAAGTGAGATTGAACGGGTAGTCGATGTGGAAGATGTTGAACAAGAAGATGAGGCACAAATTGAGGTTCCATATGTTTTTGAAGTTGAAAGAATTCCGAAGAAGGTGAAAGCTCAAGATGTGAGCCATGACAAGGTTGAGGAAAACGTAATAGAGTCAGCAAAACCTCTAGCACCGATTCCTAGACCTCCCGCTCCATTTCCTCAAAGATTGGCCAAAAGAGTTGATGATAGAAAATTCGAGAAGTTTTATGACATCTTAAAGAAATTATCGGTGAACATTCAGTTTGTGGAAGCGTTTCAAGAGATGCCCGATTTTGCTAAATACTTGAAGGATTTGATAACGAAAAAAAGACCATCAAGAATGAATCGATGAGTGTCATCCATCGGATTAGCTCCATCATTTCAGCAACCGCCGTCCAAAAGAAAGAGGATCCGATGGCTTTCACCATTCAATGCACTATTGGATTACGTGACTTTGCATGAGCTATTTGGGATAATGGGGCTAGCAAAAACTTAATGCCTCTTTCTGTGTACAAGCATAATGCTAGGCCTATGAGTATGAGGTTGCAAATGGCCGACCGTTTGGTGAAGCGACCGGTAGGGATAATGGATGATGTGCTTGTAAAAGTGGAGATGTTTCTCCTCCCCGCCGACTTCATTATTCTTGATTGTGCAGTTGATAAAGAGATCCCGATCATATTAAGGAGACCATTCTTGCAACCGGGAGAGCACTTATGGACTCGAAAAGAAATGAGATTAAATTGCCAAATGCATACAAGAGTATCTCGCTACTTGATGTTATTGATGTGGTAGAAGATACCGTTGAGGTCAAGATGAAAGATAAATGCCTTGGTGAGGCATTGTCAGCGATCTTGATGAGTTTTGATGGTGAGAACATAGAAGGATATGTGGAGACGGTGAATGCATTGGAATGGTTTGGTTTTACACTTATGAATTAAAGAAACTTTCTCTTGACTTGGAGAATTGAGCCACTCCTCCCACCAAGCCTTCAATCATTGAGCCTTCATAACATGAACTCAAGCCACTACCACCATACTTAAGTTATAAATATTTTGTCTCTAATGAAACTCTACTGGTAATGTTTTTCTTCTTTGTCAAATAATGTGCGGGTTCAGTAATTATTGGAGACCTTGAGGGAGCATAGACGTTCCATTGGTTGGACGATAGCGGATATCTGAGGGATTCCCGCCAGTATTTGTATGCACTAAATCGAACTTGAGGAAGATAGCAAACCTAGTGTGGAGCATCAAAGGAGGTTGAATCCCTCCATGCAAGAAGTAGTTAAGAAAAAAATTATAAAATGGTTGGATGCCGGGGTTGTTTATCCCATTGTAGATAGTCCTTAGGTGAGTCCGGTGCAATGTGTGCCAAAGAAGAGAGGCATGACCGTTATTCGAAATGACAAAAATGAACTCATTCCAACACGGAAGGTGACCAGACGGAGAGTTTGCATGGACTACCAGAAGCTCAATAGTGCCACATGCAAAGACCATTTTCCTAGGTCTTTTATTGATCAAATGCTTGACCGGCTAGTGGGAAGGTCGTTTTATTGTTTCTTGGATGGTTACTCCATCTAAAACCAAATCAACATAGCCTTGGAGGACCAAAGAGAAGACGACATTCACATGTCCTTATGGGACCTTTGCTTTTAGCCGGATGCCATTTGGGCTATGCAATTCCCCGATTATCTTTCAATGGTGCATGATGTCGATTTCTTGGACATGGTGGAGGTTTTCTTGGAGGTATTCACGGATGACTTCTCGGTAGTTGGTAATTCATTTGAAAGTTTCCTTAATAATCTTAGGCAAGTACTCAAAAGATGCACGGAGACCAACCTTGTGCTCAATTGGGATAAATGTCACTTCATGGTGGACGAAGGTATTTTTCTTGGCCAAAAAATCTCCAAGAAAGGCATTGAGGTTGATCGACCAAAAACTAAAGTTATTTCCAAGCTTCCTCCTCCCACTTTGGTTAAAGGTGTTCAAAGCTTTTGGAGCATGCCGATTTCTATCGGCAATTTATCAAAGACTTCTCAAAGATTGCGAGTCCCATCTGCAACATCCTTGTAAAGGAGGCTAAATTTGGATTCGATGAGAAGTGCCTCAAAGCTTTTGAGGGCTTGAAACCAAAGCTCCCCATGGCACCTATTATTGTCACACCCGATTGGTCTCTCCCATTTGGGCTTATGTGTGATGCTAGTATGGCTATTGGGACGGTGCTTGGTCAAAGGCACAAAAAGATTTTACACAATGTCTATTATGCAAGCAAGACACTCATGACGTGCAAATGAATTACACAGTGACTGAGCAGGAATTGCTTGCCATTGTCTATGATTTTGAAAACTTCTCGGCCTATTTGTTGGGATCCAAGATGATAGTCTTTACCGATCATGCTGCTCTCCGCTACCTTATGGCGAAGAAGGATGTCTAACCGCGATGGATTATGTGGGTCCTTTTGTTAGAAGAATTTGACTTTGAAGTCAAAGATCGGAAAGGAACAGAAAATTAAGTCGCAAATCACTTATCTAGGCTTGAAGAGGCATGGAGACCAAAGGGAGATCTTGAAATCAATTATGCCTTTGCAGATGAACAACTTTTGGCAATATCTAGAACTTCAACTCCTTGGTATGCTGATATAGCTAACTTTTTAGTTAGTGGCCTTATCCCCGACGAATTGGAAGCTTATCAAAAGAAAAAGTTCTTGAGGGATTGTAGGCAATACTATTGATAGGAACCCTTTTTATTCTGGATATGCACCGACAACATCATTCGGCATTGTATTCCGAAAGATGAGGTGATGCCGATTCTCAAAGCATGTCATGTCTCTCCAGTTGGGGGTCACCACGGTGGAAACCGTATGGTGGGGAAAGTGCTTGAATGTTGTTACTATTGGCCGTCGATACACCAAGATGCAAATCAAATGATCAAGGCATGTGATCAATGTCAAAAACAAGGGTCAATTTCTAGAAGACATGAGATGCCTATGGATTTTGTGATGGAGGTAGAGATAAAAATGTGTGGGGAATCGATTTCATGGGTCCCTTTGTGAGATCATATGGCATGACGTATATCGTGATAGCAGTGGACTATGTCTCAAAATGGGTCAAAGAAGTTGCCTTGCCAAACAATAAGGCAAGGAATGTAACCGCATTCTTGAAGAAGAATATATTTACTCAGTTTGGAACCCCAAGGGCCATCCTTAGTGATGGAGGTTATCACTTCTGTAACAAAGCCTTTGCGAGGTTGCTCGAGAAATATGGAGTTAAGAACAAGGTGCACCCCTTATCATCCTCAATTAAGTGGTCAAGTTGAAGTCTCTAACCGAGAAATCAAGAAAATTCTAGCAAATAATGTTAATGCAAACCGGCCCGATTGGTCAAGAAAGCTAGATAACGCTCTATGGGATTACTGGAATGCATTCAAAACACCCATTGGAACCTCGCCTTACCAGTTGGTTTTTTTTGTAAGGCATTTCACTTGTCAGTGGATCTAGAACACAAAGCCAAGTGGGCATTGAAAAAGTTAAATCTTGACTGGGCCGAAGCTGCTAATCTAAGGATGAAACAACTCAATGAGATGGATGAGCTATGTTTCCAAGCCTATGAGAATGCAATCATGTACAAAAAATGGATGAAGTCTGTGCATAATAAGATGTTGAAGCGGGAATTCAAATCCAATGACTTGGTCTTACTATTCAACTCAAGGTTGAAGTTCTTTCCCGGCAAACTCAAGACCAAATGGTCTGGCCCATTCAAAGTTGTTACTGTTCTGTGACCGGATATGCAGTCCATAGAATATGTTTTCCCCTACAATTCTTTGTCATTTTCCTTGAGGGTTTCTACCATATGCTTACTTACCTTACATTGACAGGTATGACCCCCAAGAAAGCACAACCATCTACAACACCCACCACAAGAGGAAAGAAACGGGCTAGAGTTACATATCCAACATCAATGCAGTACCAACACAAAAAGCCTTGCACATATATCACTTCATCCGAGTCCTTCTCCCAGTCTGCAGAGGAGAGGGCACAACAAGACCCAGTGTCACCAGTTGATCCCCGAGTAGAAATACGAAGGAAGAATGTTTAAGATACACTTAGGTTTAGTATTTTCGGATCCTGGAATAAATACAAAGACGTATTGGGACACAGGAACATCCTCAAAGAGAAGAGGGTAAGTATGAACGGACTTAAGGAGAACTACGCCCACATACTGGAAAACATCAAGAAGAGGGAACAAGAGTTCTTTACTAAGATTCAAGGGGGAATACAACTAGGTACTTGTTATGGAATTCTATGTTGCTTGTGATGCTTCAATTACTAAAAAACAAGCAAAGAGCCATGCTTACTTGACATCAGTTACAGTCCGAGGGATTGCGATAACTTGTGGCCCAAAATCAATCAATGAACTCTATTTCGAGGAGTGTGAAGGCGGCACGGCAGAATACGACGCAAAAATGTCATAAAGAAAGATGAGTGTGCATGGGTAGCGTCTTTCATAGCACAGGGGACTGCATCCTGGATTGAACTGAGCCGGAAAATTTAAAGAAAGATCTCATCCAAGAAAGTCAGTATTGGCTAAGTTTTAGTTATTCTCGCCTACAGCCAATAAGAAATAAAACCGACATCAGTCTAGACAAGGCGATCCTAATTTCTTCAATCATGTCGGGTTTCAAGACTGATGTAGGGAAGCTCCTATTCCCTGATATTGGCATCGAGGAAAACCAAGGAAAACTTTGCTCCGTTTTTTGTGCCTCATCACTGCTTTGTGTGAAGATCTAGAGGTTCCCCCAATTCCCAAATATGACCGCAGGGTAGAGGCCACTCATGATATTGACATTACTAGCTCCCAAACACCCTTCACTGGTTTAGAGAATATGCTCGCAGAGCCACCAGTCACCCTCCCACTGGTCTCATCTACTTCAGTAGCTCATGCCACCTCGTCAACACCTGCCACCTTCACCTCGACTCCTAGGCCAGCCACAACATCACACCCAGGCCGGCCACTCCTACACCACACTTTTCACTACCTGCCATTTCCAAGATTGGTGTACTGCATAGAACACTAATGCCAAAGTACAAAAGCTTGTGAAAGATCTTCCACTGCTCATCAGGCAATCATTAGCACCACTCCAAGCCTCAATGAGTGTTCTTCAAAAGAAACATCTATCTTATGAAGATCGACTATAGAACATCAAAGCTCTCCTTGAGAAGGTTGAGCTACGTGGATATGGGAACATGGCTCAACTCAAAGAGGATGTTTCTGAGCTTAAGTTGGAGATACATAAGATGCAAACCTTGGAGTTTGACCTCACAACCCTTCTCCCGGTAGAGGAGGAGCATGGAGATGGCACATCCCAAGCACTGAACCTTGATTTGGACTTCACAAACCTCCTCTCATTAGAGGAGGAACATGGTACTAGCACCTCATAGGCTTTGGACTTTGCTGCACACACTGATGGCTATTTGGATGAGGAATCAGTAGAGTCTCGTGAGGAAACAGACGAAGAATAAGTTATTGAGGAGGTCAATGACCAGATGCTAGACAAAGGTAAATAGGTTTCCTCTACAGAGGACATGGATGATGAGGAGGCAGATGTACAAATGGCCATTGCCTAGTCACTTAAGGACATGGCTACCACCACTACCACAGAGCTATCACTAGGTGAGGCTAGCAGTTCCTAGTTCCAGGACCCGGCTCCGCATCTTGCGGAGCCCACTACTTTGGTCTCGAACACCACTGTCCAGCCCGAGGTTCACCCTACTGTCTCCCCAGTTTCAGCTCCCTGCCCCACGACCATATCAGACAGTCCATCCATGCCAAGCGCTTTGTGTGCTCCAGGAAACACCTAAACTTTGCTCTTAATTTTTCAATGCATTGGGGAAAATGCATGCTTCTATGTTGTGGGTGGGGTAGCAAGAAAACTTTTGCAAATTGTACATAGATAGTAGTCTTGAGAATGTAGATGTATAGATAGTAATGAATTCCCCTTGATTTTTCTTTGTCGGTTCTTTTCCACGGGTGTAATAGTAGAACCACGACCGTAGTAATTTTGACTTGTTTGATGTTTTTGTTCTAGATTCAAGCATGTGATAAATTATTTTGTGAAATATATTCTACCCTTTAACTTTTGTTAATAAATAGTCATTTTTGTGAAATTGAGGCTTGTTCTTTGACTTTGAGTTTACTAGAATCTCAATACCATGTGATGAAGCTTTGTATTGCCTTGTATTATTTGAGGGCTAAAAATATGCCGATTCTAATATTTCATGCGTCATGAGTGGTGAGAATCTGTGAATAATGCATGTGCTTTACTCGTACTATCTAGAACATGCCCGGTTGGTTCCTCAATGCAAATCTTAGGTTGGTGTTTGGTTGTTGAAATTATCTTAGGCTTTCTTTGTGATTGCTAATTAACTCATAGCAAAATTGACCTTCCTTGTGCATCTATTACCCTAGTTGTCCCCCCTTGAGCCTTAAACCTTTTCTTTGGCTACCACATTATAAACTTTTACCCCTTTTGTGAAATTACTCCCTCTTTTGAACCCGTCCCTCCTTGAATGTTATGAATGAGGCTTAAAGCCTAAGTTGGGGGTATTGTTGTCAATTGTAAATTGGTAGAGGAATGTATCGTGTGTAGAGGCTAATCTCCCGAGGGTGTATATTTTGAAGCGTGCGGCTAAGTTAAGATGCAGCATACTTGAAAACAAAAGCTTCACACCATCCTAAAACACGAAATACTCAATCATAACAAAAAAATACAAACAAAAGAAGAAGAAGAGAAAATGGAGGTTGAGCAAACGTAGTAAGACAAGCAACTAGAGGGTGGTTATGAACTAATAGGTGGGTCGATAATAGAAAATAGATACCAATAAGGGCAATATAGGCGTCACAACCCAACTCCCACCGGAGCTACGACTGTCACGCCCCAAACTCGGGGAGCGCGACCGGCGCTCAATCGAGATGACCCGGCGAGAAAGCCTGCTGGATTTCTTTCTACCCAACTCACCCATAAATAAAGAGGATATAAACTTCCATTATAAGTATCCAAAACAATACATTTCACAACCATAGTTTTACAGTGGAAGCATGAGATACAATTACGACATTCACACTAATACACAACCCAAACTATGTCTACGGAGCCTCTAATAAATATAAAAGTGTACAATGATGGTGCCGGCAATAAGGCCCCGACTATACCTTAAACACAATACACAAGGAACAAAAGATACATGACCCTGAAATGAAGTGGGGCTCACCAAGTTAGCTGGGAAGAGGATGTACCACTATCACTGATCAATGTCTCCTGCTGTGGAACCACCTGCATCCATTAAAGATGCAGCACCCCCGGCAAAAAGGGACGTTAGTACATGTCGAATAGTACTAGTATGAAAATCAAAACATCTATTCAAGAACATTGAAATACAACATGGATATGATGAATCGTGGTAGCAATCATTTGGCTTAGATAGCCATAAGAGTCAAACAGATTTTTTAAGAACTTCCAATACCATTTATAAATTTCCAGTCAGGAATTCTCTACAACTACCTTTACACAGATCTTCTTTGCTGCCTCACCCCAATATATGCAGGAGGAGGTGCAACCACAATACAAGAAACTCTACACAAAGCGGCCATGCCGCCTCACCCCAATGTATGCGGGTGGAGGTGTATTCCACAATACCAAAACTCTATAGTAAGCGGCCTTGCCGCCTCACCCCAATGTATGCGGGTGGAGGTATATTCCACAATACCAAAACTCTACACAAAATGGCCTTGCCGCCTTACCCCAATGTATGCGGGTGGAGGTGTAATCCCAATCATAATCTCTACACAATTTAGCATCAAAGTTTTCATTTGAAACACGACTTGAAGTTATAACATTTTAGATGTGCAATCCATACTTTGAACACGCTCTCACAATAGTGACACAATACAACAATAACATTTGGAACACGTACAGAACATATATCTCTTGTCACAAAGCTTATTCAGAATAATCGATTCGTGGTGAACAACTTGAAACTTACAAGAATAATGTGAGGTTCAATCTTAAGAGAAGAGTTTAGCCAACATACCTTGCTTGAGCTTCCTTAAATTATTACAATGTTCCGAAAACTCTAGCAACCTCAATCTAGTTAGAAACATAGAAAAATTGAACCATAATTAGGAAGATGATCATGGTTCTAGCTCATTTGAGGATTTTATCAAACACTAGGTGTGCATTAAGGTTTTAAGGTCTGTCCTTTTATGCAGGATTCCATCATCCCACAACCCATTCTTTACCATTTTTAGCTCAACAATCTTCCTAAACCCCTTGATAACACATGCATGCAAAATAACCAAATCCCATACCCAAGAATTATCTTACTAATTACCCATTTCTAGTTAACTTTCGAATTGAAGGGTTAGGGTGTAGAATCTTACCTCTAGGATGAAGACCTATTGAGTTTTCTTTGTTAATCTTCCAATATTCGAGAAAGAATTGAAGAAGAAATTGTTGAAGAACTCTTTCCTGCTCTACGGCACTCTCTCACCCTCAAAATATTAGGTTTTTCCCCAAAAGATGGTACATATCGTCTATTTAACGAAGTAGGGTCGGGTTATAAAGCCCAAAAAATAAAGCTCCGAAACAGGATCTGCGGTCACATATACGACCGCATAATGCATTTGCGGTCCACGAAATAGACTGCGAAATGAACCTCCAGAACTAGGCAACTCTGCCTGGGTTTTCGGTCACTATGCAGCCCACAGACCTATTATGCGGTCGCATAATAAACCGCATAACAGTTCTGCGGTCGCATAGTCGATCGTAGAATGACACCCAAACCTGCCCAGTCCTGCCTCACTCTGCGGCACGCAGAGTGATTCTGCGGCCGCATAATGGACCGCAGAAATGCCTTTTTCTACCAAACAAATTCCTTTAACTCCTCAGCGCACTGTTCAACCCAAAAGGTCCGAGCCGCGACAATCCTCAAATACGTAAGCCTAGTCCGGCAACACAAAACCTTATTTTTCTTTGTGAAATTTTACGGGGTCTTACAGCGACGGTGCCTAACACTACTTGATGCACGAGCCAATAGTCACCAATAATAATGAATTAGATAAAAACACAGTTTAATAACTCAACAGCGGAAAAATATGATAGAATATCTGATGAAAACACTAAAATACTACTACAACCAATCCAATGATCTTGTGTCACCGGGCGCGTACGTCACCTCAATACCTCTCATAACATAGTTTTTAGGGTTAAATACCCTCAATTCCAAGTTTAGATATGTTACATACCTCAAAACGCGCAAATCAATACTTCAAAAAGCCCTTCCCACACGAATCGACCTCCTAACGACTCGAATCTAGCTGCGAACAACTTAATATCTTCAAATAATACCATAGGAAACAACTTCAAACAATAAAGATTCGATCTTTATCAAAATCAAAAGTTCAACCTCGGGCTCACACCTCGAAACCGGACAAAACTCACAAACTACCAAAATAATCCAATTTTGACCTCAAATCGACCTTCAAATACTCAATTTATGTTTTAGAAAAGTTTTTATAAAAATTCCCAATTCCTCCAACTCAAATCACTAATTAAATGATAAAAACAAATATTTAATCATGAATAATGGACAAATCCGAGTCAAAAACACTTACCCCAATCCAAATCGTGAAAATCCCCTCCAAATCGCCCAAATCTGAGCTCCACAACTCAAACCCTCGAAATAGAGTACTATATAGTCTGTTTAGGCATTAACCTTCGCGATCGCAGAAATGCCTATGCGATCGCGAAGAACAAAAATCCCCCAGCTACCAAACCTTCTTCACGAACGCGACAACCTAGTCGCAAATGCGATGACCAACGACCCCATGCCTACATGAATGCAGAAGCTCGCACGTGAACGTAATGACTTAAGGCCCAATGCCCCCAGCCGACCTCCCTTCTACGCGAACGCGTCCTCCAACTCACGCTCGCGAAGGCCACTACCCTACAAAATATCGCTAATGCATTCCTAGACTCGCGAATGCTAAGAGCACTTCGCTTGCTAACCTAGAAGCCTCCGCGAATGCGACCACTGTGTCGAGATCGCGATGAAGAGCACACCAGATATCAGATCAACAGTCCAAACATGATGAAAATGGTCCGAAACCCATCGGAAACACACCCGAGGCCCCCGGGACCCCATCCAAGCATACCAACAAGCCCTAAAATACAATACGAACTTACTCTAAGCCTCAAATCACATCAAACAGCACCAAAACCATGAATGCCACATTAATTCAAGCCTAATGAAACTAATGAATTTCCAACTTCTAAAACTCATGCTGAACCATATCAAATCAACTCTGAATGACCTCAAATCATGCATTCATGTCCCAAGTAACACAACAGACCTATTCCAACTTCCGAAAAAAATCCAAACTCAATATCAATAAAGTCAACTCTCGGTCAAACGTCTCAACCTTCGAAACCTTCAACTTTCTAACTTTTGCCAAAAAATACCAAATCAACTTATGGACCACCAAATCAACATTCAGACATACGCCTAAGTCCAAAATCACTATACGAAGCTATTGGAACCATAACTCCATTCTGAAGTCGTCTACATGAAGGTCAAACTCCGGTCAACTCTTTCAACTTAAGCCTCCAATCTTAGGACTAAGTGTCCCAATTCACCCTACAACCTTCCCGAAACCAATCCAACCACCCCGGCAAGTCACATAACCATACTCCCCCGGATACCATACACAAAATGACCGATCGGGTCGTTACATTCTCCCCCTCTTAAAAATAACGTTCGTCCTAGAACGGGTCTAGAATTATACATGGAGTCTCAAAAAGGTGAGGATATTTGTTCCGCATCTAATGCTCGGTCTCCCAAGTAGCCTTTTCGACTGGCTGACCTCTCCAATGCACTTTCATTGGCGCTATATTCTTTGACCTAAACTTTAGAACCTCGATTCGAATGGCCATCGGCTCCACATCATAAGTCAAATCCCTATCTAACTGCACTGTGCTGAAGTCCAAAATATGTGACGGATCACCATAATACTTCTGAAGCATAGATACCTAAAACAATGGGTGAACTCCTGATAGACTAGGTGGCAAGGAAAGTCCGTAGGCCACCTCTCCAGATCTCTCAAGCTCTTCAAAAGGGCTAATATACCGAGGGCTCAACTTGCTCTTCTTCCCGAACCTCATCACACCCTTTATGGGCGAAACTATGAGTAGAACCTTTTCACCCACCATATATGTATCATCATGAGCCTTCCTGTCTGTATAACCCATATGTTAGGACTGAGCTATATGATGTTGCTCATGAATCACCTTAACTTTCCCCATATCATCACAAACCAAATCTGTGCCCAATAATCTAGCCTCTCCGGGCTCAAACCAACCAATCGACAAATGGCATCGCCTCCCATATAAGGCCTCATATGGAGCCATCTAGATGCTGGACTAATTGTTATTGTTGTAGGCAAACTTTTCGAGTGGTAGAAACTGATCCCATGAATCTCCGAAATCCATAACACATGCACGTAACATGTCCTCCACGATCTGAATAGTGTGCTCGAGCTATCTATTGATCTGGGGATAGAATGATGTACTCAACTCAACCCGTGTGCCCAACTCACACTGCACCGCTCTCCAAAACTACAATGTGAACTGTGTGCCTTGGTCAAAAATGATGGAAATGGGCACGCCGTGTAGAAGGATAATCTCTCAGATGTAAATCTGAGCCAACCGCTCTAAAGAATAGGAAGTCATCACCGGAAAGAAGTGTGCAGACTTAGTCAACTGGTCCACAATAACCCAGACTGCGTCAAATTTCTTCAACGTCCGTGGTAAGCCTACCACAAAATCCATAGTGATTCGCTCCCACTTTCACTCTGATATCTCCAATCTCTTAATCAACCCTCCTGGTTTCTGATGCTCATACTTCACCTATTGAGAATTCAAACAGCGAGAGACATAAGCAACAATATCTTTCTTCATTATCTGCCACCAATAGTGTTGTTTCAAGTCACGGTACATCTTCGTGACACTTGGGTGAATGGAATAGCGCAATCTGTGAGCCTCCTCAAGGATCAAATCTCTTAACCCATCAACATTTGGGATGCAAATTCGGCCATGAAGCCACATAACACCATCATCACTAATAACGGCCTCCTTAGCACCACCCTGCTACATTGTGTCCTTTAACACCAACAAGTGAGGATCATCAAACTGGCGAGCTTTGATACACTCCAAAAATGATGGCTATGCCACAACGCAAGAAAGAACTCGACTAGGCTCCAAAACATCCAATCTCACAAATTGATCGGCCAAAGCTTGAACATCCATGGCTAGTGGCCTCTCTACTATCGGTACATATGCCAAACTGCCCATACTCAATACATCAGCCACTACATTGGCCTTCCGTGTATGATGTAATATGGTGATATCATAGTCCTTTAGAAATTTGAACCATCTATGTTACCACAAATTAAGGTCAATCTGCTTGAACATGTCCTTCAGTAGGGAGACTTTTTGTGACATCTTCAAGCAAATTGCTTCACTAGAGGATGTTATCAGTTATCAAGGTACATGAAGTGGAGTTTGAGCTCAATCCTACTGTTCAAAATAGAGCTAAGCTACATAGAGTTCAAGTAGACCTCACGAGATATCTACATCTAGAAGAGGAGTTTTGGAGGCAGAAAGCTGGACTATAATGGTATAAATATGGTGATGGAAATACTAAGTTTTTTCATACTCATGTTAAGGAAAAGAGGAAGAGTCTGCAAGTATCTAGAATTCTAGATAGCAATGGGAACTGGCTAGAATCACAAGAGGAGATGGAAAAAGAATCAGTGGAGTTCTTTCAAACTCAGTTTACAGAAGAAAACATTGCAAAAAGCTTTGTTATTATTAACCATATTCCTAAATTAGTTTCTGAAGAGCAAAATGAGAAACTGTGGGCAGAACTGACCATGGAAGAGGTACAACAGGCAGTTTTTGGTTTGAATTGTAATAGTGCTAGTGGCTTAGATGGCTTTACTGGCCAATTATACCACTCTTGTTGGGATATAACTTTTGATGATGTTCTGAACATGGTCAGGGCTTTCTTTTGTGGAGCAGAATTGCCAAAATTCATTACTCATACCAACTTAGTGCTACTGCCAAAGAAGAAGAATGTGGCCACTTATTCAGATATGAGGCCTATTAGTTTAAGAAACTTTTCAAACAAGATCATCTCTAGGGTGCTTCATAAAAGACTAGTGGATCTTCTACCTATTCTAATCTCATCAAATCAGGCAGGGTTTGTGAAAGGGATGAGTATTGTAGAAAATATATTACTGACTCAAGAGATTGTTTCTGACATTAGGAAGAGGGGTAAGCCTTCCAATGTGGTGATCAAACTTGACATGGCAAAGGCTTATGACATGCTATAATGGTTATTATTGACAAAAGTACTTAGGCAAATGGGCTTTGATGAGAAGATCATTGACATGGTATACAGGCTGGTTTCTAATAACTGGTACTCAGTTTTGTTGAACGGACAGGCCACTAGTTTCATCAAGTCTACAAGGGGTGTGAAGCAAGGTGATCCCTTATCACCAACTTTGTTTATTCGGGCAACCGAAGTGTTAGGGAGAGCATTACATGCCTTGTATGACAATCCAAATTTTATTGGTTATGGAATGCCTAAGTGGAGTCAAAACATCAATTACCTATCCTATGCAGATGATACTATTATATTTAGTTCATTACACTATGGGGCAATACAATTGATTATGAATGTTCTGGAGGAGTATGAAAAGGCATCTGGAGAAAAGGTGAACAAGGGGAAATCATCATTCTATATGCATGAAAAGGAAACGTACCATGAAGCCAATACTGTGCATTTAATCACAGAGTTTCAAAGGCATCCCTTTCCATTTACTTACCTAGGCTGTCCAATCTTTTATAGTAGAAGAAAGAAAGAGTTCTATAAAGACATCATCTTTAAAGTGCAGGCAAAGCTTCATTCTTGGAATGGAAAGCTACTATCCATTGGTGGAAGGGAAATATTGATAGCACATGTACTCGAAAGTCTGCCTATACATCTCTTATCTGCAGTCAATCTTCCAAAACATGTTATAACAGAATTGCATAAAATGTTTGCAAGGTTTTATTGGAGTAACTCTGGGAATGGTAAGGCAAGACAGTGGGCATCATGGGATACTTTATGTTTACTAAAAGAGGAAGGGGGTGTTGGCTTTAGATCTCTGCGTGATATTTCAAAAGCATTGTTTGGGAAACTATGGTGGAATTTCAGAACCAAGAAGATATTATGGACAACATTTATGAGGAATAAATACTGCAAGAAGATTCATAAAGTACTTGTGACTTGGAAGTATTGATCACAAGAGTGGAAAAAATTTCTATAAATGAAAGATATCATCGAGTATCAAATATGGTGGCAATTAAAGAGTGGAAATGCCTCCTTCTAGTATAATAATTGGGCAGGTGTAGGGTCTTTATATCATGCCTCAGGACCTGATCATTGGTGTGATGAATCTGTTAAAAATATTCATGAACTTATAGAGAATGGACAATGGAATGTTGATATGCTGAGAGACGTATTACCTGATGAACTTTTTGAGCACATTATAGAAACCATCCAGCCTCCTACATTCTCTAATATACAATACAAACCATGGTGGCAACGTGAATCCAAAGGAAAGCTTACTGTGAAATCAGCCCGGCAATATGTAAGGAAGAGAAAACAGGAAAACAAGTTGTACAAATTCATCCGGGTGAAGGGGGTTTCATTTAAGGTATCCTTCTTTATGTGGAGATTATGGAAGGCTAAGTTACTATTAGATGACACATTCAGAAGGTGGGGATATGTTGTTACATCAAGGTGTTGGTGTTGTAGAAGTACTACAAAAGAAACTCTTGCACATGTGTTCTTTAGATCTCTATTGGCCAGATTCATCTGGAAATATTTCAGTTTAGCAATAGGTATTAATATTTAAGGGAGGCTACTAATCTAGGTGATAAATGAGTGGTGGAATAAGCCAGCTAATACAGGCCTGAAGATGGTTTACCAAGCTATGCCATCATTGATTATTTGGCATTTGCGAAAAAGAAGGAATGCAGTAATGCATGGAAGAATAGTGTTCATCAATAGGGTGATCTATGAAGTGTCCACATCCATACATATGTTGCTGAAGATTAGAAGACCTGCCTTTCCAGGGGTCACTGATAACTGGCCGGACTTACATGATAAACTGATGGCTCATACACAAAAATTGAAGTACACAAAAGTCTGGTGGCATTTGCCTCTTGACAGGAAAGATTAAGTGTAACACAGATGGAGCATGCAGAGGAAATGGTAGAGCTTCATATGCTTTCTTTATTAGAGATGGAATTGGTGACTTACTGTATGCACAAGCAGAGGAAATCCATGATGCCACCAATAATGTTGCTGAAGTAAAAAAGCAATCCTGGAAGCTCTAAGATACATAGTACGATCACAGTTACCTCCTTGTGTCATTGAGACAGATTCATTGTTGATGAAGAGAGTGCTGGATGAAGTATGGGAACCTCGATGGCATATTGTGGGACAAGTGGAAGAAATTCTTAATCTTATGTCTAGTTGTGTAGTGGCAGTAACTCATATGCTTAGGGAAGGGAATAAGCTAGTTGATCACTTGGCAAACTTAACTTTAGAGTTGAATGCTCATATTCAGGCTGAATCATTTGGTTATTTGGACACTCATGGGAAGAAAATCTTGAATAGTGATAAGATGCAAGTCCCATATATTAGAGTAAGGAGGCTTAAACCCAATCATTCATGATGATAACTGAAAAATATGAGGTGTTTTGGAGAGTGTGGTAGGGAGCCTGGATGAAAAGGTTACTGGACAGACATCGATATTTTACAGGACATGGAGTTGAACACCATGAACATCATAAACCTCCTACTCAAATCTAGAAGAAGGAGAGTAGGAAGTCTTTTTTCACTTTCGATAACTTCTTTTTTGCAGGTACAAAGGAGGAGGTTGTTCTATATGTATTGGCAAAACTTACTAGGGTAGTATTAGTGTCTTTGATACTCAATCCCTATAGGTGTAACAAATACATGGTTCAACTCAACACAACACAAAAAAGAATGAAGGCTTGTAGGTGGCATACAATCTGTGGGAGAAACTTAAAGAGAGCAACTGGGAAGCTATGGATATCAACATGGTATGTCCAATGCTTCTGCTTCAATTTGCTGATTAGAGATAACAACGTCAGTAAAGATCGCAAGCTGAAAGGAAATTCTATTACGTCTATAAAGTATAGAGTGCCCATATCCATACACTGTGAAATGTGTTCTTGGTGTGAAAATAGGGGCTATGGGAGGCCAAAACGGAAGAAATGTCAATCACATACGGATTATACGAGGGATCAAGAAGCTATAACTGACTAGATTATTCACATATATGCAAGGCTACTATGAGAATATTGCAAGCGAAATCATAAACTCAAGGCCTTGTTGTCGCATCAATTAGTGCAGGATACGGTACTATGCTATGTAGGTCTTGTGGGTTTGGTCTCAGATAAACAATTAGTAGCACTTTTTGTAATATCGCAATTGAGTTCACTACCCAGTTATGGTACTAGGATGGATATACACTCTTGTTTTACTCTTTTGTACTTGGTTAGACATCGATACAATTTGTATCTGGATTTTGTTATTATTAATAAAAAATACCACTAAGCACTAAGCTTACTGGAATATTCGCTTTAAAAAAAAACATATGCTGCTGACTCCGATGGTCTGTATAGACCTCACATAGAACGTCATACAGATAGTGCCTCCAAATCTTCAGCGCGTGAACAATAGCTACCAACTCTAAGTCATACACATGGAAATTCTTCTCATGAACCTTAAATTGTCGAAACACGTAGGCAATCACCCTAACATCCTACATCAACATCGCACCAAGGTCAATACGTGATGCATCACAATACAAAGTGTAAGATCCCGATCTTGTAGGCAACACCAACACCGGGGCTCTAGTCAATGCAGTCTTGAGCTTCTGAAAGGTCACCTCACACTTATTTGACCATCTGAAAGGAGCACCCTTCTAGTTCAATCTAGTCAAAGGAGTTGCGATGGATGAAAACCCCTCTACAAAACGTATTAATAACCTACCAAACCCAAGAAGCTTTGAATCTCTATAGCAGAAGACGGTCTAGGCCATCTCTGAACTGCCTCAATCTTCTTCGGATCCACCTTGATCCCCTCACTAGACACCACATGCCCCAAAAATGCCACTGAATCGAGCCAAAATTCACACTTGGAGAATTTAGCATATAGCTTCTTCTCTCTTAAAGTCTGGAGTACAGTCATCAAATGTTGCTCATGATCCTCTCGACTTCGAGAATACACCAATATGTCATCAATGAAATGATGACGAATGAATCATGATATGGCTGGAATACACTATTCATCAAGTGCATAAAGACTATTGGGCATTAGTCAGCCCTAAAGACACCACTTGAACCTCATCATGACCATAGTGGGTCCTGAATGCCGTCTTCAAAATTTCTGAATCCCGGATCATCAACTAATGATGTCCTGATCTCATAGCAATCTTTGAGAATACCGTAGCACCATGAAGCTGGTCAAACAAATCACCAATACGTGGTAGTGGGTACCTATTCTTGACTGTAACTTTATTCAACTGCCTATAATCAATACACATCAAAATAGTACCATCATTCTTCACAAATAGAACCGATGCACCCCAAGGCGACACACTAGGCCTGATGAATCCCTTATCAAGATACTCTTGAAGTTATTCCTGTAACTTTTTCAACTCTACTGCCATACGGTACAGTAAAATAGAGATGATCTGAGTGCCCAACGCCAGATTGATACCAAAATAAATGTCCCTATCAGGTGCATGCCCGGCAGGTCTGCTGGAAATAAATTTGGGAAGTCTCTCACTACTGGAACTGACTCAATTGTAGGAGTATCACCACCAGCATCCCTCACGAAGGCCAAATATGTCAAACATCCCTTCACAACCATTCGTTGAGCCTTCAAATGTGAAATCACCCTACTAGGAACATAATCTAGGGAGCCTCTCCACTCTAACCTCGGCACCCCCGGCATCGCCAATGTCACGATCTTAGCATGGCAATTTAGGATGGTGTGATATGGCAATAATCAATCCATGCTTAAAATCATTTCAAAATCAACGATGCTAAGCAGTAAAAGATCAACTCTCATCTCATAACCCACAATAGTCACAACACATGACTGATACACATGGTCCTCAATAATAAAATCACCAACCGACGTAGATACATGAACAAGCATAACTAAAGAATCACGGGGCGTATCTAAAGAATGAGCAAGGTATGATGACACATATGAATAAGTGGAACATGGGTCAAATAATATTGAAGCATCCCTGTGGCACACAAAAATATTACTTGTGATCACTACGTCAGAAGCAACTACCTCTGGCCTGGCAGGAAAAGCATAGTATCGAGCCTGACCACCACCTGTCGGACTTCCTCCCTAGGGCGACCTCAATCGGTACGACCTCCACCCCGAGCTAGCTAAGCATGTGGTATAGCAACTGGTGAAAGAGCCATAGTCCAGCCTCCCTGCTACACTAGACCTCTATAATAACAGGGGAAATACTTCGTCACATGCCCCAACTCTCCACAATCGAAGCAACCACGAACCGGGAATGACTGTAGGGCCTGCATTGGACCCCGAGAACTAGAATAATCACTAAAAGAACCTGGTACTAACGAACCCTGAATTAATGGAGCGCTGTACGAGCTTTGTGCTGGGAGTGCACTGAAGATGACCGAACTGGACAAGCGTTGTATGGACTGTGGCCAGCTGATGGACCATGAGGAACCTCATATGAGCGGTCCTATAAGGACAACTTCAATTGTGATGTAACTGACCTCCAAATGAGGTTCTACTAAAACCACCAAATCCACAGGTCCTTTTGCCCTCTCGCTCCTCGCGCTCAAGCCTGAGGACCTGCTCCAAGCGCTTAGCAATCTCGACCACCTGGTCAAATCGAGCATCCGTCTCAACCTCTCTAGACAAACTGTAAGGTAGACCATCGTTGAGGTCATCAATGAACCTCCTAATCCTCTCCATATCAGTGGGAACCAATCATATAGCATGACAGGCCAAATCTGTGAATCGCATCTCATACTGAGTCACAGTCACATCTCCCTAGCATAGCTGCTTAAATGCCCTATGCAACTCCTCTCTACAAGTCTGTGGTACAAACTTCTTTAAGAAGAGAACTGAGAACTCATGACACATAAGTGGTACTGCGCCAGTTGGCCTGTCTAACTCATAATCTCGCCACCATCTGTCAGTTGCCCCTATCAGCTAAAAAATAGTGAAAACCCCCCCCCCCCACTAATATCTACAATACACGTAGTGCAAAGAATCTGATGACACCGATCGAGAAAATCCTGAGCATCCTCTGACTCTGCCCCACTGAACTAAGGTGGATCAAGCTTCCAAAATTTCTCCAACCTTCTCTACTCCGCATCACTCAAGGTAGACCAACCTCATCCCGAGCAGCAACGACTGGCTTAGTAACACCCCTGGTGTCTGATGACCTAGTTTGGGCTCCTCCCCCATCTTGTGAGGTAGCTGGTGCAGCTAGCATCGAAACTGCTTGAGCCAAACCTGTACACATGCCCAAAATCTGAGCCAAGGCCTCCTGAAGACAAGGTATCATAATAGGTACCGCCGGTGTCTGGGCTGGTCCCAACAGCTCAACAGTATCCGGTACATGCTCCTCCGCTAGACCAACTGGTGGCTCCACATATGCTGCCCTTACTGCAGTGCAAGGCCCAACTCGGCCTCTACCTCGGCCCCTGCCTCTCGTGACCCTGACAGGTGGTACTAGCACCTAATCCACTGATCGTGTTCTCACTATCTGTGAGAGAATAGAATAATAGAGGTTAAGACTCTAAAACGAACAAATCTGCATGACAAGAGTACAAGAAAGCAAAGTTTCCTAATAGTTCGGTAGCCTCTCGAATATAAGTAGAGATGTCTCTATACCTATCTGCAAGACTCTACTAAACATGCTTATGACTCATGAGACCTAAGCAACCTACCGCTCTGTTACCAACTTGTTACGACCCAACTCCCACCGGAGCCGCGATGGCACTTAATACTACTTGCTAGGCAAGCCAACAGTCACCAATAACAAAACATTTGATAAAACAACATGGGTTAATATCTCAACAACGAAAAACATATCATAGAATATCTTATGAAAACACTTAAATGTTGCTACAACAAATCCAAGGATCTGGTGTCAACGAGTACATGAGCACTACTGAATATTAAAATACAAGCCAAATCCTCTGATACAACTGTCTGAACAATAGAACAATAATAATAGAAATAACTGAAAGAGAACTTTAAGGAGTGCGGATGACATAGCAACTAGCTCGTAGTCTCCCAAAACAACTAGTAACTCAACTCTGGAAATCACCTAGTCCGAAAGTACCTGTATCTACACACAAAGTGCAGAGTGTAGTATGAGTACAACTGACCCCATGTACTCAATAAGTAACAAACATAATCTTTGTCTGAATGTAGTGACGAGCTCAAAATAAACAGTCAGAGACCAATAATAATAACTAATAACATTTCAGGATATAAAGGAAAACAATGTAAGCAAGTAGCTCAATGATATCTTGTTCAGCTCGTTCACATATCATGAATTTAGGCATGCTTTTCAAATATAACAGTTAAAGCCCAACACGGATAAAATATTTCATTATCAGCTAGCTGGAGGAAAGTACATTTCTATGCCTACATGTCAAATATACATGCTAAATCGACAATAACATAGTGGATCCATCAACAATAATCACACTTAGCATTATACGGGTGCCTGGCATAACCGCCCATCATCAAGCACGTATATAAAACATTGTGCCTGCGCCCACTTCTAACATGTCAGACTCTGGAGGGGCAGATCCTGCCCAAGCACTAATCATAATCATAAAGCCTAGTGGTGAGGCTTGGTGCACGCGTCGCCCCAAATCAATAACACTTAGCCCAATATGAACCTAGTGTACGTGTCACCTCAAAATCAATAACAAATCGGCTCTATGGCCCAAGCTCAATCATCAACTGGTCAAGTCTTAGTTAACCACATCTCACAATACTAAATTCCCAATGTTACACATATGAGACATTAACAACATGTGAGGAATAAAATAAGAAAATGCTGATACAGAGATATCGTATACGGATATAGAATCATGACTGAGAGTATGCGTACAATTAAGGAAAATAGCTCAGAAATAGCAATAATAGCCCTATCATGTCTCAAACAACTAGCGCCTAGCCTATACATGATTTCTAACATGAAACGAAACTCAAGTAATTAAACAAATAAGAAAAATACGGATATAACAAAGCATGAAAGAAAACAAGACCGACGGTAGTCTAAAAGCCACTTCTAATCATGAATACTCTGGTGCACTCACCCACGCCCGTCACCTAGCACGTACGTCACCTAAATAACTCTCATAACATAGTTCCCATGGTTAAATACCCTCACTTCCAAGTTTAGATATGTTATTTACCTCAAAACGAGAAAATCAATACTCCAAAAAGCCCTTCCCACGCGAATCAGCCTCCAAACGACTCGATTCTATAAAAAATGACTTAATATCATCAAATAATACCGTAGGAAATAACTTTAAACAACAAAGCTTTGATCTTTATCAAAATCAAAAAGTAAACCCCTGGTCTGCACCCCGATACTTGACAAGACTCATAAATTCTGAACACCCATTCAATTACAAGTCCAACCATACCGAAATTATCCAATTCCGACCTCAAATAGACCTTCAAATTCTCAATTTATGTTTCAAAAAAGTTTTTACAAAACCCCCCAATTTCTCCAATTCAAATAGCTAATTAAATAATAAAAATAAAGATGGAATCATGAATAATGTACAAATCTAAGTCATAAACACTTACCCCAATCCAAATCGTGAAAACCTCCAAAATCGCCCAAATCTGAGCTCCACAACTCAAAATACCATATAATAACTCAAACACTCGAAATAGAATACTATATAGTCTGCCCAATCATTACCTTTAGCGATCACAAAAATGCCTTCGTGATTGTGAAGAAAACAAATCTCCCAGCTGCCAAAACTTTTTTGCGAACGCGATGACCTAGATGCGAACGAAATGACCAACGACCACAGACCTACGTGAACGTGGAAGCTCCCATGCGAGCGCGAAGGCTTAAGGCCCTTCTATGCGAACGCGTCCTCCATCTCGCATTTGCCAAGGCCACTTCCCTCCAAAGCATCATGAACGAGTTCCCAGACTCCCGAACGTAAGGAGTACTCGCCTTCCAACCAAGAAGCCTTCGCAAAAGCGACCATTGTGTCGCGATCGCGATGAAGAGCACACTAGATATCTGATCAGCAGTCCAAGCATGATGAAAATGGTCTGAACCCCATCAGAAATACATCCGATGCCCTAGGGACCCCATCCAAACATACCAATAAGTCCTAAAACACAATAAGAACTTACTCGAAGCCTCAAATCACATCAAACTACATAGAAACCATGAATCGCACATCAATTCAAGCCTAATGAAACTAATGAACTTCCAACTTCCAAAACTCATATTGAACCATATAAAATCAACTCTGAATGACCTCAAATCTTGCCTGCAAGTCCCAAGTAACACAACAGACCTATTCCAACTTCCGAAACCAAAATCCGAACTCGATATCAATAAAGTCAACTCTCGGTCTAACCTTTCAACCTTCTAAACCTTCAACTTTCCAACTTTCGCCAAAAAATACCAAATCAACCTACAGACCTCTAAATAAACATCCGAACATACGCCTAAGTCCAAAATCACTATACAAAGATATTGGAACCATCAAAACTCCATTCTGGAGTAATCTATACAAAAGTCAAACTCCGATCAACTCTTTCAACTTAAGTCTCCAATCTTGGGAAGTGTCCCAATTAACTCCACAACCTTCCCGAAACCAATACAATAACCCGATAAGTCACATAACCACAAATGAATATAGAAAAAGAAAAAAAATAGGGAAACAGGGCTACAATACACAAAACTACCGATCGGGTCATTAAAGTGGGTTATTCAAGAAAGAATCCGTGTAGCGTTCAAGGAGGGTATAGTCACTAATTTCCCAAATATTCATCCAACTCTTCCCAAAGCTTACACTATAAACCATGAAAAGTCTTTTTTGATCGACAACCAAATATTTCTGAGCTCGCAACGAGTTAAAATAAGGGTAAGCATATTGACTGATACTTGTGGCACATGACTTTCTTTCTAAGTGTGAGAGTTTCTAAATGTGTCCCTTGTACATAAATGTCTCTATTGAGTTAGGGATTTCCTTTATTAAGAGGACGCGTGAATTGCAAGAGTCAAAAAAACTTAGGCTTCTTGAAGAAGGATGCAAGTGCATGCCTAGCTATTAGTGACACTCTTTCATTGCTTTTGAGGCTCAAAGCTCACTAACTGATTATTTGAACAGCTAAATGATTTTTGTCTTTGCTGAAGGGTAAATAAGGGAAGTCACATGTTTGTTAGCTAACAATTTACACCGTCCATTGTCATTGATATTTTGTGATCACCCGAAAGTCGATTATTTTCCTAGTAGGGTAGCTCTTTAGTTGCTTGAGGATAAGCAAGAATTTAAGTTGGGGGTGTTGATGTAACACTTTCAATACTGATTTCATAGACTTTAGCTTATATTTTAAAGCATTTTAAGTCATTTCTAAGATTTTTGGTATTATGCAGGAAATCGGACTTGAGGAGCCAAGAAAATGAAAAAGATGTCAAATACCTTAAAGAATTCAGATTTGCGGCATATATGCGACCGCATAAGTGATATGTGAACCGCAATTTTAGTCGCAGATGTAACCATGCAAGCCTAGTTTCAAGAGTCATATATGTTGTCTAGTATGCGGCTGCATAACTCATGTGCGGACAGCAGAATTATCGCACAAATGTAAGAGAAATTCCTTATGACCCAAAGTGACGATTATGCTATTCATTATGCGGACCGTGGAATCAGTATATGGACCACATAACTAATATGTGATGGCAATCTAGAAGTGCAAAAAATTAAACATGCGGTCTTGCAAGGATTGTGTGGATTACGGACCACATCTGCGATCCATTTCGCAATCGTGAACTCCCCTGAAGGCAATTTTTGTCACAAATTTATCCGCGTCTTTTGGGCCATAATAAATAAAATAGCTAGGGTTTTTGTGAGAAAGCTTTTTGAAAAAGGTCCTACATTGAGAGCATTGAATACTACAATTATTTTGGAGCTTTTTGGATTGATTCCAACACTTTGTCCTCATTATAAGCTTTCATGGCTTTCTTTAATGCTTTGTTCTTGCATTTTAGTATGGGTAGCTAACTTTAAATACTAAGGTTGTAGATGCAAAGTGGGTGTAATGTTAATTGTTGTTCACCATTGAATATATATATATATATATATATATATATTGATTTCTATTCATTTCTTATGCTTCATCTATAGTTGGTGGTTGCAAACATTAACAAGTGCCAATTTACTTTATTTTTCACTTGAAAAAGTGGGTTAGGGTTTGGTAGAAATGAATAGCAAGGACTCGAGGCTTTAAACCTCTTTTAATAGAATTGCCTAGGAATAAGTTGGTTCTACTTGGCATAAATTTTTTGATGTTAATTTGTCATGACCCAAATCCCTACCAGTCGTGATAGCGAACACACTTGCTAGACAAGACGGACTTAATAACAAAGAACCATAATAGCAGAATTGACAGAAATATCATAAGTCTGAAAACTTAATATATCATAGTAAAGCCAATACATGATAAATGCCCCAAAACTGGTAAATAAAGAGTCATGACCTCTAATACAGAAATAAAAGTCTGAAATGACCAAATACAATATTCTCTCAAATAAAAACAACAGTACGTAAGAAAAGAGATGCCAAGGCTGCGAATGAGAATGCTGCTCTACCTCGTCTCTGGATATTCAACTCATCAAGAAACTCCGCTATTGATGACTGGTCCTGACACTGGATATACACAATTAAGAGCAGAGTGTAGTATGAGTACAACCTATCTAATGTACTCAGCAAGTATCATAACTAATCTCGATGAGTTAAAAGAAACAAGAATTATAAATGATACTTGCTATAACCTGTACAATTTCATAATTCAACAAGTAAACAATAGTCATGTGATAAAGTCATAAAGCACAGAAAAAACCATATGCGTGTGTGCACAATTACTCAAATACTCAGCTTAGTTAATGATCTAGTACATAAAGATGATATGCAAATAAATCCGGTAAATAACCATGGAAATTGCAGGTAAAGATGAAATACAAAATCTAGAACAAACACTGGCCAGAGTTTTCTTAATATTTTCATATCCGTACCAAACCACTGATTAGTTTTCCTCAAATCCGCGTGTACACCATCAAGAAGGCACATGAGAGTGTAACGTCGGGGGATGGATCCATATCCACACGCAACATAGCCAATTCAACGTGATATCAGCCCGGCGTGGTCACAGGCACAACAACACAATCTGCCCGGCATAATCACAAGCATAACAACACAATTCGCCCGGCGTGGTCACAGGCATAACAACATAATTCGCTCGGCATGGTCATAGGCATCCAGTCCAAATCATATCACATAGAAGCAAATATGCAAGAATACATGTATATGATGAATGAATATTAAATTTCATGCTCCTGGACTGGTATAATGATATGCTAAAGCGTAGGCATGTGTAAAGTGTACTATCATAGCTCAAATCGGCAATTTCATCATAGAAATAGCAATTATCAAGTTCATTCAGGGAATTAGCCTCTATGTAACCTTAAACATGGATCAAATAGTTCACAACAAGGTTACAGATATGAGAAACATCACAGCTTAAATATTAAGAGTCAATAAAAGGCATATCATAGCCTAAGCAGTACCTCGAGCATGGATAAATACCCCGGTACTCGCACATGGGCTCAACTCCACACATATGCACACCCATAGCAGGTAGCTGTCACAAATAACTCTAAGAACTAGTGCCTCAACAAAGTTTAGGTAAGTTACTTACCTCAACAAGCCAAATCACTCCTCTAACAAGCCCTTCCCACATGTATTAACCTCCGGACAACCCGAATCTAGCCAAATTAATTTAATATAATCAATAAAAATCATAGGAATTGATGCCAAATGATAAAGCTAAGATCTTTAACCAAAATTAAAAAGTCAACCAAAAAATTCAACCCCAGGCCCGCACCTCGGAACCCGACCAAACATACAGATTTTTAATACCATTCCTATACGAGTTCAACCATATACAAATAATCCAACTCCGACCTCAAATCGACCTTCAAATCTTAAATTTATGTTTTAGAAAAGTTTTCAAGCAAAATGCCCAATTTCTCCAATTTAAATCACAAATTAAATGTTAAAAACAAAGATGGAATCATGAATAATGGAAAAATACGAGTCAAAATCACCTACTCTAATCTAAATCGTGAGAATCCCCTCCAAAATCACCCAAATCTGAGCTCCACAACTCAAAATATGATAAAATAACTCAAACCCTCGAAATTGAGTACTATATAGTCTGCCCACATATTAACCTTCGGGAGTGCAGAAGAAGTCTCACTTTCGCGAAGCACAAGCTTCACTAGCCGCCAAAACATCTTTAGCGAACGCGATGAAGAAACGACCTCATGCCCGCGCGAACGCGAAGCCTCTCTAGCGAATGTGAAGGCTTAAGACCTGATGCCCCCGGCTAGCCTCCCATTAACGCGAACGCTGCTCATTGTACGCGTTCGCGAAGACTAGTGCCCTCTAAAGCATCGCGATAATGGTCACCCGCTCCTAAATACGAAGAACAACACACCTTCCAACAAATAAAACCCTACACGATCACAATATCGCGAACGCGAAGAGGCACACACCATACACCATATCAGTTGTCCAAACATGAAGAAAATGGTCTGAAACTCATCCAAAACACACCTGAGACCCCTGAGGCCCCCTAGACCCCGTCCAATCACAGTAACTAATCGCAAAACACAACACGAACCTACTCGAGGCCTCAAACCACACAAAATAATATCAAACCCATGAATCGCACCCCAATTCATGCCTAATGAAACTGATGAATTTTCAAAATTCAAAACTAACAGTGAACAAGCGTAAACACCTCGGAATGACCTCAAATTTTGAATACAAGTCCCAAATGATACAATGGACCTTTTCCAACTTCCGGACCCAAAATTCGAATCTGATATCAATAAACTCGGTCAAACCTTCCAACCTTCTAAACCTTCGACCTTCCAACTTTCGCAAAATGCACCAAATCATCATATAGACCTCCAAATTCATTTATGAAAATACGCCTAAGTCCAAAATCACCATACAAAGCTATCAGAACAATCAAATCTCCATTCAGGAGTCGTCTACACAAAAGTCAAACTCCGATCAACACTTTTAACTTAAGCTTCCAACCTTGGGACAGGGTGTCCCAATTCACTCCGAAATGTCGCCGAAACCAAAACAAACAACCCAAAAAGTCATATAACCACAAATGATCATAGAAGAGGAAATAAATAGGGTAACGAGGCTACAATACACAATACGACCTCCCCGTTGTTGCATTCTCCCCCTCTTAAACAGACGTACGTGCTCGAGTCAAGAATCATACCTGGAGTCTCAAAAAGGTGATGATATATGGTCAGCATCTCCTACTTAGTCTCCCAATTAGCCTCCTTGATCGGCTAACCTCCCCATTGAACTTTCACTGATGCTATACTCTTTGATTTCAACTTTCGGACCTGCCGATCTAAAATGGCCACCGGCTCCACATCATAAGTCAAATCCCCATCTAATTGCACCGTGCTGAAGTCCAAAACATGAGACGGACCACCATAATATTTTTGGATCATCGAAACATGAAACACTAGGTGAATTCCCGATAGCCTAGGTGGCAAGGCAAGTATGTAGGCCACCTCCCCAACTTTCTCAAGCACCTCAAACGGGCCAATATACCGAGGGCTAAACTTGCCCTTCTTCCCAAACTTCATCACACCCTTCATGGGCGAAACTCTGAGTAGAACCTTCTCACCCACCATATATGCAACATCATGAGCCTTCCTGTCAGCATAACTCTTCTGTCTAGACTGAGTTGTATGAAGTCATTCCTGAATTACCTTAACCTTCTCCATAGCATCACGGACCAAATCAGTCCCCAACAACCTAGCCTCCCCAGGCTCAAACCAACCAACCGATGAATGACATCGCCTCCCATATAAAGCCTCATACGGATCCATCTGGATACTCAACTAAATAGATGTTGTTTTAGGCAAACTTGCAAGTGGTAGAAACTTATCCCATGAACCTCCGAAATCCATAAAACAGGCACGTAACATGTCCTGCAAGATCTGAATATTGCGCTCGGACTGCCCATCCTTCTAGGATGGAATGTTGTACTCAAATCACCCCGTGTACCGAACTCTCGCTGCACTGCTCTCCAAAACTGCAATGTGAACTATGTGCCTCGGTCAAAAAAGATGGAAATGGGCACACCGTTCAGGAGGATCATCTCCCGTATGTAGATTTGAGACAACCGCTCTAAAAAATAGGAAGTCATCACCAGAATAAACTGTGCGGACTTAGTCAACTGGTCCATATTAACCTAGATTGCGTCATATTTCTTGAAGCTCCATGGTAAGCCTACCACAAAATCCATAGTGATTCACTCCCACTTCCACCCCGGTATCTCAAATCTCTGAATCAACCCTCCCGGTCTCTAATGCTTATACTTCACTTGTTGACAATTCAAACACCGACAGACATAAGCAACAATATCTTTCTTCATTCTCCGCCACCAATAGTGTTGTTTCAAGTCACAGTACATCTTCGTGACACCTGGGTGAATGGAATAGCGCGAGCTGTTAGCCTCCTCAAGGATCAAATCTCTCAACCCATCAACATTTGAAACAAATCCATCCTTGAAGCCGCATAACACCATCATCACCAATCACAACCACCTTAGTACCACCCCAATGCACCGTGTCCTTTAACACCAACAAGTGAGGATGTCACAACTCAAAATTCTCACCGTCGGGACCGTGATAGCGCCTAACATTTCACTTGCTAGTTAAGCCAATGTTAGAGAATTCATCAAGCCAATTCTTATACATTTCAGTAAATAACAGCAACTAAGCTATACGAGTTAAAATAAGTGCGGAAATTTATAACAGCCTCAATATATACACTACTACCCGGATCTGGAGTCACAATTCACAAACTTCTAGGATTTTACTACAAGTAAAAGTCTGAAAGAAATACAACTGTTTGAACGAAAGAAACAGAATAAAGGAAAACTGAAAAGATAGACGGGGACTTCAAGATCTGCGAACGCCAACAGATCTACCTTGAGTCTCCGATGAACCAGTCCGAGCTGCTACGCCTTTCAATCAGCTGGGACCAATACCAAAATCTGCACAAGAAGTGCAGAGTGCAGTATCAGTACAACCGACCCCATGTACTAGTAAGTGTCGAGCCTAACCTCGACGAAGTAGTGACGAGGCTATGACAAGAAACCCACATAACAAACGTGTGCAGATAACAGTATATGTACAAGAAAACAATAATAACAGCTAAACATGTACTATTGGGAGGGGGACATGCTAAAGGGGCACAAGATATAGGAGATACAACAGAAATGATAACCAAAACAGTCAACATGTGTTTAACCAGTGAAAAATAACTAAACACAATGAAGAAAATTGCACGACATCACCTTTCCTGCTTTTACTCTCAACCTCACAATATAAATCAATAGATATAGCACGGCATCACCCTTCGTGTAATAGCTCTCACAATATTGCACGGCATCACCCTTCGTGCATTAACACTCACAATATGGCACGGCATCAGCCTTCGTGCATTAACAAGCCTTAATTCAACATTTGGTTCCACAATATCAACCTCAACTTCGGAATCAATACTCAATTATCACCAGAAGATCCATAAACATAATAAGAACGATTAATTTAATAATACTAGTCTAAGCATGAATAACATGAACAATAGATACGAGTACAACGCATAAGTACTCGTCACCTCATATATACGTTGTTTTCCAACATTTAAACATGTAGCAAATAGACAAACAAGTCCTATTCCCTCAAGTCAAGGTTAGACACAACACTTACTTCGCTCTAAAGGCCAATTTATGCTCAATTACCACTTTTCCTCTAGAATCCACCTCCAAACCAATTGTATCTATTCACAAACCACTCAATAATATCAAACATTGTTAAAGAAATCAATTACATTGCATAAATTTAGATTCTCTAAACTTTCCCCCCAAAAGTCAAAAACTGGAGGTTCGGACTAAAATCCATTTACCCGTTCACCTCCGAGCCCGATTATATAATTAGTTTCGGAATCCGACCCCAAATTGAGGTCTAAATCTCCAATTTGCACAAAACCCCAATTCTTCCTAAATCCCTAGTTTTCTACCATGAAAGAACAAAGATAAGGGCTAGGAATTTAATGGGTGATGTTAGAAATGGAAGAAAATGAGTTAAAGAGTACAAACCTATGAATTGATATTGAGTTTTCCCTTCAAAATCGCTCCTAAGCTGAGTTCTAGTGGAAGGGTTATGAAATTTAAGGAAAAATCCCACTACTGTTCTGTTTCAAGTCACAGGCGCCAGGCCTTCTTCGCGTTCGCGAAGGGCCTTCCACGTTCGCGATGAGCAGCAGCCCGAGTGGCTTTTGCGTTCGCGAGTCCTCCTTCGCGTTCGCGAAGGCTGCTCCCCCTGGTCTTCGTATTCGCGACGACTGCTCCGCCTGGCCTTCACGTTCACGAGCTCATGCTCGCGTTCGCGATCCCATGCTCGCGTTCGCGTAAAAGAATGACTGACCCCTCCCCCAGGTCCCTAAAGCTTTGCGTTCGCGAGAAGCTGGTCGCGTTCGCGGAGGGTAAGGCCCCCATTGCTGCGCATTCGCGACCCAGCTACCTCGTTTGCGATTAAGAAAATCACCCTGCCCCAGTTTACTCTTCGCGTTCGCAAGATTAACTTCCCAAATGCGAAAAAGAACACACCAGATATCTGCTGAAGCACATAAACCAAATTTTCCAAGTTCTAATCATCCCGTAGCCTATCCGAAACTCACCCAAGCCCTCGAGGCTCCAAACCAAACATGCACACAAGTCCTAGAACATCATACGAACTTGCTCGCGCAATCAAATCGCCAAAATAACACTTAGAACTACGAATTGAATGCCAAATCAAATGAAATTTTTGACAAAACTTTAAAACTTCTATTTTCACAACCGAACGTCTGAATCACGTCAAATCAACTTTGTTTCTCACCAAATTTGATTGACAAGTCATAAATATTATAGTGGACCTGTACCGGGCTCTGGAACAAATATACGGACTCGGTATCAATAAAACCAAATATCAGTAACTTCTAAAAATCAATAAACTTTCAACTTTTAATTTTCCATCAAAATTCCATATCTCGAGCTAGGGACCTCGGAATTCGATTCCAGGATACGCCCAGGTCCCAAATTACGACGGACCTACCGGGACAGTAAAAACACAGATCCGGGTCAGTTTACTCAAAAGGTTGACAAAGCAAAATTTTATATTTTCATAGTTTTTAACATAAAATCTTTCCGAAAACCCGCCCGGACCGTGCACATAACTCGAGGAGGGTAAAAATGAGTTTTTTAAGGCTTCGTATCATAGAATTAGGGCTAATGAACAGACATAGAACAATCGTTCGTCCTCGAACGGACATAGAAAAGTACCTGGGCTGGTGAAAAGATGTAGATATCTACTCCGCATGTCCGACTCGGACTCCCAAATAGCTGCCACGGCGGACTGACCTCTCCACTTCACTCGAACTGAAGGATACCTCTTTGATCTCAACTGGTGAACCTGCCAAGCTAGAATAGCCACCGGCTCCTCCTCGTAAGTAAAATCCTTGTCCCACTAGAAAGAGCTGAAATCTAACACGTGCGACGGATCGCCGTGATACTTTTGAAGCATGGACACATGGAACACCGGATGAACTGATGATAACCACGGTGGCAACGCAAGCCTGTAAGCCACTTCTTCCACTCTCTCCAGAATCTCAAAAGGTCTGGTATACCTAGGGCTCAACTTTTCCTTCTTTCTGAACCTCATTACATCCTTCATGGGTGATACCCGAAGCAACACTCTCTCCCCGACCATGAATACAACATCAAGAACTCTGCGGTCGGCATAACTCTTCTGCCTGGACTTGGCTGTGCGAAGTCAATCCTGAATAATCTTGACCTTATCCAAGGCATCCTGTACTAGGTCTGTACCCAACAACCGATCCCCCCCGGCTCAAACTATCTAACTGGCGACCGGCACCACCTACCGTATAATGCCTCGTAGGGTGCCATCTGAATGCTCGACTGGTAGCTGTTGTTGTAGGCGAACTCTGCAAGGGGCAAGAACTGATCCCACGATCCTCAAAAGTCTATAACATATGCACGGAGCATATCCTCCAAGATTTGAATAGTGCACTAGGATTGTCCGTCCGTCTAAGGATGAAACGCTGTGCTCAACTCAACCCGCGTGCCCACCTCACGTTGTATTGCTCTCCAGAAGTGCGAGGTGAACAGCGTACCTCAATCAGAAATGATATACACGGGAACACCATGAAGACGGATGATCTTACTATAGTAAATCTCTACCAACCGCTCCGAAGAATAGGTAACCGCCACAGGAATTAAATGCGGTGACTTAGTCAGCCTGTCCACAATGACCCAAACGGCATCGAACTTCCTCTGGGTCCGTGGGAGTCCAACAATGAAATCCATAGTGATACATTCCCACTTCCACTCAGGAATCTCTATCTTTTGAAGCAAACCACCAGGCCTCTGATGCTCATACTTTACTTGGTGAAAATTTAGACATCGAGCTACATATCCAACTATATCCTTCTTCATCCTCCTCCACCAATAATGTTGCCGCAAGTCCTGATACATCTTGACGGTGCCCGGATGAATAGAATACCGGGAACTGTGGGTCTCCTCTAGAATCATCTCATGAAGTCCATTCACATTAGGCACAAAAACATGACCCTGCATCCTCAAAACTCTGTCATCTCCAACAGTAACCTGCTTAGCACCACCGTGCCGCTAAGGACAAGCAAATGAGGGTCATCATACTGCCGCTCACTGATGCGCTCAAACAACGAGGACCGAGTGACTGTACAAGCTAGAACACGGGTGGGCTCTGAAATATCCAACCTCACAAACTGGTTGGCCAAAGTCTGAATATCTGATGCAAGCGACCTCTCACCGACTGGAATGAACACAAGGCTGCCCATACTCGCTGCCTTTCTACTCAATGCGTCGGCCACCACATTGGCCTTCCTGGGATGATACAAGATGGTGATATCATAATCTTTCAATAGCTCTAACCACCTCCTCTACCTCAAATTGAGCTCCTTTTGTTTAAACAAGTATTGCAAACTCCGATGATCCGTGAAAACCTCACACGACACGCCATAAAGATAGTGCCTCTAAATCTTCAGCACATGAACAATGGATGCCAACTCTAAGTCATGGATAGGGTAATTCTTCTCGTGAACCTTCAACTGCCGTGACGCATATGCAATCACCATGCACTCCTGCATCAATACTGCACCGAGCCCAACATGGGACGGATCATAATATACCGTATAAGATCCTGAACTTGTGGGCAACACCAACATCGGTGCTGTAGTCAAAGCAGTCTTGAGCTTATGAAAGCTCGCCTCACACTCATCGGACCATCTGAACGATGCACCCTTCTGGGTCAACCTAGTCAATGGGGCTTTTATAGATGAGAACTCCTCGACAAATTGACGGTAATAGCCTGCCAAACCCAAGAAACTCCTGATCTTCATAGCTGAAGTGGGTCTAGGCAAGTTCTGAACTGCGTCAATATTCTTAGGATCTACCTGAATACCCTCTGCTTATACAATGTGCCCCAAGAAAGTGATTGAATCCAACCAAAACTCGCACTTTAAAAATTTAGCATATAACTGGTTGGCTCTCAGAGTCTGTAGTACAATCCTAAGGTGCTGCTCATGCTCCTCTCGATTGCGGGAGTAGATCAAGATATCATCAATAAACACGATCACAAAGGAATCCAGACAGGGCTTGAACACCCGGTTCATCAAATCCATAAATGCTGTTGGGCATTTGTCAGCCCAAATGACATCACTAGACACTTATAATGCCTGTTCCAAGTCCGAAAAGTTGGCTTAGGGACATCAGATGCCCTAATCCTCTACTGATGGTAGCCAGATCTCAAATCAATCTTCGAAAACACCTTGGCACCCTAAAGCTGGTCAAATAAATCATCAATCCTCGGCAATGGATATTTTTTCTTGATGGTGACTTTGTTCAACTGCCGATAATCTATGCGCATACTCATCGACCCATCCTTCTTCTTCACAAACAACACAGGTGCACCCCAGGGCGAGACACTAGGTCTAATGAAGCCCTTATCAAGAAAGTCTTGCAACTGTTCCTTCAATTCTTTCAACTCTGGCGGGGCCATATGGTAAGGTGGAATAGAAATGGGCTGAGTGCCCGGAGAAAAGTCAATACAAAAATTAATATCCCTGTCGGGTTGCATCCCCGGCAGGTCTGCAGGAAATATCTCTGGAAACTCACGAACAACGATGTCACGACCCAAAATGATAGGCCGTGACGGGCACCCGGTGCCTTACTCAACCGAGTACCAACATATCGTATCTTTCATATCATACTATCATTGGAAAATGGGCCAAACGGGCCATCATGGGCTAACCAAAATAAACATAGAATGACCCAACCTAATATAGAAACTTACCTACGTGACATATGGGCCTATAAGGCCAACATGATCATTTGTAAACTCAAAACATAGGCCGACAAGGCTATGCAAGTATCCGTACATGACATATGTCTACAAGCCTCTAAGAATACATAATTGTCATAAAGGTCGAGACAAAGCCCCACCATACCAAACAATACACATCTAAATCATACTGACCAAACAAGCAACTCTGGAGCAAATGGAGTGCCCCAACATCTTCCGCTGAGCTGATCGCCTACTTGGAGGACTCTTGACCTGTCTATTGAGACCTGCGAGCATGAAATGCAGCATCCCCAGGCAAAAGGGACGTTAGTACAAATAATGTACAGAGTATGTAAGGAATGAAACATGGAGTAAAAGACTCGACATGTACGTTTGCATAGCTCTGTGAATCATTTCATTTTTATAATGTCATGCATATGCGTATAAATGTCATACCATGCATTAGTATATGTGTTCATAACATCATCAAGCCTCTAAGGGCATCCCATCATATCATTTCGGTCACTGTGGGAAAATCATCAACTTATACTAGCTGATCAGGTGGTAGAGCATATATAACGCCATAACCTTTTTTCATATAACATATACATATAATATACACGTATATAATGCCATTTGGTCATGGGTCAATGTACATGTATAAATTTATGAAATGCATAAGAAATACGTTAATAAGATTTTCTCGAAATGTCATAAAAATAATATGTTTGTCGGATAAATTTTATCAAATACATATTTTTTTGAGACCTATGAACAGAAGATATAATAATAATTCACATGGGGAATCAAGAATATAGACACCCCTAATATTTCTATGAATAGAGTCATTTATGGAAATTGTGTATTTGTTTGTTTCGTTCGTGTCGTAAAGATCATGCCAAAAAGAAAGAAGGGATAGCCTTAACATACCTGGAGTAGGGAAAATTTGTATGATATTCTTGGAAAAGGTTGCACCGTACTCCTTTAGAATCGCAAAATCTCACATTGCTAAAGTGATAAGAAATCTCGTTGGAATTCTTCTGTTTCAAGAAATCTTGTTGAGATCTTATTGGATTGGGATCACGTCTGTTTTTGAATATTTGTAGTATGGAGAAGATTATAAGATTGTTGATTATGTTTAGGCCAAGTGAAGACCACAATGCCAAACTTTTAATGTCTTAGTAGTCTTTACGTAAGTGTCATTTGTATGACACCTTGGATGGCCAACTTTCATTTTATATCATGAGTCATTTAATTTGAATGGGGTTCTTCCACACCATGCCCTTTAATCCTTATCCAACATAATTCCTTAATTAATTGGGTAATATTCCATTATCCAATAATTAACCAATCACCCATATAATTAAGAATTATCTCAAATTTCTTAAAATACTACTCACTTTTAATATACCTTGTACATCTTACTATCATGGCCATGCGGTACCTTGTATGGTACTAGTCCATAAATACCATGTATTTTAGCCTTGGCCGATTTTATCCCAACATGTTTAACTTTGACGAAAATTCATTTTCTTTGATTTGCTTATCCTATCACCTTCATGAATTTACTCATCACTTGTTTGAAATAGCATAATGCTTATAATCTCAAAATAATCTCATTCTCGAACTTACATCGATTAGCTTACGACTTTAATATACGAAAATGCGGGATGTACCATCTCATTTCTGAGCTTCTATCAATTTACTTATGGCGTACTTTCACGTACGAAAACATGAGGTGTAACATCATTACCCCCTTTGGAACATTCGTCCTCGAATGTTGACGGATGCACTTATCATTCTCATAACACATAGCTCTTGCGAATATTTTAGTACTCCTCTTGCCATCTAGGCGACTATTCTGTTAATGAATCCCAAAGGCCAGGGCATTCCCCCCTTTAAGCCTCTTTCTCACACCACGACTTGTAGTTGGAATCCTTCTAATCTCGTAACTGTTGCTACCTTCTATCATGCAGCCTTTACGACTGTAACTTTGTATGTGCGCCTATGCAACTCTTCTCTTCTCTTTCCTCCAGCTTTTAGCCAGTCTCTAGGCTACACTTTGTGAACATATACAAAATTATGTCAAGCTGTCCCTCTGGGCGTCATTAGCTTTAGGCCATACTATACCATAATTCTTACTTTGATTTATCGTTGCAGAGGTCTGCTACCAAATTCCAGCTTACTTTTGTTTCTTATCCCATATGTATAAATCTAAGTCCTTTAATGCTTCCTCATTATTGTTCATCTTAAGGATGACGACCTAATCTCAGCTTATACTTTGTGAATTTTGTCCATCCATTATGATTTGCCTCAATATTGATCTATAATATACCACTAATAATTTGAAACTTCTTATGTAAGGCCTTGCCACTAGGGCTTACGTTGCATCGAGGAATATTTGAAGTGATTTCCGTAATCATATTTCATAGTATCTCGATGTGATTCGCCTTCCGGGGGTATTCTGATCTCGTGCCATTCGCGAAATATTTTCTCCTTCTCCCTTTTTTCTTTTTTCAAATCATTATTCAGTCGAAGGCCCAACCGTTATCTTTTATCTGTCACAATTACACCTTCATTTACTACCAGAGCAGCATTCCATCTCTTCTAAATGATACTAGTCTTAGACTTCTTTGAGTTCATTCAGGCTATACTAAGCCTTCTATAACTTAGAGAACTCATCGGCTCTCATGTTTTCATGGGCTTAATCCCGAGAACTGACCCATTCTAGTCACCTTCTTACTCGCCCTTTCTCATCCTTACTCCTATCATAAAACCTTGTCGCTTTACTATACTTTAGCTTGCGACCTCTACGTATCTATTTATACTATTCACAACCTTCCTTCAACATGCTTGCACCATTGATTCCCTTATGTTATTCTGGAACATTAAGTGAGACATCACATCGTCTCTAACTCTTCTTTACTCTCTTGACTAGATCTCTTGGTACTTAGAAACCATAGGCTAGAAGGTACGCCACTAACGACGCTGCTATCATTCTTAGATATTGAATCCCAGTGCTTCTAGACTTCTATTCGAAGCATGGATATTCACGATCTTCTGCCTTTGAGTATCTTGTACGTTGTTCACCTTTACCTTACTTACCTTAAAATCTCGCATTATATCTTCTATCTCTTTCATGACCTCCCTTCCACATAGGTATAATTCACATCCATAACTTGAAGCTATATTATAATACTTGCACTTCTGGTGCATGCACAATTCGGTGGGAGTTTCGTACTGACTTCTTATGAGGCTGGTACTTTTCTAACCGGCTTTATCGTAGGGCTGTTATAGAATATGGTTGTTGTACTATCCCTCTGGTACCTCTAATATTAAGAGTGATCCTGTAATGTTCTCAATCACGATTTCTATAATTTTCTGGGTCCAACAATCAGATTCTTGATTTACTTAGTTGATCTAACTCTTTAGTTTCCTCCTTCTTCTGATCAGCCTTTATGTAGAATTAAGCTACCTCCCGATCTGTGGTTCATTGTATTAGTTATTACGTTTAGTTGTTCATGGGCGCTGAGGAATATTCATGATACAATCCTTTAATAATTCTATCCTTTGTCTATGACCTGGGCTCAATTCTTTCTTTTAACTTATACCGGAATCTTCTACGGCAGTATATGCTGCATGTATATAACTCCAAACTCTCAAGAGCATTCATAACATAACTGACTCTGGATCATGAATTGAATAATTTGTTTTGTTCCATCTCAGCTTTCTTCAAACGTGAGCAATTACTTTTCCTGGTCTTTCGCCCCTCCCCCCCCTTTTTGTGCGTGCATACTTGGCTTATCTTGGTGCCCATGCATATTGAAATTCCATACAACTCATATGATCTTGAATATCACTTCTGATTTTACTCCCGTTCATTAGCCACAGTAGGTGCCATTTTCTTATAGAGTACATACAATGTTGTTGTGAGACTGTTGTTATAAGACCATTTCCTCCTTAGGTCACCCAGCTTAGGTTAAAGCTTCCTTCCTTACTTTCTCAGCTAGTCTTTCATTGTAGTATTTAGGGAGGATTCTCTGACTCTTGTAAAGCTGTGAGCTTATGATATTGTATACTTGACGGACCTTTTGATATCCTTCCTTGCCTATAATTATCCGTAGTTATTTACTTCCATGCCCTTGTGCTTGTAGGGTTGCTTCTAAACTAATATTTTGACTATTTTCTCAGTGGCTTTCTCTTTTTTTTCGTAATACTCACACGGTACCTTTAACTACCCCAACTCCTATCTGAATATTTCTCAAGGGTCACGATGTCATAACTGCGAGACTGAATTACCCATATTGGGGTTTACTATATTTATCTTGCACGATCTGTTGATTTGTCTGTATCTCCTTGTCTAGCCATAACTAGGCCATTCCTGAACCAACTACTAACTAATCGTTTGCCCATTCTCATATCAATATTCCGCGTAATCTTTCTAGGGTCATTTTCTTTGTCTTAACTTACCTCTCGCACTGGCTCCTTATTTATCTATAACATCCCGGGCAGGAACCCCTCACTTTCTCTCCTTGACGTCGTGTTTGCATAATGTTATGGGATCGTAGCCTATTGGTAGGCTTTGAATAAGTGAAATCTCATCCCTTTCTTATTTTTATTGCATTCTTCCTTTACCATTCCATAGCTACTAGAACCACTTAATTCCGACTTAATGCCACATCACTCCATATCCCCCCCCCCCTTAGGGGAGTACTAAGATTTAGAGCTACAACGATCGACCTATAGACGTTTTACCTCTTTTTCTTTTTCGTCTTTTCACATCATCGATGATCATTACTCGCCTTGATGGTGACACTTAGTGTGATTGGCACATACAGAAGCTTAACTTTGCTCTCATTGCTTGCTTTAGGGAAGCGTCCTCCTAAATGACCTTTAAAGGTTATTCTTTTGTCGCCCATTCTATTATTGTCGGAACGCAAATATGAAATAATCATGATGCTAACTAATACTCAGTCACCAATTCAGGTTTAGTTTATCTTGCTCACCAGTCCATACTGATTTCTATTACTCTGGGGTCAAACTTTTCCTTTTGGTAATCACGTTAGAGTCAAGAACTTATTTCTCGAAATGAGGATATGACTTTATGGCCTATACTCTTTTGTTGTCTCAAGGCCTGTCACCTATCGTCTTTTCCTTCACTTGGCTATAGACTCTGTAATACTGTCATCATTTTTTTTGGTTGTCATCCATGTATCACATCTTACTCATAATGCTTCATTAACTGTCTTCCTATTTCCCTGCTAACATTTCTGTCTGTCACCTTATTCTGAAAACTTCAACAAGACATTCTTTTGCTTTTACCTCCCCTTTGCTCCATCCACTGGCTCTTCGGGTTGGGTAACATTCTTTCTCTACTAGGGACGGGAGACACACTAAGGTAATATTTATCCCTTCCAGGCTTCCAGTGCTTATCTTTGTAGTACTCATATCTAGTTGTACTATTTTAGAGTACACCATTTGGGTGTCTCACAAGGAGATCCATTACCACGTTTGCACTATCCTTCGGAAATGTCAACTAAAACTGACAATCCATCTACCATTTTGGGTCACTCTAACCCCAGACGGATCCTGATATCCGTCCTTCTCTTATACTACTTATGTTAACATCCATAGGGTATAAATGAGATGGGTGTGGCCAATTGTACATACCTCTCTTGCAATTGAAGGTAGCTCAAAATGCTTATATTTCTCTGCTTGAATTGTAAATACTATTAATCTTCATTAACTGGGTACCTCGTACCCTTCTTCACCTTGCTTCTTTTACTTGCTGAAACTTGTGTCTACCTTCCGATTCTCTTATTCCTTTTTATCGTAAGAGTGGATAGGCATTCTTGCCTTAGGGATCCTTATCAAGAAGCTTACACATCTTAGTATACACATGATATGCTGAATGCCTCGTATTTATTCATCATAATCATGATGCAAAGATTGAGTTCCTATGACTCAACTCTTCCATAGCTATACCTCTTACCAACCATCTTTCTGGATGTAGGTATCGTCGTATTTTGATAAGATAGAGTTTAGGAAATTGAGTTCTTACAACTGAGCTTTACCATACGATCTAGAGTAAGAAGAAAGAGTGACATTCCTAAATGCCTTGTAGCCTCCTGCTTATAAGTGTGGTGCACAACACACCCATAAACAAGACTCTACTAGACACGGCTTGTAGACTCCCTAGGACAGAACTGCTCTGATACCACTTTTGTCACGGCCCAAACCGATGGGCCGCGACGGGCACCCGGTGCCTTACTCAACCGAGTACCAACATAACATATCTTTTCGTATCGTACTATCATTGGCAAATGGTCCAAACGGGCCATCATGGGCTAACCAGAATAAACATAGAATAACCCAGCCTGATATAGAAAATTACCTACGTGACATACCGGCGTATAAGGCCAACATGATCATTTGTAAACTCAAAACATAGGCCGACAAGGCCATACAAGTATACATACATGACATCTGTCTACAAGCCTCTAAGAGTACATAATTGTCATAAAGGTCGAGACAGAGCCCCGCCATACCAAACAATACACATCTAAATCACACTAACCAAACAAGCAACTCCGGAGCAAATGAAGTGCACCAACATCTTCCGCTGAGCTGATCGCCTACTTGGAAGACTCTCGACCTGTCTATCGAGACCTGCGGGCATGAAACACAGCGTCCCCAGGAAAAAGGGATGTCAGTACAAATAATGTACCGAGTATGTAAGGAATGAAACATGGAGTAAAAGACTCAACATGTACGTTTGCATTGTGAATCATTTCATTTTTATAACGTCATGCATATGAGTATAAATGTCATACCATGCATAGGTATATATGTTCATAACATCATCAAGCCTCTGAGGGCATCCCATCATATCATTTCGGCCACTGTGGATAAATCATCAACGTATACTAGCTGATCAGGTGGTGGTGCATATATAACGCCATAACCTTTTTTCATATCCCATATACATATAATATACATGTATATAACACCATCTGGTCATGGGTTAATGTACATATATAAATTTATGAAATGCATAAGAAATACGTTAATAAGATTTTCTCGGAATGTCATAAAAATAATATGCCTGTCGGATAAATTTTATCAAATACGTATTTTTTTGAGACCCGTGAACAGAAGATATAATAATAATTCACATGGGAAATCAAGAATATAGACACCCCTAATATTTCTATGAATATAGTCATTTATGGAAATTATGCATTTGCTCGTTTCGTTCTTGTCGTATAGATCATGCCAAAAAGAAAAAAGGGACATCCTTAACATACCCGGAGTAGGGAAATATCCATATGATATTCTTGGAAAAGGTCGTACTCCTTTAGAATCGCAAAATCTCACATTGCTAAAGTGCTAATAAATCTCGTTGGAATTCTTCTGTTTCAAGAAATCTTGTTGAGATCTTGTTGGATTGGGGTCACGTCTGTTTTTGAATATTTGTAGTATGGAGAATATTATAAGATTGTTGATTATATTAAGGCCAAGTGAAGACCAAAATTCCAAACTTTTAATGTCTTATTAGTCTTTACGTAAGTGTCATTTGTATGACACCTTGGATGGCCACCTTTCATTTTATATCATGAGTCATTTAATTTGAATGGGGGGCTGCCACCTCATGCCCTTTAATCCTTATCCAACATAATTCCTTAATTAATTGAGTAATATCCCATGATCCAATAATTAACCAATCACCCACATAATTAAGAATTATCTCAAATTACTTAAAATACTACTCACTTTTAACATACCTTGTACATCTTACTATCATGGCCATGTGGTACCTTGTATGGTACTAGTCCATAAATACCGAGTATTTTAGGTTGGACCGTATTTTATCCCAACATATTAAACTTTGACGAAAATTCATTTTCTTTGATTTTCTTATCCTATCACCTTCACGAATTTACTCATCACTTGTTTGAAATAGCATAATGCTTATAATCTCGGAATAATCTCATTCTCGAACTTACGTCGATTAGCTTATGATAAAATTTTAATATACGAAAATGCGGGATGTACCATCTCATTTTCGAGCTTCTATCAATTTACTTATGACGTACTTTCAGATACGAAAACATGGGGTGTAACAAACGGGTACTGAATCCATGGAAGGAACCTCCGTACTAGAATCGCGAATATAAGCCAAATAAGCTAGATGCCCCTTGTCGACCATATGCTGAGCCTTCACATAAGAGATAACCCTACTGGTAGAATGTCCAGAAGTCCCTCTCCACTCTAATCGAGGCAACCCCGGCAAGGCTAAGGTCACCTTCTTGGCGTAACAATCTAATATAGCATGATAAGGTGACAGCCAATCCATACCCAAAATGGCATCAAAATCGACCATATCGAGAAGTAGAAGATCTACACGAGTCTCAAGACTCCCAATGGTGACCACACACGAATGATAAACACGATCTACAACAATAGCATCTCCCACATGTGTGGACACATACATAGGAGCACTCACAAAATCATGAGGCACAACCAAATATGAAACAAAATAGGATGAAACATAGAAGTAAATAGATCCTAGATCAAATAGAACTAAAACATCTCTACTGCAAACTAAAACAATACCTGTAATAACATCATCAGATGACTCTGCCTCAGGCCTAGCTGGAAAAGCATAACATCGGGGCTGGGCCCCACCACCCTAAACTACTCCCTGGGACGGCCTCTAGCTGGCTGGCCTCCACCTCTAACAGCCTGACCTCCACTTCTAACAGTCTGGCCTCTACCTCTGGCTGCCTGACCCCTGCCTCTGGCTGGCTGAGCAGGTGGTGCAGCAACTGGTGCCGGAACCATGGCACAAGAACTCTAATGCTGTGAGTTGCCCGATGCCTGAGGGAAAAATCTAGCAATATGCCACGGATCACCATAAGTATAACAGGACCTCGACTGCTGTGGCTGTTGACCCTAAAACTGACCTTGTCGACCTTAGTAACCACCCTAAAAACTCTAGAGCGGAGTTGCACTAATAGGAGCTGGTGGTGCACTGTAGGTGAGCTGGGCGGAATAAGGCATATGAGGGCCAAGACCATCTAAGGCACTGTGGGATGCCTAGAGTGCTGAATGAAATGACATGGGAGGATGGCCTCTACCAAAAGTACCCCTACCTCGAGATGAGGCACCACTGAACCCCCCGGAATGGCGTGGTCTCTTATCAGACGCCTGACCTCCCTGAGCAACAACCATCTCAACCCGCATGGCGACATTGGTAGCCGCCTGTAAAGAAATCTCACTCCCAATCTCCTTAGCCATCTGCAATCTGATAGGCTGAGCAAGTCCGCCAATAAACCTCCTCACCCTCTCTCTCTCGGTAGGAAGCAGAAGAATAGCATGACGGGCCATATCTAAAAAATGGGTCTCATACTGAGTAACAGTCATACTGTCGTGCTAGAGACGCTCGAACTGACGGCAATGCTCCTCTCTCAATGTGATAGGTAGGAACTTCTCTAGGAAGAGCTAAGAGAACTGTTCCCAAGTAAGAGCAAGCGACCCAGTTGGTCTGGTCAACAAATAATCTCTCCACCATTTCTTGGCGGAACCAGTCATCTGAAATGCTGCAAAGTCGACCCCATTGTCTTCACTATACCCATGTTGCGTAGCACCTCATGACAACTGTCAAGATACTTCTGGGAATCCTCTGAAGGTGCACCACTGAAGGGAACTGGGAAGATCTTGGTAAACATGTACAATCTTCACAAAGCCTCAGAAGACATAGTTGACCCATCACCGGTCTGTCCCGCAACAACCGGCTGAACTACTCTGACTGGATGAGCAGCTGGAGTCTGATACTGGGGAGCCATCTGCTTCGGAGTGTGGGTAGCAGGAGTCTGGGCTCCTCCTCACGCCTGAGAGACGGCTGGTGCCATGGGAAATGCGCCATCTGGGCCACACTCTCCATAAGGCCCACCAAACAGACCAAAGCATCATAAAGCACTGGGGTCGCAATGAACCCCTCCGGGACCTAAGCTGGTCCAACAGGAACAGTCTGGGCTAGAACCTTCTCGTCAAACTCTACCTGAGGCACCACTGCTGGTGCTGCTGCTCGAGCTTTGGGCTAAGCTCTACCCCTGCCTCTGCCCCTGGCACGGCCTCGGCCTAGACCTATGCCCTTCATAGGAGGTGCCACTGGAGGCTCTGGCTGCTGCCCAGCAGAAGATGCGGTACGTGTTCTCGCCATCTGCGAGATAATAAGAGTAGAAGAGTTCAATTAGCATTGAGAGAACAAAATCGCACGATATAGGAGAATATAAGTGAAATTTGTTCCTAAACTTCATAGCCTCAGGAAGATAAGCACAGACGTCTCCATACCGATCCTCCAGACTCTACTAAGCCTGCTCGTGAATTGTGTGACTTAGGCAACCTAGTGCTCTTATACCAACATGTCACGACTCGGAATTCCCACCGTCGGGATCGTGATGGCGCCTAACATTTCACTTGCTAGGCAAGCCAACGTTAGAGAATTCATCAAGCCAATTCTTATACATTTCAGTAAATAACAGCAACTAAGCTATATGAGTTACAATAAGTGCAAAAATTTATAACAGCCTCAATATATGCACTACTACCCGGATCTGGAGTCACAATTCACGAACTTCTAGGATTTTACTACAAGTAAAAGTCTGAAAAAAATACAATTGTTTGAACGAAAGAAACAATAAAAAGGAAAACTGAAAAGATAGACGGGGACTTCAAGGTCTGCGAATGCCAACAGGTCTACCTTGAGTCTCCGATGAACCAGTCCGAGCTGCTACGCCTCTCGATCAGTTGGGACCAAAATCAAAATCTGCACAGGAAGTGCAGAGTGTAGTATCAGTACAACCGACCCCATGTACTGGTAAGTGTCGAGCCTAACCTCGACAAAGTAGTGACGAGGCTATGACAAGACACCCACATAACAAACATGTGCAAATAACAGTATATGCACAAGAAAACAACAATAATAACTAAACATGTACTATTGGGAGGGGGCATGCTAAAGGGGCACAGGATATAGGAGATACAACAGAAATGATAACCAGAACAGTTGACATGCTTTTAACCAGTGAAAAATAACTAAACACAATAAATAAAATTGCACGGTATCACCCTTCGTGCTTTTACTCTCAGCCTCACAATATAAATCAATAGATATGGCACGGCATCACCCTTCGTGCATTAACTCTCACAATATGGTACGACATTACCCTTCATGCATTAACACTCACAATATGGCACGGCATCACTCATCGTGCATTAACACTCACAATATGGCACAACATCACCCTTCGTGCATTAACACTCACAATATGGTACGGCATCACCCTTCGTGCATTAACACTCTCCCTTACCATAATGCAATGAACAAATAATAACAAGGAGATAGAATAACAAGTACAAGCCTTACTTCAACATTTTGTTCCACAATATCAACCTCAACTTCGAAATCAATACTCAATTATCACCTAAAGATCCGTAAACATGATAAGAATGATCAGTTTAACAATACTAGTCTAAGCATGGATAACATGAACAAAGGAAGCTATAATTGCAAGAAACCAAGCACCGCCCGCATGCTTTAACCAGAGTATAACGCATAAGTACTCGTCACCTCACATATACGTTGTTTCCCAACATTTAAACATGTATCAAATAGACAAACAAGTCATATTCCCTCAAGTCAAGGTTAGACACAATACTTACCTCGCCCCAAAGGCCACTTAATGCTCAATTACCACTTTTCCTCTAGAATCCATCTCCAAACCGATCGTATCTATTTACAAACGACTCAATAATATCAAATATTTCTAAAGAAATCAATTACATTGCATAAATTTAGATTCCCCAAACTTTCCCCTAAAAAGTCAAAAATCGACATCTCGCCCTCTTGGTCAAAACCTGAGGTTCGAACCAAAATCCATTTACCCGTTCACCCCTGAGCCCAATTATATAATTAGTTTCGGAATCTGACCCCAAATTGAGGTCTAAATCCCCAATTTGCAAAAACCCCTCAATTCTTCCTAAATCCCTAGTTTACTACCATGAACGAACAAAGATTAGGGCTAGGAATTTAATGGGTGATGTTAGAAATGGAAGAAAATGAGTTATAGAGTACAAACCTATAAATTGATGTTTCGTTTTCCCTTCAAAATCGCTCCTAGGCCGAGTTCTAATGGAAGGGTTATGCAATTTTGGGAAAAATCCCACTACGGTAATGTTTTAAGTCACATGCGTCAGGCCTTCTTCGCGTTCGCGAAGGGCCTGCCGCGTTCGCGATGAGCAGTAGCCCGAGTGGCTTTCGCATTTGCGAGTCCTCCTTCGCGTTCGCGAAGGATGCTCCTCCCTGGCCTTTGCGTTCGCGAGCCCATGCTCGCGTTTGGGTAGAAGAAAGACTGACCCCTCCCACAGGTCCCTAAAGCTTCGCGTTCGTGAGAAGCTGGTCACGTTCGTGAAGGGTAAGGCCCCTATTGCTTCGCGTTCGCGACCCAGCTACCAGGTTCGCTATTAAGAAAATCACTGTGCCCCAGTTTACTCTTCGCGTTCGCGAGAGTATCTTCGCGAACGTGAAGAAGAACACACCAGATATCAGTTGAAAAACAAAAACCAGATTTTCTAAGTTCAAATCATCGTGTAGCCTATCCGAAACTCACCCGAGCCCTCGGATCTCCAAACCAAACATGCACATAAGTCCTAGAACATCATACGAACTTGCTCGTGCGATCAAATCGCCAAAGTAACACCTAGAACTACGAATTGAATGCCAAATCAAATGAAGTTTTCGAAAAAACTTTAAAACTTCTATTTTCACAACCGAACACCCGAATCACATCAAATCAACTCTGTTTCTCACCAAATTTGACAGACAAGTCTTAAATATTATAGTGGACCTATACCAGGTACCAGAACCAAAATACGGTCCCCGTATCAAAAAAATCAAAAATTAGTAAATTCTTAAAATTATTAAACTTTCAACTTTTAATTTTCCAACAAAATTACATATCTCGAGCTAGGGACCTCGGAATTCGATTTTGGGCATACGTCCAGGTCCCAAATTTTGATTAAGTACCTACCGAGACCGTGAAAACTCGAATCCGGGTCCGTTTACTCAAAATGTTGACAAAAGTCAACTCAAATGGTTTTCAAAGCAAAATTTTATATTTTTCACAGTTTTAACATAAAAGCTTTCCGGAAACACGTCCGGACCAGGCACGCAACTCGAGGAGGGTAAAAATGAGATGTTTAAGGCTTTGTATCATAGAATTAGGTTTCGAAACATAACATGACCTATCGGGTCATCACACAGGATCATCAAACTTGCGAGCCTTGATACGCTCCAAAAACGATAATTGTGCCACAACACAAGCAAGAACCCGGCTATGCTCTGAAACATCCAATCTCATAAACTAATTGGACAAAGCTTGAATATCCATGGCTAGTGGCTTCTCTGCTACTGGTAAATATGCCAAATTGCCTATACCCTCAGCCTTTCTACTTTATGCATCGCCCACCACATTGGCCTTCCCTAGATGATATAATATGGTGATATCATAGTCTTTCAGCAACTCTAACCATCACCACTTCAACAAATTAAGACCCTTCTACTTGAAAAAGTGCTGGAGACTCCGATGGTCGGTATAGACCTCACATGGAACACCATATAGATAGTGCCTCCAAATCTTCAGTGCGTGAACTATGGCTGCCAACTCTAAATCATGCACATGGTAATTCTTCTCATGAAACCTTCAACTGTCGAGATGCATAGGCAATCACCCTACTATCCTGCATCAACACCACGTCAAGCCCAATATGCGATGCATCACAATACACGGTGAGATCCCAAAAATGCAGGCAACACCAATACTGGAGTTGTAGTCAATGCGATCTTGAGCTCCTGAAAGCTCTCCTCACACTTATTAGACCACCTAAATGGGTCACCCTTATGAGTCAATCAGTCAAAGGTGCAACAATGGACGAGAAACCTTCCACGAAATGGCGATAATAACGTGCCAAACCCAAGAAGATCTCTATAGCTGAAGACAATCTAGGCCAACTCTGAACTGCCTCAATCTTCTTCGGATCTACCTTGATCCCCTAAAAACATGTCCTAAAATCACCACTGTGTCAAGCCAAAACTCACACTTGGAGAATTTAGCATATAGCTTCTTCTCCCTCAATGTCTGGAGTAAAATCCTTAGATGCTGCTCATGATCTTCCCGGTTGTGAGAATACACTAATATGTCGTCAATAAATACGATGATGAATAAATCAAGATACGGCTAGAATACGCTGTTCATCAAGTGCATAAAGGCTGCTGGGGCATTGGTTATCCCAAAAGACATCATCAAAAACTCATAGTGACCATTGTGAGTCCTAAAATCCATCTTCAAAATGTCTGAATCTCGGATCTTCAACTGATGATACCCCGACCTCAAATCAATCTTCAGAAACACTCTAGCACCTTGAAGATGATCAAATAAGTCATCAATGTGTGGTAGTGTTTACCTATTCTCGACTGTAACTTTGTTCAGCTGCCTGTAATCAATGCACATCTGCATAGTAACATCATTCTTCTTCAAAAATAGAACCAGTGCACCCCCAATGTGACACACTAGGCCTGATGAAGCTCTTATCAAGCAACTCCTGAAGTTGTTCCTTTAATCCCTTCAACTCTACTAGTGTCATGCGATGCGGAGGAATAGAGATGGCCTGAGTGTCCAGCACTAGGTCAATACCAAAATAATATCCCTATCAGGTGGCATGCCCGACAAGTCTATAGGAAACACATCTCGGAAGTCTCTCACTACTGGAACTGACTCCATGGTAGGAGTATCAGCATTAGCATCCCTCACAAAGGCAAAATATGCCAGACATCCCTTCTCAACCATCCGTTGAGCCTTCAAATATGAAATCACTCTGTTGGGAACATGATCCAGGGAGCCTCTCCACTCCAACCTCGGCAACCCCGGCATCGCTAATATCACAGTCTTAGCGTGACAATCCAGAATATCGTGATATAGAGACAGTCAATCCATTGCCAAAATCATATCAAAATCAACCATGCTAAGTAGTAAAAGATTAATTCTCAGCTCATAACACACAATAGTCACAACACACAACCGATGCACACGATCCACAATAATAGAATCACCCACCGCGGTAGATACATGAACAAACATAACTAAAGAATCACGAGGCCTATCCAAATAATGAACAAAGTACGATGATACATATGAATAAGCGGAACCAGGGTCAATTAACACTGAATCATCCATATTGTACACTAAAACAATACATGTGATCACGGCATGGATAGAAACTGCCTCCGGCCTGGCTGGGAATGCGCAGCAACGGGCCTGAACACCACCTGATCGACCTCCCCATCTAGGATGACCCTAAACTACCTAAGTTCCACCCCTAGCTGGCTTGGTGGGTGGCGTAGCTGCTGGTGTGGATATCATAGGCTGCGATCTCTATAATGGAACCCTGCCAAGAAGTCTGGAGAAATCCCTCTTGAGATGACCCAAGTCTCCACTCGTAAAAACCCTGTCTCAAAGAAACCTGATAACTTGAATAGCTGCTCGTAGAACCCTGGCAGATGTAGCACGGTAGAAACTTTGTGCCAATATTGCACTGAATTATGACTGATCTAGGCGAGCACTGTGTGAACCATGGCTAACTAAAGTACCACGAGGAACATGATGAGCTGCCTGAGCGGGCCTATATGGACGACCTCTAATGTAGTATGGCTGGCCTCTAAATGAGACATTATTGAAACCACCTGAACCACAAGGCATCTTGGCCTCCCATTCCTCACGCTCTAGCCTGTAGACCTGCTCCAAGCGTCTAGCAATCTTCACCACCTGGTCAAACCTAACATCCATATCAACCTCTCAAGCCAAACTAAAACGCAAACTATAGTTGAGGCCATAATTGAACCTCCTGATCTTCTCAATCTCAGTGGGAACAAACCATATAGAATGACGTGCCAAATCTAAAAATCTCATCTCGTACTAGGTCACAGTCATATCCCTCTAGTGTAGTTGCTCAAACTACCTATGCAACTCCTCTCCACGAGTCTGTGGAATAAACATCTCAAAGAAGAGAACTGATAACTCATGTCATGTTAGTGGTGCTGCACCAGATGGCCTGGTTAACTCATAATATCGCCACCATCTGTAGGTTGTTCCTGTCAGCTGAAAAGTATTGAAAGCGGCCCATCTAAAATCCCTAATACCCACAGTGTGAAGAATCCAATGACACCGATCCAGATAATCCTGAGCATCCTCTGACTCTCCTCCGTCGAAATCGGGCGGATCAAGCTTCCAAAACATCTCCAACCTCCTCTACTCTTTATCAGACATAGATTGACTAGCCTTGGCCCGAGCAGCAACAACTAGTTGTACTGGTAACACACTTGGTGTCTGATGGCCTTGAGCTAACTTCTCTGGAGTACGGGTGATGGGAGTCTGAGCTCCTCCCCCAGCCTGTGAAGTAGTTGGTGCAACTGGTATAGTAACCGCCTGAGCCAGGCTCATATAGAAACTCAAGATCTGAGCCAAAGCCTCCTAAAGACCAGGTATCACAATAGATACCACCCGGTGTTTGGGTTGGTTCCACCAGCTCAACAGTATTTTTTACTTGCTCCTTCACCGGAGCATCTGGTGGCTCCACGGGTGCTGCCCTCGTTGTAGTATGAGCCCCACCTTGGCCTCTACCTCGGCCCCAGCCTCTCGCGACCCTAGATGGTGGTACTGATGCCTGTCCACCTGATCCGGGTATATGTGTCCTTACCATTTGTGAGAGAATAGAAGAGTAAAGGTTCAAACTTAGGAAATAACAAACCCGTATGACAAGAATGCAAGAAAGTAAAGCTTTCATAAAAGTTTGGTAGCCTCTCAAAGATAAATACAGACGTTTCTGTACCAATCCGAAGGGCTCTAATAAACTTGCTCATGACTCGTAATACCTATGAACCCAAGACTCTATTACCAGCTTGTCACGACTCAAATCTCAACAAGTCGTGATGGCACCTAACACACTTGCTAGGCAAGTCGAACTTAACAATAAAGAACTATATAGCAGAATTGAAAGAAATATCATAAGTCTGAAACCTTGATATAGCATAGTAAATCTAATACATGATAAATCCTCCAAAACTGGTAAATATAGAGTTATGATCTCTAATATGGAAATACAAGTCTGAAATGACCAAATACAATACTATCTGAAATAAGGACAACAGTACATAAGAAAAGAGATGCCAAGACTGCGAACGAGAATGCAACTCTACCTCGTTTCTCGATGCTCAGCTCAACAAGCAACTCTGCTACTAATGATTGGTCCTAACACCTGGATCTGCACAATTAAGTACAGAGTATAGCATGAGTACAACCGATCCAATATACTCAGCAAATATCATAACTAACCTCGGTGAGGTAAAAGAAGCAAGAATTATAAATGATACTTGCTATAACTTGTACAGTTTCATAATTCAACAAGTACAGAACAGCCATGTGATAAAGTCATAAAGCATATAAAGAACCATTTGTGTGTGTGCACCATTACTCAAATACTCTGCTCAGTTAATGATCTAGCATATAAAGATGATATCCAAATAAAGCAGGTAAATAATCACGAAAATTGCAAGTAAAGATGAAATGCAAAATCCAGAACAAACACTGGCTAGATTTTTCTCAATATTTCCATATCCATACCAAACCACTGATCATTTTTATCAAATCCATGTGTACACCATCTAGAAGGCACATGAAAGAGTGGCCCTAGGGGGATGGATCTATATACGCATGCAACTCGGCCAATTCGACTTGCTATCAGCCCGGCAAGGTCACATACTTAATATCATAATCCGCCTAGCATGGTCACGGGCACAACAAATCAATCCTCCCGGTATGGTCACAAGCATAACAAGACAATCCGCCCAGCGTGGTCACGTGCATAATAACACAATCTACCCGGCGTGGTCACAGTCATAAAAATACAATTCGTGTGGTGTGGTCATAGGCATAACAACACAATCCGCCTGGTGTGATCACAAATATATCATATCAGATTTCATGCTCCTGGACTGGTATATTGACATGCTAAAGTTTAGGCATGTGTAAAGTGTGCTATCATAGCTCAAATCAACAATTTCATCACAGAATTAGCAATTATCAAACATGGATCAAATAGTTCACAACAAGGTTATAGATATGAGAAACATCACAACTTAAAGATTAACAGTCAATAAAAGGCATATCATAGCTTAAGCACTACCCCGAGCAAATATAAATACCCCGGTGCTCGCACATGAGCTCTACCCTACACATATGCGCACCCATAGCATGTAGCTATCACAAATAACTTTAGCTACTAGTGCCTAAACTAAGTTTAAGTAAGATACTTACCTCAAGCAAGCCAAATCATTCTTATAACAAGCCTTTACCACGTGTATCAACCTCCGGATGATCCGAATATAGCCAAATTAACTTAATATAATCAATAAAAGTCATACAAATTGATTCCAAATGATAAAGCTAAGCTCTTTAACCAAAAAAAAAAAAGTAGACCCAAAATGTCAACCACGGGCCCTAACCTCGAAACCAGACCAAACGCACAAATTCCGAACGCCCATTCCGATACGAGTCTAACCATATAAAAATCATTCAATTCCGACCTCAAGTCGACCTTCAAATCCTCAATTTATGTTTTAGAAAAGTTTTCGCAAAAATCCCCAATTTCTCAAATTAAAATCACCAATCAAATGATAAAAACAAAGATGGAATCATGAATAATGGACAAATCCGAGTCAAAATCACTTACCCCAATCCAAATCGTGAAAATTCCATCCAAAATTGCCCAAATCCGAACTCCAAAACTCAAAATATGATATGACAACTCAAACCCTCAAAATAGAGTACTATATAGTCTGCCTAGGTGTTACACTTTGCAAACGCAGAAGAAGCCTCGCGTTCATGAAGCACAAACTTCCCTAGCTGCCAAAACCTCCTTCGTGAATATGACGTCCCTATCATGAACGCGATGAACAAACGACCTCATGCCTACGCAATCGCGAAGCCTCCCTCGCGAACACGAAGGCAGGCTTGATGCCCCCAGCCAGCGTCCCATCAACGCGAACGTGGCTCCGGTCAACTCTTTCAATTTAAGCTTCCAACCCTGAGACTAAGTGTCCAATTCACTCTAAAATATCCCTGAAACCAAACCAAATGTCACGACCCAAACTGATGAGCCATGATGGGAACCTGGTACCTTACTCAACTGAGTACCAACATGTAATACCAACTTATACATAAAGCATATGGGCCTCTAAGACCAAAATAACCACTCGTACACTAAACATAGGCTGACAAGGCCATTTAATCTTTTACGTACATAACATCTGTCAACAAGCCTCTAAGAATATATAATTGTCATAAAAGTCGGGACAGAGCCCAGCCATACCAAACAATACACATCTAAATCATAATGACCAAACAAGCAACTCCGGAGCAAATGGAGTGCACCCACATTTTCCGTTGAGCTGATCGCCTCCTTGGAGGACTCTCGACCTGTCTATAAAGACCTGCGGGCATGAAACACAGCGTATCCAGGCAAAAGGGTCGTAAATACATATAATGTACCGAGTACGTAAGGAATGAAAATCAGTAAATAATAGGCATGAGAGAAACATGGAGTAAAAGACTCGACACGTACGTCTGCATAGCTCTGTGAATCATTTCATTTTTATAATGTCATGCATATGCATATAAATATCATACCATGCATAGGTATATGTGTTCATAACATCATCAAGCCTCTGAGGGCATCCCATCATATCATTTCGGCCACTGTGGGCAAATCATCAATGTATACCAGCTGATGAGGTGGTGGTGCGTATATAACGCCGTAACCTTTTCCCATATTCCATATATATATATATATATATATATATATATATATATATATATATATATATATATATATATGCGTATATAATTCCATCTGGTCATGGGTCAATGTTCATGTATAAATACATGAAATGCATAAGAAATACGTTAATAGAATTTCTCAGAATGTCATATAAATAATATGCATGTCGGATAAACTTTATCAAATACATATTTTTCTAAGACCCATGAATAGAAGATATGATAATAATTCACATGGGGAATCAAGAATATATACATCCCTAGTAATTTTATGAATAGAGTCATTTATGGAAGTTGTGCATTTGCTCGTTTCGTTCGTGTCGTATAGATCATACTAAAAAGAAAGAAGGGGTAGCCTTAACATACCTGAACCGATTCTCTTGACAATCTCTTTAACACCATTGATTGCGACAACGCGTATCGGCGGATCGAAGTTAGGAAATATATGTATGATATTCTTGAGAAAGATTGCACCGTACTCCCTTATAATCGCAAAATCTCGTTGCAATTATGCTAAATAGTCTCGGATGAATTCTTGTTGAAGTGATTCACATTACTAGTGAAAAGTATGGTCTCTATTGAAGCATTACATAGCAGATCCGTATGAAACCTCCCAAAATGAATGAATGGCTTTAGAAAGGTCCCTATTTATAGTGGTGTGGGCTCCACTTAATAATGCTTACCTTAGCCACCCAATTTTCTTAAAATGCCATCTAGCAATGTGACCAAATAGTCACTTAAATCAATAATCTTTGGCTGCCACATTTGGGAGGCTTTATTAAGTCTTATCCAAAATCTTAATTACTCACTAATTTATTATTTAACTAATTAATCTCTCATTAACCAATAATCAATCAATTACCCATATAATTAGGAATTATCTCAAATTACTTAAAATACCACATACTTTTAATACACTTTATACACCTTATAATCACTGTCCTGTGGTACCTTGTACGGAACTAGTCTATAAATATCAGGTATTATAGCTTGGACCGTATTTTATCTCAAATTCTCAAACTTCGACGAAACTCATCTTCTTCGATTTGCTTACACTCTCACCTTCATGAATTTACTTATCACTTGTTTGAAATAACGTAATACTTATAATCCCAAAATAATCTCATTCCCGAACTTATGTCGCTTAACTTACGACGAAATTTTAACGTACGGATGTAATATCTCATTTCCGAACTTATATCAATTTTCTTATGGCATACTTTTACGTACAAAAATATGGAGTGTAACAATATTTCCCCCATTGGAACATTCGTCCTCGAATGTTGACTTATGCACTTATCATTTTCATAACCCATATATCTTGCGAATACCTTTTACCCTTCTTGCCATTTAGGCAACTCTTCTTTGAATAAATCCAAAGGCCAGGGCATTCCCTCTTTTAGGCCTCTTTCTCACACCACGGTCTGTGGTCGGAATTCTTTCAATCTTGTAACTGTTGCTACCTTCTTTTATACAGCCTGTACGACTCTAACTTTATATGTGCACCTATGCGACGCTTCTCTCCTCTTTCCTCCAGCTTTTAGCCAATCTCTAGGCCTCACTTGGTAAACATATAAAGAGCTTAATAAGATGTCCCTCCGGGCATCTAAAGGTATACTGAAGTTCTTCGTTCGGTACTTTGTCGAACATACGAATATTGTTATATCTTATTTCATAGACCTGGTTATTCATCAATATGACTTTACTGCATCTAGGTAGGTCATACTATACCATAACTCTTACCTCGATTTATTGTTACTGAGGTCTGCTATCAAACTCCAGGTTACTTTTGTTTCTTATCCCATATGCATAAATCTAAGTCTTTTAATGCTTCTTCACTACTGATTTTTTTTGGGTGGGTTTTTATATTTATTAACGGGTCGGGTCAAATTGGGTGTATGGGTTTCTATACTTTGTTTGTGTGCTAATTATTTTCTGTGGTCCAAATATCTATGTGGACTGCCATGTCAGTATTGTTCACCGAAAAAATTAATAAATCCGCTTGAGTGATCATTAGAGTGTAATAGGGATAGTTCAATGACTTTCTTATTACAAATAAAACAAAAGTGACTTTATTTTATAATTTTACATAATTTAATGACCATATTAGTAATGGACTCTAATCATTGTTCACAGTGTCAAAATAAAAATTGGATCCAACTTTGAGGGTTGTCTATGTATTTGGCCACTTAATTTCAATCAGCTGCATTAATCAACGCGCTTTGTTGATTTGCAAGGACCAAATTCTGTGTATCTACTACACATGCAATGACTATCAATATCGATATTACGTGACCCGAGCAGTTTTACTGAATTCACAAGTAAGGGTATATTACTTAGAAAAAATCATAGAAGTGTGCGCATTGGCTCTCACGTCTTCACCTAACACAATTGCCCCTTTCACCATGTACAAAAAGGAAAAGAAAATACATAAGACACACATGCACGCACACACAAAATTTATCAGATTTAAAATAATTATCTCTTAGACTTGCTGATCTAGTATTAGAGCACTGATTGATGATAATGATCAGATTCTTAGGAGATTGACAGTTTTTCTTTGCCGAAGAAATATTATCAGTTGTATTTATCCTTAAAATGAGTAACAATTAAATTTATACACGATTAAAGGATATGAGATTTAATTTAACACAAATGAACTATGAACAATAAATAATTGAATTAAAGAAAATCAGAACGATCAAACCCAATGTAATGGATAAATAAATCTAACTTTTTAATAGACGCTAGGAAATCGTCCTGATTCGACCCTCAGAAAAGGCTCGGTTACAACTTAATAAACAAGCAGCTGAAGAACACTTCGAACAATAGCCAAAGAATAAGAATTAACTTTATTGCTTTGATATGCGTGTCAATAGTGGTCCCTAAAATATAAAAGTTCTCTCTTCATATAGTAGGGGAGTTTCAATCATAGTACAAGTCTAAATAAGGTAAAGATCTTTGGCTTCCAGCAAACGTTATTACGTAGCTGATACTCGGCGAGATTTGCACTGTAATATCCGGTGGCGGGCAGATATTTAGGCCCCTTGTTTGTTCTGTCCAACCGCCTTTCTTTTAACCTCGGTTTTTCACTTTGCTCGAGCTCAACGCTTGGTCGTATCTGGTCTCGAGCGCATCATTCGACCTTCTTGGGTTCTGGTCTATGGAAGCCCTCGGCACTACCCGAGGTCATATCGGGTCACACTGTCCTTTCTTTTCTTTACCGGAAAATCGGGGGTAACTTTTATCCCCGATTTTATCCAAACACATATAGTCCCCTCACTTTTCAGAGAACAGATTTATATAAACGATGAGAAGTGATTAATTAACCCAAGTTCCTTCCTTTGTATGCTACAATCGGGTCAACGAGTCAGTGAAATATCCCATCAGTCTCGTCATTCTGACTTCAGACACGTGTCAGTCGCCGGTTGACCATCCTCGAATGCGAAACGTCATGCATTAATTATTTTCCTCCTATAAAAGCTTTATTTCCCTTTTTTTTTTACTTTTTTACTTTCCGATTCCAAATCTTCTTAAGTTACCCTCAAACTTTTTACTTGCTCATAATTTCTTCAAATCTTCATATATTATTCTTCACACCTTATTTCCAATCTTCAAATCATCATATTTAATCATTGAATCTTCAAGTTTGACCTTCAAATCTTCAATCATCTTCAAACTTTCATATCCGCCTTCAAACCTTCATATTCCCATATACTAATGGCAAAAACCTCAAACTCCATGCCTCAAAATACCGCTCCTTCAACTTCTAACCCGGCCACTGATGTCGAAGCGACCCTCCCGGTAGCAGCCTCGGAACCTCCTCTTAAGGATTTTATCCCCGGAGGCTACTCTATAGACAACGACTTTAAGGTCGAAAAGACCTCCAAATAAGGAGATTGGGGTGAGGAGGTATGGAGGTATATCTGTTCCATCAGCGAAGATACTTTCCCGACAGTTTGGGAGGATTGCAAGTGGGAAGGAAAGTAAGTAGTCATCCCCGACCCCGATGAAGACATCACCACGCACATGGAGGGATAATTATGCGTTTATACGTACCCCTTCACACTTGGCCCGATGGACACGATAGTCCTTGATTTATGCAAAAATGTACGAGGTTTGACCCGGGCAGATCCATCCATCTTTTGAAGGATCATGATTCTCCTTCGTTTCCTTTGTCAACAACACGGAGGAACCACGGTTCACCATCAACCATCTTCTCCGCATCTACGGCCCCCGAATCTTTCGAGGAGGGTTAATCAAACTTTCCCATTGGGCAAAGAAATCTCCCTTCTCGAGCATTGACGAAGGCAGTTATCGAGACTGGTAGGGAAGATTCGTTCGAGTGAAGACCGAAGATCTCGTCCCCTCTGAGTTCCTACCGTTCCCTGAAAAGTGGAACCTAACACGAAATTTCATCTCTACTTAAGTTGTTAAGATAATCCTTTGATTTTATTATTTTTTTCTCATCCCCCGTCTTTCCCGTTGTACAGCAGTTGCCCGAGTCCCCAATGCAGTCCCCCATTTCAAGGAGTGGGTCGAAAGGATATGCAAACAATTGACATACTCCAAGCTCGAGTGGCACAAACTTTCAAATGGAAAATGTGAGGCCCATTCCCATGGTGAGTATCCTTCTCCTACTGATTTAATTTCCCTTTCATTCCACTGTTATTTTGACCAAGTCTCTTTTTTTCCTTTCGCAGGTTTGCCCAACACCATCCAGCTTCGGGCGGTGGACGAGGATGAGGTCTAATCCCCATCTGCAAAACCCTCCACTTCGGGACAGCCTGCCGCTAAGGCTGGTGTGAAGAAGGAGAAGAAAAAGAGAAGAAATAGGGGGTCTTCTAGCTCTCCGGACGCTCCCACCGAGGCCAAGAAAAAGAGGGTTATGCTCAGGGTCCAAAAAAGTACCAAGAAAGGTACTCGGGCAAGGGTACCAGACCCAAATTCCATTTACCAGCTCAGGGACGACCCTGCAGATGACGACATGGAGTTTGTCGCTCGTGAGCCGATCATCGCTGCAAAAGAGCGGGCAACACCGGACGGAGGCAACCGTAAGGCCGAACCCTCTTCAGTTCGGGAGCCTGAGGGAAAGCCTGTGGCTACTGCCTCTCGAGAAGCTACTCTGGTTCCGAGAGAAGCCGCCGATGTCATTGACATTTCGGAGTCACCGTCTCACACGGAGTCTCTTTTTGACGAGGCCTGGGCTGTTAGAGAAAAGCTGACAGAGGCATAACAGGCCGCAGATGAGGCCCTTAACCTATTTTTTGAAGGCATGGACGTCGGTGCGCTGGAGGACTACACCAGTTTTGGCCACCTAGTGATCCCGAGAAAGGACGTGCTACCGGAGTTAGGTGGGTCGAGCTCTAGACCAAAGCTTGTGAAGCAGTTCCTCGCCCGGAGGGCGGATCTCAACCGTAAGAGAACGGTCATGTTTACGATACCGGCGGATACCAGGGTGCAATCTGGGCCGGTTGGCATAGCCAGCTACCTTCATTACTTGGTAACTAAAGACGACCAAGCGAAGATGAACGAAGTGGACGTGCCAAACCTTTTCAACGAGGCACAACAAGCGTTGAACAGGGTATGTCTCATTCTCCTTACATCCTTAAAGGGTTCATTTATCCTTAGAATACTTTAATAATTTCAACATTTTTATTCCTCAGGCCTCGGTGCTTCATCATGAGAGCTTCCACCGGTCTCGGATGAAGGTGGGTCATATCGAGTTTGATCTCAAGAAGCATGTCCAGTAGAAGAACATGTACAAAGCTCTTAGTGAGCAAAACTATGAGGCCCTCAAGGACCTCCCCATCCTCCAAGCCTAGCTGGAAAGAGCTCAAAAGGAGGCCTCGATGGTGAAACAGGAATATGTCGCTCTGGTCAAAAAGGTAAGGTGTTTGAGATTAATTATGAGAGGCTAAGCGCAACTACTAACACCACAACCTCGGAGTTACAAGAGAAGATAGACTTGATCGACCAGCTTAGGGCCTAAATGAATGCTCTCAAAGCCTCGACCGAGGAGTTGAGGAGAAAAATGGATCTCCTGGCCTCTGAATGGGATGCCACCAAGAGGATTTGGCATCGACCAAGGATCATCTCTAGGTGATGAAGGATAAAGCCGACAAATGGTCTCGGCTGAACGATGAGCTCCAAGCACAACTGGACTCGGCCGTCACGAAACGAGATGCCCTCGGCCAGGAGTACACCGCGCTGAAGTCCAAGTTGGAGGCGGCTTCGAACGAGTCCTCTGAGGTTCAGGATATACTGGCCCAATAGAAGAACGATGCATAGGTGGCCGAGGCCCATATAATAACAAAGGTTGGGTATGTGAAGTGGCTATCCCGGAGGGAGACTCTTGAGGAGATTCATGCTCGGGGGTTCGATCTAACGGTCGAGATCAAAGAGGTGAAAAGGCTTGAGGCTGAGGCCAAAGAGAGATACGAGCCCAAGGGTTCGGGCAGCGAGTCGGGCTCCGCCGAAGACTAGGAGGGAAAAACACCGGTCCAAGAAAAAAAGAGTGCAACACGTGCTTTCAGACCCAATCCTTAAATTTGACCTCGACTGAGTACTTGCATGGGTTAGTTCAAAGCATAATAAACTACAAAGAAAATTGTATTCATACCTTAGCATTAGTACCACTTTAAGTGTACTACATTCCAGTTGTTAGGTAGTCGTACACCATTCCCGAACTCGAGCTTGTTTGAGCCTTTCCCAGTTATACCGATGACTCTGTACCATCCTTTCCAGTTTGTGGTATGTAGTGTAACTTTCCTCAATACCATGTCCCCTACTTGAAAGTGTCTAAGGTTTGTCCTTCCGTTGCACTATATCCCCATTCGTTGCTTTTGGGATGCTAACCGGACTAGGGCGGCTTCTCGCCTTTCGTCTGCTAAATTTAAGCTCTTGGCCATGGCCTTTTCATTTGACATCTCCGTAGCATATTGGAACCTTAGGCTCGGTTCTCCTACCTCTACCGGAATCAGGGCTTCCACGTCGTAGACTAAAAAGAATGGTGTTTCACCGGTGCTGGACTTCGAAGTAGTTCCATATGCCCATAAGACCTCGGGCAAAATATCTTTCCACTTTCCTTTTGAGTCAGTCAATATCATCTTCAGGTTCTAGAGGATAATTTTGTTTACTGATTCCGTTTGACCGTTCCCACTTGGGTGGTAGGGTATCGATAAAATCTTTTTGATATTGTGGTCTTCAAGAAACTTACTAACCTTTCCACTGATGAACTGCTTCCCATTGTTGCAAGTGATCTCGGCCGGTATCCCGAACCGGCATATTATATGATCCCAGATGAAGTCAATGATATCTTTTTCCTTAACCTCCTCAAACGCCTGTGCTTCAGCCCACTTGGAGAAATAATTGGTCATAAGTAATATGTATTGGGCTTTTCGGGTGCTCACGGCAAGGGACCGACGATGTCCATCCCCCATTTCATGAACGACCAAGGGGAGAGGACCGGGTGAAGCATCTCCCCCGGTTGGTAAATCATCGGGGCATGCCTTTGGCATTCGTTACACTTATGAACGAAGTCTTTCGCATCTTTTTCCATCTCATTCCAGTAATAATCGGATCTGATCAATTTCCAAACCAAGGACTCTACTCCCGAATGATTTCCACAGGTACCCTCGTGTACTTCCCTCATCACATAGTCGATCTCCCCAGGACCTAAGCATCTTACTAACGGCCCAATAAATGATCTTCATTATAATTTTCCACCAACCAAGCTGAACCTGGCAGCCTTAGTACGTAGGGCTCTCAATTCCTTGGGATCCGACAGCAATTTCCCTTTCTAAAGGTAGTCTATGTATTTATTTTTCCAATCCCAAGTCAAGCTTGTTGAGTTGAACTCGGTGTGACCTTCCTTTATCACTGAGTTCATCAAATGCATTATTGCTCTGGAATTGAATTCATCTGAGTTGACTAACGACCCTAGATTAGCCAATGCATCGGCCTCGTTATTTCGATCTCGAGGTACATGTTGTAGAGTCCATTCCTTGAATTGGTGTAGGGTCACTTGCAACTTATCAAAGTATCTCCGCATCCGGTCCTCTTTTACTTTAAATGTCCTGTTGACCTGGTTAACAACAAGGAGGGAGTCATACTTGGCTTCGATCACCTCAGCCCCCAGGCTCTTAGCCAGTTCTAAACCTGTAATCATGGCCTCATATTCGGCTTCGTTGTTAGTCAATTTCACAGTTCTAATAAATTGCCTTATTATGTTACCCATGGGAGGTTTTAATATGACCCCCAACCTGGACACTTTTCCGTTAGAAGCACCATCTCTGAATAGGGTCCAAACCCCCGAGCAAGTCCCGGAGGCGAGCAGTAATTCTTTCTCGACCTTGGGGATCAAGGCCGGCGTAAAGTCGGCCATGAAGTCTTCCAAAATCTGGGATTTTATAGCAGTTCGGGGTTTGTACTCAATATCGTGCCCGCTAATCTCTACGACCCATTTGACCAATCGGCCCGAGAGCTCGAGTTTATGTATAACATTCCTTAGTAGATACGAGGTCACGACACATATGCGGTGACATTAAAAGTACGGTTTTAATTTCCTAGACGCGCTTAATAAGGCGAGTGCTAATATCTCTAAGTGTGGATACCTTGTTTTGGCATCGCCTAGGGTTCTACTAACAGAGTAAATAGGAAACTATGTACCTTCTTCTTCCCGAACCAGGACGCCACTTACCGCTACCTCGAAAACTCCCAAGTAGAGGTATAGCTGCTCATTCACATTCGTAGTGTCCAGCAAAGGAGGGATTGATAGGTATCGTTTGAGTTCTTCTAAACCGTGATGGCATTACGGCGTCCAAGACAAGTCGTTCTTCTTCTTTAGTAATAAGAAATATCAATGACTTTTGTCGGACGACCTCCAAATAAACCGACCCAATACGGCTATGCGCCCGGTCAATCTTTGTACTACCTTGACGTTGTCAACTATGATGATATCTACTATGGCTTTTATCTTGTCCGGGTTGATCTCTATTCCTTGTTGGATACCATGAAACCGAGGTACTTGCCCGAGCCGACCCCGGGGCATACTTCTCCGAATTCAGCTTCATGTTGTATTTCCTCAAATGCTTTATATGGTCCTCCGGGTCTATTTAAATTTGGTTGTACCCAGAATAGGCATCGAGAAAACTCAGTATCTCGTGCCCGGCCGTCGCATCGATCATTCGGTCGATGTTAGGCCAAGGAAATGAATCCTTTGGACATACCTTGTTTAGGTCCTTATAATCTACACATATTCTAAGTTTGCTTCCTTTTTTAGTTACGACCACTACGTTAGCTAGACAATCCGGGTATTTAACTTCCCGTATGAAACCTATTTTTAGAAGTTTAGTTACCTCGTCTTTGATGAATGCATGTTTGATCTCGTACTGTGGCCTCATACTCTGTTTGACCAGGTGGAATTTTGGATCCAAGCGTAATTCGTAAGTTGTCACCTCCGGTGGGGTCCCTATCATATCTACGTGGTACCAGGCAAAACAATCGGCCCTGAGGTTGGGGGTTAACCCCGTGCTAAGTATATCTTTCTATCCGATAGGTACTCGATCAGTATGAATTGCTCCAATTCCTCGATTGTCGATTTGGTGGCATCGGTATCATCGGGTGCTATAAAGGATCTTGGGACACCGTAATCATCATCCCCGTTTATTGTACGCTCCTCCTGTTTCCCCTGCCCGGTCAGGGTCGGGACTGCTGATGACTATTTGGTTTCCTTCTATTTGACCAATCCCCTACTTTTTGACGTCGTGACCTTGGGCACCGAGGTCACATATTCAACAGCGAACATCTCCTTTGTGGTCGGTTGTTCCCCATAGATTGTTTTGATTCCTCCCGGAGTAGGAATCATCAATGCTTGATGTAGGGTTGAAGGCACTGCTCTCATGCTGTGGACCCATGGCCTCCCAAACAAGGCATTGTACCTCATATCCCACTCGATCATGTAAATTTTGTTTCCTGGGTGGCCCCAGCGGTGTTTAGTGGCAGGGTTATTTCACACTTTGTGGTCTTTCACGCCATGTTAAACCCATTCAATACTCGTATTGTCGGTACGATTTAGTCCAATAATCCCAATGGCTCTACGACCCTCCACTGGATGATGTTGGCCGAGCTACATGGATCAATTAGCACACGTTTAACTCGAGATTTATTGATAAGTATGAATATTACCAGTGCATCGTTGTGAGGTTGGATGACACCTTCGGCATCCTCGCCGCTGAATGATATGGACCCTTTCGGGATGTAATCCCGAGTGCATTTTTCCCTTGTGATAGAAACTTTGGTGCATTTTATCATTGGCCCTTGTGGGACATACACTCCCCCAATAATCATGTTGATCATATGTTGAGGCTCTTCCTGCTTAATTTGCTTGTTGGCGTCCATGTTTTTGAAATGATTTTTGGCCCGCTTACTTAGGAATTCCCAAAGGTGCCCATTGTTGAATAGTCGAGCCACTTATTCCCTTAGCTGCCGACAATCTTCGGTCATGTAACCGTGAATACCATGGTATTTATGCACCAAGTTGCGATCCCTCTTTACGGGATCGAACTGAAGTGGCCTAGGCCATTTGATCTCCTAGATGTGACCAATGGCCGACATTATACTTGCAACATCCACGTTGAAGTTGTATTCCGGTAGTCTCGGTGCTTCCCTACCCCCGATTGATTTTTCAAAACCGCTCTTATTCATCAGACCCCGGTTGCTAGGTCCTTGATCACTTCTCCTGGCGTTCCTGGTTGGGTGGAAACCGGGTCTCTTTCCCCTTATGTCTGAGCTATATGGTTGATACAAATCTCGTACCGGCCTTGGCTTATGATCCATGATTCTTTTAGATTTGTCATTCGCTCTATTGAGGTAAACAAACCCTGAGGAGGCCCTCAGCTGGTAGTCCTCAACTCTTATCTTTGACTGATACCTGTTATGAACATCGGCCCAAGTAACCGCCGGGTACTCCACCAAGTTTTGCTTCAATTGTTGGGAAGCAATGGAACTTCGAGGGTTGATCCCTTGAGTGGCCTGAGCGGCCCAATCATCTGCAACCAATAACACGTCCAATCACTCCATCTGGAACCTCGACACGAACTCTCTAAGCATCTTGTTGTCTCTTTGCTTGACTTTGGAGAGCTCTGATTTCCTCTTCTCGACCTTGTTGGCGCTGACATGAGCTTTAACGAAGGCATCTACAAGCATAGCGAATAAATCAATAGAATTCGGGGGCAAGTTATGGTACTATATCATTGCCCCTTTGGATAAGGTTTCCCCAAACTTCTTCAACAATACCGACTCAATCTCTTCATCTTTTAGGTCGTTGCCTTTTATTGCGCACGTGTAGGAGGTAACATGCTTGTTTGGATCTGTGATTCCATTATATTTGGGAATATCAAGTATCCGAAATCTCTTCGGGATTGGCTTCAGTGCCACACTTGGGGGGAACGATTTCTGAATGAATTTTTTGTAATCCGGCCCTTTCAATATCTGAGGCACTCCAGGGATCTAATAGGCCCTCGGATTGTAAGTTTTCATATTCTTGTCATTTGCCTCTATCTTTTTCTCACCAGACTCCGCCCGTTTCGTTAAGGCTTTGAGCATTTTCATCACTTCGGAAGTTTCTCCGGGCCCGAACTCATCCGGTTCTGCAACAAACTGCTCATCCCTCCGAGCGTCTTCTCTAACCCCCTCGGGTTGGATCTTGTTATGAGCGTGATTTTGAGTCTACATCTGTGCTATTGCCACTTGCTGAGCTTGTAGCATTTCAAAAATCAATTGTTAAACTAACTCCATCACCTTCCCCTTTGGGTGCTTCTCGAGCCGGTGGTCGGGGTGCCTCGTGAATGCTATTTTCGGGATCAGTTAGCAGGTTCACGTTGATGGCAACTTGTGAGTTAGCGTCAACCGGGTCAGTGATTGGGACACCAATAAGATCAATAGGGGGTACGTCATTGCTTGGTACCACATTGATGTTTTCACCATGGTGGCCTGACTCAGCATCAACGTTCAAGTGAGTTGACTTAGAATTTGACATTTTTAGATTAACCTGAAATCAAACTTCAAAGAGCAAGTATAAAATAGAGTGTGTTATGGAGATTCATATTAAATCACAATCCTTAGCCCCACGTTAGGCGCCAAATTATTTACCCTTAAACTAAGTAACAATTGAATTTATACGTGGTTAAATGATATATGATTTAATTTAACACGAATGAACTATGAACAATAAATAATTGAATTAAAGAAAATCAGAGCGATCAAACCCAATGTAATGGATGAATAAGTCTAGCTTTGCAATAGACATTTGGAAATCGGTCCTTATTCGGCCCTCAGAACGAGCTCGATTACAACTGAATAAACAAGCAGATGAAGAACACTTTGAACAATAGCTAAAGAACAAAAATTAACTTTATTGCTTTGATATGTGTGTCAACAGTGGTCCCTAAAATATAAAAGTTCTCCCTTCATATTGTAGGGGAGTTTCAATCATAGTACAAGTCTAAATAAGGTAAAGATCTTTGGCTTCCAACAAACGTTATTACGCAGCTGATACAGGGCGAGATTTGCGCTGTAATACCCGGTGAATGGCAGATATTTCGGCCCCTCGTTTGTTCTGTCCAACTGCCTTTCTCTTAACCCCGGTTCTTCACTTTGCTCGACCTCAACGCTTGGCCATGTCTAGTCTCGGGCACACCATTCGACCTTCTTGGGTTCTGGTCTTTGGAAGCCCTCGGCACTACTCGAGCTCATATCGGGTCACATTGTCCTCTCGTTTCGTTACCGAAAAATAGAGGGTAACTTTTATCCCCAATTTTATCCGTACACAATTTAATTTGTAATCTAGCAGCAATGTTCATGTTAGACACTTCCAAGTAGGATATTTAAATTAATATGTTGGTGAAAAAGTACAAGTACGATTAAAAAACAATAAAGAAAAATAAAATTTCTTTAGATTGAGGTGCGGATATTTAACTCTATTTAAGGAGATTCAAGCACACTCCAGGAAATCTTCACTGGTCCAGCAGTAATACTTTGAATTGTTCCCTCCAGAATACAACAACACTACAATATCGTGTCACTCTGACAAATTCTAGAATAGTTGTTGAGTTCAAAAGCTCCACCTAAAAGAATACCTTCCCTCAACCAAAAATAATACTCACTTTTGTAGTGAATAAGTTAAAGACTTTCACCCTTTCTCACAGCTCTCCTTTTTCACAATACAACCTCATTATTTATGTACACACTAATGGGGTAGTAATGAACATGCATTGGTGGGTTGGTGGATGATTCAATAGGCAAGTAGTAGAGTAGATAATTGGTGAGTGCGTGAAAAAAATATGAAAGGTAAGACTTTAATATTAATACTTTTTTTAATATTAAAATGCTTCTCCAACAATTTATAGCAGGTATAGTTTTGTGAAGTGGAGGAGATACTATCATCCGATAATGCAGCACAAATGTCTCCCTTAATGTATGTGTCTAAATAATAAAATTTAAAATAACATGAATATATACCGCTTTAAAATATTATCATCACTTTAAGATTGAGAGTAAAAACCTTAAAAATCACCACAATCTTAAACTCAAATCTACATAAAAGGTTGAGTCAAATCCAGTTTACCTACTTAACCTTTATAGGTTAGGAAAGGATACCTCCCTCACCTTTTGAATGGGAAAGGCATTCTTTTTTCGGTCACGCTTTCTTCTTCTTCTTCTTCTTTTATGAAAAATATAACTCTTTATTTATTCTTGTGTATACGGTCGAAATAGATTTCATCTTTCGTACGGTTGATCGAGTACGAATGGTAAGCGACCGAAGTTAGACTTCAAGACGAGTTCCGAAGATAGTACAAACAAGCTTCGAGCTCCAAGACTGATCGAGGAATCGGCTCGGTATCATTATCGAGCCCATGACCAAATCGAATTGCAAAGCAATGTAAAAGTTGTTGGAGATGCACAGACCGATTGACACTCACCCCAAATATCGAACTCAAACCAAGGCCGAGGGCTCGACCCAATACCGAGCTCGAGCCAGTATTGAGCTCGCAGACAAGAGCCGTTGCAACCGCACTAGGGGAAAGAATCTTGCCGGGAATCGAGGAAGAGACAATTCATCATGGGTTCTCCAATATATCTTTTTTATTATAAATAAAGTAAGATCCCTCTACTATAAAGGGGGAATCCTTGTACGTACAAGAAAGGCACACATTGTAAGAAAAGACTACTTCTCCTATTGAAGAATAAATCTCTTGAGCTTGTTTTACTCAGCATACTCACTTTTCTTGTTCAATAATTTATCTCCCATTTTATATCCAAGAATCTAAACATTTCCACTTATACATACGATTTATGTCAAGCTATATCACATATCCTTAGAACTACTTATAAATTTAACTATATCTGATTTTTCAGGTAAATAGTTTGGCGCCCACCGTGGGGCTAAGGGTAACAGTGGTTGTTTGATACAAATCTGCAATACACACCAGTTTACAACTTCAAATCAGCAATGGCAAACCCTCGATTGATGGCCTTACTATCGACCATGAAGCCTGCCTTCAAGATGAAACCAACAAATTGATACCCAGGGACGGAAGGCTACTTAACGATGTCACTGAAGCTCGAGTCGAAGTACCTGAAATCCAAGTCGAAGTACCGCTAGACGTCAATTCTCAAGTGGCTCTTGAGGCGAACCAACGTTCCGAACCGGAAAAAAACATTCAGGGCGGTACTCGATCCATAGCTTGAGACACCCATAACGTGGAGGAGATCAAAGTCATCTTACGGACGATCTTCGAGATGTTACAAGCCCGGCAAATAGCGATAGCTCAGTTGCAGAGCCAAACTCAGGTACAAAGCAGGCCGGAGCCCAATCCGCTTTAAGAAATCACCCACAGAATGGAGCCAGCCATAGTGAATTCAAACGAGCAAGAATCGGGGACTACTCCCAAAATTACTAAATTAATCGAGGAACTCAAAAAACAAATCGAAGCTAACGATAAAAAAGTAGAAACATACAATTCCAGGGTCGATCAGATCCCGGGAGCTCCACCAATGATAAAAGGGTTGGATTCGAAAAAATTCATACAAAAGCCTTTTCCCTCGAGTGCAGCCCCAAAACCAATCCCCAAAAAATTCCGTATGCCCGAAATTCCCAAATATAAAAGTACGACCGATCCCAACGATAACATCACCTCTTACATGTGTGCCATCAAGGGTAACGATTTGGAAGACGATGAGATCGAATCCGTGTTATTGAAACAATTCGGAGAGACCCTCTCAAAGGGAGCGATGATTTGGTATCATAATCTGCCACTAAATTCAATTGATTCTTTTGCCATATTAGCGGATTTGTTTGTAAAGGCACATGCTAGTGCCATAAAGGTTGCAACAAGAAAATCGGACCTCTTCAAAGTAAAACAAAGGGGTAATGAAATGCTGAGGGAGTTCGTGTCCCGATTTCAAATAGAATGCATGGAATTGCCACCTGTCACAGACGACCGGGCCGTCCAAGCTTTCACCCAAGGGTTGAATGAGCAAAGTTCAATAGCATCACGTCGACTGAAGTAAAATTTGACCGAGTATCCATCGATAACTTGGGCGGATGTACACAACCGATATCAGTCAAAAATTAGGGTTGAAGACGACCAGTTAGGAGCTCCTTCGGGATCCATGCATCAGAACATGACAACTATAAAAAACCAAAGGGACATCGACAAAGAGAAAAGGCCAAACAGAGACCGATATCAACCGTACGTCGTAGATCGAATGAACCACAGTTCGACGCGCAATGCCGCTCGGAACAATTGACGGAGTGATCAAGGACAAAATTCTCGTGGGCTTATGAGCAAGAGTGGATTTGATAAATATGCTGATCCTATAGAGGCATCTCGGCTATCGGAGTACAATTTTAGCATCGACACATCGGGTATTATATCGGCGATCGGAAGAATTAAAGATACTAGGTGGCCCAGACCCAAGCAAACTGACCATTCCCAAAGGAACCCGAATCCGATGTGCAAATATCATGGTATGCATGGCCACAGGACCAAGGATTGCAGAAAATTAAGAGAAGAGGTAGCCCATCTATTCAATGAGGGCCACCTTCGAGAGTTCCTCAGTGACCAAGCCAAGAATCACTTCGGAGAAAAGGACGCCAGCAAAAATGATAAACAAGAGGAACCTCTGCATATCATTCATATGATCATCGTTGGGGTCGATACTCCACAGGGACCCGTGCTCAAATACGGCAAGATACCGGCCACAGGGGAAAAATAAACTCGAGGCTATGTACCCGAGGGCACTTTATCATTCAGAATTGAAGAAGTCGAGGGCATCTCTCAACCTCACAACGACGCTCTGGTAATTTCTATCCTATTAAATAAAGTTCAAGTTAAGCGTGTCTTAGTGGATTCAGGTAGCTCTGCGAATATCATCTGATCTTGGGTAGTGGAGAAGCTCGGTTTACAGAATCAAGTCGTGCCCGCAGCTTGGGTCTTAAACGGCTTCATTATGGCCAGTGAAACAACTAAAGGGGAAATTATTCTGCCCGTAAATGTGGCTAGAACCATCCAAAACACCAAGTTCCACGTAATCCAAGGCGATATGAGGTACGATGCCCTACTCGGAAGACCATGGATCCATAATATGAGGGCAGTGCCTTTGACTCTACACCAAATAATGAAATTCCCTACATCGGACGGTGTGAAGACAGTATACGAGGAGCAACATGCTGTGAAGGAAATGTTTGCGGTCGATGAGATTACACCGATACTAACGTTATCATCCTCAGAAAGGTCGAGCAAAAAAGATACGCGAGAAACCAAATAGCAATCACAGCAACCAGCCTCGACCGAACCGGTGAAGCAGGAAATAAAAGATGACGACGAAGAGTTTCCGACACCTCGAGCTTTCATCGTCCCTGACGACTCCGACGTCACCAAGTCGACGATCAAAGAGCTAGAGCAGGTTATATAATCAAACGTCTGCCTGAGAGAAAGGTATACCTGGGAACGGGGTTGACCCCCGAACTCAGGAAAAACCTTATTCAATTTCATATTGGTAACATAGATTGTTTTGCTTGGTCCCATTTAGACATGACAGGAATCCCACCATCGATAACAACGCACCAGCTAAGTTTGGACCCTAGGTTCAAACCGATGAAGCAAAAAAAGAAAATCTCAATCCTAGGTAAAACATGCATTTGTAAGAGATGAGGTAACTAAACTTCTCAAAATAGGGTCAATTCGGGAAGTAAAATATCCCGAATGGTTAGCCAATGTGGTTGTAGTCCCCAAAAGGGGGAACAAACTTAGAATGTGTGTAGATTATAATGATCTAAACAAAGCATGCCCCAAAGATTCTTTTCCACTGCCTAGCATCGATCTCTTGATCGATGCCACAGCCGGCCACGAGATCCTCACTTTTTTCGACACCTATTCCGAGTACAATCAAATTAGCATGAACCCGGAGGACCAAGAAAAAACTTCATTTGTCACTAAGTATGGAACCTAATTGCTATAATGTATTGCCATTCGAGCTAAACAACGCAGGGGCTACGTACCAATGCCTAGTGAATAAAATCTTCGTAGAACAAATAGGTAAATCGATGGAAGTTAACATTGATGACATGCTAGTTAAGTCCCTGCGTGCAGAGGACCATTTGACTTATTTGCAGGAAACGTTCAACGTTTTAAGGAAATACAACATGAAGCTCAACCCCGAGAAATGTGCTTTCGGGGTTGGATCGGGCAAGTTCCTTGGGTTCATGGTGTCGGATCGGGGGATCGAGATCAACCCCGACAAAATCAAAGCAATCGAAGACATCACCGTCGTGAATAGTGTGAAAGCAGTGCAAAGGCTAACCGGACGGATAGCTGCCTTATGCCGATTCATTTCAAGGTCGTCAGATCGAAGCCACAAATTTTCTCTCTACTAAAAAAAAAGAACGATTTAACCTGGACCCCAGAATGCCAATAGGCACTAGAACAACTGAAGCGGTACCTATCGATCCCACCATTACTTCACACTCCGAAGCTAGATGAGAGGCTTTATTTATACTTAGTGGTATCGGAAATCGCGGTAAGTGGTGTCCTAGTTCGAGAAGAGCAAGGTACGCAGTTTCCTATTTATTATGTAAGTCGGACTTTAGGAGAGGCAGAGACTAGATACCCACACTTAGATAAATTGTCGCTTGCTTTGATAAGCGCCTCTAGAAAGTTAAGACCATACTTTCAATGTCACCCCGTATGCGTTCTAACAACTTTCCCACTTTGAAACACTTTGCACAAGCCCAAACTATCGGGCCAACTGGCCAAATGGGTTGTCGAATTCAGTGGGTACGATATTGAATATCAGCCTCGAACGGCCATCAAGTCTCAAATCTTAGCAGACTTCGTGGCCGATTTCACACCAACCCTCGTACCCAAAGTTAAAAAGGAACTCTTGTTAAAATCAGGTACATCGTCGGGGGTTTGGACCCTCTACACAGATGGTGCTTCAAATATGAAGGGATCCGGGCTTGGCATCGTATTAAAACCTCCCACAGGTGGCATTATTAGGCATTCCATCAAAACTACTAGATTAACTAACAATAAGGCTGAGTATGAGGCCATGATTATAGGTATCGAACTAGCTAAGAGCTTGGGAGCAGAAGTCATTGAAGCCAAATGTGACTCTTTGCTAGTGGTGAACCAAGTGAACAAAACTTTCGAAGTTCGAGAAGATAGGATGCAGAGGTATTTGGACAAACTACAGGTAACTCTACACCGTTTCAAAGAATGGACCCTACAACATGTGCCTCCAGAACAAAGCAGTGAGGCCGACGCACTCGCAAATCAGGGATCATCGGTCGAAGAAGATAAGATCGACTCGGGGACTGTCGTTCAACTTTCGAGATCTAAAATCGAGGGAGGGAATGCCGAGATAAATTTCACAAGCTTAACCTGGGATTGGAGGACTAAGTATATTGAATACTTAAATAACGGAAAACTCCCATTGAACTCTAAAAAATTGAGGGTTCTACGAACCAAGGTTGCTCGATTCACATTGGTTGAAGATGGAACATTGTACAGAAGGACGTTCGACGGACCACTGGCAGTATGCTTGGGATCAGGGGACACCGATTATGTTTTACGAGAGGTCCATGAGGGCACCTGTGGAAACCACTCCGGCGCCGAACCACTAATTCGCAAAATCATCAGAGCAGGATACTACTGGGATAGCATGGAAAATGACACTAAGGAGTTCGTTCGTAAATGCGATAAATGTCAAAGGTTTGCACCAATGATCCATCAACCTGGAGAGCAGCTTCATTCAGTCATTTCTCCATGACCATTCATGAAATGGGGAATGGATATCGTCGGCCCTCTACCATCGGCCCCAGGTAAAGCTAAATTCATTTTGTTTATGACTGACTATTTCTCTAAATGGGTTGAAGCACAGGCGTTCGAAAAAGTAAGAGAGAAAAAGGTTATAGATTTCATCTGGGATCACATCGTGTGTAGATTTGGTATACCAGCAGAAATAACATGTGACAATGGTAAGCAATTTATCGGCGATAAAGTGATAAAATTTCTCGAAGATTATAAAATAAAAAGGATACTGTCAACACCATATCATCCTAGTGGGAACGGACAGGCCGAATCAACGAACAAGATTATCATCCAAAACATAAAGAAAAGATTGAACAAAGATAAAGGAAAGTGGAGAGAGATTTTGCCCGAAGTCCTTTGGGCATATCAGACAACATCTAAATCCAGTAAAGGAGCGACTCCATTTTCCTTAGTGTATGGCACCGAAGCTTTAATTTCGGTCGAAGTCGGGGAACCAAGCGCAAGGTTCCAACATACATCGGAAGAATCAAACTACGAGGCAATGAATACTAGCCTCGAGTTATTAGATGAAAAACAAGAAGCGGCACTGGTTCGAATGGCTGCACAAAAATAGAGAATCGAAAGGTACTACAATAGAAGAACCAACCTCTGCCATTTTAAGACCGCGGACTTGGTCCTAAGGAAGGTCACCGTCAACACTTAAGATCCTAATGAAGGGAAGCTCGGCCCAAATTGGGAAGGACCCTATCAAGTCCTCAATACAATCGGGAAAGGGTCTTACAAACTTAGAGCAATGGATGGAAAGCCATTACCAAACAATTGGAACATATCGCTTCTCAAATGATATTATTGTTAAGGTATGATTTTCTCTTCTCTATCATCTATATACATATATTCGACACTAACTCATTGCAGGAATTCGACAAAAAACATCAAGACCTCTTGTTTCAAAGCACGCATTGTACTCTTTTTTCCCTTAATTCGGCTTTTATCCCAAATGGGTTTTTCCGGCAAAGTTTTTAATGAGGCAACAACTATGTGCTACCCGAGGACAAATCAATAGTATCTGAGGCTCCTTCATAATCAACCTCAAATACTGGGGGGCTACCACTCGAATAAATCAAGTTTGGCACAAGAAAGTTATTTTATATCAAATTCATGTTGAATAGTGTCTCGATAGAGAAAAGTGTAAGGGCCAAATGGTCAAAACGAACCATGCCCACATAGTTTTGCTCGAACTCTAGCAAAAGATATAATGACATATAAAGGAGAACTTCTTGTTTTTTCAGATATCTCACACTTGAAAAGATCTTCCTGCTTCATGATTCAAACATGCCTAAAGGCCAACCACCATCAAGAGAATTTTTTATACAAGCAATCATATAAAGCCTACGGGCTAAGATACTTTGAGTTCGAGTTCGAAACGATCACTCACTCAATTATTAAAGCCTAAGGGCTATCTTACTTCGAGTTCGAGTGATCACTCACTCATAAAAAGCCTATGGGCTAAGATACATTGAGTTCGAGTTCGAAACAATCTCTCACTCAATTATTAAATCCTAAGGGCTATCTTACTTCGAGTTCGAGCAATCGCTCACTCGGTCATAAAAAGCCTACGGGCTAAGATACTTTGAGTTCGTGTTCGAAACGATCACTCAATCAACAATTAAAGCCTAAGGGCTATCTCACTTCGAGTTCGAGCAATCGCTCACTCGGTCGTAAAAAGCCTACGGGCTAAGATATTTTGAGTTCGAGTTCGAAACAATCACTCACTCAATTATTAAAGCCTAAGGGCTATCTTACTTCGAGTTCGAGCAATCGCTCACTCGCTCATAAAAAGCCTACGGGCTAAGATACTTTGAGTTCGAGTTCGAAACAATCACTCACTCAATTATTAAAGCCTAAGGGCTATCTTACTTCGAGTTCGAGCAATCGCTCATTCGGTCATAAAAAGCCTGCGGGCTAAGATACTTTGAGTTCGAGTTTGAAACAATCACTCACTCAATTTTTAAAGCCTAAGGGCTATCTTACTTCGAGTTCGAACAAGCACCTACTCGACCATTATGCCTACGGGCTACTTTACTTCGAGCTCGAAATGTTCACTCGACTACTAAGCCTATGGGCTACTTTATTTCGATTTCGAGCAAACACTCACTAGGACATAAAGGCTACGAAGGCCGAATTCAATGAAATCGCCTAAATCCTTATGAAAACATTCGCAAGGAATGAATGAAATCTTCACAAGGCAAGAAAGCAGAAGCAAGTCAGTAAAAGAAAAGGATATTAGTATAAATATACAAAAATTGCTTACATGAATAAATACAACATAGAAGCTAAGAGCTAGGCTTATGGGTTATCATCGTGAGCGGTCTCTTCTCCACTGGGCTCCCCCCCGCTATCGGACCCGCTCTTGCTACCATCATCATCGTCGTCGCCATCAGAAGCCAAGGCTTCAGCATCAACTTCGAGTTCTTTGGCCCTTTTTATCTCTTCAGCAAGATCGAAACCTCGAGCGTGTATCTCCTCGAGGGTCTCCCTCCGAGATCGACACTTAGCAAGTTCGGCAACCCAATGTACTCGAGTGTCGGCAGAATCCGCTGCCTCTCTTGCCTCTATTTGAGCAGCCTCAGCATCGGCTCGATACATAGCAATAGATTTATCTGCTATGACTTTTGATGACTCAATCTCTGCCTTGGCCTCAGCAAGCCTTGTTTCAAGCTCCTCGATCCTCTTGGCCTAAGCCGAACCTTTTTGCTTGACGCTTCAAAGCTGAACATCGACCGATGATAATTTGGCCAAGATAGTTTCTTTTTCTGCAGCCAGGCAGTCGATAGTCTCCTTCCACCGATCACATTCGGCCTTGATTTGATCGACTTCTTCCCGAAGCAACCCGATCTTTTCAACCTTTTGCTGCAGCTAAGATAACGAAGGGTAAGCTTCCACAGTTGGGTCAAACCCATACTCTAATTGAACAAGGCTCACCTGTTTATCTAGTTCGACCTCTTCTTCATGAGCCTTAGCCAAATCTGCTTGGAAGTCCCTTATAACCTCATCCTTTTGGCCGCAAAGAAGTCGCAGAGCATCTCTCTCCCCCGAGACCTTCTGAAGCTCGACCTCACACTGGCTGAGGTCGGTTCAAAACTTGCTAATGGCCTACACAGAAGGGAAAAAACACAAGTTAGGTTTAGAAAAGAACGAAGAAACTAAGCGCAGTAAAATTATTACCCGAGAAATGAAACGTTGGGCCTCTTCTAGGAGAAGAGAAACATTACTAATATCGGAGGCATCACCGACTCCAGTAAAGCAATCCCGAAAAGGATCCCCTACATTAGAGCCTCCGCCTATATCGGGGGTCTTTAATTCTCGAGCTTCCTTTAACGGCTTCTGAGAAAAGGTCAGAAGAGAAGGCGAATGACCCACTATCATGGTCCCGAGCGAATCGCTCGGGATGCTCTGATTGAGACTCGGAGTATCGGAACTGGCCCCGACCGGTGTAGCCGTCATCGGCTCAGAAGTTCTGGCGACCTCGATAGCTTTCGCGGATTGGACCACCAAAGCCAAAGCATCTTCTTCTTCTTCTCTCAGTCGTTGGACCGAGTCCATCGGAAGAGCGATTGCCTTCCTCCTCACCCTTTGAGTTTTGGGCTTGAGGTCCTCCTACCGAGAGATAGCTTTTTGCTTTTTATCTTTCCCCAGTTTCAGGACCGGGGACTTGGTTCCTTCCTCACCACTTGAAGGACTCAAAACGGCATCCTTGGTTACGCTTGTATGAAAGGAAGTCAATAACTAATGGAGCATAAAAAATGTTTCGAAAAACATGAGAAGTGACCCTTACCGTGATTCTTGGCCTCCCATCTACCCTTCGCCAAATCACGCCAAGCGCGTTCGGCATAAGAGGAAGTCGAGGCTAACTTCCGAATCCAATCCTCGAGGTCAGGTATCGCTTGTGGCATCCAAGGGAAAGCTGTATATCAGAGGGAGATATCAGATAGAATCAGAGAAAGATACAAAAAGCAAAGCTTTATGAAAATCAGTTACGGTCGAAATTCCACTCCTCAGGGAACGGCATCTTCTCTTCCGGGATAAGGTCACGGGTCCTCACGCGAATATAACGGCCCATCCAACCCCGATCCTTGTCTTCGTCGATGCTTGACATTAAGGCTTTCATTACCCGACGATGGAGCCTAATTAGTCCGCAAAAGATTTGAGGTCGATACAATCGTATGAGGTGATTTAGAGTAAAATCTAGCCCCCCGGCCTTGTTGGAGAAGAAGCGAAGTAAGGTTACTATGCACCATAGAGAAGGATGAATTTGATCGAGGGTGACCTGATATCTTTTGCAAAAATCAATGATCACTGGGTCGACGGAACCCAACGCGAAGGGGTAAGTATAAACACTTAAAAATTCCTCCACATGAGTGATGACGCTCTCTTCGGGAGAGGGAATTTGCAACACAACCTCGGAACCCCAGTTGCAGTCTTTCCTCACAGCCTTTAGATGGCCCTCTATTATTGAGCACATGTACATCAACACATGCTCACATCGAACAAGAACCGACTAAGGATTTTCAACCTTAAAATCGATCTTTAGAGTACACGGGCCAGGAACATACTCGTGGGGAGGCGGCTCCACTGGCCCCTTGTCGCCGGATGGCCGTGAAGAGGAAGCTTTCTCCTTCTGAGGTATGATTTTTGAAGTTTTTGCCATTGATATAAGAGAAAGAAAAGTAAAGGAAGATGAAAGGTTGATGGTGCCAAACGCTGATGAAGGTGGCTCTACAAGCGGCGAAATAGAGGTAGAAAGAGTAAGAAAATTTGGGAGATTGAAGATATAAAAGTGGTAAATGATAAATGGAAGGGTTATTTATAGGTTTATACCGTGGCGGTTCAGTATCATCGGTGGCCGACCACCGTCTGACGTGCATTAAATACCTTGAAAGACTAAATCGACGGGACAACCATCACATACATCATGATCGAGCCCAGTGAAAATGTCGGCTTATAATCCGATCGAGCCGTTGAGAATTATATCGCTTCTCACCACATTCTTCCTGAGAAACGAGGGGACTATCTGTATACGGTCGAAATAGATTTCGGCCTTCGTACGTTTGATCGAGTTCGAATGGTAAGCGACCGAAGTGAGACTTCGAGAAGAGTTCCGAAGATAGTACAAACAAGATTCGAGCTCCAAGACTGATCGAGGAATCGACACGGTATCATTATCGAGCCCATGACCAAATCGAACCGCAAAGCAACGTGAAGGTTGTCGGAGACGCACAGACTTATTGACACTCACCCCAAATGTCGAACTCAAACCAAGGCCGAGGGCTCAACCCAATACCGAGCTCGAGCCAGTATCGAGCTCACAGACAAGAGCCGTTGCAACTACACTAGGGGAGAGAATCTTGGCAGGAATCGAGGAAGAGACAATTCATCAATGGTTCTCCACTATATATTTTTTATTATAAATAAAGTAAGATCCCTCTACTATAAAGGGGGAAATCCTTGTAAAAACAAGGGAGGCACACATTGTAAGAAAAGACTACTTCTCTTATTGAAGAATAAATCTCTTGAGCTTGTTTTACTCAGCATACTCACTCTTCTTGTTTAATAATTTATCTCTCATTTTATAGCCAAGAATCTAAATATTTCTACTTCTACGTACGATTTATGTCAAGTTATGTCACATATCCTTAGAACTACTTATAAATTTAACTATATCCAATTTTTCGGGTAAACATCTTGATTTTTTTACACATTAACGAATGATGATTAAATATTGAAGTGTGATTAAAATCCGTAGGACAATGTTCTGTGTTCTTACTCCTTCTAGATGAAAGCTAGCTTTCAATCATTCTTTACTAAAAACAAACAAGCGAAAGCAAATCTAAGAACCATAGGACACAATATCATTATATACCTAAACAAAAGCTGATAATTCGATACTTAACAAAACTTTAGGCCAACAAAGTGACACTAACAAAATATGCAGCAGCAAAAAATTATGTGATATAATAATGCCAATATAGTCGAAGAGTGAGAATCCCATATCATCATCACTTTCTTCTTTCTCTTCTCTTCCTCAGCTGTAGGTTCTTTTGTAGATAGCTGCTACACCACCAGAAGGAGCAAACATCCTTCATGACCGTGTAAATTCAATTGTACCAAAACAAACATGCCTTAAGTATGTACCAAAGATCTACAAATGCCACTGGAATTAATCATAGAACCAGTTGATCAATCACATATTGGACTATTAATCATCCAAAATTCTAGATGAAAAGTCAAGGACACTATCCCACTCACTATATGAGTTTCCTACGCTATTTTGCACAAGTTATCCAATTGCTGAAGCTTGAGATGAAACAAAACATCACCAAAAGGTGTTGATTGCATATGCAGTTGATACATCTCCATCTTGTTCTATTTGGTTGTGTATCATAAATCACAATATTATTTAATTTTAGACTTTGAATCTGTGATATCTAATTGAAGAAAAGCAACGATTTAGACTTTAGAGCACACTTTGATGGAACTTAAAGCAATCAAAGTTAGTTAATCAAATATTTGTTTCGTCTTATTCAAATCCTATGTTGCTGCCTGCCGTAAGTTTATTTTATTTTTCTTGGTAGTAGATGAGTAGAAGTGTAGAATCCAAACTTCTAAGGATTATTTAACATAAAGAAGGATGCTCTTCTAGACTTAGTATTTAACTTGGATTTCTACTATCAAATTGTTCTTGCATTCCTGCTAGAGAGGAAGCTTTCTCATTTAATTTATTTCTTACTTCGTGACTGAGAGCATATAACATGAGGTGGAATGAACTTTATTTTACAGGAAAGTGGTCCTAATATTTGTGATTGAGATGGATAAATTTGTCATGAGGTTGGATCGTTCTCAACCAAGTCCATCCTTGAGCCAGGTGAATGCCAATCTTTCTCATCTAATAGATGAACTCAATTTGGAATCACTTGAACCCGATTCAGGTGAAATAATACCAATTGCTGACTATAACCCTTGAATACGAGATGAAGTGAGAAGACAATATATTCAAAAAGGGCCTTGTCAACCTTTCGAGCATCAATTTCCCAGAACTAAAATAGGAGGGAGAATGCGTCAATTTATTCCAAGTTGGTTCAAGGTTAATTTTCTAGATAGTTGGAATATAGAGTGAAGAAATAAGCGGCATATTGCCTATGCTGTTATTTATTCAAAAATTAATTTATTCATGGAAGCGAGGGTGAATTCTATACAAAGAATGGTTTTAGGGCTTGGAATAAGGGTCTTGAAAGATTGCGTCTATATGTTGGTGATGTTAATAGTGTCCATGATAAATATTTAAAAAATTATATTATCAATGCTTGTGCAAAAGAAATATTGAAAGTTATAATTGGAGACTTAAATGGAGATTACTTTGGTATATTGGTTGATGAATCCAAACATATCTCACACAAAGAATAAGTGGCGCTTGTTTTGCGTTACGTTGATAAGAATGGTGAAGTTGTAGAGCGATTTGTTGGTCTTGTCCATGTTAGCGATACATCGGCATCATCATTGAAGGAAGCAATATATTCTTTACTTTTAGAGCACTCACTAAGTCCATCTAAAATACGTGGACAAGGTTATGATGGGGCTAGTAATATGAGGGGAGAGATAAATGGTCTTAAGACTTTGATTATGAAAGATAGTCCATCAGCATATTACATTCATTGTTTTGCTCATCAATTGCAATTAATACTTGTAGCTATTGCTAAAAAGTATTTGGATGTTGAAGATTTCTTTTGTCATGTTACTTATATGTTGAATGTTATTGGAGGATCTTTTAAGCGTAGAGATTCGCTTCGTCTTCTTCAAGCTGAAAAGTTGGAGCAATTACTTGAGTCCGGTGAAGTTCATACTGGACAAGGATTAAATCAAGAATGGGGGCTTCAAGGACCAGATGATAATCGTTGGGGATCACATTTCAAAACATTAGATAACTTTATTGTTCTTTTCTTATCTATTGTCCGTGTGCTTGAAGTGATTAAATATGAAGGTTCTACCTCAAATGATAGAAATCAAGCTAAGTATCTTCTAAGTGAGATTAAAACATTCAAATTTATTTTTATGCTACACTTGATGTTGAAAGTGTTGGCATTGTCAAATGAGTTGAGCAAGACCTTACAAAAAAGGGATCAAGATATTATTAATGTTGTGGAGTTTCTTAACATTACAAAGAAAAGATTGCAAGATATGAGAGAAAGTGAATGCGAATCTTTGTTGGAGTGTGCTTCCTCATTTTGTGTTATGCATGATATTTTGATTCCCAAGATGAATGAGTTTTATTTTCCCAAAAAGTCAAAGCGGAATTCTTCTAGTATTTGTTATTCACACCACTTGCGTGTCCAAATATTTTGTGCTGTGATTGATGTGCAACTTCAAGAGCTTAATGACCGTTTTGATGTAGTGAGTAGTAATTTGATTCTCGGGATGGCTAGGTTAAATCCAGTCAATTCTTTTGCTAATTATGATAAAGGTAGAATAATGACTTTAGCAAAGTGTTATCCAAATGAGTTTGATGAAGTACAAATTCGGGATTTGAGTTATCAACTCGATACTTTTATAATTCATATGCGATGTGGTAATGCCAAGTTCTCCAACTTGCAAGGAATTAGTGATTTGGCAAAAGCATTGGTTGAGATAAATCTTGTGGAGACTTATTCATATATTTACTTACTTTTGAAGTTGACTCTGATTTTACCTGTTGCTACCCCAACTGTGGAGAGAGCATTTTTATCTATGAAGCAAATAAAGAATGATGAGCGGAATAGCATGGGTGATCAATATTTAAATGATTGTTTAGTTTGTTACATAGAGCGGGATGTATTTACAAATGTAAGTAATGATGTTATTATTGACCGTTTTCAGAATATGAAAATTCGTTGAGGACAATTGTAAAGGAATGATGTATATTTATGATATTAGTAGTATTTTGGGAAATTTTATGCTTTGCGCCAAGTTGAAATTTTTGGACCAACTTGTCACCCGGAACCTTCGAATCCTGGATCCGCCTCTGGTGCTCGGAGTACTCCTTTAGCTAGGTCTACTGCTAGATTTCTCCTAAAACCAAAGCAAACGAGTAAATATTTATTTTGTTATATGTCTGATTATAAAAAAAGATATTAAATTTTGATAGCATTCACATAACAACCTTTGTTCAGCAGGCAACTGAGGAAGAACATTCCGAACAGCACAATCAAGGTATCCAGCAGCCTTAGGGAAAATATCAACAGAAGATCGCATGCTTTCTGTTGGATGTGAAAAGAAAAAAAAGAATAGGAGTAAGAAGTCCATTTGAAGACACAATAGAAGAGAGAGATGCCCGAAGAGAAGTTTCAGAGGCTTAAACGAGAAACAAGTGCTATGAATCCACAATAACCCATTAATTTATAGTATTTGCACATACTGAATCGGCAAAAGTAACTTAGCCCACCTTCTGATACCTTTGGCTGGTAACTATCGATAGATGTTCTGGGAAGGAGCAGTAAGTTAGCTTGCGATAACGACAGCGTTGCCATCAAGTGCAAAACAGATAAGACTTCATACCAAGCACTAAAAATTGCAGTTTCCTGAATAATTGCAAATTTATAGTGTATACGGTCAAATTCGAGTTTGCCCTCCGTGTAAATTGATCGAGATTGGAACATGATAAACCGAGGGTCGTCATTGTAACATCGGGATAAGAAGTGAAGTCAGGTTATCAAGCTAAAGGTTCAGGGACCCATCAATATTGAGCTCGAGTCAATATCGAGCTCGAATCAATATCGAGCTGTGATAGGAAGCAGTGTTATCGAGCTCAAAAGCCAGGGCTCAAGAGCCAGAGACAGATCAGTACCGAACCCAGTCAGTATCGAGCTCGAATCAATATCGAGCTCGAGATCCAGAGATCGACCGATGCCAGGACCGACCAAGATCGACCTTAGAGACAAAGAGCCGTTGCACCCGCACTTAGGAGAGAATCTCGGCAGGAAGTAAGGAAAAGTTAATTAATTAATCTATCATGGGATCTCCTCTATTTATTTTTAATAATATCCAAAGTAGGCTCTTACCCTATATAAAGAAGTGGCTATTATTTCTATAAGGGAGGTCATGAACATCAAGAAAAGAAAACAGTGATACGCTCACAAAGATTATTATATTGATATATAGTTGAGATTATCCTTTTTTGAGTTGAGACACTTATTCATCTTGCTTGTTTGTAAATTATTCTCGACTCAATTTAGTTCGTATTTCATTCCTTTATACAGTCAATATTCGATATATTTCTACTTACTTTTCCGATTTGTACCAAGTTATACTACATATCCTTAAAATTACGTATAAATTCAACTCTATTCGTTTTTTGGGTAAACATATGGAAAGACAGCTCTCCTCTTGGCCAAGATATATCGTTCGAATGCAAACGAATAGAAAAGTCTATTCTAATCTGACCTCTGCATCGTCCTCTTGATTGATCCAAATAAATTGCACTTTATGTTGTAATGGGCTCCCTTCAAATACAAACTTCTCAAAATTAAAATCAACACTGTATAAATGCTACTTCTTCAGATGGCAGCCCAAATTCATACCATCTTTAACTAGCCCCAAAAGAACAGGCAAATAATCTTCAAGAGCTTGTAATAGATTTCCTATTGTTGAACCTCCTGAAATAAACAGCTGCTGATGCATCAACATAAACCAAACCAAGACAAAAGTGATAAAAGCACGCTTCAGCTTTCTTTAGCAGGCAAATTACCATGCTGAGTAAAAGTTTTCCTTCTTGTCCTTGTAATTGTCGGAGCTTCTTGCCCTGCCATAACCACTATTCTGGTTCTCAGAGCAGAAAGGCGCTCCACTAGGCTTTTTGACAAGTGGTCACGAAGAGCCAAAGAGAAATCAACCGCCATAGGAATACGTAATCCAGGAACAAATACAGCTACCTCTCCAATATTTCCTGGGCGCCTTCTATTGCCACCACTCTCTTGTGGCGTCGACACAAAGCATCCCTTATCCTAAAATTTTTCTTCTACTGCCAGTGCTAACTATCATAAATTACTAATGATCAAATATACAATAATTATGTCTTAAAAACAAATAACATCTCTTTTGAATGTGTATCTAGGCAAAAGTTTTAATAGCTACCACAAGAAAAAATTGGAAGATTGAACTAAGAACAAGTCATAAAGTGAGAATCCCAATAAATGAGGAACGGCTCAACAAGATCAGACCGACCTGACCGAGCAGGTAATGGTAATCTTAAAACCCCATGGGCTCGATTCTGGAACGGTGGCTAATATTTTGATCTCACAGCTACATCAGAAGCTTGAAGTTATTAGGAAGCTTCGTGAGGAGGTCGATATAATAAGGGCGGAGACCTTGGGATGGAAAGATGGCATGGACCGTCTTGCCGCAGAAAAAGAAACTGCTCGAGCCCAATTATCATCGGCCGAAAACCAACTTCAAAGCATGAAGGAGAAAAGCTCGGTTCAAGCAAGAAGAATCAAGGAGATCGAGGCTCGGTTAGCCTCCGAACTTGCCAAAGCCAAATCTGACGCTGAAAAGGCAAAGGCCGATGCGGATGCATTCGTGGCAGTTTATCGGGCCGATGCTGAAGCTGCTTAGGTACAAGCAAGAGAGGAAGCCGAGACCGCCAATACTCGAGCACATTGGGTTGCTGAACTTGCTAAATTCCGATCTCGGAGGGAGACCCTCGAGGAGATCTATGCTTGAGGTTTTGATCTCACCGAAGAGATAAAAAGGGCTAAAGAGCTTGAAGTCGATGTTGAAGCCTTGGCTTCCGATGATGATGGTGATGATGATGATGATGTCGATGATGGGAGCAAGAGTGGGTCCGAGAACGGGGAGGAGCCCGATGGAGAAGAGACTGCCCCCGTAGATAACCAAGAAACTTAGCCCTTAGTTTCTATTTTGGTATTTTGTGTAGGGTCTTGTTCGAACATTGTAAACATCCTTGTATATACATAAAGATCTTTTCTTTTCCCGACTTGCCTCTGTTTTATTCTCTGCCTTGTGAAGATTTTGTTTTATTCATGCCTAATGAAGGCTTTTAGGCAATTTGATAGAATTTGGACCTTGTAGCCTTTATAACCGAGTGAGTGCTTGCTCAAACTCGAAATAAGGTAGCCCGTAGGCTTAGTAGTCGAGTGAGTGATTGCTCGATCTCGAAGTAATATAGCCCATAGGCTTATTAGTCAAGTGAGTGATTTGAACTCAAAGTAACGTAGCCCGTAGGCTTAATGGTCGGTGAGTGATTGCTCGAACTCGAACTAAGAGTAGCCCGTAGTCTTAGTAGTCGAGTAAGTGATTGCTTGAACTCGAAATAATATAGCCCGTAGGTTTATTAGTAGAGTGAGTGATTTGAACTCGAAGTAATGTAGCTCGTAGGCTTAATGGTCGAGTGAGTGATTGCTCGAACTCTTACTAAGAGTAGCCCGTAGTCTTAGTAGTCGAGTGAGTGCTTGCTCGAACTCGAAGTGAAGTAGCCCGTAGGCTTATTAGTCGAGTGAGTGATTCAAACTCGAAGTAATGTAGCCTGTAGGCTTAATGGTCGAGTGAGTGATAGCTCGAACTCGAAATGATGTAGCCCGTAGGCTTATTAGTCGAGTGAGTGATTCGAACTCGAAGTAATGTAGCCCATAGGCTTAATGGTCGAGTAAATGATTGCTCGAAATCGAAATAAGAGTAGCCCATAGGCTTAGTAGTCGAGTGAGTGATTTGAACTCGAAGTAATGTAGCCTATAGGCTTAATGATCGAGTGAGTGATTGCTCGAACTCGAAATAAGAGTACCCCGTAGGCTTATTAGTCGAGTGAGTGCTTGCTCGAACTCGAAGTGATGTAGCTCGTAGGCTAATTATTCGAGTGAGTGATTCGAACACGAAGTAATGTAGCCCGCAGGCTTAATGGTCGAGTGAGTGATTGCTCGAACTCGAAATGATGTAGCCCATAGGCTTATTAGTCGAGTGAGTGATTCGAACTCGAAGTAATGTAGCCCATAGGCTTAATGGTCGAGTAAATGATTGCTCGAAATCGAAATAAGAGTAGCCCATAGGCTTAGTAGTCGAGTGAGTGATTCGAACTCGAAGTAATGTAGCCTGTAGGCTTAATGGTCGAGTGAGTGTTCGCTCGAACTCGAAATAAGAGTACCCCGTAGGCTTATTAGTCGAGTGAGTGCTTGCTCGAACTCGAAGTGATGTAGCTCGTAGGCTAATTATTCGAGTGAGTGATTCGAACACGAAGTAATGTAGCCCGCAGGCTTAATGGTCGAGTGAGTGATTGCTCGAACTCGAAGTAGTGTAGCCCGTAGGCTTAGTGGGACTTGATCTCATTGATTTTTCGGTTCGCAGTCCCCAATTTATGGGGTAATGGTCGGCCCTTAAGCCTGCTTGCAAAATAGTTTACACAATAGAGGATAGATTCTGAGATATCGGTAAGAAATTATCTTTATGTCATTATACATGTGTTTATGTTCTGTACCAGGGATTGAGCAAACTACATGAGCATGGTTCGTTTTGACCATTTGGCTCTTACAATATTTCCTATCGAAACCCTGTTGTTATGAAGTAAATTTCTTGCATCGAACTTGATATATTTGAGGGCAATAACCCCCTAGTATTTGAGGTTGATTGTAAGGAGGCCTCGAATACTGTTGAATTGTTCTAAGTTAGCATGATCAATGGTTGCCTCATTAAAAACCTTGCCGAAAAACCCATTTGGGATAAAACCGGTCTAAGGAAAAAAGAGTGCAACATGTGCTTTTAGACCTAAGGCTTCATGTTGAATGATCCATCCTTGTTCCTGATCGAACTCCTGCAAGGGTTAATTTCAAAATATAAACGAACATGGGAGGGTCGTACCTTAGCAGTAGTATCATTTTAGGTGTGACACGTTCCAATTGCTTGGTAGTTGTTTGCCGTTCATAATACCGAGCTTGTAGGATCCTTTACTGACATTTTCGAGTACCTGATACGGTCCTTCCCAGTTTTGACCCAGTTTTCCTTCATTCGAATTTCGGGTGCTGAGGGTGACTTTCCTTAGCACTTGGTCCCCGATTTTAAAATGGTGAAGATTGGTTCTTCGATTATAGTATCTTTCGATCCGCGGCTTCTTATTTTTCATCGGACGAGAGCGGCTTCTCGTTTTTCATCCAATAATTCAAGGCTAGTATTCATAGCCTCGTGATTTGACTCTTCTATTGTGTATTGAAACCTGACACTGGATTCTCCGACTTCGACTGGAATCAAGGCTTTAGAGCAATATACTAAGGAGAATAGGGTTTCCCCTGTACTGGACTTTGATGTTGTTCGATACGCCCCAAGAACTTCGGGTAGGATTTCTCTCCATTTCCCCTTAGTGTCGTTTAACCTTTTCTTTAGATTTTGAATGATAGTTTTGTTCGTCGATTCGGCATGTCCGTTCCCACTAGGGTGATACAGTGTTGATAATATCCTTTTTATCTTGTGGTCTTCGAAGAATTTTGTCACTTTGCTACCGATAAATTGTTTCCCATTGTCACACACTATTTTGGTGGGTATCCCAAATTGACATACGATATGATCCCAGATGAAGTCTATCACCTCTTTCTCTCTTACTTTATCGAATGCCTGTGCTTCAACCTATTTAGAGAAATAGTAAGTCATAAACAAAATGAACTTAGCTTTACCTGAGGCCGATGGTAGAGGGCCGGCGATATCCATTCCCCATTTCTTGAATGGCCATGGGGATAGGACTGAGTGAAGTTGCTCCCCAAGCTAATGGATCATCTGTGCAGACCTTTGACATTTGTCACATTTTCGAAAAAAACTCCTTTGCATATTTGTCCATATCGATCCAATAATACCCTGCTCTGATTATTTTTTGGATTAATGAATCGGTACCGGAATGATTTTCACAAGTACCCTCGTTAATCTCACATAGGACGTAGTCGGTGTTTCCTGGTCCTAAGAATACTTCCAATGGTCCATCGAATGTCCTTCGGTATAATGTTCCATCTGCAGTCAATGTGAACCGAGCATTTTTGGTTCATAGGGCCCTCAAAATTTTAAGGTCCGATGGGAGCTTTCCGTTCTCCAAGTATTCAATACACTTATTTCTCCAATCCTAGGTTAAGCTTGTAGAGTTTATCTCGGCATGACCTTCCTCGATCACGGATCTTAAGAGTTGAACGATAGTCCCCGAGCTAATCTCATCTTCCCCGACCGATGACCCCAAATTTACAATTGCATCGGCCTCACTATTTTGTTCTCGAGGTACATGCTCTAAGGTCCATTCTTTTGAAACGGTGAAAAGTTACCTGTAGTTTGTCCAAATACCTTTGCATTCTATCCTCTCGAACTTTGAAGGTTTTGTTTACTTGATTCACCACCAGCAAAGAGTCACACTTAGCTTCAATGACTTCTGCTCCCAAGCTTTTAGCTAGCTCGAGACCTGCAATCATGGCCTCATACTCGACCTTGTTGTTAGTCAACCTAGTAGTTTTGATAGTTTGCCTAATAGTGTTACCCGTGGGCGGCTTTAAAACGATGCCTAGCCCGGACCCCTTCACGTTCGAAGCCCCGTCCGTGAAAAGAGTCCATACCCCCGATGATGTACCCGATTTCAATAAGAGTACTTTTTCAACTTCGGGTACGAGGGTTGGCATGAAATAGGCCACGAAGTCCGCTAAAATTTGAGACTTGATGGCCGTCCGGGGTTGATATTCGATATCATACCCACTGAGTTCGACGACCCATTTGTCCAATCGGCCTAATAGTTCGAGCTTGTGTAAAATATTACGAAGTGGGTAAGTGGTTAATACGCATATGGGGTGACATTAAAAGTATGGTCTTAACTTTCTAGAGGAGCTTATCAGTGCTAGTGCCAACTTCTCTAAGTGTGGATATCTAGTTTCTGCTTCCCCTAAGGTTCGACTTACATAATAAACGGGAAATTGCGTACCTTCGGATACCGCCAAGTACAAGTAAACTTACCGCTATTTTTGATACCGCCAAGTACAAGTAAAGTTTCTCATCTGCCTTTGGAGTGTGAAGCAGCGGTGGGCTAGATAGGTATTGCTTCAATTCCTCTAATGCCTGTTGGCATTCCGGGATTTAGGCGAAATCGTTCTTCTTTTTGGGTAGAGAGAAACATCTATGACTTCGATCCGACTACATTGAAATGAATCGGCCTAAGGCAGTAATTTGTTCGGTTAGGCTCTGCACGGCTTTTACACTATCCACGATGGCGATGTCTTCGATGGCCTTGATTTTATCGGGGTTGATCTCGATCCCCCGATTCTATACCATGAAGCCTAGGAACTTGCCCGAACCAACCCCGAAAGCACATTTCTCGAGGTTGAGCTTCATGTTGTATTTCCTTAAGATTTCGAACGTTTCTTGCAAATGAGTTAAATGGTCCTCTGTGCGCATTACATTTCATGAGTTTTCAACCTAAAATCTAGGTTTTTCATGGTGGAAATTGGTGGTTTAGGTAGAATTAGGGATTTTTGCATAATTGGAATTTAGACCTTGAATTGAGAACAGATTTTGAAATAAATTATATAATCGGGCTCGGGGGTGAATGGGTGAATGAATTTTGGTGCGAACCTCGGGTTTTGACCAAGCGGGCCCGGGGTCGATTTTTGACTTTTTGGGGAAAAGTTTGGGGAATCTAAATTTATACATTGTAATTGATTTCTTTAGTAATATTTGATATTATTGAGTTGTTTGTGGATAGATACGAGTGGTTTGAAGGTGGATTCTAGAGGAAAAATGGTAATTGAGCATTGAGTGGCCTTTGGAGCGAGGTAAGTGTTGTGTCTAACCTTGACAGCAAGAGACACACATTAAATAGGGAAAATGTCTTTTTTCCCTGTTTCTCCCATTTTTCTCATATTGCCTCTTTCCCTGTCTTAATTGTTACATACTCTACTTGTGTTCTCATGCCTAATTGCTATGTGTTAGACATTGTTTCCTCCGGTTAATGATATTAGTTCTTCCATAGTTTCATTATCTCCTGTTATTTGCTTAAGCTGGTTTACCGGTACCTTTCTGTTGTAGATTCTAAATTGGTCTCGCTATGTAGTATTACTTATATGGATTTTCGTGGTGTACAAGTTTCCTAATTGTTTCGGTTTGGAATTTAAGTATTGTGAAGGGTTTCGTTGATTTAAATTGTGAAATTGCTGTACATATTGAGTAATTAATATTGATATGGTGGGATCGGGTTGCACGCTGCAACAGGGGGAATAAAGGTGATATATTGAGGTTGAATAAGGGTGAATTTATATTGTACGGTGGGAACGGGATGCACGCCGCAACAGGTGTAACAAGGGAGAACTATGATTGTGTTATTATGATATGGTGGGATTGGGTTGCGCGCCACAACAACCTATGTGTTTATGTTTCCCTGAGCTGTGTTGGCCTTACAATATTTTCTTTTGCACTTAAGGATCAGTAATTTCTGAACACTGTTGATATATCTCCGGGAGTTGTTGTATTCCTTGCAATTTACTGCTTTCTTCTATTCTACATTTCCTATTCTGCTTTTATTATATATACTGCGTACAGGTTGTAGTGTGAGTGACCCGCCTTAGCCTCGTCACTACTTCGTCGAGGTTAGGCTCGGTTCTTACCAGTACATGGGGTCAGTTGTACTGATACTGCACTCTGCACTTCCTGTGCAGATTCTGGTGCTGGTCCGAGCTGAGCGTGAGGTTAGCTGCAGGATTCATCTGACAGGAGACCCAAGGTTGATGTGTCGGCATCCGCAGACCCTGGAGTCCCCTTCTAGCCATTGCATTTTACTGTTTCTTTCCTTTCAAAAAAAGTTGTATTTCTTTCAAACATTTACTTGTAGAAAAATCTTAGAAGTTCGTGAATTATGACTCCAGATTCGGGTTGTAGTATATATATATATTGAGGCTATTATATATTTACGCACTCATTTTAAACTCGTTATAGCTTATTTTTTGTTATTTAGTGAAATGTATAAGAAGTTGCTTAATGATTCTCTAATGTTGGCTTGCCTAGCAAGTAAAATGTTAGGCGCCATCACGGTTCCGACGATGGAAATTCCGGGTCGTGACAAGTTTGTATCAGAGCACTAGGTTGCCTATGTCTCATAATTCACAAGCGAACTTAGTAGAGTCTGGGGGATCGGTACGGAGACGTCTGTACGTATTTCCTAGAGGCTATGAAGTTTAGGAACAAATTTCAGTTCTATTCTTCTCTGTCGTGTGATTTTGTTTCCTCAATACTGATTGAACTCTTCTACTCTTATTCTCTCGCAGATGGCGAGAACACGTACCGCTTCTTCAACTGAGCAGCAGCCAGAGCCTCCGGTAGCAGCTCCTACGAGGGGCAGAGGTTGAGGCCGAGGCTGTGCCAAAGGCTGAGGCAGGGGCAGGGCTCAACCCAGAGCCCGAGCAACATCCCCAAAAGCGGAGACTCAGGTAGAGTTTCATGAGGAGGTTCCAGCCCAGACTATTCCTAGCGGACTAGCTCAGGTTCCGGAGGGGTTCATTGCCACCCTAGTGCTTCAGGACGTTTTGGTCCGTTTGGTGGGACTTATGGAGAGTGTCGCCCAAACTAGCGCATTTCCCATGGCACTAGCCATCTCTCAGGCTGGAGAAGGAGCCCAGAATCCTACTAATCACACTCCGAAGTAGATGGCTCCCCAGTATCAGACTCCAGCCGCTCATCCAGTCAGTGTAGTTCTGTTGGTTGTTGCGGCACAGACCGGTGATGGGTCAACTATGTATTCTAAGGCTTTATGGAGATTGGACAGGTTTACCAAGCTCTTCCCAGTTCAATTCAGTGGTGCTACTTCGGAGGATCCCCAGGAGTATCTTGACACCTGTCATGAGGTACTACGGAATATGGGTATAGTGGAGACCAATGTGGTCGACTTTGCTGCATTCCAGATGACGGGTTCCGTCAAAAAATGGTGGAAGGATTATTTGTTACCAGACCAGTTGGGTCGTCTGCTCTTACTTGGGACTAGTTCTCTCAGCTCTTCCTAGAAAGGTTTCTGCCTATCATATTAAGAGAGGAGCATCACCGTCAGTTCGAGCGTCTCCAGCAGGGCAATATGACTGTTACTTAGTATGAGACCAGTTTTGTGGATTTGGCCCGTCATTCTCTTCTTCTGCTTCCTACCAAGAGAGAGAGAGAGGGTGAGGAGGTTTATTAACGGACTTGCTCAGCCTATCAGATTGCAGATGGCTAAGGAGACTGGAGTGAGATTTCTTTTCAGGCGGCTGCCAATGTTGACAGGCGAGTCGAGATGGTTCTTGCACAGGGAAGTCAGGGGTCTGATAAGAGACCTCATCATTCCGGTGGGTTCAGTGGTGCCTAATTTGGAGGTAGGGGTACCTTTGGTAGGGGCCATCCTCCCAGGCCATTTCATTCAGTGCTTCAGGCATCCCACAGTGCTTCAGGGAGTCGTGGTCCTTGTGTACCTCATTCTGGACAGCCAACCTATAGTGCACCACCAGCTCCTATCAGTGCACCTCCTATTCAGAGTTATTACCGTGGTCATCCGGCCGGTTTGGGTCAGTATCAGTTTCCACATCCAAAGTACCATGATGGATGCTTCGAGAATGGTGGTTATGGGCATATCAGGAGGACCTGTCCGAGATTATTGGGCATCCCGCCACAGCATCAGGGTTCTCGTGCCATTGTTCCGGCACTAGCTGTCGCACCGCCTGCTCAGCCAGCCAGAGGCAGGGGTCAGGAAGCCATAGGTAGAGGCCAGACTGTTAGAGGTGGAGGTCAGGCCATTAGAGGTGGAGGCCAGCCAGCTAGAGGCCGTCCTAGGGACGTGATTCAGAGTGTAGGGGCCCAGTCCCGATGTTATGCTTTTCCAGCCAGGCCTGAGGCCGAGTCATCCGATGCTGTTATTACAGGTATTGTTTCAGTTTACAGAAGAGATGCTTCAGTTCTATTTGATCCGAGATCTACTTACTCCTATGTGTCATCCTATTTTGCTTCATATTTGGTTGTGCCTCGTAATTCTTTGAGTGTTCCTGTGTATGTGTCCATACCCGTGGGGGATGCTATTGTTGTAGATCATGTTTATCGTTCGTGTGTGGTCACCATTGGGGATCTTGAGACTCGTGTGGATCTTCTACTTCTCGATATGGTCGCTTTTGATGTCATTTTGGGTATGGATTGGCTGTCACCTTATCATGCTTTATTGGATTGTCACGCCAAGACGGTGACCTTAGCCTTGTCGGGGTTGCCTCGATTAGAGTGGAGAGGGACTCCTGGCCATTCTACCAGCAGAGTTATCTCTTGTATGAAGGCTCGATGTATGGTCGAGAAGGGGTGTCTAGCGTATTTGGCTTATGTCTGCGATTCCAGTGCGGAGGTTCCTTCCATGGATTCAGTGCCAGTTGTCTGTGAGTTTCCAGAGGTTTTTCCTGCAGACCTTCCAGGGATGCCACCCGACAGGGATATTGATTTCTGCATTGACTTGGCTCTGGGCACCCAGCCCATTTCCATTACGCCATACCATATAGCCCCGCCATAGTTAAAAGAATTGAAGGAACAATTGCAATATTTGCTTTATAGGGGCTTCATTAGACCTAGTGTCTTGCCCTGGGGTGCACCTGTGTTGTTTGTGAAGAAGAAAGATGGATCGATGAGGATGTGTATAGATTATCGGCAGTTGAACAAAGTCACCATCAAGAACAAGTATCCATTGTCGAGGATTGGTGATTTATTTGATCAGCTTCAGGGTGCCAAGGTGTTTTCGAAGATTGATTTGAGAGCTGTCTACCATCAGTTGAGGATTAGGGCATCCGTCATCCCTAAGACAGCTTTTCGGACTCGGTACGTGCATTATGAGTTTCTGGTGATGTCCTTTGGGTTGACAAATGCCCCAACAACATTCATGGATTTGATGAACAGAGTGTTCTAGCATTATTTGGAATCCTTTGTGATCGTATTTATTGATGATATCTTAATCTACTTCCGCAGTCGAGAGGAGCATGAGCAGCATCTCAGCATTGTACTTCAGACTCTGAGAGCCAGCCAGTTGTATGCTAAATTTTCAAAGTTGCGAGTTTTGGTTGGATTCAGACGCTTTCTTGGGGCACGTTGTATCAATAGAGGGCATTCAGGTAGATCCTAAGAAGATTGAGGCAGTTCAGAATTGGCCTAGACCCACTTTAGCTACGGATATCAGGAGTTTCTTGGGTTTGGCAGGCTATTACCGTCTATTTGTGGACGGGTTTTCATCTATAGAAGCCCCGTTGACCAGGTTGACTCAGAAGGGTGCCCCGTTCAGATGGTCAGACGAGTGTGATGCGAGCTTTCAGAAGCTCAAGACTGCTTTGACTACAACGCTGATGTTGGTGTTCCCCACAGGTTCATGATCTTATACGGTATATTGTGATGCGTCCCGTATTGGGCTCGGTGCGGTATTGATGCATGAGGGCAAGGTGATTGCGTATGCATCATGGCAGTTGAAGGTTCATGAGAAAAATTACCTTGCCCATGACTTAGAGTTAGCAGCCATTGTTCATGCGCTGAAGATTTGGAGGCACTATCTTTATGGCGTGTCGTGTGAGGTCTTCACGGATCATCTGAGCCTTCAGTATTTGGTCAAGCAAAAGGATCTCAATTTGAGGCAGAGGAGGTGGTTGGAGCTATTGAAAGACTATGATATCACCATCTTGTATCATCCCGGGAAGGACAATGTGGTGGCCGACGCATTGAGTAGAAAGGCAGCGAGTATGGGCGGCCTTGCGTTCATTCCAGTCGGTGAGAGGCCGCTTGCATCAGATGTTCAGACTTTGGCCAACCAATTTGTGTGGTTGGATATTTCAGAGCCCAGCCATGTTCTAGCTTGTACAGTCGCTCGGTCTTTTTTGTTTTAGCGTATCAGAGATCGACAGTATGACGACCCTCATTTGTTGGTCCTTAGCGACATAGTGTGGCACGGTGTTGCCAAACAGGTTACTGTTGGAGAGGACGGAGTCTTAAGGATGCAGGGTCATGTTTGTATGCCTAATGTGGATGGACTTCGTGAGTTGATTCTTGAGGAGACCCATAGTTCCCGGTATTCTATTCACCCGGGCGTCGCCAAGATGTATCAGGACTTGCGGTAGCATTATTGGTGGAGGAGGGTGAAGAAGGATATATTTGCTTATGTAGCTCGGTGCCTGAATTGTCAGCAAGTGAAGTATGAGCATCAGAGACCTAGTGGTTTGCTTCAGCAGATAGAGATTCCTGAGTGGAAGTGGGAGCGTATCACTATGGACTTCGTTGTTGGACTCCCATGCACTCAGAGGAAGTTCGATGCCATTTGGGTCATTGTGGACAGGCTCACTAAGTCAGCGCATTTCATTCCTGTGGCAGTTACCTATTCTTCGGAGCGGTTGGCAGAGATTTACATTCGCGAGATTGTCCGTCTTCACGGTGTGCCCGTGTCTATCATTTCTGATCGAGGTACTCAGTTCACCTCGCACTTTTTGAGGGTAGTACAGGGTGATTTGGGCACACAGGTTGAGTTGAGCACAATGTTTCATCCTCAGACGGACGAACAGTCCGAGCGCACTATTTAGATCTTGGAAGATATGCTCCGCGCATGTGTTATAGACTTCGGAGGATCGTGGGATCAGTTCTTGCCCCTTGCAGAATTTGCCTACAACAACAACTACCAGTTGAGCATTCAGATGGCGACCTATGAGGCATTATACGGTAGGCGGTGCCGGTCGCCAGTTGGGTGGTTCGAGCCGGGGGAGGCTCGATTGTTGGGTACAGATCTAGTACACGATGCCTTGGATAAGGTCAAGATTATTCAGGATCGACTTCGCACAACTCAATCCAGGCAGAAGAGTTATACAGACCGTAGAGTTCGTGATGTTGCATTCATGGCCGGGGAGAGAATGTTGCTCCAGGTATCACCCATTAAGGGTGTCATGAGGTTCGGAAATAAGGGCAAGCTGAGCCCTTGGTATATTGGACCTTTTGAGATTATCGAGAGAGTGGGAGAGGTGTCTTACAGGCTTGCGTTGCCACTGGGGTTATTAGCAGTTTATCCGGTGTTCCATGTGTCCATGCTCCGAAAGTATCACGGTGATCCGTACCACGTGTTAGATTTTAGCTCTGTCTAGTTGGATAAGGATTTGAGTTACGAGGAGGAGTAGGTGGCTATTCTCTCCCGGCAGGTTCGACAGTTGAGGTCTAAGAATTATCCTTCAGTTCGAGTGCATTGGAGAGGTCATCCCATTGAGGCAGCTACTTGGGAGTCCGAGTCCGATATACGGAGTAAATATCCATATTTCTTCACCAGTTCAGGTACTTTTCTATGTCCGTTCAAGGACGAACGATTGTGTTTAGAGGCGGAGAATGTGATGACCCGATAGGTCATCTTATATTTTAGAATCTAATTTTGTGTTTTGAGGTCTCAAAAACCTTATTTTAGCCTTCTTCGATTTGCGTGCATAGTTCGGGTGTTCTTTCGGAAAGCTTATATGTTAAAAACTGATAAAAATAAAAACTTTTGCCATAGAAATTCATTTAAATTGACTTCGGTCAACGTTTTAAGTAAACGGATCTGGATCCGTATTTTGACGGTCCCGGTGGGTCCGTATCGTAATTTGGGACCTGGACGTATGCTCGGAATCAAATCTAGAGGTCCCTAGCCCGAGTTATTGATTTTTGTTGAAATTGTAAGTTTGAAAGATTTATAATATTTAAGAATCGACTGATGTTTGGATTTATTGATATCGGGTCCATATTTTGGTTCTGGATCCCGGTACAGGTCCACTATAATATTATTACTTATCTGTTGAATTTGGTGTGAAACGAAGTTGATTTGACGTGATTCGGACGTTCGGTTGTGAAAATAGAAGTTTTAAAGTCTTCTTAAAAATTTCCTTTGATTTGGTGTTCGATTAGTAGTTCTAGGTGTTATTTTGGTGTTTTGATCGAGCGAGCGAGTTTGTATGATATTTTAGGACTTGTGTGCATGTTTGGTTTGGAGCACCGAGGGCTCGAGTGAGTTTCGGATAGGATATGGGGTGAATTGGACTTAGAAAAAATCTGGTGTTTTGTTGCAGCTGGTGTTCTGGTGCATTTTGCTTCGTGACCGTGAAGCCATTCTCGCTATCGCGAAGGGGATCTGGTTTGGGGAAGGATTTTTTCATGATGCGAACGCAAGACCATGGTCGCGAACGCGGAGCATTGGGGGGTTTGCTCTACGCGAATGCGACCCGTCATACACGAAAGTTTGGAGAATCTAAATTTATGCATTATAATTGATTTCTTTAACAATATTTGATATTATTGAGTCATTTCTGGATAGATACGAGTGGTTTGGAGGTGGATTCTAGAGGAAAAGCAGTAATTGAGCACTGAGTGGTCTTTGGAGCGAGGTAAGTGTTGTGTTTAACCTTGACTTGAGGGAATTAGGAACCCTCAAATTATTTTCTATGTGAAATTCATGTGAGCGGCGTATATGTGAGGTGACGAGTGCTTATGCGCCGCCAATTTATCTGTTTTCCCTCTTTCTCCCATTTTTCTCATATTGCCTCTTTCCCTGTCTTAATTGTTATATACTCTACTTGTGTTCCCATGTCTAATTGTTATGTGTTAGACATTGTTTCCTTCGGTTAATGATATTAGTTTTTCCATAGTTTCATTATCTCTTGTTATTTGCTTAAGCTGGTTTACCGGTACCTTTCTATTGTAGATTCTGAATTGGTCTCGCCGTGTAGTATTACTTATGTGGATTTTCATGGTGTACAAGTTTCCTATTTGTTTCGATTTGCAGTTTAAGTATTGTGAAGGGTTTTTGTGATTTAAATTGTGAAATTTTTGTACATACTAAGTAATTAATATTGATATGGTGGGATCGGGTTGCACGTCGCAACAGGAGGAATAAGGGTGATATATTGAGGTGGAATAAGGGTGAATTTATACTGTACGGTGGGAACGAGTTGCACGCCGCAACAAATGTAATAAGGGTGGATTGTTTGGTGGAATAAGGGTGAACTATAATTGTGTTATTGTGATATAGTGAGATCGGGTTGTGCGCCACAACAATCTATGTGTTTATGTTTCCCTCAGCTATGTTAGCCTTACGGTATTCTCTTTTGCACTAAGGATCGGTAATTTCTGAACACTATTGATATATCTCCAGGAGTTGTTGTATTCCTTACAATTTACTGCTTTCTTCTTTTCTGCATTTCCTATTCTGCTTTTATTATATATACTGCTTACAGGTTGTAGTGTGAGTGACCCGCCTTAGCTTCGTCACTACTTCGTCGAGGTTAGGCTCGGCTCTTACCAGTATATGGGGTCGGTTGAATTGATACTGCACTCTGCACTTTCTGTGCAGATTTTGGTGCTGGTCCGAGCTGATCGTGAGGTTTGCTGCAGGATTCATCCGACAGGGGACCCAAGGTAGATCTGCCAGTGTCCGCAGACCCTGGAGTCCCCTTCTAGCCATTGCATTTTACTGTTTCTTTCCTTTCGAAAACAGTTGTATTTCTCTCAGACATTTACTTGTAGAAAAGTCTTAGAAGTTCGTGAATTATGACTTCAGATCCGGGTAGTAGTATATATATATTTAGGCTATTAGATATTTCCGCACTCATTTTAAACTCGTTATAGCTTATTTGATGTTACTTACTGAAATGTATAAGAAGTGGCTTAATGATTCTCTAACGTTGGCTTGCCTAGCAAGTGAAATGTTAGCCGCCATCACGGACCCGACGGTGGGAATTTCGGGTCGTGACAATATATGTTTTTGCAAAATCATACTAATTACCATTTTATCCATTATAAGAATAAAAAATTAATCAATCATTTTGTTTAGAACTTCCTATATAGATAATACATTTAACATAATATTGGAACTACTTTCATACTTATACAATATTTTCTGTTTATTGATGTTTTTATAATATACAAAATATTACATTTAATAATATATATATATATATATATATATATATATATATATATATATATATATGAGAGAGAGAGAGAGAGAGAGAGAGAGAGAGAGAGAGAGAAGTGATTGGCAAGAGTCAAAAGTAAAGTATCCGATAAATATTTTCTCTTTGAAAATAGAATTTTTATTGAATAAAAATAATTATGATTAAATATTTAAAATAATTAAAGGATAAGCTAATAGTAAAAATTTGAATCCGAAAAAGTTAAACTATATTTAATATTGAGAAAAAATTAGTTAAACTCTATTTAGTATTGAGAAGAAAATTAAGTGTTTACATAAACTAATTAGAAAAAATATTAATTTAGTTATTCTCCAAATTCATCATATAAGTATTGAGGTTGATAAAACCCTAGGATACATAAATTTGTCTCCGTAAGAAGAACAATGAAAGGAACTAGAAGATAGAGCAAAACCGTTTATAGTATAATATCAAGAGTCATTGATAAAAAGGTAAACTTGAAGCAATAAGCATGAAATAGAAGAAAAAATATATTCAGAATGAGTTGTCATCATTCTTTTTCTTTTTGCATTATTCCAACAAATGACAGGTCCCAATGTTTTCATTTCACATTTTTAAAAGTCCAAAAGATTTATTTTTTTAATATGTATTATTTGATAAATTTTTAAATAATTGTGATAAAAGTACTTTTGTGTTATATATTTATGTTAATATTAGGTACTAGGAACACCAACAGTTTTCATATAATAATTCTCTCAAGTCCAAGGAAATATTTTGGATAACTTTTTTTTTTCCGTATTAGATAATAGCAATTACAACAATTTAGTATTTTTAAAAATTATTTATGTGATTTCTTAAAATTTCATACTCATTGATATGAGGCACACATAAAAAACGTACCTGAAAACTAGATTACTATAAAAGTGGAAGGATCTAATGTAAAAAATTGATAGACCAAAATGCATGCACATATAAAGTTACACGATTTTTCTACCTTTTAATTAAACACTCATTCTATATCATTTGTGTATAAAAATATCAGTATATATTCTAATAAATACTACTCCCTAGATACAAATTCTCTCATTAACTTTTGGCAAACTCTTTAACTCAACATCGACTTATAGAAGTACTTATGAAAGGACATCATGTCAAGTTCAGACAACATAATTTTAGAGAATAAGAGTCGATTATGTTATAATTTGTTATTAATTTATTTTTATTAAGTATATTTTATTAATTAATATCACAAGAAAAAAAGGAAATCAGATAACTTCAATAATTGGAGGTAAAGCTTAAAGTTACAATGAGATATCTGAAGTGTGAGGGGTTGGAGCAAGACTTATTCATTTATTTTAGCTAAATCGGATCAATTCAATATTTTTGAGGAACCTACAGTTTTTTATTTTGATATTTATTTTATAACATTTGTTCTTTTTATATACACTTTATATTAATTACACTATACACATGTGCAACGCACGTACACTAATACTAGTAATTTTAAAAAGGGTGCAGAAGTTGGGAGAATTTTAGGAGCGTTCTTACAATCTTCAACTATAGAGTAGAAAGATTGATTTTGATAAGTAATCAGCCATACCAAATTGCGAGACCAGAACATAGGATTATGCCAATTTTTGCATTTATTTAAAGAGTTTAAGCTAGCGTATGGACATAGATTTAGTGAAAACTTGAAAAATAAATTTGAAATTATATTAAAAAATAATTTTTGGAAGTTGAAGTTGCATTTGGACATGCATTTTATTTGAAGAAAATTTGAAGTTTTGTGAGTGGAAGAAATATTTTCACCCAAAAATTTTCTTAAACTAGTTTTTGGGAACTAGAAATTTTTTTCAAATTGTTTTTCAAAACATGACCATATTTCATACACAAACAATATTTTCGAAAAAAATTAAAAAAATTATAATTAAAATCTAAGGCCAAACGGGAGCTAAGATTTGACGAAATACATAGCTAGAGCCCTAGTCGTCCGCAACGTCCAAATAGATACCTTAACTATAAGAGTTGCCAATTCCACATCTCCTCTCGACTTAAGCGTGATTCGTGGACCTATCACGCTGACATGGCAAAGTGAATGCTTTTTGTTCACATTTGAGAGCATAGAATCCTCAAAATTAAGTTTTTTCTTCTTTTAAAAATAATCTTACTTTATATGGCCCCACTTACATTCATCTTTACACTTCTCCTTCATCAAATTCTTTTTGGTAACGCCTTATAGGAAAGCTATATATATCCTATTGGTACATTTGCCTGTTTTTCAACAATGTTTACCCTCAAATCAGATAACAATTAAATTTATAAGTGATTTTAAGGATACGTGGATTTATTTGACACAAAGTAGTAAATAAAGGCAAATTAAATAAGTAAGGATGAAGTAAGATCAAACCACACGAGGAAGACAATTTAAGACTTAATGAGGTATTTGCCCTCGATCTGGGCTCGTAATAACAGGCACCGACAAACGAAAGCAGAAGAACTAATAAGAGAAAAAATAATGGTATATTGCCTTGGAATGTGTGTTATACCCCTCCCCCCCCCCCTTTTATGGATTATCATACCCTCTTTATATAGTAGATGAGTCCTACTTTAGGTACAATTCTATAAAAGGTAAAAAATTATTTTTCACTGACTGCCGGTTCTTTATCGGTACGTGCCGAGATTCCTGCCGTAATATCCGGCTGGTAAAGGATATTTCGATCTTCCGTTGGCTATGCTGACAATGTTTCTTCAAAATCATTTGGGGCTAGGACCGATTCCGGGATCATGGCCTCGATATTCTCGAAGGCAGACGTCCTATCTCTAGGTTCTAGCCCGGTAGGACTTGGAGTCGATCTTTAGTCCTTTATTGTCATGTCTTGAGTCTGGCTTACCATGTCGGAAGCTAGGATTCACCACAAGCTCGATTTCGATCGTATACAGATAGTCCCCTCATTTTTTCGAAGAGTAGACGACGAGAAACGACATGAGCTTCCGATTCTTACTTCGATACATCGTGATAGAAACGACAAAATAACCGAAACGTCTCGTCAGTCAAGTCTTGATGGCATTAAATGCATGTCAGCCGCCGGTCGGCCATTTCTGGATGCGAACCGTCGCTAAAATACTATAAATACCTCTTCGTTTGTTCATTTAAACTTCACATCCAAACCTTCTACCCTCGTATCCTTAAGATTTCAATACTTTCTAGCGCTTTCACTCCGGTTATCTGAGATCGTTTACAAGAACTCTTGTTTATCTTCATCTCAAGCCAACAAGTACAATCCTTCAACTTCCTATCTTTCTTCATTCTTCCTCCATTTTAAAGAAATGGCAAAGACTTCCAAAACCGTTCCCCAGAAAGAAACCCCTTCTACTTCGCGGTCGGTTGCTTAGGCCGAGGAGACTGTTTCACATACTGCCATAGATGAACCAGTACCGGAACCCCCTTTGAAAATGTTCATCCCCGGAGGATGATCGGTCAATGCCGATTTCAAGGTTGAAAAACCTTCCTCCATACAAAGCCGGTGTGAGGAGGTCTCGAGATATATCTGCTCGATCACTGAAGAAGTCCTCCCTATGGTCCGAAAAGACTGCAACTGGGTCGATAAGGACATAGTGATCCCTGAACCCGATGAAGCCATTAGCACCCATGTCGAGGGATACCAAAGTGTTTCCACTTATCCCTTCACATTGGGCCCGATGGACCCGGTCACCATAGATTTTTGTAAGAGGTACGAGGTATGCCTCGGTTAGATTCATCCTTCGCTCTGGAGGATTGTGATCCTCCTCCGGTTATTCGTGAGCAGAATCGATGGGTGCTCGTTCACTGTCGACTATCTTTTACGCTTGTACAATCCCCGAATCATTCGGGGTGGGGGGAGGGCTGATATAGCTCGCACGTTGGGCCAACAAAACCCCGTTCTCGAGTATTGATGAAGATCGGGATCGGGGATGGCAAGGCCATTTTGTCCGAGTGAGGACTTCGAATCTGATCCCAGCTGAGCGCATGCCATTCCCTAAGAAGTGGAATACACCATGTAAGTACAATTTTATTTTTCAAAAGTCAATTTTATGCTTATTCCCTTCTTTCTTATCGGTGTTTTGTGGTGGCGCAGCCATCGCTCGGGTCCCGAATGCTGTCTCTCGACTCAAGGAGTGGGTTGAGGGTATCGTATCACAGATTCCCTACTCCGAGCGCTCACGGAGAAAGCTCTCGAAGGGTCGTTGGGAGGCCCGTTCCCATGGTGAGACTCCTTTATTGAGTAGGTAATATTTGGATTCCTCTTTTATCATTAAGTCCTCACTCCCTTTATTTCTTTTTGCAGGTTTATCCAAGGATGCCGAACTGAGGCCTCCAGCCTCTAGCGAGGACCTACCTACCGAGTCCCCTGCTTCGAGATAGGCCGAAGGAAAGAAAAGAAAGAGGGCTCCGAGTTCCCCGAACTTGGAGAAAAAGAAAACAAGAAGAAGGCTGGTGCGCAAACCAAAAAACAACATCAGTGCCCGAGCACCACCTTCGGATTCGCTCTACCGGCTGAGAGACGAATTCGAAGAAGAAGAAGAATCCTTTGTCCTGATGGCCCACGTGTTGTCGCAGCTCAAAGGGCAAGGGGCCTCCGAACCAGAGAATCTCGAGATCGACCTGCCTCAAGCTAAGAAGGTCGATGAGGAGGCTGGGGCCGAGGCTTCCCGGGATGCGGGCAGTGCCCCAAAGGAAGCACTCCGTGTGATAGACATCACCGAATCACCCTCGTTTACTGAGTCCATGTATAACAAGGCCCAAATAGTGAAAGAGCATCCCAACAAGAGGGCCAGTGGAGCAGATGACCCCTTCCGCAATTTTTTGATGGCGTGGACTCCACTGCCACGGATGACATCACCGGATTAGGTGACTTAGAGGTACCAAAGAAGAGTCCATCTTCGGGAGCAAGCAGGTCTTCCTCGAGCCCGAAACTGATCAACTGGTTCCCAACTCCGAGTGTGGATCCTGACCGGAAGCGATCTGTTATCATCTCTGTTCCGGAGGATGCCCGGGTCCTCTCCGCCCCCGTAGGAGTGGCCAGCTACCTTCGGTTCCTGGTGATCGAGGAAGACCAAGCCAAGATGAACGAGGTAGATGTGTCCTACCTGTTCAATGAAGCACAATAGGCGCTGAACTGGGTAACATCAGATATCTCTCGATGACTTCAATTTCTTTTTTTGTACTCAGACTAATCCATAGATAATCCTAACATTTTTCTTTGTATTTGTAGGCCTCGGTACTTTATCATGAAACTTTCCTTCGGTATCAGGACGAGCTGAACCAGCTAGATGTCAAAGTCCGAGGGCTCACCGAGAAGAGAGACACATATAAACTCCTCAATGAGCAACGTAAAGGAGAGGCTAAGAGCCTTCAAGATGAGTTGGAGGTGGCTCGAAAGGAACATGCTGACCTGGTTGAACAGGTAAAATATTTGAAGTTAGTGACGATGAGCTAGACACGGTGACTAACAGTCAGAACCTGCAGGTCCAACAGAAGAATGATCGGATTGACCAACTCTGAGCTGAGATGGATGCAGTCAAGGTCGAAGTTGAAGAATGGAGAGGCAGGATGGACCGCCTGGCTTCGGAAAAGAAGACTGCTCGGGCGCAGTTGATCTTGGCAGAGGTCCAGCATTGGGCAACAAAGGAAAAGGCCAAGGTGCAGGCCTAAAAAATTGATGAGCCCCAGTCTCAGCTAAGCTCGGCCATCTCCGATCGAGAAACCCTTGCCTAGGAGCTCAAAACGGCCAAGTCGGTGTTTAAAGTGACCAAAAATGATGTAGACAAGATGGTGGCCCAGTATAAGGCTGAGGTCGAGGTAGCCCAGAACCGCTTAAGGGATATGGTCGAATACACGAAGTGGTAGTTCCGAAGGGAGGCCCTCGAGGAGGTTCACGCTCGAGGTTTTGATGTGTCAGCGGAGATCGCGACCGCTAAGGTGTTTGAGGCCGAGGCCAAGAAATTGGCGTACCCCGAGAATGAAGAAGACTCTGAGGGATCTGGCGGACTCGAGGACAGAGGAGACTCCGATGGTCCTGATGTCGAGGCGGACTCCGGTGGAGGCCAAGCCGTTTAAGTACTTTGTGTACTTTTCTTTGTCGAGGCCGTTTGGCCTTTTTAAATATTTCTTTGTTTTTGCACCTTTGTGCTTTTTGTTGAGGCCGTTTGGACTTTGTAAAGATATTTTTATATATATAATTCTCTTTTTCCCTCCGACAGTTTCTAGGCTTGCTTCTTTTCACTTTTTTCTTTATGATTGTGGAGATATCGAAATGCCTTAGCATGTAATATTTAGGTCTTTCTTGGAGGTTTGAACAAGCCTTTCTTTCGATATTATTTTTTTTACGATTTGTGGGGGCTTGGTATGATTGGAAGATTTCCCCAAAACACTTAGAACGTTTTAGATGATAATTTTGCCGAGGGTAGCCTTTTGAACCGGTTTAGAAATTTTGAAGGCCTTATTTTTTTTGTTACGGGTCTCGGACGTCTCCGAGCTATTTTAGTATGGCCGTAGCCTTTTTAGTTCGGGTATTGCCCAGTGGGCTTGTTACCCCGAGTTATCTGGACTTGCCCAAGATAACAGTCCCCGAATTGGGATGGCCGTAGCCTTTAAGGTTCAGGCACTGCCTAATAGGTCCTGTGCTCCTAGGCTCTGATAGCCCCGACCGTCCGAGTTTGTCTTGAGAGCGATCCTTTGAAGCCGGATAAAGGCGGCCCTTGGGCTCGATATCTTTAGGGGATCGAATGTAGGAAATTCTTTAAGAGAAAAGAAAGAAAAGAAATTATTTAAGGGACAAGATATTTATCCGCAAGGTAAAAACTTCTTTTTATTTCTGTACGTAATATGTATGGTTAGACATATGTACAAGTTTTGTGTCAGGGCTCGCGTACTCTATGTGGGCACGGTTCATTTGACTATTTGGCCCTTACAGTAAATCATATTGATCGAGCTGAAACCATTCGATTACAAAGTTTCTTTCTTTGCTAAAGTCATTATCCGAGGGTGATGCCCCCTAGTATTCGAGGCCGATCATAGAGAAGCCTCGAATACTGTTGTCGTGATCTTCGACACCAGTTCGTAGATGACCTTCAATTCTAAGTTAGCGCGATTTACTGTTGCCTCGTTAAAAACCTTGCCGGAAAACCCATTTGGGACAAAATCGGTTCAAGGGAAAAAGAGTGCAACGCGTGCTTTCAGGCCTAAAAACTGTGTCGTTCTTCGACGGTCACCTACAAGTGTTAGTTCAAAATGCAAATAAGTAAAAGGAATGAATGGGGTCGTACCTTAGCAGTAATATCGCTTCAAGTGAGTTATATTCCAGTTGTTCGGTAGTTGCCCACCATTCATTGTTCCGAGTTTGTATGATCCTTTTCCGGTTATCTCGATAATTTGATAAGACCTTCCCAGATCAGCCCCAACTTTCCTTCGTTAAGGTTACGGGTGCTTAGTGTAACCTTCCTTAACTCTAAGTCCCCAACATTGAAATATCGAAGATTGGCTCTTCGATTATAATACCTCTCGATCTGCTATTTTTGGGCGGCCAACCGAACAAGGGCGTCTTCACGCCATTCATCTATCAGATCCAGGCTCGTATTCATGGCTTCATCGTTTGGTTATTTTGTTGCATATCGAAACCTGAGTCTCGGTTCTACGACTTCAACCGAAATTAGAGCTTTGGCGCTGTAAACCAATGAGAACGGGGTGGCCCCGGTACTGGACTTCGAGGTAGTACGGTATGCCCATAGGACTTCGGGCAGGATTTCCTTCCATTTTCCTTTGGCGTCGGTCAACCTCTTTTTGAGATTTTGGAGTATGGTTTTGTTGGTGGATTCTGCTTGTCCATTCCCAATAGGGTGATAGGGTGTTGATAGGATCCTTTTGATCTAGTGGTCTTCGAGAAACTTGCTTACTTTGCTGCCGATGAACTGTTTTCCATTATCGCACACGATCTCGGCCGACATTCTGAACCGACATATGATATGGTCCCAAATGAAATCGATGACTTCCTTCTACCTGACCTTCTCATATGCCTAGGCTTCCACCCACTTAGAAAAATTGTCAGCCATAAATAATATAAATTGAGCCTTACTGGGTGCCCATGGAAGGGGGCCAACGATGTTAATCCCCTATGTCATGAACGACCAAGGTAACAAGACCGAGTGCAACAGCTCCCCGGCTCGATGAATCATCAAAGCATGCCTTTGACATTCATCACATTTTTGTACGAACTCCTTCACATCCTTTTCCATGTCAATCTGGTGACATTCATCACATTTTCGTACGAACCAATGATTCGACGCCTGAACGATTTCTGCAGGTGCCTTCATGAATTTCCCTCAGAACGTACTCGGTATCTCCCGGTCCTAGACATATCGCGAGTGGGCCATCGAATGTTCTTCTGAACAGGGTTCCGTCTTCGGACAGACTAAACCGGGGTGCCTTCGTACGTAGGGCCCTCGATTCATTTGGATCAGAGGCCAGTTTTCCGGTTTTTAGATATTCTATATATTTGTTTCTCCAGTCCCACGTTAGGCTCGTCGAGTTTATCTCGGCGTAGCCTTCTTCCACCACCGATCTTATGAGTTGTTCGACTATCCCCGAGTTGAACTCATCATCTTCAACTGACGACACCAAGTTAGCAAGGGCATCGGCCTCACTGTTTTGATCCCGAGGTACGTGTTGTAGAGTCCACTCCTTGAACCAGTGTAATGTTACCTACAACTTATCCAGGTACCTTTGCATTCGTTACTCTCTAACCTCGAACATCCCATTAACCTGATTTACTAGTTGCACTTAGCTTCGATCACCTCCGCCCCCAAGCTTTTGGCTAGTTCGAGACCTGCAATCATGGTTCCTAATAGATTGACTAACTACATTGTCTATTGGTGGTTTCAATTCGATGCTAAGTCCGAACCCTTTTGCGTGTAAGGCACCGTCCCTAAAGAGGTTCCAGATCCCCGAAAAAGTCCACGAGTTCAACAATAACTCTCTTTCGACCTTGCATATTAGGGCCGACGTAAAGTCGGCCACAAAGGCTGCCAAAATTTGAGATTTAATGGTGGTCAATGCCCGATATTCAATATCGTACCCGCTGATCTCCATGGCCCATTTGGCCAACTGTCCTGAGAGCTCGGTTTTATGCATTACATTTCTTAATGGGGAAGTAGTCACAACACATATAGGATGACATTGAAAATACAGTTTCAGCTTCCTAGAGGCTGACCTAACATAGCAATTTCTCCCGAATGGACCATATTTTAAGGAGTTTAGATACCTCATCCTTGATGAAAACATGTTTGACCTCGGACAGGGGTCTCCTCTTCTGCTTGACCGGGTGGAACTTCGGGTCCAGGCTTAGTTTGTGAGTGGTTATTTCTAGTGGGATCCCTGTCATATCAAGGTGGGACGAAGCAGAAAAATCTTCGTTAGCTATAAGAAGTTCAATGAGTGTTTTCTTGAGCTCGGGGCTTAAGCCCGTGCCTAGGTATACCTTTCGATCGGGCAAGTGTTCGATTAGTACGATTTGCTCCAGTTCCTTGACTGTTGATTTGGTAGCGTCGGAATCATTAGGGGCTATGAAGGATCTGGGAACTCTGTAGTTGTCGTCCTCGTCTACCCCTTGTTTTTTTGGTTCTGTCGGGGCTGGTACCGGTAATTGCTATTTGGCCTCGTCTTTGGCCACCGGGATCACCTCATCGACCGCGAATATTTCCTTGGCGGCCAGTTGTTCCCCATAAATTATTTTGATTCCTCCGGGTGTCGGGAATTTCAGCACCTTGTGCAGTGTTAAGGGTATTGCTCTCATGTTGTGAATCTATGGCCTCCCGAACAAAGCGTTGTATCTCATATCTCCTTTGATTACATAGAACTTGGCTTCCTGAATAGTTCTGGCGACGTTCACCGGTAATGTTATCTCCCTTTTAGTGCTCTCACATACCATGTTGAACCCGTTCAAGACTCGGACTGCATGTACGATCTGATCTTGTAGGCCGAGTTGTTCCACGACCCTTGATATGATGATGTTGGCTGAGCTACCTGGATCAATTAACACACGCTTAAATCGAGATTTATTAATGAGTACCGATATTACCAGTGAATCGTTGTGGGGCTGCACGATCCCTTCAGCGTCTTCATCATTGAAAGACAAGATTCCTTCCGGTACGTAATCCCGAGTCCATTTTTCCCTTGTGATGGATACCTTGGTGCGCTTTAGCATCGGTCCCTGGGTAATGTCGACCCCACTGATGATTATGTTAATGATGTGCTGAGGTTCCTCCTGCTCGGTGTGTTTATTAGAATCCCTGTTCCTGGAGTGGTTCTTGGCCCGATCACTCAGGAACACTTGGAGATGTCCGTCGTTGAACAGCCAGGCCACCTCATCTTTTAATTGTCAACATTCTTCTATTATGTGGCCATGAGTGCCGTGATATTTTTCACATTAGGTTAGGATACCTTTGGGCTGGATAGGACTGTATAGGTTGAGGCCATCTGGTATCTTTGATGCGTCCAATGGCAGATACGATAACGGCGACATCGATGTTAAAGTTGTACTCTGATAATCTTGGTGGTTCTTTAGGCCCGACGGGCCTGTCAAAGCTGCTTTTTCTCATGAGTCCCCAGTTGTTTTGACCTCGATCATTTCTCCTTTCATTTATTATAGAGTTCCGCCCAGACCCACAGCTTCTTCGGTCTCTATGGTACGGCTGATACCAATCCCTGTTTGATCTCGGTTCAGGATCGATGTCTCTCTTCACTTTGTTGATGGTTCTGATGGGATACACGGACTCAGAAGGGGCCCCAAGCTGATCATCTTCAACCCTAATGTTCGATTGATACCAATTATGGACATCGGCCCAAGTGATGACCGGATATTCTACCAAGTTTTGTATTAACTTTTTTGAAGCCAACGAGCTTCAAATGTTGAGTCCTTGGGTGTAAGCCTGAATGACCCAATCATCAGCGATCGGAGGCAGTTCCATCCATTACATTTGAAATCGGGACACGAACTCTCTGAGCATCTCATTATCATCTATTTTACTTTGAAAAGGTCTGACTTCCTGGCCTCGACCATGATAGCCCTGGCGTGTGCTTTTACGAAGGAATATGCAAGCATAGCGAACGAGTCAATGGAATTAGGAGGTAAGTTGTGATACCATATCATAGCTCCTTTTGACAGGGTCTCCCCGAACATTTCCAACAAGATAGACTCGATCTCATCATCCTCCAAGTCATTCCCTTTGATGGCACATGTATAGGAGATTACATACTCATTTGGGTCAGTCGTGTAGTTGTACTTAGGAATCTCGGGCATGCGGAACTTCTTAGGGATCGGCTTCGGAGCCGCGCTTGGAGGAAAAGGTTTTCGAATGAACTTCTTAGAATCTAGGCCTTTTAATATCGGATGTGCTCCTAGGATTTGGTGGACCTTGGAATTGTAGGTTTTTACCTTTTTATCATTAGCTTCGATTTTCTTCTCTCCCTATTCTACCCATTTTGTCAATTCCTCGAGCATCTTTATGATCTCGGGGTTGGTCCCCGATTCATTTTTAGTTGGCCTCTCTATGACAGGTTCGTTTCTGTGGGTGATGTTTTGGGATGTATTGGGTTAATTCTACTCGGTGCACGGCTTTGGTTCTGTAACTGTGCTATCGCCGCTTGTTGAGCCTGCAACATTTCGAAGATCATCCGCAAATTGATCCTGTCCCCTCCAAAGTCGTGGGTACTTCGGGCTGCTGATCGGGCTTCACCACAGACGCTATTTTCGGGGTCAGTAGGCAGATTTGCGTCTATGGCCATATGTGAGTTAGCGTCGATCGGGTAAGCGACCGGAATTCCGATGGGATCAACAGGTGGTACCTCGCCATTCCAACGGGAGTTTGACATTTTGAGCTTTAACCTGAAATTAGATATACTCCAAAGAACAAGCGTAAAGTAGTGTGTGTTATAGAAATTCGTATCACATAGCCACTATTATTCTTAGCCCCATGGTGGGCGCCAAGCTGTTTACCCTCAAATCGGATAACAATTAAATTTATAAGTGATTTTAAGGATATGCAGATTTATTTGACATAAAGCAGTAAATAAAGACAAATTAAATAAGTAAGGATGAAGTAAGATTAAACCACACGAGGAAGACAATTTAAGCCTTAATGAGGTATTTTCCCTCGATATGGGCTCATAACAACAAGCACTGACGAACGAAAGCAGAAAAACTAATAACAGAAAAAATAATGGTATATTGACTTGGAATGCATGGTACCCTCCCCCCCTTATGAATTACCAGACCCTCTTTATATAGTAGAGGAATCCTACTTTCGGTATAATTCTATAAAAGGTAATTTTTTTTATTCACTGACTGCCAGTTCATTTTCGGTACGTGCCGAGATTCTCGCCGTAATATCCGGCCGGTCACGGATATTTCGGTCTTTCGTTGGCTATGATGACAATATTTCTTCAAAATCGTTTGGGACTAGGACCGATTCCGAGATTATGGCCTCAATATTCTCGAAGGCAAGCGTGCTGTCTCCGAGTTCTAGCCCGGTAGGACTAGGGGTCAATCTTCAGTCCTTTATTGTCATGTCTCGAGCCTGGCTTACCATATCGGAGGCTAGGATGCACCACAAGCTCGATTTTGACCGTATACACAGTTATTGATGAAGTTGTCGGAGAAGTGTTCACCAAATTTTCAACAGCTGGCACATGTTTGGGAATGTTTACTCCAAGAAGAAGAAGAAAAATGTAGGGTTCACCAGAGTTTCAACTATCAGAATTGCTGCAACGAGGTTGGGGAATTTTTACTCCAAGAAGAAGAAGAAAAGATGGGGGAGGGAGATGATTTTCTTTTCTTGTTTTGTAAAAAAATGATATCTATTTTCTTCTTTTCAAAATACTTGTGTCATTCCATAATGTGTTTATTTTGTATGTCAGAGCGATTGTATTTTACGCTTGTGATATGTTGGACTCGAGTATCCACGAGTCATACTGATGATTATTGGCAAGTAGTGGAAGAGATATGAGGGCAGTTTGATCAGAGAGGTGTTGGGATGGATATGAGAAGATTCATATGGGCATTTGAGGACTGGAAATTTGCTTGTATAAATGGTGAGTAGGATGTATTGCTTGGTGCTTTTTGAACCAGGTATTTGCATTAGTTTTGTATGTGAAGGATAAGGCAAGAACGTTTGTCTCTCTCTCTCTGGCAATTCCCCTGCCCCACAGACAATTGTCCATTTTTGGTAAACAATACTACTGACTCATCACTATCATGGTAAAAGTATCTATTTGGTTATTGTGGACAACTCGAAGAAACTATGTATGTATTTCATCTTAAAATTAAACATTGACAAGTTTTTATTACCAATACTTAAAAGCTAATTGCAGTAAGTGTTTACACTAATATTCACCCCGTTCAATTTTAAATGGCAATATTTAGTTAGTATTATAAAGTTTAATATAACAAGAAGAATTTTTGACCCATAAGCTAAAAGTACATAATACAAAATATCAAAACTAACTCTTATTATTAACAATCAAATGAGAGATGAAAGGAGTTTATGCATGTTCCTTTATTTTTTTCTCTTCTAATAAAAAATCAGTTATTAAATAAGGTAGGATTCTTACTAGCCATAGTAATAAATAAATAAAAAGAGTTATAAGGTTCAATGCTATGAAAAGTACTATCGATTCGGGGGTCTATGACGCCAATTAGTTTATTTAGGTATTCGTTTATATGATTATTCTCATATACCATAAGTCTTCTATCGTTGCAAGCCCTTTCCATTCGGTAAGCTTTCTCTTTCACTCATATAACTTTCTGGTTTAGTTCATCGACTTAAAATACTGAATAAAAATAAAAATATATTAGTAGCATAACAAAAATGCCTTTCTCGTTCTTAATATTTTTTCTCGCAGCAATTATAACCTCTTGGCATAATTGATGACTACCTTTTCGAGGACGGTATCTTTTTGGTTAATATCAGCCCTGCTCATATGGACTTCAAAAATACTTTTCTGAAATCACTAATTAGGTTGATCCGACCAAGAAAGGCATAGAACTTCTGGGCATTACTGAGGCTGAGTATTATATGTTTATCTCACGATCCAAAATCTTACTAAGGTCGTGATGGAACCTAACCGTACCTCCTAGGTGAACCAACCATCATACTAATCTAAGAGCCATGATAAGGAATAATAATTCTCATGAAATATCATAAATCATCAATCAATCAATATTAGTGCGGACAACATTCAACCCTAGAAACTGGTAGTACGATATTATGAGTAACTACAATTGAATAATAAGACAACTGTTCATGATATAATACATTACTATTTGAAAACAACAATAATAACTAGATAAGAGAGAAGATAACTTCAAAGGTAGAAGCAAGGTAGCTCACCACGAAGACTCCAAGTATCAACCCAACACTAACTCCTGAGTCTCTCTTGTACCAAGAACAAAGTCTACAAAAAAATATAAAAAGTACAATAATTAAAGTTTACTCAGGAAGTATCAAGTTTAACCCAAAGTAGTAGTGAGATTTTGACAAAAGATACTCACGTCTTATAACCTGTACAATTCATAAGCATATACAATAATAGAGAAACTTCTAAGAAATTTTAGCCTCAGTTAAGCCCCAGATAGATCCAAATGATAAGATTCTAGTCTAGGATAAGCCAGTAGGGCTAGCACATATCCCAAAGGTATTCTCGCTACTCCAATGCTTCAGGTTGCATTGGTCCGCATGGTCAGTTTTATGGAGAGCATAGTCCAAGAAGGTCTACTTCATATGACACCAGCCACTTCTTAGGCCCGGGGAGGAACCCAGACTACCACCACTCGTACTCCGGAGAAGATGTCTCATGGATATCAGACCCTAGGAGTATTACCAGATGGGGTGGTTCAGCTTGTTATTACCGTGCAGCCTGAGGCTAGGATCGCGATGTCAGTTGAGGAGTTGAAGAGGATAGATAAGTTCCAGAAGTTGTTTCCTCCTCACTTCAGCAATGCACCATCAGAGGATGCTTTGGAGTTCTAGGATCGATGTTTTAAGATTATGGGCAATGTGGGACTAGTAGAGTCCAATGGATTTGATTTCACCATCTTTTAGATGCATGGTTTGGCAAGAGATAGTAGCAGACTTATGAGATGGGCAGACTAGTAGGATCACCTCCTCTTACTTGGGCTCAGTTTTCACAGCTTTTCTGGGAGAAGTTTATCCCCCTTACTCAGAGAGATGATTTGTAGTCAGTTTGAGCGCCTTCAGCATGGTAGTATGACAGTAACCCAGTATGAGACGAGATTTGTTGATTTGTCTCTCCATGCATTTATCCTAATCCCTACTAAGAGGGAGAAGGTGCAGAGGTTTATAGAGGGGCTTGCTTATGGTATCAGACTTTAGATGGCTAGAGACACCGAGACTGAGACTTCTTCACTTAGGTAGTGGAGATTTCTATGAGGATTGAGCGCATTCAAGGCCAACAGAGAGAGGCAAAACGTGATAAGATGCCTTGTCATTTTGGTATTTTCTATGGTGCCTCGTTTGGTGGCAAGGGTCATTTTGGTAAAGGTCATGCTGTTCGACCAATACAGTTAGTACTTCATATTTCACATAGTACACCAGGTGGCAATGGTTCTTATGGACCTCATTCCGAGAAGCCAACATTCAGTTTACCTCCAACTCCCATTAGTGAACTCTGATTTAGAGGTACCGTGGTTGTTATTTGGGTTGTTAGGGTCACTTTAAGGTTTAGCAGCCACATCATCAGAGGGGTTTCTATGTGTGTGAGGATTTGAGGCACATCACGAGGTATTGTCCCAAGTCACAGAGTAGTATACTATAGTAGGGTTCTCGTGGAGTCATGTGATGCAGTTATTATAGGTATTATATCAGTCTATCCTAGAGATGCTTTGGTGTTGTTTGATCCAGGTTCGATAAATTCGTATGTGCCTTCATATTTTGCATCGCACTTGAGCATGCCTCGTGATTATCTAGATATTCCTATTTCTGTGTCTGCAACTGTTGTGGATTTTATAGTAGTTGATTGGGTGTATCGGTCTTGTGTTGTTACTATCAATGGTTTTAATACTATAGTTGATCTCTTGTTGTTGGATATGGTGGATCTTAAGGTTATTCTTAATATGGGTTGGTTTTCCCCATATCACGCTATCTTGGATTGCCATGTTAAGACTGTGACTTTAGCTATGCTGGGTTATATAGAATAGAATGGAGAGGCACCCTTGGCCATTCTACGAGTAGGATGGTCTCATTTTTGAAGGCTCGGCATATGGTTGAGAATGTATGTTTATTATGCTTGGCATACATTCGAGATGCTAGTGCAGGGTTCTTTGTACAAATTCAATACCAGTTGTAAGGGAGTTCCCAGAGGTGTTCCCTGCAGATGTACTAGGCATGCTACTCAGTAAGGATATTGATTTTTACATTGACTTGGTTCTAAGCATGCAACCCATTTCTATTCCTCTATACCGTATGGCTCCAGCTGAGTTGAAGAAATTGAAGGAGCAGTTGCAAGATTTGCTTTATAAGGGATTCATTTGACCAAGTGTTTCTCCTTGGGGTGCGCTGTAATGACCGGCCAATCATTTTGTGTATTTGAGCCTTGTTTCCCCCTTTGATCACGTATGTGTATTTGTTGTTATGCGACTTGCGGGGATGGTAGGTTTGGTATCGGGAAGGTTTTGGGTTGATTTGGAACACGTGGTTCTTAGTTTGGAAGCTTAGGTTGGAAGAGTTGACCAAGGTTTGACTTTGTGATAACGACCCTAGAATGGTGTTTCGATAGTCCCGTTAGGTTTGTAAAGTAATTTTGGACTTAGGCCTATGCCCGGAATTTAATTTGGAGGTTCCTAGGAAGAATTGGCTTTTTTTGCCGAAAGTTGGCAATTTGAAGATTTAGAAATTTCTTAAGTTTGATCATAGGTTGACTTTGTGGCTAGCAGGTTCAAATTTTGGTTTCGAGACATTTAATATATCTATTTTGTCATTTGGAACTTGTGTGCAAAGTTTGATATCATTCCGAGTTGGTTTAATAGGAATCAGACGCTTAGTTGTAATTTTAGAAGTTCTTGTGTCTTCATTGTGATTTCGATGCGTTTTGGTGTTTGATTTATAGTTATGGATGTTATGTTTGTGTTTTGAGTTCGCGAGCGAGTTAGTATGATGTTTCTAGACTTGTGTGGAGCCCCGAGGGCTCTGGTGAGTTTTGGACATGTTTCGGTATGTTTTGAACTGTTTCAGTGTTACTGGTGTACTGGTGCTACAGTTCTCACAAATACAAGCACCAGTTTGCATTTGGGATTATCACATTTGCGAAGAACCTTTCATAATTGTGGAGTGAGCAGGGGGTGTCAGGTGTCACGCCCCAAAACTGAGGAGCGCGACCGATGCTCAACCGAGTGAACCCGACCGGGCAAGCTTGTTAGATTTCCTTCTACCCAAACTCATCCACGAGTGGAGATAATACATATTTTCATTAATTAGACAAAAACGTGATCATGTCTACAATACCAATTCATTACAAATAGTTTTCATCATTTTTAAAGTCTCAAATGGGACAAGTAATACAACTACAACATAACATAGTTTGTCTTTTCCAGCACTAATACACAACCCATACTATGTCTACAGAGCCTTTATTGATAAATAAGAGTACAATGATAATGCCGGCAACAAGGCCCCGACTATACCTCAAACAGAATACACAAAGAACAAAAGATACATGACCCCAGGATGAAGTGGGGCTCACCAAGTCAGCTTGGAAGAAGGTGTACTGCTATCACTGATCAATACCTCCTGCTGTGGAATCACATGCATCCATTTAAAGATGTAGCGCCCCCTGCAAAAGGGATATTAGTACCGTCGAATAGCACTAGTATGAAAATCAAACACCAATTTAAGAATTTAGAAATACAATATGAATATGATGAATCAAGGCGACAATAGAATAATATTGGTTGTTGTTATGTGCGGCATAAGGGTGGCATCTCAATGTTGTTGATTGTGCGGAGTGGTACAGGAGGCTATTGTGTTATTATCCGAGCAGAGCGATAAAGGTGGCTATTATGCGGAGTGATAAGGGTGGCTAATGATATTGTCAGGGCTGAGTGATATGGGTGGCTATCAGAGAGATAAGGGTGGCAATGTCAGGGATGATGTGTGATAGCCTGTGGCATTATGTTGATGATATTCGTGTGATGATATGATTTTCCTTATGTATGTCATACACCTTACGTGACTTGTTATGTTGCTTCAATGATGCTGCTCGATGTCTTTGATATTACTTGTTGATTTGAGCTGTACTAGTAGACTCGCACAAGTATTCTTGTATTATCTACTTCATGGTGATAGCGAGTTTGTGACTATGCCGGGCGGATTGTGATTGTGAGCCTGTGACCATGCCAAGCAGAATGGAATATTTGCACGTGAGTTGTCTGCACGATTGTGATTAGACATATGGGCACAAGGTGCCGTGAGCATATGATTTGTGGTTTAAGACGTGTGACTTATGATTATGAGATGAGGTATTTCGGAGGAATTTTGTTGCGAAACATGTGTTAGAATGACTTGATTAATTAGTTGTCATTTGTGTTCCTTATTTGGTTTCAATGGTACTTTCATGGTGTTCTTATTACTTTACTGTTTATATCAAATGTTGATTCTTGTTGTCATTTACTGATTCCTGCTTTTCATTTTTAGCGTTATACTTCTATACTGCACAAGTTATTTTGACAAGTAGGTGTCTTAACTTGTACCTCGTCACTACTCCACCGAGGTTAGTCTTGATACTTACTAGGTACCCACCGTGGTGTACTCATACTATACTTCTGCACATTTTTGTGTAGATCTAGGTATTGGAGATATCGGACTAAGGCAGAGTTAGCTTATTGATCATGAGGATTCCAGGTAATGTTGCTTGGTCGTCGCAGTCCCTTGGAGTCCTTTCCTTTCATTGTACTGTCAGCTTGTTATTTGAACAAGTATTGTATTTTGATCTTTGAGATCTTTCCATGTATTCAGATATAGTTCGTGACTCTTTATTACCTAGTCTTGGGAGGTTGTAGTGATTATTGCCGCACAGTCTTATTTTTACATTTATTTCGGTATTTTGTATAATTCTCTGATTTAGATATCATTGTTAATTTGGCTTGATTCTGGTAAGTAATCGGCTTACCTAGTCTTAGAGACTAGGTGCCATCACGATGCATTAGGCATGATTTTGGGTCATGACATCTATGTTCATTTGGGGTTATATGACTTGTCGGCGTGTTTGATGTTACACCCCATATTTTCGTACGTAAAGGTACGCCATAAGTAAGTTGATATAAGCTCGGAAATGAGATGTTACATCCGTACGTTAAAATTTCGTCGTATAGATAACCGTCTAAACCAGAGAAAGCTTATTAAGATCTATACATGACATTTATAGGATTTAAGATAAGATCCTCTATAACCATCTTCACACAAAGTGTCCCTGCCGCCTCATCCGATGTATGCAGGTGGAAGTGTAAGTACAATACCACAACTCTACCCAAGCGGCTCCACCGCCTCACCCCAATGTATGCGTGTGGATATATAATCATAGTACCAAGAACCTACACAAAGCAGCTATGCCGCCTCACCCCAATATATGTGGGTGAGAATGCATCAACGATACCAATACCAACACAAAACGGCTATGCCTCCTCACCCCAATATATATATGTGGGTGGTGGTGCCACAACAATGTATTTTTTAGACTTCTTATGTAATCAATGTAGAGCTTATGACTCACTATTATCGGATTTTAGGATGAGGACTATTGTATCTTTGTTTGGCTGTGTTATGACATTTCTCAATTTTAATTTTAGTTTTTACGTTGTTATATTCTGGTTGATATCGTTATGTGATAGGATTACCTAGTCTTAGGCACGACCCTTATGGTGGGATTTTGGGTCGTGACAAGTTGGTATCAGAGCTCTAGGGTCATAGGTTCTACGAGTCATAAGCAACTTCAGTAGAGTCTTGTGGATCGGTACGGAGACGTTTGTACTTATCTTTAAGAGGCTACATAACCATTAGGAAGTTCCACTTCTTTAATTCCTTATCGTGCATATTTATTGATTTCTGTTTGAGCCTTTGCCTTTCTATTCTCTCATTGATGGTGATGACACTATCTTCAGTTACTGATGATGCTGCCCCCAGGGCCGGTGCTGCTAGAGGCCAGGGCAGAAGCAGAGGAGGGGCCCGTGCCGTAGCGAGGGGCCGTTCTAGGGACGTGATAAGTGTAGATTTTAACCACTTATTAGTACCTTCTTGCTTTAGTTTTAGTCCCAAAGTGTTGATTTATGTTTCCAAAACTAATAAAAGTGTGCAAATTGCAGGAATGTTGGAGAATTGGACTCTAATGAAGAAATCTAACTCAAAAAGGAGTGTTCCGGCTCATAAGGCAAGAAGGAGTGCAACGTGCCAAAAGTACGGCCCGCAAAAGTATTCTTGCGGCCGCAGAAGAAAGCGCGGACCACAAAATTCTCTCTACGGTTACAGATCTGGTGTTGAAGCTCAGAAGTTTATTGAAGAAAAGTGCGAACCGCACACAATTTGAGCGGCCACAAAACATGGTCGCACTGTCAAAAATTCCAAAAGTTCAGAGAGTGTGCAAAACGACCAAGAGTGAAGCCTTGCCAGAAGTGCGGACTGCACATGCAATTGTGCAGCCGCAGAAGTTGAAGTGCAGCCACAGTTCAAATTGTGCGGCCGCAGAATCCCTCAACCTGCAGACTAGAGCAAAGTGCAGACTGTACATGGAATTGTGCAGCTGCAGAACCTCCTGGAGGGCATTTTTGTCAGCGAATTTTGGGCCACTATAAATAGATGAGAATAACTTTTTAGGTCAAGTTTGGTAGTTTGTTGAGCTGTAGCTGTTGTAGTTTACCACTTTTGGTAACTTGTGACAAATTTGGGCTAAAAACATATTAATTTTATCATTTTAATTTTTTATTATGGCTTTAATTAGTGTTTCTTCTTTATTTTCATCCATTTCTACTATGAGTAGCTAGATATTTTCTAGGGTTGTGACTAAACCCTAGTGTGTAAACCTTATGGGTAATTAATCTAATACTTGTTTATGATTGTGTGTTTGTTACTTAGCCTTGTTCATTCTTTTATTTTAGAATTAATGGTTGCAAACATTAATTTATGGCTTTTTGATTCGGTCTTTACTTGAGAAAGAGGGACCTAGTCTAGGAAAAATTGGCTAACAAGAAATTGGGCTAGTTAAGGTTTTGACTAGCCTAATTAAAGGGTTTGAACTAGAGATAGGGAAAACCCGACTTGACTTCATTTCAACTATTTGGCTTGATACCCATTTGGGCTTGAGAAAGCCAAATTGGGCAAAATCACTCTATGATCGAGAGGTATTGAGTGAGTAACTTAGAGTTGAGAGCTATAATACACCCTGATCACTAAAACAAATGTTAACACAATTAACTCATTAGGCTAACACCTAGGTGAAAGTTACATCCTAGGCCTTTTACCTATTTGAAATCAACCAAAAACAATCTCTAGTTTCATTTCTCTAGTAAATCATTGATTAGTATAGATTGTAGAAGAAATTTACAAAAACATCTTGTTTGGAAGCATATTTAAGCTACTTATTCTACACTTATCAAGTGTACAGTCTAACACTCACATTTAGCTCCTTGAGAAAATCGACCCCGACTCATAGTTGAGTACTATTCTTCCAACGACCTCTTTAACTCATTATTGAGTGTTGATTGGGAGTGGATCAATTTTTGGTACCATTGCTGGGGAGTTATAACGGTGTTAGCTATATATTTGAGTGTGTTTTTGGAATATCTTCTTTCCCTTCCCTGTTACTAACTTGTTTAAGAAATCATAGGTACAAACATGGCGAACAATGAGCTCAAAAATATGCCTTTGGGGGACTTGGATGGCGAGGAGGAACAACTCGATGAGGTACCTCAAGTGCTACAAGCTAATCGGCGAGGACAGGTACCACAAGACAACGTGCCTGTTCCACACCCACCTCCACCATACCACCACAAGCAGCTCAATACCGGATATTGCCAACGAAGGTTATGCTAGTGCAATAATCCCTCTCCATATTAGGGCAGACAACTTTCAAGTCACCAACGTGATGCTCATTTTACTTAAGCAATGAGGCTTCTTTACCGGTGCACCAACCCAAAATTCTTACAAATATTTGAAGGGCTTTATAGATACATGTTGGGGGAGCAAGCAAACTAATGTTTTCGAGGATGCATTAAGGCTAATGCTTTTTCCCTTCTCTCTATGGGGGAAAGCTTTAGATTGGTTGGAACGTTTGCCGAACCATTCAATACACACTTGGGATGAGTTAGTGGCCAAGTTCATTGCTAAGTGTTTCTCTCCCGGGAACATGGCTACATTTCAGGATGACATCTTGGCATTCAAACAAGAACCGGGCCACTACTCGAAATTTGGGAGCGCTATAGAACAATGGTTAAGAAATGTCCCAATAAGGATATGACGGAAAACATGTTGCAACAGACCTTTTATCGTGGGATTAACACAACCAACCAATGTGTAGTAAATTAACTAGTCGGTGGGAACTTTATGACCACGCCTTATGCGGAGGCGTGTGGCATTCTAGATGAGATGGAGGAGACGTCATCGGCTTGGCAATCCTAGGCCAATGTCCCATAAGGTGATCCGAATATGACAGGTCGAGAGTCCTCCAAGTAGGCTATCAGCCCAGTAGAAGGTGTTGATGCGCTTCATTTGCTTCGGAGTTGCTATGTGGTCAGTATGATTAAGATATGTATTGATTGGTATGGCGGGGCTCTGTCCCGACCTTTATGATAATTATCTATTCTTGGAGGCTTGTAGACAGATATCATGTATATGAAAGAATGTATGGCCTTATCGGCCTATGTTCAATGTACGAGTGATCACTTTTGTCTTATATGCAGTATGTCTTATGTATAAGTTGGTATTACATGTTTTATTCTAGTTATCTCACAACAGCCTTTCCGTCTCATTTTCCTATGATAGCATGATACGAAAAGATACGTTATATGGGTACCCAGTTGAGTAAGGTACCGGGTGCTCGTCGCGGCCCATTGGTTTGGGCCGTTACAAAAGTAATATCAGAGCAGTTCCGTCCTAGGGAGTCTACAAACTGTGTCTAGTAGATTCTTGTTTATGGGTGTGTTGTGCACCACACTTATAAGCAGGAGGCTACATGGCATTTAGGACTGTCACTCTTTCTTCTTACTTTAGATCATGTGGTAGAGCTCAGTTGTAAGAACTCAATTTCCTAAACTCTATCTTATTCATAATACAACGATACCTACATTCAGAAAGATAGTTGGTAAAAGATTGCATTTGGATGTGGAAGAGTTGAGTCAGAGGAACTCGATTTTGCATAATTCTTATGATGAGTAAATGTGAGGTCTTCAGCAGAACATGTGTGTACTAAGACGTGTAAGCTTCTTGATAAGGATCCCTAAGGCAAGAATATCTATCCACTCATTTGGTAAAAAGGAATAAAAGAATCGGAAGGTAGACACAAGTCTCAGCAAGTAAAAGAAGCAAGATGAAGAAGGGTACGAGGTACCCATCTAGTGAAGATTATCATTATTTACCATTCAGGAAGGGAGATATAAGCATTTTGAGTTACCTTCAACAATAACAGATGTATGTACAATCGGCCACACCCATCTCAGTTATGCCCTATGGGAGCTGACAGATATGGTTTAAGAGAAGGACGGGATATCAGGATCCGACTGGGGTTAGAGTAACCCAAAAGGATGGATGGATTGTTTGCGTCACTTGACATTTCCGAAGGATATTGCAAATGTGCTAATAGATCTCCTTGTGAGACACCCACATGGTGCACTCTAGAATAGTATAGCTAGATATGAATACTATAATGTTCAAAGATAGGCACTGGAAACCTGGAAGGGATAAATATTACCTTAGAGTGGCACCCGTCCCTAGTAGAGTGAGGATGTTAGGCAACCCGAAGAGCTAGGGGATGGGGCAAGGGGAGCTAAAAGAATATCTTGTTGAAGTTTTTAGAATAAAGTAATAGATAGAAATATTTGCAGGGAAATAAGAAGAGAGATAATGAAGCATTATGAGTAAGATGTGATACATGAATGACAACGGTAGATCAAAAAACAATGATGACAGTATTACAGAGTCTATAGTCAAGTGAAGGAAAAGATGAGAGGTGACAGGCCGTGAGACAACAAAAGAGTGTAGGCCATAAAGTCATATCCTCATTTCGAGAAATAAGTTCGTGACTCTAACATGATTACCAAAAGGAAAAGTTAGACCCCAGAATAATAGAAATCGGTATGGATTGGTGATCAAGATAAACTAAACATGAATTATGGACTGAGTGATTTGATAATAGTCGGCATCATGAGAAATTCAGAGATTGCGTTCCAATGATAATAAAATAGACGACAGAAGAATAACCCTTAAAGGTCATTCAGCAAAACGCTTCCCTAATGCAAGGAATGTGAGCAAAATTAATCTTAAGGGACTATGTGTGCCAGTTACACTAAGTGTCACCCCTGTGAGTAAGTGGTTTTGTTATCTTTGGTATAGAAGGATTGCCGCAAGGAGAGTAAGGGTCATCGATGATGATGCCAAAGATGAAGAGGTAAAACATCTATAGGTAGATCATCATAGCTCTAAATCTTACTACTCCCCAAAAGGGGGGAATATGGACTATTGTGGCATTAAGTCAAAATTATGTGGTTCTAGTAACTATGGAATAGTAAAGGAAGAATGCGATAAAAATGAGAAAAGGGATGAGATTGCACCGATTCAAATCCTATAGATATGCTACGATTCCAGAATATTATGCAAACACGATGTCTAGAAGAGGAAGTAAGGGTTCCTGCCCGAGATGTTATTGATAGATATTGAGCCAATGCGAGATGTAAGATAAGACAAAGGAAATAACCCAAGAAAGATTATGCAGAATATTGATATGAGAATGGGCCAACGAGTAGTCAGTAGTTGATTCAGGAAGAGCCTAGTTATGGCTAGACAAGAGGATACAGACAAATCAGCAGATCGTGCAAGATTAACATAGTGAACCCCAACATAGTTAATTCAGTCTCGTAGATAATGATATCGTGATCCTTGAGAAATATTCTGATAGGAGTTGGGGTAGTTAAAGGTACCGTATGAATGTTACGGAAATAAAAGAGAGTGCCACTAGAAGAAAGTCAAAATATCAGTTCAGAAGAAACCCTACAAGAACAAAGACGTGGAGGTAACTAAGGATAGTTATAGGCAAGGAAGAACATCAAAAATTATGTCGAGTATACGATGTGATAAGCTCGCGGGTTTACAGGAGTCAGATGGTCCTCCCTAGGTACTACAATGAAAGACTAGGTGAGAAAATAAGGAAGGAGGCTTCAACCTAAACATAGTAACTTGAAAAAGAAATGGTCAGGTAAAAATAGTCTCACTACAACATTGTATGCACTCCACAAGAAAGTGGCACCTACTGTGGCTAGTGAACGGAAAGAAAAATCAAAAGTAATAATCGAGATCATATGAGTTGCATGAAAACTCTGGCATGCGCGGAAACTAAGATAAGCTAAGTATGCACGCAACAAAGGGCAGAAAGACCAGGAAAGGTTATAGCTTATGTTTAAAGAAAGCTGAGAAGGAACGAAAGGAATTATTCGATCAATGATCCAAAGTTAGTTACGTTATGAATGCACTTAACATTTCAGAATATTATCCATGAAGCATATATATTGACATTCATACAAACGTAGAAAACTTCGGTATAAGTTGAAAAAAAGAATTGAGTCCAGGTCATAGACAAAGGATTGAATCAGTAGAAGATTGTATCATGGATATTCCATAATGCCTATGAAAGGCTAAAGTAATAACTAATACCATAAGCCACATATCGGAAGATAGCTTAAGCCTACATACAGACTGATCAGAGGGAAGAGGGAACTAAAGAGTTACATCAACCAAGTAAATCAGGAGTCTGATTATTGGCCCCAAACAATTATAGAAATCGTGATAGAACATTGCAGAATCATCCTTAATATCATAGGCACAAGAAAGATAGTAGAACAACCATATTCTATAACAGCCATATGATAGAGCCAGTTAGAAAGAGTACCAGCCTCATAAGAAGTCAATATGAAGCTCCCACCGGATTGTGTATGCACCAAAAGTGCAAGTATTATAATAGAGCTTCAAGTTGTGGATGTGAATCATACCTATATGGAATGGAGGTCTTGAAAGAGATAGAAGATGTGATGCGAGATTGTAAGGTAAGTAAGGTAAAGGTGAACAACGTACGAGATACTCAAATACAGAAGGTTGCGAATAAATTATACTGCAGATAGAAGGTTAGAAGCGCTGGGATTCAGTATCCAAGAATGGTAGCGGCGTCATCAGTGGCATATCTTCCAACCTATGGTTTCTAGCTATAGAGAGGTCTAGTTAAGAGAGTAAAGAAGAGTTTTAAATGATGTGATGTACCGCTTGATGTTCCAGAATAACGCAAGGAAATCTATGGTGCAAGCAAATTGAAAGAAGGTCGCAAATAATATAAATAGATATGTGTAGGTCTCAAGCTAAAGTATGGTAAAGCGACAATATTTTAGGAAGATAGGAGTAAGGATAAGAAATGATGAGTGAGAAGGTGACGAGAATGGATAAGTTCTCGGGATTAAGTCCATGAAAACAAGAGAGCTGATGGGTTCTTTAAGTTATAGAAAGCTTAGTATAACCTGAATGAACACAAAGGAGTGCAAAACTAATAGCATTTAGAAGAGGTAGAATGCTGCCCTGGTAGTAGAATGAGGGTGTAATTGTGAGAGATAAAGGATGACGTCTGAGTCTTCGATTGCGTAATGATTTGATTTCATGAATTGTATAGGATTAAAATACCCACATAAGGTGAATCACATTAGGATGCTATTAAATACAATTATGGAAGCATGGTATCACCCCAGATGGATCAATCTAATCATTTCAGATGTTCTCCGATGAGACGTTAGCCTTATTGATTGCGTAAGAAGTTTCAAGTTATCAGTGGTAGATTGTAAATCATCAATGGATGGATAAAAGTTACAAAGTGTGAGATGAGATAAGGCCATCAGTATTAAGATGAACAATAATGAAGAAGCGTTAAAAGACTTAGCATTTATGCATATAGGATAAGCAACGAGAGTAACCTGAAGTTTTGTAGCAGACCTCAGTAATGATGAATCGAAGTAAGAGTTATGGTATAGTATGGCCTATTTAGATGTAGTAAAGCTAATGACGCCCAGAGGGACAGCTTGTCATAATTCTATATAAGTTCACAAAGTGAGGCCTAGAGATTGGCTAAAAGATGGAGGAAAAAGAAGAGAGGAGTCGCATAGGCGCACTTACAAGGTCAGAGTCGTAGTAGCAACAGTTACGATATTGGAAGGATTCCGACCACAAGTCATGGTGTGGAAAAGAGGCCTAATGGGGTGAATGCCCTGACCTTTGGATTTATTCACAGAACAGTTGCCTAAATGGCAAGGAGAGTATTAAAGTATTCGCAAGAGCTATGGGTTATGAGAATGATAAATGCATCAGTCAACATTCGAGAATGAATATTCCAAAGGGGGAATGATGGTATACCCCATATTTTTGTACGTGAAAATACGCTATAAGTAAATTGATATAAACTCGGAAATGAGATGTTACATCTCGCATTTTCGTACGTTAAAGATCCGTCATAAGTTAATCGACATAAGCTCATGAATGAGATTATTTAGAGGTTATAAGTATTATGCTATTTTAAATAAGTGATAGGTAATTCGTGAAGGTGAGAGAGTAAGTAAATCGAAAAAAATGAGTTTCGTCGAAATTTGTCATTTTGAGATAAAATACGGTACGAGCTATAACACCCGGTATTTATGGACTTGTACCATACAAGGTACCACAAGACCATGATAGTAAGGTGTACAAAGTGTATTAAAAGTGAGTAGTATTTTAAGTAATTTGAGATAATTCCTAATTATGTAGATAATTGGGTAATTATTGGTTGATGGAAATTAACAAATTAATTAAGGAATTAAGTGGATAATTGTTCGATAAGGATTTAACCCCCAACGTGGCAGCAACACAAGATCAACTAAGTGACTCTTAAGTCACATTGCAAGGTGGCACATTTAAAGAATTTAGTGGCTTAGTCATTACAAAGAGGTGGGGCCCACACCCACTTAGTAAAAGACTTCTCAAAAAAAAAAATGATGCTTGAATCTAGACACAAGGTAACATATGAAGTTCATAACCTTGATAGATCTTCTAATCTTATTAAAATTGGGATGCTAAGACTTCCTAAGTAAAGAATGGAGCTCAACAATTCACAAAGTGAGATACGTAATGCTTTCTAAGTAAGGGATGGAATTCTCAGAAGGAATTCTTATGAACTCTTACAAGATGCAACGTGAATTACAAAATCTAATGGAGAACGGTATAATCTTTCTCAAGAATATCACATGGATTTTTTCCTACTTCGATCCGCCGTTACATGTTTTGTCGCAATTAATGTGTGTTAGAGGGATTATCAAGAGAATCGGCTCAGGTATGTTAAGGTTATCCCTTCTTTCTTTTTGGCATGATCCAAATAATACAAACGAAACGAGCAGAACACGCAAATTCCATAAATGACTCTATTCATAGAAATCTATTATTCTATCATCTGTTCATGGGTCTCAAAAAATACGTAAGTTGATAAAGTTTATTTTATGATATTAATCAGAGGCATAATGGTCTTATGACGTACCGAGAGACTTTATTAACGTATTTCATATGCATTTCATGCATTTAAATATGCACATTGACCCATGACCAGATGGCATTATATACGCGTATATATGTATATTATATGTATATGGGATATGGGAAAAGGTTACGATGTTATGTACGCACCACAACCTGATCAGCTGGTATACGTTGATGATTTGCCCAGAGTGACTGAGATGCTATGATGGGATGCCCTTAGAGGCATGATGATGTTATGAATGCATATACCTATGCATGGTATGACATTTATATGCATATGCATGACATTGTAAATATTAAATGATTTACAGAGCTATTCAGACTTACATGTCGAGTCCATTACTCCATGTTTCTCTCATGACTTTTATGTACTGATGTTCATTTCTTACATACTCGGTACATTATTTGTACTGACATCCCTTTTGCCTGGGAACGTTGCGTTTCATACCCGCAGGTCCCGATAGACAGGTCGAGAGTCCTCCAAGTAGGCTATCAGCTGAGCAGAAGGTGTTGGTGTGCTCCATTTGCTCCGGAGTTGCTATTTGGTTAGTATGATTAAGATATGTATTGATTGGTATGGCAGGCTCTATCCCGACCTTTATGAAAATTATGTATTCTTAGAGGCTTGTAGACAGATTATGTATAAGTTGGTATTACATGTTTTATTCTAGTTATCTCACGGCAGCCTTTCCGTATCATTTTCCTATGATAGCATGATACGAAAAGATAAGTTATATTGGTACCCGGTTGAGTAAGGTACCGGGTGGCCGTCGCGACCCATCGGTTTGGATCGTGACAGGTGAGTCTCTACAAGTGTTTTGTGGCAATACTCTTTGGTTTGGTAACCTGCGTGGCTTGGTTGAGTTAGAGAGATTCAGTTCTGTTGGGTTAGTTATGCGCAAATGGGTTTCGGAGAGTCTTTATGGTTTCTACCATGGTTCGGGATGGATATTTCCTACTGGCGAGAGGAGTGTGTTGCGTATTGTGATTTTCTCCTGGGTAAGATCAAATGGAAGGTTTCCGACTGACCGAGTATGTATTCTGCTTATGTCTCAGAGTTGATTATGAAATTCTCGTACTTTTCATATGATGGCATGATAGATGCAGTGTATTGTGCGTGATTGAGATCTGCATGTGCAAGGTCATGGTTCAGTTTTAAGGGAAGGTCATGAATTCTTAGACAACAAGGACGGTTTCAGATGACTAGATGAATGATATTACCACCTGGTATTGCCTGAGGAGAGTGTACCTTCAGAAGGCACAATAAGTTTTGACTTACGGATGCTTCATTGGTATTGCGGTACTCGCCTGGTTGATCAACTGCTGATATTCAGATTGTTTCTATGTGGCACGAAAGAATTATAGAAGTACTTCTCGTGGGATGATCGTGCATTAAAGAGGTGTTAGACATTCGAGTACTGTAGTTGGCTGAGGAGCGGCTTCGTACAGCAAAGTCCAGACATAGGTGTTATGCTGATAGGAAGGCTCGTGATATTCATGGTGGGTGAGAGGTTTCTGTCACACCCCTTTTTTACTCCCAAACGATATGTGTTATTATATCCCGTACCTTAATATTAGGATAAGTCGTAGTAATCTATATGAGCTTGAAGGGATTAAGATCATTCATGAGGTTATAGAGGATTTATGACTATGTTATTATATGACCCCGTAAGTTTAACAACCTTGATATCGTTAGATATTATATTAGTGTGGTATTTTTTTTTAAGTGGAGTATTTTAGTAAAAGTTTTATAAGTATAATTTTGGGATAGTTACCATTATTACTATTTTCGGATATGGTAAATTATACTCATAATATAAGGAAGTTTATGAGATTTTTCTCGCACAAGAAAAGAAGGTTATCTTTTTACTATTTTAAGAATTAAGCGTACGGAAAGTTTTACTCTTTATATGAGATTAGGAAAATTAAAAGATGAGAAAATATATGTATTTTTACATGGATGTTTTAATGAAATAATGGTGTATGTATTGATTTTATATGGTACCACATGACCATGATATTAAAATGTATAAAGTGTGTTAAAAGTGAGTAGTATTTTAAGTAATTTGAGATAATTCTTAATTATGTGGATAATTGGATAATTATTGGTTAATGAGAGATTAACTAGTTAATTAATAATTAGTGGATTATTAATTATGATCTTGGATAAATCCTAAAAGACCTTAACGTGGCAGCCCCATATGGTCCGTTAAATGACTCATACACTATGAAGCATGGTGTCATATTGTTAGGACATAAGAAAGTTGCATCTCAGTTATTTCCTCATTTCTTTATAGATTTTTATAACAAGACTTAAGATTAAAGTTTGCAAATCTTTTCAATTGCTAGGTTGTAGGTATACTGCTGATTCAATTTCAGATGATGTTGACAAGTTAACGAATCAACCTTTTATTTAAGTTGACACGGGAAATTTGTATATATTTTATACCTTTGCCTTCGATATGTATTACTATTATTACATTTATGAAGAAATCACAGAACAGCAAGGCATATTAATTTGGATCTTTCCTGATCTAATACCTCTAGTCTAGGATATATATTAATAAAAAGCTGTATTGTAGTAGGTGAACTAACTCGGGTTATTGGGTTTGGATAAATTTGAGGCAGAATAGTGAGGTTGCTCAACCCAAGCGGATGATGGGAATTTCTTGATTGTTGTTTTCTATTGTAGAATTAGATGAAGATTTGTTACAAAGATTGAAACTTTGTGAGATGGGGTTGAAGATATTGAAGATGTACTTAGTTTATTGAAGTGACTCAAGAATATTATACGGATTTTCCCTACTTCAGGTATGTTAAGGCTATCCCTCCTTTCTTTTGGAATGATCCAAGTAACGATACGTAAACGTAATGTTATTTCATAAATAGTTCTACGCTTAGCAGTTAAGGAGGTCTATGTTATTCATTCTTGTAAAATGATATTCAAGCGTGTCTAAGTATGTATCTAGTTCCCTATTGAGGTATACGATAAAGATGTTAATGTTTATAATATAGTGATACACGCATCTTCATTTACCACTGAGCTACGGTTGGTCGGGCAGTTAGCACCGGTTGGGCAGTTATGTATCATTATTTACCACCGGTTGGGCAGTCATGCATATTCATTTACCACCGAACTACGACCGGTTTGGCAGTTACACATTTACCACCGAGCTACGGCCGGTCGGGCAGTCATGCATTTACCACCGCGCTACGGCCGGTCGGGCAGTTACCACTGGTCAGTTGGGCAGTCATGCATCATACGATATGGATAATAGAAATAGTCTCAAAGAGAAGCATTATATATGTAAGTATAATAAGTATGCATATACGGTGGCACTTCAGAGATTCAGGTTGATTCTTATATATCTTTAATTAATGTTATGTTTCAGTTCTGCCTTACATATTTAGTACATTATTCGTACTGACATCCTTTTATTGTTGACGCTGCATCCATGCCTGCAGGTATATATAATCAGTTTGACGAGCCCTCATAGTAGACGAGATTGGCATTCAATGAAGGATCGGTAAGACTCCACCTCATTTGGAGTGCAGCCGAGTCTATGAGTCATCGTGTCAGAGATTTGCTACAGACTTATGGGTAGGCCGGTACCCTATCCCATTTGATGTCAAATAATCTTAGAGACTTTGTAGACAGAGGTTCATTTTGTACAGTATGTCAGAGGCCTTGACGGCCATATGCATTCATGTTTTAAGTAACATGGTTCATTAATACAGTGTTTGCCCACTTATAGTTATACATTAAGAGTTGTAGCCATATTGGCCCATGATAGTTACAAAGAAAAAAAGAGTTGCAGAGTGGTTCACTCGGGCCAGCACGACACCGAGTGCCAGCCACGCCTCCCCAGGTTTGGGGCGCGACATGTGTATTGGATTGTCTTGGTTAAAATCGTTTTTCCAATTAAAGTGACAAACTTGAGTAGGGATTATTTTATTTACAGAGTCGCCACTTGAAATTGATTTTGGGTGTTCCAACTCACATATTATTTGAATCCTTAGTCAAAGGAAGGTTTGACTCTATTATTATTGGCCTGCAAAAAATAAAGTCTGGATAAGGAATTCTATTGACCGAGGAGAAGTGTAAGGCATTCCTCGAATTCCGTGATTTTAACACGATCGCTTTGTTTACTACAACTTGGCTTGAATTAATTTTGGACAAAATGTGATTAATTAGTTTCTATGTTTTATCCATCCTCTTTTATTTCTTAATTGTTAGAAATATTAAAGAATGTATTGAATAATAAGATGTCATAACCACACTATGCAAGCGAATGCGTGACCGAGAGAAAATTTATTAATTGTCATAACAGCGCTACGCAAGTGAATCCACAGTCATGACAAATGATTATTAGCACGTTCTTACTTTTGAAAAAATAATTACTACACTCGTGCTTTGAGAACATTAATTTTGGAATTTATTAGAAGGTCAACTATCGCGCTATGCAAGCAAATCCGCGATTATAGCAAGGGATAAAATTAACTAAAACTATTGGATATGGTATGAAATTATTAAATTAATTGAATGTCAAACATCACGTTATGCAAGCGAGTCCGTGAAATTAAAACGCGCCTAGTAGCTGCCTAGCATTTAAAATTAATTAGAAGAAAATTAGGTAATTTAATTAGTAACAAAAATCTGATTATTATTATTATTTTCTAGCCTATTGTTGGAATAAATTACGCAAATAAATGTTGGACCAACTCTATCTATTTTAAAGAAATGAGTCAACGCCTAGTTAAAGGTGAAATGTGCCAGCTTATGGATTATGAGGCTGTTGGGCTGCTGGGATTTATTATAAGAAAATGGGCCAGCTATTTTAAGAAGAAAAGGAATGGGCCAACTAGCTTAGTTGGATCAGGCCTGCTGATACTATTTTTATTTGGGCCATTATTCAATTTGTCAGTTGGTGGTTAAAGGTCCACTTATCATCACCTAACAATAAATCACATTCTCTTTCATTAATTTGGACAAAAATGATCCTTTCAACAAATTCATGTTTTCTTTATTTAAACCAAAAATATTAACACCACTTGTTAGGAAAAACTTTAGAAGGAACCCTAAATATTCAAGCTCAATTGCATAGTGAACAATTTAAACCAACAGATACTACAATGGACTATGCGAGAGGTTAATTATTATTCCCATAGCCTAAAGTAACCAAAGCAGAAAGAAAATGTCATCATTATCCCTGGATAGCAGAAAGAAAATGTCAACAAGGGAGGGACTAAATTTCAGCAACAAAAGCAGCAAAAACAGCAACAATCCAGCAACAAATAAGTGTTAAAACAACCCGAAAACCTTAGAGAAGAGACCCAGATCCAGCTCTAAATAAGATTTATACTTTTCTAAAAGTCTGCACTCTAAAATTCACTCACAAAGCTCACAATTTCAGCTTACCTTGTATTTCAACTGCAGATTTTTTTTTACTCTCAAAGTTGTGTTTTAAGGTGAAAAAACTATCCAACAAATGTGTGATAAAGTCTATCTTAAGTGTTGGAAGAGCAGCCCCCTTAAATAGGTAAATAAAGTCACTTATTGGACAGATTTTGGTTCACCAAATATTTGTCGAAAAAGGAATGACTTTGTGTGCTAAGTACTAATCAAAGGCTATCCAAAAGGTGAAAGGACAGCTTAAAAATCTGCTATAGCATAAGCAAGGAGAAAAAATGTCATTTCGGCCACCCTACAAGTAAAAAGTAGGCTACTAGTACCCTATTTTATGATAAAATTACCTTAACTTCAGCTTTTACAATATTAGTACCAACCTATGTAATTCAAAACAAATCAAGAAATAAGTAACTAAAATTGATTAAATTGATAAGACAAACATACTTGGTTTGCAACCAAAATGGGCATTCAAACCAACTAGATTAAAACCACTTCAGCTTATGCAAATTAACGTAGAGCGGCTGAAACTATAACCCATTGCACTAAACAGATTTAACATAACATCGATGCACTATCGGACAACAATTAATAGCAACAAACGACTATTGATTAGACAATACGACTATTTCAAAATACACTAATGCAGCCATACGAATCAGCAATGACCAAAACGAGCGAAGAAATCAAACGAAACCTAAACCTAAATTAAAAAAAAACAGAAAAGGACAGAAAGAAAAATAAAAAGAAAGGGAGGTATGGTTTTACCACACGACAAATGCCGGGGACATCAAGTAGCGACTGGCCAACCTCAAAACACACGTTTCTTTTGGCAGACGCTAATAAAAATGAGTTTCGGCGTCTCACCAAAAGGAAATGAGTGTCTTTGAGTTGAAAATAGCCAAAAGTAGAGGTTAAGTGGTGCGGCAGTAGCGGTGGGTTAGCGGTGATGGTGGCTTCTGGCGGTGGTGCGGATTTTGGGAGGCCTTTGAAGGAAATGAGGCTTGGATTTGTGGAGAGAAGGTTTAGAGGAAGAAATAGTGAAATTTTGGGGTAGTTTGGACAACATGCGACATCAGCAGTGGTGGCGGCGTGACTAGAGTTTGGTTTTGTCAATTTTTGTTTGAGATTTTGGGGATTTGGGTTGTGGATCTAGAAAGAGGGTGAGGTGAGGAGAATATTGGTGTAATTTGGGGGTGTTTGGAGGACGGCTGCCTCCGGTGGGCGATTTCCGGCGGTGGAGGAGAGGCGGCATTGGCGGGTCTAGAAAAGAGGAGAAAGAGAAGAGAGAGGAAGAAGAAATAAGGGAAATGGGGAAAAGTTTTGGCTAAACTAGGCTTTAAATACCTATGGTGGGAAATGATGAGAGCTGTTGGATCTGGGAGAGATGAAGGGCTGGGATTTGATCTCACCCACTTAACCATAACGACGTCGTTTTGGTGTCTTACAGGCAGCCCATCCAGATTGGGTCTTTAAGCTACTGAGCATGCGATTTTGATCCATTTTTTGGGCCAATTTTGACTTTAAAAATGATAAAACCCAATCCCCTAACCCCCTTATCAAATTATTTAACAAAATAAAACTCTAAAGGCATACAAATACACACATAATAATCCTAAAAATTATAATGTTGAAGAAAAATACAAGAGCAAAAATTAGGCATTTACAGCTGCCCCTCTTTGCTCGAGAACATGAAGAGTTTTCGTGCACAGATAGTAAATGTCATGACTAATTTTTCTCATATATGATTCTAATGAAAGCATTTTTTTTTGAAACAAGGTGACCGAACTTTGCTTCTGAGGTTGCCTACATATCCTTGGCTATAAAGGAATCTGGTTAGTGTAGTTCTGGAAAATTTTTATAGCTGGGACTACCAGACACTGAGTTAAGACTGCTGCTATTATTTTTGTTGTTGTTGCTATTGCTTGCTACTTACATCAAAAGAAAAAGAGAAGAGAGATACATATGTCCGCAAACTAGGGGTTATAAAATTTCTATCTATGTGCCTTCTGGAGTCAAATCTTGATACTTGACCTACTCGCTTGTGTTGACCTTAGATTGGATCTTTATTCTCTTTGAAGAAACAATTATGACTCAATCTCGGTTGCTTGCTTTCCTGATCCGAAATTGAGAAGATGAATCTTTAGAAGCTGGGTTGCTGACATATTGTCAAAGTTAACTCCAACTATCCTTCTGATGATAACTAAAACTTCAAGCTTTAATCGTCATAACCTATGCTCTACGGCGGGGCCTGCAAAGCCATCAAAGATGAACAAAATGAAAAAAATTTCCTGCCCCAGTTTGGCACTGAGAAAATTTTGTGAGTTATTGGGTAAAGCTGTAAATCAGCTCATTTTATTTGAAAGATGCAAAAATGATACCGAAGTCTCCAAATGGATTGTCCTTCTCTTAGGAATAGAACTGATAAAACTTAGACTAGGAGGTGTATCTCCCATGGGTAGCATTGGAATGATTGTGAGATTGAAGGACTCGAAGTAGGGATTGCGTCTCCTAGGGTTACTGACTGAGGTTAGGAAGTACGTCTCCTATTGGAATGAACTGGGATGATGCAAAGCAAGGAAGTGCGTCTAATACGAGTGAGGTTGAAGAACTTGTACTATGAGGTGCTTCTCCTAGGATTGATGGATTCGATTAGGAAGTGCGTCTCCTATTGGAATAATTCAAATGAGGAAATGCGTCTTCTAAGAAAGAGGTTGAAAGACTTGTACTAGGAAGTGCATCTCCTAGGATTGGTGGTTTAGATTAGGAAGTGCGCCTCTAATTGGAAGTATTCAAACTAGGAACTGTGTCTCCTACGAATGAGGTTGAAAGGCTTGGACTAGGAAGTGCGTCTCCTAGGATTAATGGTTAAGATTAGGAAGTGCATCTCCTATTGGAATAACTCAAACTAGGAAGTGCGTCTCATATGAATGAGGTTGAAGGGATTGTACTAGGAAGTGCGTCTCCTGTGATTGATAGTTAAGATTAGGCAGTGTGTCTCCTATTAAAATAAATCAAACTAGGAAGTGTGTCTCCTATGAGTGAGGTTGAAAGGCTTAGACTTGGAAGTGCATCTCCTAGGATTGATGGTTCAGATTAGGAAGTGTGTCTCATACGAGTGAGGTTGAAGGATTTGTACTAGGAAGTGCATCTCCTAGGATTAATGGTTCAGATTAGGAAGATCGTCTCCTGTTGGAATGACTCAAACTAGGAAGTGCGGCTCCTACGAGTAAGCTTGAAAGGCTTGTACTAGGAAGTGCGTCTCTTAGGTTCAGATTAGGAAGTGCATCTCCTCGGTTCAGATTAGGAAGTGCGTCTCCTATTGAAATAACTCAAACTAGGAAGTGCATCTCCTACGAGTGAGGTTGAAGGACTTGTACTAGGAAGTGCGTCTCCTATGATTAATGATTCAAATTAGTAAGTGTGTCTCCTATTAGAATAACTCAAACTAGAAAGTGCGTCTCCTACTGTCACGATCCAACTGGAGGGTCATGACTAGCACCCGGGCCATACTTGCCGAGCACCAACGTATATTTTATCTAACCTTCCTTATTATCTTTAAGGGCCGACAAGATCAATATAAATGGTAGACATGGATCATGAACATCCAACAATGAAAGATAATGTCATGAACATACATAACATGGGACGGCAAGACTGTCAAGAAACTATATATAAGGTACGAGCTACCATGAGTCGACACCTGTCTATGAGCCTCTAAAAGAACATAAGTTCTACAACATTGCCGGAACAGGGCCCCGACATACCCATAATGTATATAACAAAAATGCATACCAAGACCACGGCAAGTCCGGAGAAGGGATCTCGCCAATAACCGCTGAACTGGACAGCCTACTGTGGTGGGGGAGCTACGTCTACCTATCTATCAGGACCTGCAGCACAACATGCAGCATCCACAAATAAAAGGGACGTCAGTACGAATAAAGTACTGAGTATGTAAGGCAGGAAAGCATAAGTAAGAACAGTAATGTAAACAGGGATAGGGAATATACAACCTGTGACATCTGGGTACCTCTGAGGGCTACTGACATGAAACACATGATACATACATATATATACATAAACTTTTAAAATATACGCCTTTGTGGCATCACCATCATCATATCGTACCCGGCCATAATAGGCTCGGTAAAACGTACCCGGCCATCATAGGGCTCGGTAGAATCGTACCCGGCCACGTGGAGCTCGGTAAAACCCAACTGATCAGTGGTTGCACAATAGGTGCCGTACCCGGCCGACTATAGCGCGGCTCGGTAGAGTAAAATAGATACATATATATGATGCATGCTGGACTCATTGGAATCACATTTTGAACCTTTCGGAGTGACGTAAGGTCGGTATCCTTCGTACATGTTATTAGGATTAACTCTTCATCAAGAATCTTATAAGAATCAGGAACTACCAACAACATTGATAATATAAGAATAAGAGAAGTAACATCAATATCAATCGTTTCATAAGAAGGGCAGCAATGTAAGTACTGCTAGCTTCTAAGAGTAGAGTATCTTTGGGAGCTCGTTCATTACATTATGTACAATCGGAGTCGTGCAAAAGAATGAAGGGGATAGCCTCACATACCTTGTATATACTGCCCAACCTCAAGCTATGCAAATGTCACGACTCCTTAGTCTACAATAAAAGAAATGACACTATCATTATCGTTTAAGCGTCGTAACTATTATGTATCGACCGCAACCTATTTTACGATGAAACGGACAGCACCTCCCCTATTTATATGACTTCACACAAGTCAATACAATCACCAAACAGCCCAAACAACATCACTAATAATCATATTGAGCCTCCCAAAACAGTCCACCAAACAAACAATATTACTACCAAGCCTTTCGATATATATTTCACAAGTTCTAGCTTCAACGACTTGGCCGCATCTTGGATAATCTTAAATATATATATAGAGTAAGATGTTCCTTACCTTTAAACAGAAATAACAACTCCAATTTGACCTTAATTTTCCACAAAATATCTCTCCAATTCTGCCACAAGAACAAGGAAGCGAAACTAGCAATCAATTCGGGTTTTTCGGCACTAGAATTACTTTAGAAGACTTGAAATCACCAAGGGTTGATATTAAAAACTTGAAGGTGTATTTACAGAACATAAAAAACTTAAAACAACCTCCCACACGAGCTGGAACAACACAAAAATTAGCAACAACAAGAAGAACAAGAAACTTACTAGCGCCACGGGATTCCCGACACTTGATTTGTGTTGTTTGCCCTTTGTTTGGGTCTTGGATCATGAGAGAACCTTGAGAGAGTGTTTTTAGGATTCTAAGGTCTGAATATACTGAAAAATAATGACTTAAAACGGGGTTGAGGTATCTTATATATATCCATATGTCTTAAACCGCCTATGTGGGCCCCATAGAGAGTTGCTTGGCTCACTCTCACGAAAACGCGAATATCTCTCTATTCCGAGATCGTATCTACGAACGGTTTAATGCATTGGAAACTAGACTCATAGATCTTCAATTTGATAGGTAGATCACACCATAATTCCAAGCACATTGGGATAAAAATGCAGTAACAATTAACCTAAAGTTTAAGTAAAATTATAAACCTAAGTTGCGACAACATTTATCGACTTTTGTTTCATAACTCGCTTGACTTCAAGACTTATGATGCGGATATTATATGATTCAAATACATTAAAACAAGACCTCTTGGGACAGTTAATCACCTCTAGTGTTACCCGAAAATACGGGTTACAACATCCTTGATTCGTTTAACTTCTAATATTTGTTAACCACTCTTATACACCCTTGTATCGTTTAAGACCAATAGGATTAACTTCTTATCATCTCAAAGATAATCTCTTCTTGGATTTACATCGACTAACTTACGACGTGATCTATGGTATGCGAATTTGGGTTGTAACACCCTCTCCCCCTTAGGAACATTCGTCCTCGAATGTAAGGGTTTATGGGGTGTCTAACTCATCGTGGATTCCGACGGAGATTTCCGGCTGAGTTTCCCCCATAAAATGGACACTAGCCAAACTTGCAAGCAGTTAAACCCAACCTATGGCCTTACAAGACTATACAAAGCATTATGGATATGTACATTATCTGCATATCACCATTTTGTATTAAAAAAAGAGTATTCACAAGCTATTGCTTACCTCATAGAGCCGTTTCACCTTATAATGCGTCCTTCTTTCCCCCGGCATCCTCGTTATCTTCACTCTGGAATAGGTAAGGGTATTTAGACTTCATCTCCTCTTCTGCTTCCCATGTCATTTCTTCTATATTCTTGTTCCTCCATAATACTTTCACGGAAGCTACATCCTTTGTTCTCAGCTTGCGGACTTGTCGATCTAATATAGCCACTGGCACTTCATCATATGATAGATCCTTTGTAACTTGTACATCTTTGATAGGGACGACCCGAGAAGGGTCTCCAATACATTTCCTCAACATAGATACATGGAATACCGGGTGGACAAATTCCAATTCAGATGGCAATTCTAACTCGTAAGCAACCTGTCCAATTCGTCGAAGAATTTTGTACGGCCCAATATACCGCGGACTCAACTTACCCTTCTTCCCAAAATGCATAACACCCTTCATCGGCGAGATCTTCAGGAAAACCCAATCACCAACCTCAAATTCCAGATCACGACGCCGGACATCGGAATAAAACTTTTGCCTGCTTTGTGCCGTCCTCAGTCGCTCTTGTATCACTTTCACCTTCTCAATGGCTTGGTGAATCAAATATGGCCCATATAATTCTGTCTCTCCGACTTCGAACCATCCAACTGGTGATCTACATCTCCTCCCGTACAGTGCCTCATACGGGGCCATTTTAATACTGGAATGGTAGCTATTATTGTAGGAAAATTCTATAAGTGCAAGATGGTCATCCCAATTCCCCTTTAAATCTAGAACACATGCTCGTAGCATATCTTCAAGCGTCTGAATGCTACGTTCAGCCTGTCCGTCAGTCTGCGGATGGAATGCAATGCTGAGATTTACTTGAGTGCCTAAACCCTTCTGAAAAGACCTCCAAAAGTTAGCCGTAAATTGAGCTCCTCGGTCTGATATAATAGATACCGGCACACCATGAAGCCTAACAATCTCCTTGATATACAACTTCGCATAATCTTCAGTCGTGTAAGTTGTCTTAACTGGTAGAAAATGGGCAGATTTTGTAAGTCGATCAACTATCACCCAGATGGAGTCAAACTTATGATAAGAGCGAGGTAATCCAATAATGAAGTCCATATTAATAACCTCCCATTTACAGGTCGGAATCTCTATATTCTGAATCAATCCACTAGGTTTCTGATGCTCGATCTTTACTTGTTGACAATTAGGACACTGGGCTACAAATTCTGCAATAGACTTCTTCATGTTATCCCACCAATACTGCTCCTTAATGTCATGATACATCTTTGTCGAGCCGGGATGGATAGAATATCGGGACTGATGAATCTCAATCATAATCTTCTCTCGCAACCCTGCCACACTAGGCACACATAATCGGCCCTGGTATATCAGTGTCCCATCTCCTCCGATCTTGAAAGCTGTAATCTTACACTGTTGAATTCCCTCTCTCAATCTTACTAAGGTAGGATCTTCATATTGCCGTGCTTTTACCTCGGCTACCAAAGATGATTCTGCTGTATTCTGTACAGTAACACCTCCGTCATCAGAGTCCAACAATCTGATTCTCATATTGGCTAGCTGGTGAAGCTCTTTGGTCAACCCTTGTCTACCTGCCGCAATATGTATTAAGCTTCCCATTGACTTACGGCTGAGAGCTTCTGCCACAACATTGGCTTTACCGAGATGGTATAATATCTCGACATCGTAGTCTTTCAGTAATTCAAGCCACCTACGCTGCCTCAAATTCAACTCCTTCTGCTTGAAGATGTATTGTAAACTCTTGTGATCTGTGTAGATGTCAACATGGACGCCGTATAAGTAGTGCCGCCATATCTTCGAAGCATATATTACTGCAGCCAATTCCAAATCATGAGTCGGGTAATTCTTTTCATGCTTCTTCAATTGTCTTGATGCATAAGCAATCACCTTCCCACGTTGCATCAATACGCACCCCAAACCTATACCTGAGGCATCACAATATACCACATAACCTTCTGTTCCTTCTGGGAGAGTGAGCACTGGCGCGGATGTCAATCGATTCTTTAGCTCCTGAAAACTATGTTCACAAGCATCAGACCACTGGAACTTGGTAGCTTTCTGTGTTAACTTAGTCAATGGTGCTGATATAGAGGAAAACCCTTCTACAAACCGCCTATAATATCCTGCTAGCCCCAGGAAGCTGCGGACTTCTGACGGTGTTGTAGGTCTCGGCCAATTCTTCACTGCATCGATCTTCTGAGTGTCGACACTAATACCCTCATCAGATATCACATGGCCAAGGAATGCTACTGAGTTCAGCCAGAATTCACATTTAGAGAGCTTAGCATATAACTTATGATCCTGAAGGGTCTGGGCATAAGCCTGAATACGGGAAATATCCATGCCCTCTACCAAGGAGGCTGTTGTGCACTCATTTATCAGATGTGGTCCCAACCCGTTCACGAACAGGTGCACCCTATCACTCATCTCGGCCACCATATGGGGAGTATACCTTGCTAAAGAATCAAACTGTATACTATACTCTCGTACACTCATATTACCCTGTCGAAGGTTCAAGAACTTATCAGCTCTAGCTTGTCGTATCTCAGCTGGCAAGTAGTGACGAAGAAAGGCCTCAGAAAATTCCTTCCACACGGCTGGAGGAGCATTCGGACCCCTACATCTCTCCCAGCTATCATACCATAAAATCGCTAAATCCCGTAACCGATAAGAAGCCAACTCTACTACCTCCGTATCTTAGCATGCATAACCCGCAATGTACAATGAACCTGATCAATAAATGTTTGCGGGTCCTCCTTGGGGTCTGATCCGGTAAACACTAGAGGGTCTAGATTAATAAAATCACGAACTCTCGCACTAACCGGTTTATCAGCAGCACCGGTATTCTGCCTCTGAGCCTGAGCAGCTACCAAGCTAGTCAACAATTGCACCGCACTGCGCATATCGTGGTCTGTAGTGCCAGACGGAGGAACTGGATGTACTGGGTGCCTCCTAATATCCTCTGGAGGAGACAGAGAGGTATGAGACGGCATCTCACTCTGAGGCTCACTTTGGCCTGCTATGGCTGGAGGCACCTGAATGTTACCCTCTCCTACAGCTGTATCAAGCCGTTTACTAATCGCTTGCTTCCTAGTCGAAGGCATCGCTAAAAGAAAACAAGGTGAATATTAGATATGAACACTTACGACTCAACTCTACGCACGATCTAGATTCAGGAAGAAGGTAACAACCCTAGATGTCACGTAGCCTCCTGATTATAAATGTGGCGCGCTACACATCCATAATCAAAACTCTACTAGACACGGCTCATAGACAACCCCTAGGACAGACTTGCTCTGATACCAAGTTTGTCACGACCCAACTGGAGGGTCATGACTAGCACCCGGGCCATACTTGCCGAGCACCAACGTACATTTTATCTAACCTTCCTTATTATCTTTAAGGGCCGACAAGATCAATATAAATGGTAGACATGGATCATGAACATCCAACAATGAAAGATAATGTCATGAACATACATAACATGGGACGACAAGACTGTCAAGAAACTATATATAAGGTACGAGCTACCATGAGTCGACACCTGTCTATGAGCCTCTAAAAGAACATAAGTGCTACAACATTGCCGGAACAGGGCCCCGACATACCCATAAGGTCTATAACAAAAATGCATACCAAGACCACGGCAAGTCCGGAGAAGGGATCTCGCCAATAACCGCTGAACTGGACAGCCTACTGTGGTGGGGGAGCTACGTCTACCTGTCTATCAGGACCTGCAGCACGACATGCAGCGTCCACAAATAAAAAGGACGTCAGTACGAATAAAGTACTGAGTATGTGAGGCAAGAAAGCATAAGTAAGAACAGTAATGTAAACAGGGATAGAGAATATACAACCTGTGACATCTGGGTACCTCTGAGGGCTACTGACATGAAATACATGATACATACATATATATACATAAACTTTTAAAACATACGCCTTTGTGGGCATCACCATCATCATATCGTACCCGGCCATAATAGGCTCGGTAAAACGTACCCGGCCATCATAGGGCTCGGTAGAATCGTACCCGGCCACGTGGAGCTCGGTAAAACCCAACTGATCAGTGGTTGCACAATAGGTGCCGTACCCGGCCGACTATAGCGCGGCTCGGTAGAGTAAAATAGATACATATATATGATGCATGCTGGACTCATTGGAATCACATTTTGAACCTTTCGGAGTGACATAAGGTTGGTATCCTTCGTACACGTTATTAGGATTAACTCTTCATCAAGAATCTTATAAGAATCAGGAACTACCAACAACATTGATAATATAAGAATAAGAGAAGTAACATCAATATCAATCATTTCATAAGAAGGGCAGCAATGTAAGTATTGCTAGCTTCTAAGAGTAGAGTATCTTTGGGAGCTCATTCATTACATTATGTACAATCGGAGTCATGCAAAAGAATGAAGGGGATAGCCTCACATACCTTGTATATACTGCCCAACCTCAAGCTATGCAAATGTCACGACTCCTTAGTCTACAATAAGAGAAATGACACTATCATTATCGTTTAAGTGTCGCAATTATTATGTATCGACCGCAACCTATTTTACGATAAAACGGACAGCACCTCCCCTATTTATATGACTTCACACAAGTCAATACAATCACCAAACAGCCCAAACAACATCATTAATAATCATATTGAGCCTCCCAAAATAGTCCACCAACCAACAACATTACTACCAAGCCTTTCGATATATATTTCACAAGTTCTAGCTTCAACGACTTAGCCGCAACTTGGATAATCTTAAATATATATAGAGTAAGAGGTTCATTACCTTTAAACAGAAATAACAACTCCAATTTGACCTTAATTTTCAATGAAATATCTCTCCAATTCTGCCACAAGAACAAGGAAGCGAAACTAGCAATCAATTCGGGTTTTTCGGCACTAGAATTACTTTAGAAGACTTGAAATCACCTAGGGTTGATATTAAAAACTTGAAGGTGTATTTACAGAACATAAAAAACTTAAAACAACCTCCCACACGAGCTGGAACAACACAAAAATCAGCAACAACAAGAAGAACAAGAAACTTACTAGCGCCACGGGATTCCCGACACTTGATTTGTGTTGTTTGCCCTTTGTTTGGGTCTTGGATCATGAGAGAACCTTGAGAGAGTGTTTTTAGGGTTCTAAGGTCTGAATATACTGAAAAATAATGACTTAAAACGGGGTTGAGGTATCTTATATATATCCATATGTCTTAAACCGCCTATGTGGGCCCCATAGAGAGCTGCTTGGTGCACTCTCACGAAAACGCAAATATCTATCTATTCCGAGATCGTATCTACGAACGGTTTAATGCGTTGGAAACTAGATTCATAGATATTGAATTTGATAGATAGATCACCCATAATTCCAAGCACATTGGGAGAAAAATGCAGTAACAATTAACCTAAAGTGTAAGTAAAATTATAAACCTAAGTTGCGATAACATTTATCGACTTTTGTTTCATAACTTGCTCGACTTCAAGACTTATGATAAGGATATTATGTGATTCAAATACATTAATACAAGACCTCTTGGGATAGTTAATCACCTCTAGTGTTACCCAAAAAATATGGGTTACAACATCCTTGATTCGTTTAACTTCTAATACTTGTTAACCACTCTTATACACCCTTGTATCGTTTAAGACCAACAGGATTAACTTCTTATCATCTCAAAGATAATCTCTTCTTGGATTTTATGTCAACTAACTTACGGCGTGATCTATGGTATGCGAATTTGGGTTGAAACACCTACGAGCGAGGTTGAAAGACTTGGACTGGGAAGTGCGTGTCCTAGGATTGGTAGTTTAGATCAGGAAGTGTGCCTCCTATTGGAATGACTAAAAAATTGGAATTGCATCTCCTATGAATGAGGTCAAAGGATTTAGAATAGGAAGTGCGTCTCCTAGGATTAACGGTTAAGATTAGGAAGTGCGTCTCCTATTAGAATGATTCAAACTAGGAAGTGTATCTCCTATGAGTGAGGTTGAATGGCTTTGAGAAACTATAACCAGGGGTTGGCGCCCTGTATTGCTGAGATGGAATGTAACCATGGGTTGGCACCCTGTATCACTGACATGGAATATAGCTAGGGGTTGGCGCCCTTTATCACAAAGAGAGAATATAATCGGGGTTGGCGCCCTGTATCACTGAGAGAAAGTAACCAGGGGATATGATACCTTGTATTAAAATGGAACCTCCCTAAGGATTAGTGTACCTATCTTGGAAAATACAACTAAGGATTGGTGTACCCTATACTAAACATGCGACTAAGGAGTGGTGTGCCCTAAGTCAAAATGGAACCTTAACCAATGACTGGTGTACCTTATGCTGAGAACTTCAATTCTACACTATTTTGTTTTCTGCTTCAAACAAAGAAAGATTTATGAGTTTAACAATGGTGGTCAGTTTGTGGCCTTGAATGCCCTGAGCAGTGTGAATCTGCGGCCACCTCGTTATTAGAGAGCAAATTTGCCAGTAATGGTACCAAAAGGCTTGGAGGCTCTATATCGTGTTCTTGAAACTTTGGCTTTCTAATGTCGCCTGACCTTTTCATACCTAGATGTTCATGGTGTCGCTGACCCTTGTCTAAAAAGCAAACACTTGTTTTGGGCGATTTTTACTTTAAAAATAAAACTTGATTATCTTGCACCTGATATTAGTTTTTGTCTGTGGTGCTATCAACTTTTCCTATGAAACAAATCTTGCTTAGCGACCTTTTCGATTTCTTGGAAACACTTTGTGTGGCTTATCAAATAAAATCACATATTGATTTGTGCCTTTGTCATTTCCGTGTATTCCCCACATCCTTTGTTTTGCACTTCCGGGAAACAGTGACCAATTTTATGGCCCTTTCTTTTTCGACTTCTAAACAAATAGACCAGCAAACTTTTCTCATTGGAACTTCTACCAGCATGAACCCTTAAATATTCTTTAACTTTAATAACTTATTATGAATGTTGCTTCCTTGGTATGTCCTCTTTGATGTGCAAGGATAGAACTCGCTTTGTATAGTTAGAAAGCTGGTAACAGATTTTGAAATCATTTCTTGTTTGTTTTGATAAAGGCTGACTCAAAATAATAATCCAAATGGACAAAATGATACGATGTAAAAGTGAGAAGGAATAGTATTTGACTGAAATGCCACTTTACGGGGAGAGGAAGAAAGAATGGGCTCCTTTGAACATGGTAGCCAACTTTAATGATCATGACATACATTTTGGACTGAGCGACCGAATCTATCCAAACAATCTACCCTTTCTTCTTGTTGTTTCCTTTCGCCTTTGAAGTTTGCCTCTTTGTGCCAATCATTTGCATTAAATCACAGCTCATCTTCGACCAGCAGTGCCCCGAAAGGGCTACCTCTCTTTACTCGAGAACATGAAGAGTTTTCCTACAAAGATAGTGAATGTCATGCTAAGTTTGCTCACATATGACTCTAATGAAAACATTTTTACTTTTGAAAAAACCTGACCGAACCTTGCTTCCGAGGTTGCCTATATATCCATGGCTATAAAGGAATCAGTTCAGTGTAGTTCTAGGAAAATTTGGTAGCTGGGACTACCGGACACTGAGTTAAAACTACTACTTCTATTTTTGTTGCTGTTGTTGTTACTTGTTGCTTACATCAAAAGGAAAAGAGAAAAGAGCTACATATGTCTGCAAACTAGGATTTACAAAATTCCTATCTATGTGCGTTCTGGAGTCAAATCTTGATTCTTGACCTGCTCGCTTGTGTTGACCTTAGATTGGATCTTGATGCTCTTTACTGAAACGATTATGACTCAATCTCGATTGCTTGCTTTCCTGATCCGAAATTGAGAGGACGAATCTTAAGGATCTAGGTTGCTGACATATTATCAAAGTTAACTCCAACTATCCTATGATCGAAAGACTTCTTTCTTCTGATGATAACTGAAACTTCAAGCTTTAATCGTCACAACCTATGCTCTACGGCGGGGCCTGCAAAGCTATCAAAGACAAAAAAAACAAACAAAATTTCCTGCCCCAATTTGGCACTAAAAAAATTTTGTGAGTTATTGGGTAAAGCTGCAGATCAGCTTATTTTATTTGAAAGATGCAAAAATGATACCGAAGTCTCCAAATGGAATGTCCTTCTCTTAGGAATAGAACTGATAAAACTTAGACTAGGAGGTGCATCTCCCATGGGTAGCATTGGAATGATTGTGAGATTGAAGGACTCGAAGTAGGGATTGCGTCTCCTAGGGTTACTGACTGAGGTTAGGAAGTACGTCTCCTATTGGAATGAACTGGGATGATGCAAAGCAAGGAAGTGCGTCTAATACGAGTGAGGTTGAAGAACTTGTACTATGAGGTGCTTCTCCTAGGATTGATGGATTCGATTAGGAAGTGCGTCTCCTATTGGAATAATTCAAACGAGGAAGTGCGTCTCCTAAGAAAGAGGTTGAAAGACTTGTACTAGGAAGTGCATCTCCTAGGATTGGTGGTTTAGATTAGGAAGTGCGCCTCTAATTGGAATGGTTCAAACTAGGAACTGCATCTCCTACGAATGAGGTTGAAAGGCTTGGACTAGGAAGTGCATCTCCTAGGATTAATGGTTAAGATTAGGAAGTGCATCTCCTATTAGAATAACTCAAACTAGGAAGTGTGTCTCCTATGAATAAGGTTGAAGGGATTGTACTAGGAAGTGCGTCTCCTGGGATTGATAGTTAAAATTAGGCAGTGCGTCTCCTATTAAAATAACTCAAACTAGGAAGTGTGTCTCCTATGAGTGAGGTTGAAAGGCTTGGACTAGGAAGTGCATCTCCTAGGATTGATGGTTCAGATTAGGAAGTGTGTCTCCTACGAGTGAGGTTGAAGGACTTGTACTAGGAAGTGCATCTCCTAGGATTAATGGTTCAGATTAGGAAGAGCTTCTCCTATTGGAATGACTCAAACTAGGAAGTGCGGCTCCTACGAGTAAGCTTGAAAGGCTTGTACTAGCAAGTGCATCTCCTAGGTTCATATTAGGAAGTACATCTCCTATAGAAATAACTCAAACTAGGAAGTGCATCTCCTACGATTGAGGTTGAAGGACTTGTACTAGGAAGTGCATCTCCTTGAATTAATTATTTATATTAGGAAGTGCATATCCTATGAATGAGGTCAAAGGACTTGGACTAGGAAGTGCATCTCCTAGGAATAACGGTTCAGATTAGGAAGTGCATCTCCTCTTAGAATGACTCAAACTAGGAAGTGTGTTTCCTACGAGTGAGGTTGAATGGTTTGGAGGAACTATAACCAGGGGTTGGCGCCCTGTATTGTTGAGATGGAATGTAACCATGGGTTGTCACCCTGTATCTCTGAGATTGAATGTAGCTAGGGGTTGCCGCCCTATATCACTGAGAGAGAATATAACTGGGGTTGGCGCCCTGTTTAACTGAGAGAAAGTAACAAGGGGATAGGATACCTTCCATTAAAATGGAACCTCCCTAAGGATGAGTGTACCTATCTTGGAAAATACAATTAGGGATTGGTGTACCCTATACTAAACATGCGACTAGGGAGTGGTGTGCCCTAAGTGAAAATGGAACCTCAAGTAAGGGCTGGTGTACCTTATGCTTAAAAATGCAGTGGCTGATAATATGATTATGCGCATGCCTAGAAAGAAAAAGCAACGTCTTTGAAGAACTTACCTTTGGTGACATTCGTCCTTTGAAAACTTCAATTCTACACTACTTTGTTTCCTACTTCAAACAAAGAAATATTTGTGAGTTTAACAATGGTGGTCGGTTTGTGGCCTTGAATGCACTGAGCAGTTTGAATCTGCGGACACCTCGTTGTTAGAGAACTGACTTGTCAGTAATGGGTCCAAACGGCTTGGAGGCTCTGCAACGTGTTCTTGGAACTTTGGCTTTCTAATGTCGCCCCTGACTTTTTCATAACCGGATGTTCATGGTGTCGCTGACCCTTGTTTAAAAAGCAAAGACTTTTTTTGGGCAGCTTTTCCTTTAAAAATAAAACTCGATTATCTTGCACTTGATATTAGTTTGTGTCTGTGGTTCTATCCGCTTTGCCTATGAAATAAATCTTGCTTAGCGACCTTTTCAATTATTTTGAAATACTTTGTTTGGCTTATCAAAGGAAATCATAGATTGATTTGTGCCTTTGTCAATGCAGTGTATTCCCCACATCCTTTGTTTTGCACTTCTGGGAAAAGGTGACCAATTTGTGGCTCTTTTTTTTATCGGCTTCTAAACAAATAGACGAACAAACTTTTCTCTTTGGAATTACTGCCTGCATGAACAATCAAAACTTGTTTAAATTTAACAACTTATTATGCATGTTGCTTCCCCGGTATGTCCTCTTTGATTTGCTAGGATAGAACTCGCTTTGTATAGTTAGGAAGCTGGTAAAAGATTTTGAAATCATTTCAAGAATATATGATACGACATAAAAGTGAGAAGGAAATGTATTTAACTGAAATGCCACTTTTCAGGGAGAGAAAGAAAGAATGGGCTCCTTTGAACATGGTAGACAACTTTAATGATCATGACATATATTTTGGACTGAGCGACCGAATCTATCCAAACAATCTACCCTTTCTTCTTGTTGTTCCCTTTCGTCTTTGAAGTTGGCCTCTTTGTGCAATTCATTTGCATCAAAGCACAACTCACCTTCGACCAGTAGTGCCCCGTAAGGGCTACCTCTCTTTGCTCGAGAACATGAAGAGTTTTCGTGCTAAGATAGTGAATGTCATGACTAAGTTTGATCACATATGACTCTAATGAAAGTATTTTTTATTTGAAAAAGGTGACCGAACCTTGCTTCTGAGGTTGCCTACATATCCTGGGCTATAAAGGAATCTAGTCAGTGTAGTTCTGGAAAAAAGCTGGGACTACCGGACATTGAGTTAAGACTGCTATTGTTGTTGTTGTTGTTGTTGTTGTTGTTGCTGCTGTTGTTACTTGTTGCTTACATCAAAAGAAAAAGAGAAGAGAGCTACATATGTCTGCAAACTAAGATTTACAAAATTCCTATCTATGTGCCTTCTGGGAGTCAAATCTTGATTCTTGACCTGCTTGCTTGTGTTGACCTTAGATTGGATCTTGATGCTCTATGAAGAAAAGAATATGACTCGATCTCGATTGCTTGCTTTCCTGATCCGAAATTGAGATGATGAAAAGCTGGGTTGCTGACACATTGTAAAAGTTAACTCCAACTATCCTATGATCAAAAGTCTTCTTTCTTCTGATGATAACTGAAACTTCAAACTTTAATTGTCACAACCTGTGCTGTACGGCGGGCCTGCAAAGCTATCAAAGATGAACAAAACGAACGAAATTTCCTGCCCTAGTTTGGCACTGAGAAAATTTTGTGAGTTGTTGGGTAAAGGTGCACATTAGCTCATTTTCATTGAAAGATGCAAAACTGATACTGAAGTATTCGAATCGAATGCGCTTCTCTTAGGAGTAGAACTGATAAAACTTAGACTAGCATGTACATCTCCCATGGGTAGCATCAGAATGATTGTGAGATTGAAGGACTCAAAGTAGAGATTGTGTCTCCTAGGGTTACTAACTGAGGTTAGGAAATGCATCTCCTATTGAAATTAATCGGGATGACGCAAAGCTAGGAAGTGCGTCTCCTACGAGTGAGGTTGAAGGACTTGTACTCGGAAGTGCTTCTCCTAGGATTGATGGTTTTGATTAGGAAGTCCGTTTCCTATTGGAATAACTCAAACTAGGTAGTGTGTCTCCTAGGAATGAGGTTGAAAGACTTGCACTAGGAAGTGCATCTCTTAGGATTGGTGGTTTAGGTTAGTAAGTGCGTCTCTAATTGGACTGGCTCAAACTAGGAAGTGTGTCTCCTACGAATGAGGTTAAAAGGCTTGGACTAGTAAATGCATCTCCAAGGATTAATTGTTCAGATTAGGAAGTGCATCTCCTTTTGGAATAACCCAAACTAGGAAGTGCGTCTCCTATGAATGAGGTTGAAGGGCTTGAACTAGGAAGTGCATCTCCTAGGATTGATGGTTCAAATTAGGAAGTGCGTCTCCTATTAAAATAACTCAAACTAGGAAGTGCGTCTTCGACGAGTGAGGTTAAAAGGCTTGGACTAGGAAGTGCGTCTCCTAGGATTGATGGTTCAGATTAGGAAGTGCGTCTCCTACGAGTGAGGTTGAAGGAATTGTAAAGGTAAGTGCGTCTCCTAGGATTAATGGTTCAGATTATGAAGTGCATCTCCTATTGGAATGAGTCAAACTAGGAGGTGTGTCTCCTACGAGTAAGGTTAAAAGGCTTGGACTAGGAATTGCGTCTCCTAGGTTCAGATTAGAAAGTGCGTCTCCTATTGAAATAACTCAAACTAGGAGGTGCGTCTCCTACAAGCGAGGTTGAAGGACTTGTACTAGGAAGTGCATCTCGTAGGATTAGTGGTTCAGATTAGGAAGTGTGTCTCCTATTGGAATCACTCAAACAAGGAAGTGCGTCTCCTACGAGCGAGGTTGAAAGACTTGGGCTAGGAAGTGCGTCTCATAGAATTGGTGGTTTAGATCAGCATGTGCGTCTCCTATTGGAATGACTCTAACTAGAAATTGCCTCTCCTACGAATGAGGTCAAAGGACATGGACTAGGAAGTGCGTCTCCTAGGATTAACGGTTAAGATTAGGAAGTGCGTCTCCTTTTAGAATGACTCAAACTACGAAGTGTATCTCCTATGAGTGAGGTTGAATGGCTTTGAGAAACTGTAACTAGGGGTTGGCGCCCTATATTGTTGAGATGGAATGTAACCATGGGTTGACACCCTGTATCACTGACATGGAATATAGCTAGAGGTTGGCGCCCTTTATCACAGAGAGAGAATATAATCGGGGTTGGCGCCCTGTATCACTGAGAGAAAGTAACCAGGGGATATGATACCTTGTATTAAAATGGAACCTCCCTAAGGATTAGTGTACCTATCTTGGAAAATACAACTCGGGATTGGTGTACCCTATACTAAACATGCGACTAAGGAGTGGTGTCTCCTACGTCAAAATGGAACCTCAACTAAGGACTGGTGTACCTTATGCTAGAAAATGCAGTGGCTTATGATGTGATTATGGGCATGCCTAGAAAGAAAAAGCAGATACTTTTGAAGAACTTTCCTTTGGTGACATTCGTCGTTTGAGAACTTAAATTCTACACTACTTTGTTTCCTACTTTAAACAAAGAAAGATTTGTGAGTTTAACAATGGTGGTCGGTTTGTGGCCTTGAATGCCCTGAGAAGTTTGAATCTGCGGCCACCTCATTGTTAGAGAACTGATTTGCCAGTAATGGTACCAAACAGCTTGGAGGCTCTATACCGTGTTCTTGAAACTTTGGATTTCTAATGTCGCCCCTAACTTTTTCGTACCCGGATGTTCTTGGTTTTGCTGTCCCTTGTCTAAAAAGCAAAAATTTATTTTGGGCGAATTTTACTTTAAAAATAAAACTCGATTATCTTGCACCTGATATTGGTTTGTGTCTATGGTGCTATCAGCTTTGCGAATATTTCTTAGCGACCTTTTCGATTTCTTTGAAACACTTTGTTCAGCTTATCAAAGGAAATCACAGATTGATTTGTGCCTTTGTCAATGTCGTGCACTCCCCACATCCTTTGTTTTGTGCTTTCGGGAAATGGTGACCAACTCTGTGGCCCTTTCTTTGTCGACTTCTAAACAAATAGACCAGCAAACTTTTCACTTTGGAGATTCTATCTGCATGAACCCTCAGATCTTGTTTAACTTTAACAACTTATTGTGCATGTTGCTTCCTGAGTATGTCCTTTTTGATGTGCTATGATAGAACTCGCTTTGTATAGTTAGAAAGCTGGTAACAAATTTTGAAATCATTTTTTGTTTGTTTTGACAAAGGCTGACTCAAAATAATAATGCAAATGGACAAAATGATACGATGTAAAAGTGAGAAGGAATAGTATTTAACTGAAAATGCCTCTTTACGGGGAAATAACAAAAGAATCGGCTCCTTTGAACATGGTAGTGAACTTTAATGATCATGACACACATTTTGGACTTAGCGGCTGAATCTATCCAAACAATCTATCATTTCTTCTTGTTGTTCCCTTTTTTCTTTGAAGTTGGCCTCTTTGTGCCAATCATTTGCATCAAATCACTGCTCACCTTCGACCAGCAGTGCCCCGAAAGGGCTACGCCTCTTTCCTGGAGAACATGAAGAGTTTTTGTGCAAAGATAGTGAATGTCATGACTAATTTTGCTCACATATGACTCTAATGAAAGCATTTTTTTGAAAAAAAGGTGACTGAACCTTGCTTCTGAGATTGCCTACATATCCTTGCCTATAAAGGAATCAGGTCAGTGTAGTTCTAGGAAAATTTGGTAGTTGGGACTACCGGAGACTGAGTTAAGACTGCGGTTGTTGTTGTTGTTGTTGTTGATGATGTTACTTGCTGCTTACATAAAAAGGAAAAGAGAAGAGAGATACATATGTCTGCAAACTATGAGTTACAAAATTCTTATCTATGTGCCTTCTAGAGTCAAATCTTGATTCTTGACCTGCTCGCTTGTGTTGACCTTAGATTGAATCTTGATGCTCTTTGAAGAAAAGATTATGACTCAATCTCGGTTACTTGCTTTCCTAATCCGAAATTGAGAAGATGAATCTTGAGAAGCTGGGTTTCGACACATTGTCAAAGTTAACTCCAACTATCCTATGATTGAAAGAGTTCCTTCTTTTGATGATAATTGAAACTACAAGCTTTAATTGTCACAACATGTGCTCTACAGCGGGGCCTACAAAGCCATCAAAGACGAATAAAATGAACAAAAATTTTTGCCCTAGTAATGCACTAAGAAAATTTTGTGAGTTATTGGGTAAAGCTGCAGATCAGCTCATTTTATTTGAAAGATGCAAAAATGATACTGAAGTCTACGAATCAAATGTTCTTCTCTTAGGAGTAGAACTGATAAAACATAGACAAGGAGGTGTTTCTACGTAGGGTAGCATTGGAATGATTGTGATATTGAAGGACTCGAAGTAGGGATTGGGTCTCCTATGGTTACTAACTGAGGTTAGGAAGTGTGTCTCCTATTGTAATGAACTGGGATGACGTAAAGCTAAGAAGTGCGTCTCCTACGAGTGAGGTTGAAGGACTTGTACTAGGAGATGCTTCTCCTAGGATTGATGGTTTTAATTAGAAAGTGCGTCTCCTAGGAATGAGGTTGAAAGACTTGTACTAGGAAGTGTATCTCTTGTGATTGGTAGTTTAGATTAGGAAATGCGTCTCTTATTGGAATTGCTCAAACTAGGAAGTGCGTCTCCTACGAATGAGGTTGAAAGGCTTGTACTAGGAAGTGTGCCTCATAGGATTAATGGTTCAGATTAGGAAGTGCATCTCCTATAGGAATAACACAAACTAGAAAGTGTGTCTCCTATGAATGAGGCTGAAGGGCTTGAACTAGGAAGTGCATCTCATAGGATTGATGGTTTAGATTAGGTAGTGCGTCTCCTATTAAAATAACTCAAACTAGGAAGTGCGTCTCCTACGAGTGAGGTTGAAAGGCTTGGACTAGGAAATGCGTCTCCTATGATTGAGGGTTCAGATTAGGAAGTGCATATCCTTTTGGAATAACTCAAACTAGGAAGTGTATCTCCTACGAGTAAGGTTGAAGGACTTGTACTAGGAAGTGCATCTTCTATGATTAATGGTTCAGATTAGGAAGTGCGTCGCCTATTGGAATGACTCGAACTAGGAAGTGCGTCTCCTACGAGTAAGGTTGAATGACTTGGACTAGGAAGTGCGTCTCCTAGGTTCAGATTAGAAAGTGCGTCTCCTATCGAAATAACTCAAACTAGGAGGTGCGTCTCCTACAAGCGAGTTTGAAGGACTTGGACTAGCAAGTGCGTCTCCTAGGATTGGTGGTTTAGATCAGAAAGTGCGTCTCCTATTGGAATGACTCAAACTAGGAATTGCGTCTCCTACGAATGAGGTCAAAGGACTTGGACTAGGAAGTGTGTCTCCTAGGACTAACGGTTTAGATTAGGAAGTGTGTCTCTTATTAGAATGACTCAAACTAGGAAGTACGTCTCCAACGAGTGAGGTTGAATGGCTTGGAGGAACTGTAACTAGGGGTTGGCGCCCTGTATTGCTGATATGGAATGTAACTAGGGGTTGGCACCCTGTATCACTGAGTTGGAATATAGCTAGGGGTTGGCGCCATATATCATTAAGAGAGAATATAATCGAGGTTGGCGCCCTGTATCACTGAGAGAAAGTAACCAGGGAATAGGATACCTTGTATTAAAATGGAACCTCCCTAAGGATTAGTGTACCTATCTTGGAAAATACAACTAGAGAATTGTGTACCCTATACTAAACATGTGACTAGGGAGTGGTGTGCCCTAAGTCAAAATGGAACCTCAACTAAGGACTGGTGAACCTTACACTGGAAAATGGAGTGTTTGATGATGTGATTATGGGCATGCCTAGAAAGAAAAGTAGAGACTTTGAAGAACTTACCTTTTGTGACATTCGTCCTTTGAGATCTTCAATTCTACACTACTTTGTTTTCTGCTTCAAACAAAGAAAGATTTGTGAGTTTAACAATGGTGGTTGGTTTGTGTCCTTGAATGCCCTGAGCAGTTTGAATCTACGACCACCTCGTTGGTAAAGAACTGATTTGCCAGTAATGGTACCAAACGGCTTGGAGGCTCTGTACCGTGTTCTTGAAACTTTATCTTTCTAATGTCGCCCCTAACTTTTTCGTACCCGGATGTTCATGGTGTCGCTGACCCTTGTATAAAAAGCAAAAACTTGTTTTGGGCAGCTTTTCCTTTAAAAATCAAACTTGATTATCTTGCACCTGATATTTGTTTGTGTTTGTGGTGCTATCAGCTCTGCCTATCCAACAAATCTTTCTTAGCGACCTTTTCGATTTCTTCAAAACACTTTGTTCGCCTTATCAAAGGAAATCACAGATTGATTTGTGCTTTTGTCAATGTCGTGTATTCCCCACATCCTTTGTTTTGCACTTCTGGGAAACAGTGACCAATTATGTGTCCCTTTCTTTGTCGGCTTCTAAATAAATAGACCAATAAACTTTTCTCATTGGAACTTCTGTTTGCATGAACCCTCAGATCTTATTTAACTTCAACAACTTATTGTGCATGTTTCTTCCTGGGTATGTTCTCTTTGATGTGCTTGGATAGAACTCGCTTTGTATAGTTAGAAAGCTGGTAACAGATTTTGAAATCATTTCTTGTTTGTTTTAACAAAGACTGACTCAAAATAATAATGCAAATAGAGAAAATGATACGATGTAAAAGTGAGAAGGAATAGTAATTAACTGAAAATGCCACTTTACGGGGACAGAAAGAAAGAATGGGCTCCTTTGAACATGGTAGCCAACTTTAATTATCATGACATACATTTTGGAGTGAGCAGCCGAATCTATCCGACCAATCTACCCTTTCTTCTCGTTGTTCCCTTTCGTCTTTGAAGCTGGTCTCTTTGTGCCAATTATTTACATCAAATCACAGTTCACCTTCGACCTGCAGTGCCCCGAAAGATTTTCACAAGCTGGTCTCTCTTATTTATTTATCTCTAATTACCATCGCCTTATAGTTACCATGAGGGTTTTCACCAATAAGACTCTCTCATTTTCATTTATTATCTTTTTTTCTGCCTTTTTGGGCGAGCAACTTGACATTGTTCTATATCATGTGACAAATGTTACTTATTGCATGTTTCTCTTGGCATTCTTAAAGATTAATTGGGGATTCTTTATTTGGAAGGCCTTTGGATAGGGTTAGAAAGAAAGGGTTGCATGAAGGCTTAAAATAGATTCAAGATGTCGGGGTTGTAAATTATAGCTCTTGGAATCGACTCTTCATAAAAACCATAAACAACTTCTGCCCCAGTTTCAGATATTGGGAATTTTTATTTTTGATTTGGTTGGACTGAACCCTAGTGTAGAGCTGCCTACGTATCCTTTAAAGGAATCAAGTCAAACGTAGTTCAAACTAACACTAAAGCTTTCATTTTTTCCCATCATTTTTCTTTCTTTCTTTTCTCTTTTCTTTTTCTTCTCATTTTTTTAAAAAAAACAAATTGCCCCAGCTCCTATTTCTGGTGGCATGGATCTTCTCTCTCTCCCTCTCTCTCTCTCTCTCTCTCTCTCTCTCTCTCTCTCTCTCTCTCTCTATATATATATATATATATATATATATATATATATATATATATATATATATAAAGAGGGGGTCAAAGAAAAAAATAAAACAAGCTCAAACAGGGTGACGAAGGGTATAAAGTATTTGGGTAGCAGAAAATAGACCTCCCAGCCTCAAGAATGCCAAAAATACTATTTATTCTCAGGTTCGACAGCGATGGACAAAGCTATTTGTCAAGTGTATTGTAGTCAATATCATGTTAGCGACAAATGACCTTTGTCAATTTGGAGCCACCTTTTCTTGGTCTTTGTCTTGGTGTGGAATGATGCACTTCACTACCAGCTAATCCATTTAAAATTCCCTGAAATGCACATTCTATGGAGATTTGGGTTATCTTCCCTATTATGGCAAGCCGTGGAAAAAACCTTTTTCATTGATTAGTCCAACAAAACTACAACCCATTCAAATATCCTTAAGCCATATTTTTATGATAGATTGAGATGAAAATCTTTAACCTCTACGGATATAACTATTTTGGTTCCTCGTGAACTTTTCATAGGCTTATCATCAAAGTGTTTCAGCCTTTTCCTTATCTTTAAAGTATTTTTCCTCAATTCAATTCAAGATTGGACAGGCTTTCTAAAATATAGCCAAAAACTCTGCATGCATGCATGTCATGTCACAAAAATTGGCATGAAAAGAACATTTTATGCAAGAAGAACCAAACACAATAGATTAAAATGACATAAATAAAAAAGTTGCATTTCATTGATTAAAGGATAGAGAGGTTTGGCAACAAGACAAACAAACAATATCTGGATCACAACTTCGAAATAATCTAGATAATAGAAATTATGACAAAACAAGTTACCAAGACTCCTTCCCGACAATGAGGGAAGTGGCTTTCCAATTATCAAGCTCGACGTCTTAGCTATGAATTTGCACTTCAGCGTCAAACAGGACATTCAACGATTTTGATCGCCTTGCATTCAGTGGACAGGTTCTTGAGTTTTTCAGCAAATTGTCCCCATATTCTTTATCATTGTAAATCATACAAACGTTGTGTGCTTTGTCATGAAGTTTAGGGTGCCATTATCTTGGACCGCGATCATATCTTTTTGAAATATCATTTCTATTTCCTTTTTCAGAGGATGACAATCCTCAGTGCTATGCCCCTAGACATTAGAATCGTACATGCACCGTACAACAGGGTTAAAACCTTTTGCATATCGATTAGGAATATACCCTTGAAGCGGTTCAATCATGCCACAATGTTTCAACCTTTCAAACAAACTTGTGTAGGATTCTACGATTGGCGTGAAATTGTCCCTCTGCTTATGTTCCCTTTCATACTCTTGTTTTGGACGAGGGTTGTAGGGTGATTGAGAGTTTTGCTATCACGTACAAAGGTCTCTTGGAGTTAGGCCCCCCCATCTGTTGGCGATTAGATGGTTTGGCATAATACTGAGCATTGATTGCTGCGTGCTATAGAGCAACTAAGTATTGAGAATCCGGGGTGGATAGGAGTGCTGTAGGGAACCATAGAAAACCTGATGAGACTGCCCATATTGTTGAGATGCTCCCCTTTGGCCTCTTTTTGCCTCTGATGCCATCATTGCCTATTCATTTTTCTTCTTTTGGTTAGCAATGTTGTCCGGCCTATTCCAGATTGCTTTGTGGCTTATTTGAAAGCTTCTTGGCATAAAATTCGGCCATTATTGACCATTTCTCCTATCTTGATTGATTCAGCAAAAGGTCTGCCTATTGCGGTTATCATATTTTTAAAATAATCAAGATCCTGAGCCTGAAGGAAGACAATGATAAACTCATGGTCATCCATGGGTGGCTTAACTCTAGATGCTTGCTCTCTATACCTAACGTCATACTTCATGAAGATTTCAATCAGTTTCTTCTTCATATTGGAGAGGGAATTGCGATCTAGCGCTATATCAATATTGTATTAAAATTGTTTGATGATGGCTTGGGCCATGTCAGCCCAAACATCAAAGTGAGAGGTGTCATGGTCAATGAACCATTTAGAGGCTACAACCATAATACTCTCCTCAAAATAAGCCATCAACATTTCTTCCTTTCCACCCTCACCCCTCAACTGGGTGCAACACCTCTTCAAGTGGGCGATAGGGTCGCCGTGCCAATCATATTTCTCAAATTTTGGTGCCTTGAACCCTAGGGGTAAATGGATGTGAGGAAACATGCACATATCACTGAATGAGACATTGTTGTGACCACCTAGTCCCTGTATGTTCTTTATGTTCTGCTCAAGACTTTTCATTTTCTTGGCCATCTCATCTGGCTCTCCCGTCTTGACAGCCTTTTCATTTTCTACGGGTGACTTGTAGTGTGGATTTTGATTATGTGTAGCCGAGACCTTGAAAGCCATATCTGGAGAGTAGTATTTTCCATCATAAGCATGAGACGGTGGCTCGATGTTTGGCCTTATCACAGGATTTGGTGGCAGGATTGTATACACTGGCGTGCCAGACACGATGAGAGGGGCGTTTCTAACAAGTGCGGCTAGAGGTCGCACATTAGAGGTACCAGGGGTGGAAGAAACTGTAGTTTGGCACATTCCCTGTTGGTATAATGTGATAATTCACTGTGGGGAGTAGTGGTTGAGTAGCTAGAGGTACGGTGGAAGTTCCCTTAGAGGGACCCTGAGGCAGAGGCTGACCGGAGACCCAAGCCTGATACAGATGAGACAGTTGATGTTTTAATCTTCTTACTTCCTCCTACTCTTGCTCAGCTGACTGACCATGGGGGGTCGTTAGTGACCAACTCGATTTCATCATTGTTAGCCATCGGTACCTTTCCTTTAGATCTGGTGAAGTTATGATGTGTTGCAAGTTTAACCACAAACCAACCACCTTAAGCTTACTAGATAAGAGACTACAAATATGTTAGGTTAAGCATTTTACAGATATGAATCACATGTAATACGCCATGCTCCTAACATTATCACCGCCAATAACATGATTTTGGAAGGCTTCATGTGTCATTCCGTCTTATAAGGTTGCTGTCTATTGGCACTCTAATATTCTTCCCTCTTTTTTCCGCTTTTATTTTCACTCGCCTCATTTTGATCCCTCCTTTTAGAGTCATTGAAGAATATTTTGATCGAACATTTTGGGGGTTGCCTGCGTATCATGTTGTCACATGAATCATATCATCACGTAGTCCAGGGACATGACCATTTGTTTTGTTTTTTTAATTTACAAAAATAAAGTTTTTTTTAAATATTTACAAAAAAACATCTTTTTTGTTCATTTTTGATTTTTTCTAAAATAAAATCGTTTTCATTGATTTTTGAATTTTTTCTTCTCTTACTTCTTTTTTTTTTATACAAGACTCAAAAACAAAAATTACATAAAGATACAACCTAAAAAGACAAATATTTAAACTAGAACGAACTTGACTCAAATAGACTTTTATAAATAAAAGGCAAAACGACAAGACTGAAAACACCAAAAGGCTTTTACAGACTCGATGACAACAAATGAACAATCAAAGTGGACTATGAACTAAAAGAAAACTTTGATCTCTGCAGAAGAATCCACTGGCATCATTGTAGTCAAGGTGATTATTCTTGTGGCTAACCTCCCATATCATGGTATATGCACTTCAAGTCTGTGGAAATGTGGCGTGCGAAGTTGGGCGCTACCATAGAAAATTGCTCTCGAGTCAAACCCTAACAAGTCACACACCCTCAGGCGGTATAAGTAGCCACTTCATAGACCCTCCTTCTAACATGCTCCTGGCTCTAATTAAGAACTGGATCCATCGCTCATGGTTATTGGCTATGTCTGATATATCTGTCTCACATTGTAATGCTAGATTCAGCTGGTTCTAGGCCTTTGGTAGCTCATTCTCTAGCTGGTTCTTATTTGATTTTGTATAATGGATGATAAGGTTTTAACGCATTTCTTCGTGCTTTGGAATGGTCGCATGTTGCTGAGTAGCGGCCCCTATTCTCGCTTGTCAAAGCTGTGCTTGAAGCGCTTGAACCTCATGTGTTAATCTAGTTTTCTCCTCTTTAAACTCAGTGTACTGCAAATCCCTATTCATGTTGAGGATACCTATATCCCTACGTAGTTTCCGGATGATGGATTCATAGTCTTTTGCTATTTCCTCCCATTCAGTCTCCTATTCTGCCGTGCACTTCAGAACTATCTCTCGCTTGGATCCAAAAGCATCTTGGTCATAGAACCAGTCAAAATATGTAGGGTCTAACTCTGCTTGATCTCGATCTTCTACCATAGTTTGAAATTCGAGCACCTTTTTTTCATCCCAAACATGCTTAGCATAAGCCTCACGAACATGATCCTATGATGTTACCTCCCATATGAAGCTTTGCATGTGCTTTATTGTGGGCACTACCTATTTTTGACCTAATTGGCGTAGGACTCTCATAGGCACGTACAACTGAAAACCCCGAAGACCCATCAAAATCAAAAATGAATGGTGGTAAGACCTATATATGACCTATTTTGGTGAGAACCAATGGAATTTCCATGTGATTTCATAAGCAATAAACTTATGAAGATGCTTTCTCCATGCTTCGACGCCATCGGGGAAGCTATTATCTGTGATCGCATCTTTAAACCTATCTTCAAGCTCATTGTTTCACCAATGGACACTAAAATTTATCCGTACGGGATGACGGAGAAGGTGCTCTAAAAATCATATTTGGAGTATGATGTTACAGCCCTCAAAGAAAGCTTTTCCTTTCTGATATTTGATTAGGGCACGGTAAATATCTGACAATACCATATGAATGATAGTGACATCCTTTCCACGCAATAATGCGGTTACTATGCCAGATAATCGAATATCAATATTTTTGTCATGCCTCGGAAAAACCATCATCCCTAGAAATGCAACTTGGAATGCTCTCCGCCCATGGCTTTGCCAAGTTTGTATCCAATTTTATTTTCAAGGTCTTTCGTGTGCTTTGAAAATCCACCTGGACACCCATACCTGTCGTACATTGAACGTGCCCTTGTTCCACACTTGGTATTTTATTTTGGCTGATTGTCATCTGCTCAAGGAACTTACTGCCAGTGATGTCCCTTGGGGCCAAAGGTCTCTTATTCCGAAGCTCATCGCCTAACCTTGTGTATCCAGCTAACTCCTCCAAAGTGGGAGTCAATTTGAAACCATTAAAACAGAATACGTTGTTATTAGGATCCCAGAAATGCACCAACGCCTCGATTAAGTCCCTCCTTGGGTTGATCTCCATAATGTTCACAAAGTGACCCAGCTGGTCCTTTATCTTTTCCTGTTCACAAATGCCCATTTTGTCCACCATTGTCTCAACAATCGGGGTGTTTTATGCATAAATCTGTGAGGGCTCGTCATCTTTTGGCCTTTTGTTAGATCTTTTTTTCATTGTATCCATATCGCACCTAAGTGGTAGAACATGAGGTTAGGACCGATGCAAGCTTAGATAATACAAAAATCTCTGATACCCTGGGTTTGACTCATGAAATTTAGAAATGGCAATGTGGGACTCAAGTAACCGACCCTAACCACGTTTTGAAGTAAAGGTTTACAGAAGAGCGGATACCCTCGTTGGAGGAAGATACAATTTTGAAGACCCGCCCATTGTGACCCAAATGGAAATACTTGACCAATTTGTCCGATTTAGACGCAACACCAGACCCTAGAGGGGTTTTCTTGGTATCTTGCATAGAGTCAAGAATTAGGTGTGCGTAGTTCATGAAAATCAAGATACTTTCTCAATAGGGTCTTAATAAAAATGGTCGGGTCAAGAACAAAATTGTAAAAGGGCAAAAATGGATATTATCAAGGAAATAACCTTTTTGATTCTTTCGAGAAAAGCTTTTAAAGCCGCCTCGACGGAAATGGCCAGACACAAAGGCAAATGATAAAAGTAGATAAAAATAGACAACATGACTATTATTACGAAAACGATCCTTTGATACTTCCATGAAAGATTTAATGGTTGTCTCGGCAAAACGGCCAAAATGGGGAAAAATAATAACATGTAGACAAAATAAATAAAGTGGTTATTTTAATCAAAACGGCCCTTCGGTACTCCCGAGAGAGGTTCAAAGGATGTCTCGACAAATATGACCAGACAAAACTAGATAAAATGGTCATTTTTATGAAAACAACCTTTCAGTACTTCCATGGAAAGTTTCAGGCTGTCTTGACAAAAATGGTCGGACATAAGGACAAAATGGTAAAAGGTAAACAAAGATAGATAAAGTAGCCATTTTACAAAATGACGCTTCAGCACTTCCGAGGAAGATTTTAAGGCTGTCTCGGCAAAACGGTCAGACAAAACTAGATACGATGGCTATTTTTGCGAAAACAGCCTTTTCGGTACTTCCGTAGAAGGTTTAAAGTTGTCTCGGCAAAAATGGCCAGATATAAGGGTAAAATGGTAAAATGTGAATAAAGATGGATAAAGTAGTTATTTTACAGGCCCTTCAGCACTTCTGAGGAAGATTTTAAGTTTGTCTTGGAAAAACGGGCCGATACAAAAGCAACATAGTAAAATGTAGACAAAAATAGACAGAATGGTCATTTTTATAAAAAATAGCCTTTCGGCACTTCTGTAGAAGGTTTTAGGTCGTCTTTGCAAAATGGCGGGACATAAGGGCAAACTAGTGAAAAAAGCGAAAAAGAATGAACGAAGTAGCTATTTTTTTAAAAATGACCTTTTACCACTTCCGAAAAAGATTTTAAGGCTTTCTTAGAAAAAAATGGCCGGATACGAGGGCAAAACAGTAAAAGGTGATCAAAAATAGCAATTTGTTTTCTAAAATTTTATACACATGCGGAATTTGTATGCTTCTTTTTTTTGGAAAAAATGTGGGCCGAACCCGATGGAATTTGCCTACGTATCTCACCTGGTTGTGAGAATCAAACCTGCGTAGTTCGATAAATCCGATATGTTTTCTCTTTTTATTTTTAATAAAAATTAATCTTTAAAAACCATACACACTAGACCACATCAATTTTTCTAGAATGGCGGACATTTGTACTGACATCGGGAGAATGCCTTTTTTTTATTTCTCTCTGATCATTCAACTTATCTATCCTAAAGCCGGTCGACATGCAAGCCCCACAAATAATGTAACAGGTAGCACATAACAAGAACATAATGGTCTCAACAAGGTGCCTGTCCTAAAATAGAACCCGGCTCCTGTGCCGAGCCTTGCTAAGTCAAATGCACATGATGCAAATAAAGCGAACCTACTAGGGATATTCGGCATGATGTTTGTTCTTCTAGGTTTAAATCTCGGTGGAGAAGGTATCTAGATTGGCTTACTCGTGCGGACAACCTGAGCCGAGGATGGTCAGCGTACAGGCAGCATTGCTTCCGGCTTAGCTGGTGGTGCTCCCCGACTAAAACATGTGGGGCTAAAATCCTTCATCGGGTGGCAAGCACCTCGGCTATCTCAAAGAAAGCGAGATATGTCAAGCAAATGACCAATTTTAATTTCAAGAAGACTTAGAGAAAGTGTGTGAGAAGACAGTTCATAAAGTACAGTTCAATAATATCAAAGCGGTAAAAAGCGGACAAGTAGCACAATAAGCACAAAGAAATCATAGTATATACAAGTTTAATAAAGCCAAATAAAGTCAATGTACAAACTCGAACTCTGGTTGTCCCCCAGCAGAGTCGCCAAAGTTGTCACACCCCTTTTTTACCCCCAAAAGATATGTGTGCTAGATTGTATGGGTTAAAAGGGTTTTTCTAATTAAAGTGACAAACTTGAGTAGGGAATATTTTATTTACAGAGTCGTCACTTGAAATTGATTTTGGGTGTTCCAAGTCACCTTTTATTTGAATCCCTAGTCAAAGGAAGGTTTGACTCTATTATTATTGGTATGTGAAAAATAAAGTCTGGGTAAGAAATTCTGTTGACCGAGGAGAAGGTGTAAGTCATTCCTCGAGTCCCGTGGTTCTAGCATAGTCGCTTTATTGACTACAACTTGGCTTGACTTAATTTTGAAAAAACTATAATTTATTAGTTTTCGCGTTTTATCTATCCGCTTTTATTTCTTAATTATTAAAAATATTAAAGAATATTTTGAATAATAAGATGTCATGACCACACTACCCAAGCGAATGCATGTTCGAGACGAAATTTATTAATTGTCATAACAGTGCTACACAAGCGAATCCGCAGTCATGACAAATGATTATTAGCACATTATTACTTTTGGAAAAAACAATTACTACACTCGTGCTTTGAGAAAATAAATTTTGGAATTTATTAAAAAAACTCAACTATCGCGCTACGCAAGCGAATCCGCGATTATAGCAAGGGATAAAATTAACTAAAACTATCGGATATGGTATGAAATTATTGAATTAATTGAATGCCAAACATCACGCTACGCAAGCGAGTTAGTGATGTTAAAGCGCGCCTACTAGTTGCCTAGCGTTTAAAATTAATTAGAAGGAAATTAGTTAATTTAATTAGTAACAAAAATCTGATTTTTATTATTATTTTCTAGCCTTATTGTTGGAATAAATTACGCAAATAAATGTTCGACCAACTCTATCTATTTTAAAGAAAGTAGTCAACTTCTTGTTAAAGGAGGAATGGGTCAGCTTATAGATTAAAAGGTTGTTGGGCTGCTGGGATATATTATAAGAAAATGGGCCAGCTAAAATTATTATAAGAAAATGGGCCAGCTATTTTAAGAAGAAAAGGAATGGGCCAACTAGCTTAGTTGGCATCGGGCCTGCTGGTACTATTTTTATTTGGCCCATTTCTTAATTTGTTAGCTGGTGGTTAAAGGTCCACATTCTCTTTTTTTAATTTGGACAAAAATGATCCTTTAACAGATTCATGTTTTCTTAATTTATACCCAAAAATTTAACACCACTTGTTAGGAAAACTTGTAGAAGGAACACTAAATATTCAAGCTCAATTTCATAGTGAACAATTTAAACCAACAGATACTACAATGGACTACGTGAGAGGCTAATTTTTATTACCATAGCCTAAGGTAACCAAACTCTTTTCATCGCTAAAATCACCTTCTACTTCATCATTGTATCTTTTTGGCATACATCTTCAAGGCTAATATATAACTAGACATGTTAATCTAAACATGCACGGAAGAAGAATAAAATATCATGTTGGAGCTTTGTATTAAACTAAACAATGCTAGTCTCATAAACCAAACGAAATTGATACTAACACATAAACTCTCTTCTTTCTCTCTTAAAGATCAAGCTTAATAATTGGCTAATAACTCGTCAAGAATGCTTAAACGATAAACTAAAAGGATTGGACATAAAACCAATATGAACATCATCAAGGTAAGTCCTAGAAATGTAAATGAGTAAAGTAATAGTGAGTCCTTAAAGGAGTAACATCTCCTTTCATACATCAGAATGAAACCTACATCCATTTGAAACAAACAACAACCTAAACATCATTTAAACATGTCATTAACTAAAAGAAAAAGTTCAAATAATTCTTTTACATGTTGATACTTAAAAGAAAACAGATCATACACAAACATAATACTTTCAAGATGACGAATACACTAAAAGGATTCGAATAACTTCATTTTCATTCACTCTTGATCCAAAAGTTGTACAACAATTGAGAAAATTACCTAGATAGCAGAAACAAAATGTCAACAAGGGACGGACTAAATTTCAGCAACAAAAAAAGTAAAAAAAGCAGCAATCCAGTAGCAAATAAGTGTTAAAACAATCCAAAAATCATAGAGAAGAGACTCAGAACCTACTCCAAAGAAGGCTTATACTTTTCTAAGAGTCTGCACTCTAAAATTCACTCACAAAGCTCAAATATCACCTTACTAAAGGGTGCTTCAACTGCTAATTTTTTTTTCTCTCAAAGTTGTGTTAACAAATGTGTGATAGAGTCTGTCTCAAGTGTGGGAAGAGCAGCCCCCTTAAATAGGCAAATAAAGTCACTTTTTGGATAGATTTTGGTTCACCAAAAGTCTGTCCAAATAGAACTGACTTTGTCGGCTAAGTACTGTTCAAAGGTTGTCCAAAGAGTGAAAGGACAGCCTAAATATCTGCTATAGCATAAGCAAGGAGAAAAAATATTATTTCAGCTATCCTACTAGTAAAAAATAGGCTACTCGTACACTATATTATGATAAAATTACCTAAACTTCAGCTTTTACAATATTAGTATCAACCTATGTAATTCAAACAAATCAAGAAACAAGTAACTAGAATCGATTAAATTGATAAGGCAAACATACATGGATTGTAACCAAAATGAGCATTCAAACCAATTAGATTAAAACCACTTCAGCTTATGCAAATTAACTTAGAGCGGCTGAAACTATAACCTATTGCACTAAACAGATTTAACATAGCATCGCTGCACATTCGGACAATAACTAATAGCAACAATCAAGTAACGATTAGACAATACGACTATTTCAAAATACACTAATGCAGCCAAATGAATCAGCAATGACCAAAACGAGCGAAGAAATCAAACGAAACCTAAACCTAAATAAAAACACAAACAAAAAAAGAAAGAAAGAAAAATAAAAAGAAATGGAGGTAGGGTTTTACCACACGACAATATCTGAGGCGACTCGAGCAAATGAGAAGATGTCAGGGACATCAAGTAGCGACTGTCCAACCCCGAAACACACATTTCTTTTGGGCAGATGCTAATACAAATGAGTTTCGCGTCTCACCAAAAGGAAACGAGTGTCTTTGAGTTAAAAATAGCCAAAAATAGAGGTTAAGTGGTGCAACAGGCGAGTCAGCTGTAATGGTGGCTGCCAGTGGTGGTGCGGATTTTGGGAGGGGTTTGAAGGAAATGGGGCTTGGATTCGTGGAGAGAAGGTTGAGAGGAAGAAATGGTGAAATTTTGGGGTAGTTTGGACGACATGCGGCGGCGGCAGTAGAGGCGACACGACTAGGGTTTGGTTTTATCAATTTTTGGTGGAGATTTGGGGGATTTGGGTTGTGGATCTAGAAAGAGGTTGAGGAGAGGAGAAGATTGGTGTAATTTGGGGGGTTTTTGGAGGACCGCCGCCGCCGATGGTCAATTTTCGGTGATGGGGGAGAGGCGGCAGTGGCGGGTCTGGCAGAGAGGAGAAAGTGAAGAGAGAGGAAGAAGGAATGGAGGAAAGTAATAAGGAAAATGGGACAAAATGTTGGCTAAACTAGGCTTTAAATACCTAGGGTGGGAAATAATGAGAGTCGTTGGATCTAGGAGAGATGAAAGGCTGGGATTTGATCTCACCCACTTAACTAAAATGATGTCGTTTTGGTGTCTTCCAGGTAGCCCATCCGGACTGGGTCTTGGAGCTACTGGGCCTGTGATTTTGATCCAATTGTTCGGCCAATTTTGGCTTTAAAAATGATAAAACCCAATCCCCTAGCCCCCTTATCAAATTATTTGACATAATCTAACTCTAAAAGTCTACAAATACACACATAATAATCCTAAAAATTATAATGTAGAAGAAAAAGACAAGAGCAAAAATTAGGCATTTACAGTTTCTACTCAGAGTTTCACCCATGAAGGGTGCGATGAGGTTCAGGGAGAAGGACAAGTTAAGCCTTCTATATATTGGTCCTTTTAAGGTTCTTGAGAGAGTTAGTGAAGTGGCATATAGACTAGTTTTGCCACCCAGCTTATCGGGAGTTCACCCGATGTTCCATATTTTCATGCTCTGAAAGTTCTATGATGATCTGTCACATGTGTTAGATATCAGCTCAGTGCAGTTGGACAAGGATTTGACCTATGTTAAGGAGCCAGTGGCTATTTTGAACAGGTAGATCCGAAAGTTGAGGTTGAAGAACATTGCATCGGTGAAGGTCTAATAGAGAGGTCAACCGATCGAGAAGGTGACTTGGGAGACCAAGCATGATATGCGAAGCCGATATCCTCATCTTTTAGGCACCTTAGGTATGTCTCTATACTCATTTGAGGACAAACGTTTGTTTAAGAGGGGGAGAACGTAAAGACCCGATCGAGCATTTTGTGTATTTGAGCCCCGTTTTCCCTTTTGAAGCCTCATGTATATGATTTTGTTATGTGACTTTGCGGGGGTGGTTGGTTTGGTTTCAAGAAGGTTTTGGGTTGATTTGGAACACGTGATTATTAGTTTGGAAGTTTTGGTTAGAAGAGTTGAATAAGGTTTAACTTTTTGAAAATGACCTCGAAATGATATTTTGATGGTACCAATAGGTTCGTATGGTGATTTTGGACTTAGGCGTATGCTCGGAATTGAATTCAGAGTTTCCTATAATGAATTGGCTCTTTTTGCCGGATGTTGGCAATTTGAAGATTTAGGAATTTCCTAATTTTGCTCATGTGTTAAATTTGTGGCTAGCAGTTTGAATTTTCATTTCGAGACATATAATAGATCCATTTCATCATTTGGAACTTTTCTGCAAAGTTTGGTGTCATTACGAGTTGGTTTGAGTGGAATCAGATGCTTGGTTGTGATTTTATAAGTTCTTGTGTTTTCAATGTGATTTCGATGCTTTTGGTGTTCGATTTTTGGTTCTGGATATTATCTTGGTGTTTTCAGCTCGTGAGAAAGTTCAGATGATTTTTCTAGACTTGTGTGGATATTTTGTGTGGAGCCCGGGGGGCTCAGGTGAGTTTCCGACGTGTTTCGGGATGTTTTAGACTGTTTTAGTGTTGTTGGTGTGTTGTTGCTGTAGTTTTCACAAATGCGAGCACTAGCTCGTATTTGCGAAGAACCTATTGTAATTGGAGAGTGGGTAGGGGGTGTCAGACGTCGCAATTATGATGCCTTGATTGCAATTGCGAAGGGGGAAGCTGGAATGGGCTTATCGCATTTGCGATCCATTGGTTGCTTTTGCGACATGAGCTGACTTTACTAAATGTAAAGTTTTGGTCGAATTTGTGACATTCATTGGGGCAGACAGGGTTCGCTTTTGCAATTCCTGGGTTGCATTTGCGGAGCTCGCATTGCGAACCTCTAGTTGCAAATACGCCACCTGCAGCTGGATTAATAGATGGGATTTCGGGACTTAGTCTAATTTTATCATATTTTGAGCTCTAGACTCGGTATGAGGCAATTTTAGGAGGGGATTTTCATACAAAACTATTGGTTAAGTGATTTTCATTCAATTTTGATGTTATCAATTGATTACTTATGGATTTTAACATCAAAATCATGAATTTTGAAGAGAATTTTTGAGGATTTTTTACTATGTTTTGAAAAATAAAAATTTGAGATTTGAGAGTTGACTTGGACTTAGATTTGAAAACCAATAACAAATTGGACACGTGGGATTATGGTTAGTCGAGATCTACCCTTCCACTGGGGTTTTGACCGGGCGAGCCCAAGGTTGACGTTTTTGACTTTTTGGGAATTGGGTAAATAATTCAACTTTATTAATTGAAATTGATTTCTCTTGCATTATTTGATATTATTAAGTTAATTTTTGCACGATTTGAGTCGGACGTAGGTGAACTATAAAGGAAAAGCATTTTGTAGAGTTTTGATTTGGCCTAATTGAGGTAAGTATCTGCCTAACCTTGTATGGGGGAAATACCCCTTAGGAATTGGTTTAAATTGAATAATTGTGTTATGTGTAATGACGTGTAAATGAGGTGACGAGTGTGTACACCAGTGTATGTGTGGGTCATGACCGAATTAGACCTTAAGCTATGAATATGCCGTGAATTGGGGTTGTTTTGCTATATGAAATATGCTTTATTGTTGAATACACCCCTTGTCATGACCTTGTGCAAGTTGTTGTTGAGCTTTGAGCCTATATTTTTTATGTGACTTCAGATCTTGTTGTTGAGCTTTGAGCCTATATTTTGATGTGACTTCAAATCTTGTTGTTTTGTGATATTGTAGCACATGCAGACATGATGTATTGTTTGACTGATGTTGTGGGGTATATGGGTGGTGAGATGTGTATGCGGCGACATAAGGGAGGTGTTTCATTATGATGCGTATGCGGTAAGATAAGTGTGGCTTATGTGCGCGCAGTAACATAATTGGAATATTTCATTGTTATGCGCACGTAGAGACATAAGGGTGGCGTTGTTGATGATGTTGTGTGATGTTTCGAGGTCCTCCCTTTATATTGTTCATGTTTTGGAATGAGGTTGATGTTTTGATCACATTCTTGTTCTCTTAAATGTTTTTACCTTGTGTTTTATAAGTTGTTTGTTGGTTTGATATTCTATCATATTCCCCACTCCTATTTGATATTTTGGTTGGTAAAGGAGGGGTAATCCATATTGAATTGTTATTTCATGCTCCATGAGGTTGTTGATAATTGCCATATTATACATTATATTGTCATTTTTCTCTTGATATCTTGCACATGTTATTTTGACTAGTGACTATCATGACTCGAACCGCGTCACAACTCCACTGAGGTTAGTCTTGATACTTACTGGGTACCGACTGTTATGTACTCATACTACGCTTCTGTACATTCTTTATGCAGATCAAGGTACTTCAGTTCGAGCTGATCATTAGGAGGTGCTAAAGCTTGCTGTAGACTTCAAGGTATTCCTACTGCTCCATCCGCATGCCTCAGAGTCACCCTCTTACTTCATTTCTACTATTTATGTATCCGAAACAGTGGTATATTTTGATACTTCTTATGTAATCCATGTACAACGCATGACTCAGTATTATCGGGTTTTGGGATGATGACTATTGTATCTCCGTTTGGTTTTGCTATAACATATCTCAGTTTCTATTTAATTTTTAAGTTGTTCTATTTTGGTTGATATCATTATGTGATAGGCTTACCTAGTCTTAGGAACTAGGTGCCATCACGACCGTTATGATGGGATTTTGGGTTGTGACATGCATCAGTGTTATTTGTGAAGAAGGGTGGTTCCACAAGGTTGTGTATTGACTATAGGTAGTTGAACAAAGTTACTATCGAGAACAAGTATCCATTGCCTCATATTGATGATTTGTTTGACCAACTTCAGGGTACCAAGGTGTTCTCCAATAATGATTTGGGGCCTAGCTATCATCAGGTGAAGATTAGGGCTTCGAATGTTCCTAAGATAGCTTTTAGGACTCGCTATGGTCATTATGAGTTCTTGGTGATGTCATTTGATTTGACTAATACTTCATCGGCTTTCATGGATTTGATGAACCGAGTGTTCGAGCCATATTTGGATTCATTTTGTGATAGTGTTCATTGATGATATACTGATTTACTCTTGTTGTAGGGAGGAGCATGGGCAGCTCTTTTAGATTGTACTCCAGACTTTGAAGGATTGTCAGCTTTATGCCAAGTTTTCAAAGTATGAGTTTTGGTTTGACTGAGTTGCCTTCTTGGGTCATGTATTGTTTGGTAAGGATATCAATGTTGATCCTAATAATATTGAGGCCGTTCAGAATTGGCCTAGACCGACTTCAGCTATAGAGATCCAGAGTTTTGGGTTTGGCAGGCTACTATCGCCGCTTTGTGGGGGGGGGGTTTTAATCTATTACAGCTCCATTAGCCAAGTTGACTCAGAAGGGTGCTCCTTTCAGAGGGTCAAATGAGTATGAGGAGAGATATTAGAAACTCAAGTTTGCCTTGGCTGCAACTCCAGTATTGGCATTGCCCACAAGTTTGGAGCCTTATACTGTGTATTATGATGCTTCGTGCATTGGGCTTGGTGCAATTTTAATGCAAGATGGCGGGGTGATTGCCTACGCATCTCCTCAGTTGTAGATTCATGAGAAGAACTATCATGTTCATGATTTAAAGATTTCAGCTATTGTACACGCGCTCAAGATTTGGAGGCACTACTTGTACGGAGTGTCATGTGAGGTTTATACTGATCATCACAGTCTCTAACACCTGGTCAAGCAAAAGGATTTGAATTTGAAGCAACAGATATGATTAGAGTTGTTGAAAGACTATGATATCACCATCTTATATCATCAGGGGAAGAAAAATGTGGTAGTTGATACATTGAGTAGAAAGGTACAGAGTATGGGTAGTTTATCATTTATACCAGCAGTGTAAAGGCCATTGGCTATGGATGTTCAGGCCTTGGCTAACTGATTTATGAGATTGGATATGTATGAGCTGAGTAAAGTTCTTTCTTGCATGGTGGCACAATCGTCTTTGTTGGGGTGCATCAATGCTCGCCAGTATGAGATCCTAATTTGTTGGTGTTGATAGACACAGTGCAGCGGGGTGGAGCAAAGAAGGTTGTGATTTGAGATGATAGTGTTATTGTTACACCCCATGTTTTCGTACGTAAAAGTACGACATAAGTAAATTGATGAAAGCTTGGAAATAAGATATTACATCCCGCATTTTTCGTACATTAAAGTTTCGTCGTAAGTTTATCGACGTAAGTTCGGGAATGAGATTATTTTAAGATTATAAGCATTATGCTAGTTGATACAAGTGATGAGTAAATTCGTGAAGGTGAGAGGGTAAGCAAATCGAAGAAAATGATTTACGTCGAAGTTTGATATTTTGGGATAAAATACGGCTCGAGCTAAAATACCCGGTATTTATGGACTAATACCATACAAGGTACCACATGGCCATGATAGTAAGGTATACAAAATATGTTAAAAGTGAGTAATATTTTAAGTAATTTGAGATAATTCTTAATTATATGGGGTATTGGTTAATGGGAGATTTACAAGTTATTAAGAAATTGGTGGATAATTTATTAAGATCCTTTGGATAAATCTTTGAACCCAACATGGCAGCAAGCTAAGACAAAGAAAATGACTCTTAACTCTCATTACCAGGTGGCATTTTAAGAGAGTATTTGTGGCCAAGTCATCATTAAAGTGGGGCCCACAACATGTAACTTTAATACTTGATCTCTTACTTCATTAAAAGAGTATGCTAAGACTTGCTAAGAGAGCTTCTTACGGATGGAGTTCAAGCACAACATTCTAAGAGATTTCTTACCTTATTAACGTATAAGATCTCTAATTCATTTAAGAGAGATTGATGCAAATTTTTCATGCTAACGTGATTAGCACAACAAAAGACTTTCTTATCTCCTTAAGAGTAGAAGATGCAAGATTCACGTTTCAGAAAGATTGACTACGTGATTTGCTACAATCAAATCCCATACAAGACTATTTAATACTTAGCAACGTGAGATTTTACAATTTTAAGGGAGTACGGTGCAATCCTTCTTAAAAATATCATACAGATTTTCCTTACTCCAGGTATGTTAAGGCCATCCCTTCTTTCTTTTTGGCATGATCAAAACGAGCAAATGCACAAATTCTATAAATGACTCCATTAATAGAAATATCGGAGGCTCCTATGTTCTTGATTCCCCATATGTCTTATTGGAAATTCTCGGTAAGAAAGAAGGGGATGTATTTTTTCTATTATCTGTTCATGGGTCGCAGAAAATACATAAGTTGATAAAGTTTATTTCATGATATTAATCAGAGGTATAATGGTCTTATGATATTCCGAGAAATTTTATTGACGTATTTCTCTTGCATTGCCTTCATTTACATTGACCCATGACCAGATGGCGTTATATACGCGTATATATATGTATATATATGTAGATGGAATATGAAAAAAGGTTACGGCGTTATATACGTACCACCACCTGATCAGCTGGTATACGTTGATGATTTACCCACAGTGGCCGAAATGATATGATGTGATGCCCTCAGAGGCTTGATGATGTTATAAAAGCATATACCTCTGCATGATATGACATTTATGTGCATATGCATGACATTATAAAATTAAAGTGATTCACAGAGCTATTCAAACATACATGTCGAGTCTTTTACTCCGTGTTTCTCTCATGTCTTTTATTTACTGATTTCTTTCCTTACATACTCGGTACATTATTTGTACTGATGACCCTTTGCCTGGGGACGCTGCATTTCATGTCCGCAGGTCTCGATAGGCAGGTCGATAGTCCTCTAAGTAGGCTATCAGCTCAGCGGAAGGTGTTGGTGCGCTCCATTTACTCTGGAGTTGTTGTTTGGTCAGTATGATTAGGATATGTGTTGATTGGTATGGCGGGGCTCTGTGCCGACCTTTATGATATTATGTACTCTTAGAGGCTTGTAGACATTTGTCAGGTATGCAGATACTTGTATGGCCTTGTCGGCCTATGTTTTAAGTATATAATGGATCATATTGATCATATTGGTATTTCGTGTTGTATTCTACTTATCTCACGGCAGCCTCTCCGGCTCAGTTATCTATGATAGTATGATACAAAAAGATACGTTATGTTGGTACTCGGTTGAGTAAGGTACCGGGTACCCATCGCGGCCCATCGGTTTGGGTCGTGACAAAAGTGGTATCAGAGCAGTTCTGTCCTAGGGAGTCTACAAGCCGTGTCTAGTAGAGTTTTGTTTATGGGTGTGTTGTGTACCACACTTATAGGCAGGATGCTACAGGGCATTTAGGATTGTCACTCTTTCTTCTTACTCTAGATCGTGTGGTAGAGCTCTGTTGTAAGAACTCAATTTCCTAAACTCTATCTTATTCAAAATACGACGATGCCTACATCTAGAAAGATGGTTGGTAAGAGATTGAATATGGCTATGGAAGAGTTGATTCAGAGGAACTCAATTTTTGTATCATGCTTATGATTTATTAATATGAGGCATTCAGCAGATCATGTATGTACTAAGATGTGTAAACTTCTTGATAAGGATCCCTAATGAATGTCTATCCATTCTTATAGTAAAAAGGAATAAGAGAATCGAAAGGTAGATACAAGTTTCAGCAAGTAAAAGAAGCAAGATGAAATAGGGTACGAGCTACCCAGCTAATGAAGATTATCGCATAGGAATATAAGCCTTTTGAGTAGTATAGGAGAAGGCAGGATATCAGGATCTAGCCGGGGTTAGGGTAACTCAAAATGGTGGATGTATTGTTAGCGTTTGTAGATATTTCCGAAGGATATTGCAAATGTGCTAATAGATCTCCTTGTAAGATGCCCAGATGGTGCACTCTAAAATAGTACAACTAGATATGAGTACTACAAAGATAGGCACTGAAAACCTGGAAGGGATAAATATTATCTTAGTGTGACTTCTGTCCTTAGTAGAGTGAGAACGTTAAGCAACCCGGAGAGCCACTGGATGGAGTAAAGGGGAGCTAAAAGCAAAAGAATGTCCTGTTCGAGTTTTCAGAATAAAGTGATAGACATAAATGTTAGCGGGAAATAAGAAGAGAGGTAATGAAGCATTATGAGTAAGATGTTATACATGGATGAAAAAGATAGATCAAAACGATGACAGTATTACAGAGTCTATAGTTAAGTAAAGGAAAGGACGACATGTGACAGGCCTTGAGACAACAAAAGAGTATAGGCCATAAAGTCATATCCTTATTTCGAGAAATAAGTTCGTGACTCCAACGTGATTACCAAAAGAAAAAATTGGACCCCAAAGTAATAAGAAATCAGCATGGACTGATGAACAAGATAAACTAAACATGAACTAGGGACTGAGTAATAGTCGGCATCATGAGAATTTTAGAGATAGCGTCCCGACGATAATAGAATGGATGACAGAAGAATACCCTTTAAAGGTCATTCAGGAAGACGCTTCCCTAAAGAAACCAAGGTGATTAAAGTTAAGCTTAAGGGACTGTATGTGCCAGTTACACTAAGTATCACCCTCGCGAGTGAGGAATTTCGTTATCCTTGGAACAGAAGGATTACCGCAAGACGAGTAAGGATCATCGATAATGTGAAAAGATGTCAAAGATGAAAAGGTAAAACATCTATGCGTAGATCATCGTAGCACTAAATATTAGTGCTCCCCTAAAGTAGGGAATATTGTGTGATGTGGCATTAAGTTAGAATTAAGTGGTTCTAGTAACTATGGAATGGTAAAGGAAGAATGCGATAAAAATAAGAAGGGGATGAGATTGCACTCATTCAAATCCTGTAGATATACTATGATTCCATAACATTATACAAGCACGACGTCAAGGAGAGGAAGTAAGGGTTCCTACCCGAGATGTTGTTGATAAATAAGGAGTCAGTGCAAGATGTAAGTTAAGACAAAGGGAATAACCCAAGAGGGCTTACGCAGAATACATATATGAAAATGGACCAACACGCAGTTAATAGTTGATTCAGGAAGAGTCTAGTTATGGCTAGACAAGAGGTTAGAGACAAATCAACAGATCGTGCAAGATAAACATAGTGAACCCCAACATGGGAATGCAGTCTCGCAGATACGACATTGTGACCCTTGAGAAATATTCGGATAAGAGTTGGGGTAGTAAAAGGTACCGTATGAATGTTATGAAAATAAAAGATAGTTGCACTGGGAGGACAGTCCAAATATCAGTTCAGAAGCAACTCTACAAGCACAAAGACGTGGAGGTAAGTAACTACGGATAATTATAGGCGGGGAAGAACATCAAAAAAATTCCTTCAAGTATACGATGTGATAAGCTTGTAACTTTACAAGAGCCAGAAGGTCTCCCTAAATACTACAACAAAAGACTAGCTGAGAAAATAAGGAAGAAGGCTTCAACCTAAGCACAGTGACCAAAGGAGGAAATGGTCTTGTAACAACAGTCTCACAACAACATTGTATGCACTCCATAAGGAAGTGGCACCTTGCGTGGCTAATGAGCGGGAAATGAAACCAAAAGTAATATTCAAGACCATATGAATTTCACAAAATTCTGACATGCATGTTAACTAAGATAAGCTAAGTATGCACCCAACAAGGGGACAGAAAGACCAGAAAAATTAATAGCTTACGTTTAAAGAAAACTGAGAAGGAACGAAAAGAATTATTCGATTAATGATCCAGAGTTAGTTACGTTATGAACGCACTCAAGATTTCAGAGTATTATCCATGCAACATGTATGTTGACAATCATACAACTGTAGAAGACTTTGGTATAAGTTAAAAGAAAGAATTGAGTCTAGGTCATAGACAATGGATTGAATTGTTAGATGATGGTATTACGGATATTCCATAGCGTCTATGAAAGGCTAAAGTTATAACTCATACCATGAGCCGCAGAACGGAAGATAGCTTAAGCCTACATAAAAGTTGATCAGAGGGAAGAGGAAACTAAAGAGTTACACCAACTAAAGTAAATCAGGAGTCTGATTATTGGACCCAGAAAATTATAGACCTCGCGATTGAGAACATTGCAGGATCACTCTTAAATATCAGAGGTACTAGAGAGATAGAACAATAGCCATATTCTATAATGGCTCTATGATAAAGCCAGTTAGAAGAAATGCCAGCCTCATAAGAAGTCAGTATGAAGCTCCCACCGGATTGTGTATGCACCATAGGTGCAAATATTATAATAGAGCTTCACATTGTGGATGTGAATTGTACCTATATGGAAGGAAGGTTATGAAAGAGACAGAAGAATGTTAGGTAATATATTAAGATAAGTAAGGTAAAAGTGGACAACGTACGAGATTCTCAAATGCAGAAGGTTATGAATAGTCCTTACTTCGGATAGAAGGCTTGAAGTGCGGGGATTCAATATCCAGGAATGATACCGGCGTCGTAAATGACATATCTTCCAGCCTATGGTTTCTAGGTACTGAGAGGTCTAGTTAAGAGAGTAAAGAAGAGTTAGAGATGATGTGATGTCTCGCTTGATGTTCCAGGATGACATAAGGAAATCTATGATGCAAGCAAGTTGAAGGAAGGTTGCAAGTAGTATAAATAGATATGTGTAGGTCGCAAGCTAAAGTATGGTAAAGCGACAAGGTTTTAGGAAGACAGGAGTAAGGAAAAGAAGGGGCAAGGGAGAAGGTGATGAGAATGGATAAGTCCTCGGGATTAAGCCCATGAAAACAAGAGAGCTGGTGATTTCTCTAAGTTATAGAAAGCTCAGTATAGCCTGAATCAACTCAAAGGAGTCAAAACTAATAGCATTTAGAAGAGATGGAATGTTGCCCTGACGTTTGAGCCTTCGATTGAGTAATGATTTGAAGAGGATTTCATGAATTGTTTGGGATTAAAATACCCACATAAGTGAATCGCATTTGGATGCTATAAAATACGGTAATTGAAGTACAATATTGCCGCTAAGTGGATTAGGAAAATCACTTCAAATATTCTTCGATGCATGTAAGCCCTAGTGGCAAGGTATTACGTAAAAAGTTTTAAGTTATCAGTGGTATATTATAGATCAATATTGAGGTGAATCAACAATGGATGGACAAAAGTCGCAAAGTATGAAATGAGATTAGGCCATCATTCTTAAGATAAACAGTAAAGAGGAAGCATCAAAAGATATAGCTTTATGCATATAGGATATGCAATGAAAGTAACCTGGAGTTTGGTAGCAGACCTCAGTAACGATAAATCGAAGTAAGAGGTATGGTATAGTATGACCTACATAGATGCAGTAAAGTCATACAGATGGATAAACGGAGCTATGAAATAATGTATAACAATATTCGTAAGTTCAACAAAATACCGAGCAAAGAACTTTAGTATACCCATAGATGCCCAGAGGGACAACTTGTCATAATTCTGTATATGTTTACAAAGTGAGGCCTAGAAATTGGCTAAAAGCCGGAGGTAAAAGGAGAGAAGAGTCTCATAGGTACACTTACAAGATCAGAGTCGTACAAGCTGCATAATAGAAGGTAGCAACAGTTACGAGATTAAAAGGATTCCGACCACCAATCGTGGTATGAGAAAGAGGTCTAAAGGGGGGGAATGCCCTGGCCTTTGGGATCATTCACAGAACAGTTGCCTAGATGGCAAGGAGAGTACTAAAGTATTCAGATGACAAAAGTTATGAAAATGATAAATGCATCAGTCAACATTCAAGGACGAATGTTCCAAAGGGGGGAATGATATTACACCCCATGTTTTCGTACGTAAAAGTACGACATAAGTAAATTGATGAAAGCTTGAAAATAAGATATTACATCCCGCATTTTTCGTACGTTAAAGTTTCGTCGTAAGTTAATCGACATAAGTTCAAGAATGAGATTATTTTAAGATTATAAGCATTATGCTATTTGAAACAAGTGATGAGTAAAGTCGTGAAGGTGAGAGGGTAAGCAAATCAAAGAAAATGATTTTCGTCGAAGTTTGACATTTTGGGATAAAATACTGCCCGAGCTAAAATACCCGGTATTTATGGACTGATACCATATAAGGTACCACATGACCATGATAGTAAGGTGTACAAAGTGTGTTAAAAGTGAGTAATATTTTAAGTAATTTGAGATAATTCTTAATTATGTGGGGTATTAGTTAATGGGAGATTTACAAGTTATTAAGAAATTGGTGGATAATTTATTAAGATCCTTTAGATAAATCTTTGAACCTAACGTGGCAGCAAGCTAAGACAAAGAAAATGACTCTTAACTCTCATTACAAGGTGGCATTTTAAGAGAGTATTTGTGGCCAAGTCATCATCAAAGTGGGACCCATAACATGTAACTTTAAGACTTGATCTCTTACTTTATTAAAAGAGTATGCTAAGACTTGCTAAGACTTGCTAAAAGAGTTCAAGTACAACATTCTAAGAGATTTCTTACCTTATTAAGGTATAAGATCTCTAATTCATTTAAGAGAGATTGATGCAAACTTTCCATGGTAACGTGATTAGCACAACAAAAGACTTTCTTATCTCCTTAAGACTAGAAGATGCAAGATTCACGTTTCAGAAAGATTGACTACGTGATTTGCTACAATCAAATCCCATACAAGACTATTTAATACTTAGCAACGTGAGATTTTACAATTTTAAGGGAGTACGGTGCAATCCTTCTCAAGAATATAATATAGATTTTCCCTACTCCAGGTATGTTAAGGCTATCCCTTCTTTCTTTTTGGCATGATCAATACGATACAAATGAAACGAGCAAATGCACAAATTCTATAAATGACTCTATTCATAGAAATACCAGAGGTTCCTATGTTCTTGATTCCCCATATGACTTATTAGAAATTCTCGGTAATAAAGAAGGGGATGTATTTTTTTTATCGTTTGTTCATGGGTCTCAGAAAATACATAAGTTGATAAACTTTATTTCATGATATTAATCAGAGGCATAATAGTCTTAAGACATTCCGAGAAATTTTATTGACGTACCTCCCATGCATTGCATTCATTTACATTGACCCATGTCCAGATGGCGTTATATACGCGTATATATGTATATGGTATATGGGAAAAGGTTACGGCGTTATATACGCACCACCACCTGATCAACTGGTATACGTTGATGATTTGCCCACAGTGGCCGAAATGATACCAAACGTAAATACTTCCAGCTACGAAATATTTTACTTTCTCACTGTCACCCATCGTTTTTATTGCATAAGGCTAAGCACTGCCTTTATTTGCATGAGATTAAGCAATCATCTCCTATTTGCATGAGGCTAAGCATTGCCTCCCTAATTGCATAAGGCTAAGCATTGCCTTTTCCATATGAGACTAAGCATTGTCTCCTATTTGTATGAGGCTAAGCATTGCCTCCTTAACTGTATAAGGCTAAGCAATGCCTTTGTTTGCATGAGACTAAGCATTGTCTCCTAATTACATGAGGCTAAGCACTGCCTCCATTATTGCATAAGGCTAAGCACTGTCGTTCTTTGCATGAGACTAAGCATCGCCTCCTATTTGCATGAGGCTAAGCATTGCATCCCTAATTGCATAAAGCTAAGCGTTGCATTTTCTGCATGAGACTAAGCATTGTTTCCTATTTGCATGAAGCTAAGCATAGCCTCCTTAACTACACAAGGCTAAGCACTGCCTTTATTTGCATGAGACTAAGCATTGTCTCCTATTTGCATGAGGCTACGCACTGCCTCCATTATTGCATAAGGCTAAGCATTGCCTTTCTTTGCATGAGACTAAGCATCGTCTCCTATTTGCATGACGCTAAGCATTGCCTCCCTAATTGCATAAGGCTAAGCGTTGCATTTTCCGCATGAGACTAAGCATTGTTTCCTATTTGCATGAGGCTAAGCATAGCCTCCTTAACTGTACAAGGCTAAGCACTGCCTTTATTTGCATCGTATCCCATTTGCATGAGGCTAAGCCCTGCCTCCCTATTTGCATGAGGCTAAGCCCTGCCTCCTTAATTGCATTAGGCTAAGCACTGCCTTTCCTGCATGAAGATAAGCACCGTTTCCCTTAATTGCATGAGACTAAGCATTGTCTCCTCTTCCTGCACGAGGCTAATCGCCCTCAAAGGCTTGATGATGTTATGAACGCATATACCTTTACATTGTAAGACATTTGTTCGCATATGCATGACATTATAAAAATAAAGTGATTCACAGAGCTATTGAAACATACATGTCGAGTCTTTTACTCCATGTTTCTCTCATGTCTATTATTTACTGATTTCTTTCCTTACATACTCGGTACATTATTTGTACTGACGACCCTTTGCCTGGGGACGCTGTGTTTCATGTCCGCAGGTCTCGATAGATAGGTCGAGAGTCCTCCAAGTAGGCTATCAGCTCAGCGGAAGGTGTTGGTGCGCTCGATTTACTCTGGAGTTGTTGTTTTGTCAGTATGATTAGGATATGTGTTGATTGGTATGGTGGGGCTCTGTCCCGACCTTTTGATATTATGTACTCTTAGAGGCTTATAGATATATGTCTGGTATACGGATACTTGTATGGCCTTGTTGGCCTATGTTTTAAGTATATAATGGATCACATTGGTCTTATAGGCCCGTATGTCTTATGTATAAGTTGGTATTTCATGTTGTATTCTACTTATCTCACGACAGCCTCTCCAGCTCAGTTATCTATGATAGTAAGATACGAAAAGATATGTTATGTTGGTACTCGGTTGAGTAAGGTGCCGGGTACCCGTCACGACCCATCGGTTTGGGTCGTGACAGTTATGCAGCTTGAGGTTCGGATTTGTGTTCTTAAAATTGATGGTGTGAGAGAATTGATTCTTGAGGAGGCTCATAGCTCAGGGTATTCTATTCATCTAGGCATCACAAAGATATACTGTGACTTGAAGCAATATTACTGGTGGTTGAAGATGAAGAAAGACATTGTTTGACACGTTTCATGGTGTTTGAATTGTCCGCAGGTGAAGTATGAACATCAGAAACCAGGTGGTTTGACTCAAATATTAGTGATACCACAGTTGAAGTAGGAGTGCATTACCATGGATTTTGTGGTAGGATTATCATGTACTTTGAAGAAGTTTGGTTCCATTTGGGTCATCGTGGACAGATTGACCATGTCTGCGCATTTCAGTCTGGTGATGACTTCTTTCACTTAAGAGAGATTGGTTCAAATCCACATCAAAATGACTATTCATTTGCATGACGTGCCTATTTCTATCATTTCTAATCGTGGCACGCAGTTCACTTTTCACTTTTGGAGAGTTGTTCTGTGAGAGTTGGGCATACATGTGGAGTTGAGCATTGCATTTCACTCGCTAACGGATGGCTAGTCCGAGCGGACCATTCAAATCCTTTAGGATATGTTGAGGGCCTATGTTATAGATTTTGGAGGCTATTGGGAAGAGTTTCTACCATTGGCGGAGTTTTCCTAAAACAACAGCTATTAGTCCAGCGTTCAAATGGCACCGTGTAAGGATCTATAAGGTAGGCAGTGTTGTTCTCCTATGGGTTAGTTTGAGCCTGGTGAAGCTAAAATGTTGGATACGGACTTGGTTCGTGATGCCTTAGATTAGGTGAAGTTGATTCAGGTCACCTTCGAATAATTCAGAGTAGGCAGAAGAGTTATATTAACAAGAAGGTCCGTGATGTGGCTTTTATGTAGGGCGAGAACGTGCTTTTAAATGTTTCTTCTATGAAAGACATGATGATATTTGGGAAGAAAGTTAAGTTGAGCCCGACGTTCATTGGTCCATTTGAGGTGTTAGAGAGAGTCAGGGAGATTGCTTATATGCTTGCATTGCCTTCTAGCCTAGTAGGGGTATATACGGTATTTTATATTTTTATGCTTCAGAAGTATCATAAAAATAAGTCGCATGTATTGGACTTCAGCACGGTGCAAATTGATGAAAATCTGACTTATGAAAAAGAGTCAGTAGCTATTATAGATCTGGAGGTTCAGAAGTTGAGATCTAACGATATTTTTATGTAAAAATGCTTTGGGAAGGACAACCGACTAAGAAGGCTACTTGGGAGTCTCAGTCAAATATGAGGATTAGATATCCGCATCTTTTTTCCAGTTCAAGTACATTTCTATATCCGTTCGAGGACGAACGTTTCTTTAAGGTGGAGAATTTAATGACCTGATTGGTCGCTTTGAGTTCTAGCTTTCCATTTCATGCTTTAAGACTTTGAATAGCCTAATTTCATGATTTATCACTTGCCCGCATGGTCCGTTTTGATTTTAGGAATGTTTATGTGTCTTTTTACACAAAAAGCTTGATTTTTAAACTCTAATGTTATTGGAGTTGATCATGGTAATCATTCTTGGTAAATGTTCTCAGATCGGCATTTTAACGATTCGACTAGGTTCGTATGATAATTTTAGATTTGTACGTATGTTTGGTTGGGTTCTTGGTGACCCGAGGTCATATCGACACTTTTTATGGAAATTTAAAAAATTAAAGTTATGAACATGTGAATTCTTGAATTTTGATGCTTGATTCTTCACTGTAGATTTTATTTTGATATTTTGAGCTTGTGAGCAAGTTTTTATGAGGTTATTATACTTCTTTGGATGTTTATAGTGAAGCTCGAGGGGCTCAGGTGAGTTTTGAATTGGTTTCGGTAGATTTTGGAAAGATTTGATGTTTCTGGTGTTGTAGTCATCACAATTGTGATGAGCTGCTCGCAAATGTGAGGCTCACAATTGGGAGGCTCGCAAATACGAAGAAAACCTCGCATTTGCGAAGTGTGATAGGGGCAGGCCAGCTTCGCAAACTGCAGTCATTGCAACTGTGATGAGCTTCTCGCAAATGCGAGACTTGCAATTGGGTGGCTCACAATTGTGAAGAAAACATCACATTTGCGAAGTGTGGGTGGGGTAGGTTAGCTTCGCAATTGCGAAACTGGGGTCGCATTTGCGACCTTCACAATTGTGAACTAGGTGTCGCATTTAGGACTTCTATGCTTAGGGGGCATTATTGTATTTTCAAACAATAGTTCGCATTTGCGAGCTGCGCAATTGCGAACCAGAGTTCGCAATTGTGACATTTGCAGCTGGGTAAATTAAGAGATTTCAGGATTAGCTCATTTTATTCCATTTTGAGACCTAGAGTTTGTGGGAGGCAATTTTTATAGAGATTTTTCTTCCCAACTTCAAGGATTAGTAACTTAACTTATTTTTGATTAATTTCCATAGATTTTCATTCCTAGATCGAGATTTTTATAGAGTAGAAATAGGATTTTTGGGTAGAAATTTAGGATTTGATATTTTAGAGATTTAGACCTCGATTTGAGGTTAGATCTCAAAACAAATCACATATATGGGCCGGGGAAGGGGGGGGGGGGTGAATAAATAATCAGGATTTGGTCTTGATTTTTAATTCTGATCAAGTAGGTTTGGGTTGATATTTTGTTGACCTTTTCAAATATGTTAAATACCGAACTGTTCTAATACTAGGATAGTTTCTAAAACATATTCTAATGGTTTGGAGGCTTGTTCTAAAGTAAAGGCGGTTTTGGAGGGTTGAATTGTATCCGACAAACGTATCTTGGTTAACCTTTATTTTAGGGAATAACCATGTAATTGGGTCTATTTTCTATGTGCTATATGTGTTGCGGGTGGCGTATATACAAGTTGACGTGTGTATTGTCATGGGCGGCTTTCCAACCATGCCCCATGACCCCTTGGACGCGCCCCGTGGTGTCCTGGCCAGCCTCCCAATGCCCGTCGCCACGGTCGGCCCCGTGGTCTCGGCAGCTCCAAGTGACAAGCGCGCATGTGCCTCTGTCACCCCACCGATAGCCAGCGCCAGCGCCCAGTCACAGGCAGATGCCAATAGCACCGCACACGTAGACAATGCCACGCGCGCAGACCCTGATGCTAAAGACAAAGTTGCTGCCAACGGACTTGTTGTTGCTTTGTAGAAGACTAAGTCCTTTTCATTGTAAATATAGAGTAGTTTTGCTGCATTTTCTTTAAGTGTGATTTTCCAGCTTTCATAGGTCTAGTCATGTAACTTTGGTTTATTTTTTTTAAGCATTATTAAGGGGGACCAAGCAATCAAAACTTTCAAGCAAGCAAACAATTCTCTGTACTGGTGTCTCTCCCCCCGACACTGTCTTGTTTTCTATAATAGCTTTCATTCAATGCAATCAAGCTTTCTTTCATTCTCAATTATCTTTTCTGCTCTCTTTCAATTGCTCATGATATTGGTTTTTCCATACGGCACTGACAATCTAGTCTAGCGTACGGAGGGGACCTCAGTTGGCGGACAGCAACCGTACTGACATCGGTTGCTTAGCCTTACGTCGCCCTTCCAAGGAACTTCAGGAAGGCGCCCGTGTAACAGTTGGTATCCGATCCTAGGCTCGACATCGGACGAGGGATTACATTGCAATTATCATCATTTCTGACCATGGTGAATTATGGGGATCGCATCGCAACCCTTGAGGGAACAGTTGATGCATTACGGCCCATCATGGAAATGGTGCCCGATCTAAAGACCAGCCTAGTGCAAAGGTTGGATGACCTGGACCGCAGACTCATCCAGGCCGAAGTTGACATAGAAAACATCAGTCGCGACTTTGAAGGAGACCGGCAAACAGCAGCCACAGAGGCAGCTAAAATTTTTGGTAAATTTGAGGTCCTCCAGCAGGAGCGTGCCGAGGATTTAGCCAACAGGGAACAAGAGGCAGACAGGGTGACTGCCATGCAATAAACTATAGACAACTTGATAGGCCAGCTCAATGTTGTCAATGCTGCTTTACAAGGCCTACTTCGAGGTGGCGGAAACCAATTTGGGGGTGGTGTGAACCTCGTCCCTATGGCACAAAAGCTGAAAATTCCTGAGCCAAAGCCATACAGTGGAGCTCGGAATGCCAAAGAAGTGGAAAATTTCATTTTCGACATTGAGCAATACTTCGATGCCGTGGGAGGCCTAGAAGAAGCTAAGAAGGTAGCAACTGCTGCCATGTATCTTCAGGGTGATGCCAAACTCTGGTGGCGGGTGAAGTACGAAGCCATCAAGGCTGGTGAAGATGCCCTCGAGACATGGGCGGAACTGAAGGCAGCCATACGCCTACAGTTCTTCCCCGAAAATGTTGAGTACAATGCCAGGAGAAAGTTGCGGGAGCTCCGCCAGACCAAATCAGTGCGAGATTACGTGCGGGAATTCTCCGCGCTCATGCTGAACATCCGTGACATGGGGGACAAAGACAAACTCTTCACCTTCCTGGAAGGGTTGAAACCTTATGCCCGGATGGAGTTGCAGAGACAAAGGGTAGACACGTTGCCTAAGGCAATCCAAGCAGCAGAGTGCCTTGGGGATTACCAAGTGGAAGCCCGGAAGGATAGGCCTCAACAGCCTGTCCGAGGAGGATACAAAGGGGGCCAACCAAACACTAGTGGCCCTAGCAGAAGTGGAGGAGACCGGAGTGCACCCAAATCCAAGACTCCCTCTTCCGGCAGTACTAGTGCTGCATCTAACAACAATGATCGGGGGAGGAAGCCCCCCTCAGGATGTCGCCATTGCGGCGGACCACATTGGAATAATGAATGTCCACATGCACAGATGAATGCCCATCAAGCTTTTGAGGATGGGACGGATGACGACGCCGATGATGCGGACCAGACCGAGCCAGTAGGTGCATTCAATGCAATTGTTGGCTCCATTTCTGAGCCCTTAGCGGGTACCAGTGCCGGTATCCGCAAGAAGAAGGACCCCTGTCCAATTGCCAGGAAAGGAAATAAGAAGGCGAATTTGAGGACTCCTCCTCATCAAGAGAGGACCCTAATGTTCGTTGACATGAAGGTAAATGGCAAGCCCATTCGGGCAATGATAGACACAGGTGCCACCCACAACTACTTAGCCTCGACTCAGGTGGAGCGTCTTGGACTAGTCGTAGGAAAGGGCAAAGGTCGTGTGAAGGCTATCAACTCACCACCTCAACCAGTGGGTGGAATAGCCAAAGAAGTACCAGTGAAGCTTGGCCCTTATGAAGTAAAGTTCAACCTGCGCGTAGTGATCATAGATGACTTTGAGTTAATAGTGGGGTTAGAATTCCTGAGGCAGACCAATACCATGCCTGCACTGTATGCAGACATGCTACTGATGATGGGGGCAAGTGGGGCCAAGCCCTGTATTATTCCGTGCATTCCCATAAAGATGGCAGCCGAGAACATCTCGGCCTTGCAGTTGAAGAAGGGGGTAAAAAGACATGAACCCACATTCCTGGCTACCCTCTACATGGAAGATATAGAATGCTCCTCGGGTCCCATTATTGCACCCGTGAAGGAGTTGCTTCTGGAATTTGAAGACATCATGCCACAAGACATGCCAAAGCGCCTTCCGCTTAGGCGAACTGTGGACCATGAGATTGAGTTGGTGCCGGGTACAAAGCTGCCTGCCCAAGCACCGTACAGAATGTCACAGCCCGAACTCTCCGAGCTTCGGAGACAATTGACGGAAATGCTAGACACAGGGATCATCGTGTCCTCCAAGACCCCATACGGGTCCCCTGTGCTATTCCAAAAGAAACATGATGGTAGTTTACGACTCTGTGTGGATTACCGGGCTCTAAACAAAATCACCGTGAAAAACAAGTATCCTATTCCGCTAATGGCAGACTTGTTTGATAGACTGGGTGGTGCGACGGTATTCACCAAAATAGACCTGAGGATAGGTTATTGGCAACTTTGGATTGCAGATGGTGATGAGCATAAGACGAACTGTGTGACAAGATATGGGTCATACGACTTCCTGGTTATGCCCTTTGGCTTGACTAACGCGCCAGCCACATTTTGCACCCTGATGAACCAAGTCTTCTGAGAATACATTGATGAATTCATCGTGGTTTATTTGGATGACATTGTGGTATATAGCCAGACTCTAGAAGAACACCTGTAGCATTTGCGGAAGGTCCTAGCCCGATTGCGGGAGCACGAATTATATGCGAAGCTATCCAAGTGCTCCTTTGCTCAGAAACAAATTGACTTCCTCGAACATGTCATCGAGGAAAAGAGGATCAAAATGGACCAGCAGAAGATTCAGGCCATTACAGAATGGCCGCCTCATAAGGATATACATGCCTTGCGGTCGTTCCTTGGTCTATGCAACTTCTATCGGCGTTTTGTGAAAAGTTACTCCCTCATTGCAGTGCCGCTGACAGAACTTCTCAAGAAGGCCACCCCGTGGGATTGGGGCCCCAAGCGGGCAGAGGCCTTCGACGCATTGAAGATGGCTATGTCTAGTAGCCCAGTCTTGGCCCTCCCTGACTTGGCCAAGCCATTCGAAGTGCAAACGGATGCCTCCGACTATGCACTTGGTGGAGTATTGCTACAAGAAGGGCATCCCGTAGCGTACGAGAGCCGGAAACTGAAGGATGCAGAGCGGCGCTATGCCGCTCATGAGAAAGAATTATTGGTTGTCGTTCATTGCTTACGCCTTTGGAGGCATTATCTACTGGGAGCCCCATTCGTGGTCAAGATAGACAACACAGCCGTTAGCCATTTCATGACCCAGCCAAAGCTGAATGGTCGACAGGCTAGGTGGCAGGAACTCTTAGCGGAATTTCACTTCAACCTGGAGTACCGAAGTGGAAAGACCAATCATGTTGCTGATGCACTCAGTCGGAGGGCTGATCTAGCATCGATGTGTGTACTCACCGCCCTAAAGGGAAGCGAAGTAACCACCACCATAAAAGACCAGATACAGGATCTACTCATCAAGGATCCTGCTGCACAATATTTGGTTGATTTGGTAGGACAGGGCAAGACTCGCCAGTTCTACACCGAAGATGGTTTCCTGAAGGTGAAAGGGAACTGACTTTATGTTCCTAAAGGAGGAGATCTACGACGGTCTCTTCTTGTAGAATGCCACTATACTTTTTGGGCCGGTCATCCCGGCGAGGAACGCACCATGGCATTACTTCATCGTGCATATTATTGGCCTCAAATGGTCGATGACGTCGCTCAGTATGTGAAGACTTGTCTAGTATGCTAGAAAGATAAGTCAGACCGCTTGACGCAGGCAGGGCTCTTAGAACCACTAGCTGTCCCAAAAAGACCTTGGGAAAGCGTTTACCTGGAGTTCATCACCGGATTGCCCAAGGTCGGAGATCGCACAACTATCTTGGTTGTGGTGGATCGGTTTTCCAAGTATGCTACCTTTATAGCAGCCCCACAATATATATCAGCAGAAGATACAGCTTGACTATTCTTCTCTCATGTCGTCAAATATTGGGGCTTACCTAAATACATTGTTAGTGATCGCGACTCACGCTTCACTAGTAATTTTTGGACCCAACTCTTTAAGTGCCTCGGGTCAAAATTGAGTCATTGCTCAAGCTTTCATCTGCAATCTGATGGCCAGACGGAGCGATTCAATGGTATGCTAGAGGAATATCTCTGGCACTTTGTGACCGGATCGCAGAAGAATTGGGTGAAGCTTCTGGATGCTGCTCAACTGTGTTTCAATTCACAAAAGAGCTCAAGTACCAACAAAAGTGCTTTTGAAATTGTTACCGGACAGCAACCGCTACTCCCACACACAGTGAACGCACCAAACATGTCAAAATCTCCTCGGGCTGCTAGCTTTTCAAATGAATGGAAGCAAAATTTAGAGATAGTGCGGAGCTATCTTGTCAAAGCCCAAAAGCGGATGAAGAGGCATGCTGATCAGAATCGCCGCTTTGTTGAATACCAGGTGGGAGACAAAGTGATGGTCAAAATCCCAAAGCGGTACTTGTTTGCAGGTGTCCATGACCCTCGCCTATTGTAAAAATATATTGGACCCTTGTCCATTAAAAGGCGCATTGGGAAAGTTGCATACCGGGTGGATACCCCAGCTTGGTGGAAAATCCATCCTGTTTTCCATGTCAGTCTCCTAAAACCTTTTCGGGAAGATATGGAGGACCCTTCACGATGCCAACTCACAATACCAAGTATTTGAGGCCCGAATTCAACCGGTAAAAGGCGTGCTAAAGCTATTCTTGATGATCGAGTGATTCACGCCTCAAGAAAAGATCACCAGGAGTTCTTGGTGAAATGGCAGGGTTGTGATGTAGAGGAGAATACTTGGGAGAGGGGAACAAACCTCAAAGCTTACAAGAGCCTGATTGATGATTACCTTGCAAGGAAGGCGCTGAGGATGTCGCCAACTCAGGTGGGGGAGAATGTCATGGGCGGCTTTCCAACCATGCCCCATGACCCCTTGGACGCGCCCCGTGTCATCCTGGCTAGCCTCCCAACGCCCGTCGCCATGGTCGGCCCCGTGGTCTCGACAGCTCCAAGTGACAAGCGTACATGTGCCTCTGTCGCCCCACCGATAGCCAGCGCCAGCGCCCAGCCACAGGCAGATGCCAATAACACCGTGCGCGTAGACAATGCCGCGCGCGCAGACCCTGATGCTAAAGACAAAGTTGCTGCCAACGGACTTGTTGCTGCTTTGTAGAAGACTAAGTCCTTTTCATTGTAAATATAGAGTAGTATTGCTGCATTTTCTTTAAGTGTGATTTTCCAGCTTTCATAGGTCTAGTCATGTAACTTTGGTTTATTTTTTTTAAGCATTATTAAGGGGGACCAAGCAATCAAAACTTTCAAGCAAGCAAACAATTCTCTGTACTGGTGTCTCTCCCCCCCGACACCGTCTTGTTTTCTGTAATAGCTTTCATTCAATGCAATCAAGCTTTCTTTCATTCTCAATTCTCTTTTCTGCTCTCTTTCAATTGCTCATGACATTGGTTTTTCCGTACGGCACTGACAATCTAGTCTAGCGTACGGAGGGGACCTCAGTTGGCGGACAGCAACCGTACTAACATCGGTTGCTTAGCCTTACGTCGCCCTTCCAAGGAACTTCAGGAAGGCGCCGCATAACAGTATATACGCTTTCTATGGATTAAGCATGCAGGTAGAACTAGCCTTAATATGTAATGTTACTCTATGTGTTATGTCTTCCATATTCTAAGTAGATTGTGAAGCTACTCGCTTGATTTTATTCATTATGATGTCTATGTTGAGTTATTGATATATTGGGCGTTGAAAATTATTGAAATGTTGGTTTGGCTATTGGTGCAAAAATGATTGTTATCTCTCATGTGGTGTGATACATTTAATCAATCTTCTTGATGTTGCTTGTGCTTCCCACCTTGCTTGGTATTATTTCATACGTTTAGCTTAGTGATGAAGAGTGAAAGTCATGAAGGGTGCTTCCGTGCTCGTGAGGAAGAGTGATTACGCATGAAGGGTGTTTCCATGGTTTTGAGGAAGAGTAATTATGCACGAAAGGTATTTCTGTGCTTATGAGCAAGAGTGAAATGCGCAAAGGGTGTTTCTATGCTTGTTATTATATTTATGCTTGTAAGGAAGAGAGATTATGTATGAAGGGTGTTTTCATGCTTGTGAGATGAGAGTAAATGCACGAAGGGTGTTGCCGTACTATTTAATATTATCTTTCTTATTTCTTGCTTTCACTATGCGGTTTGATAACTTGGCTTTATTGTTATAAGGTATTCTTTTCGTTCTCTCAGACTTGAATATTTCTGAAAGGCTTGATTGCATATTTTGAGAAAGTATAGTCATTATTTTCCGTAATTGTTTCTTCATTATTCCTCGTACTACTTCTTCTAACCATTTCATTTGTTATCTCACCTATTTTCTCTCTTGCTATCTTACTTGCTATTCTTCCTTGTCGTCTTAATGGTTGTTTCTGTCGTTATTTGCTCATTATATATAACTGCACATGTTATGATAGTAGATGCTTGGTCTTTGCCTCGTCACTACCTCGTCGGAGTTAGCTCGACACTTACGGATTATATTGGGTCGGTTATACTTATACTACACTTCTGCACTTCTTGTGCAGATTCTAATGGACCTAGTGGCACTCAGAGGACTGAATAGTTTTGTGATTTGAGGAGACTCGAGGTAGTGTTGCACTCTCGTCTGCATGCCTTGAAGTCCTCTTTCCATTTGTTCTGCTAATATTTAATTGCTTCAGACAATGTTGTTTATCATTTCAGATGTTGTATTTTGTAATTATGTAGAAGTTCATGTACTTTATAACACCAGTTCTGGGAGGTATTAGTCAGATGTTGTTGGTTTAGACTTGTTATGTATTTCGAGTTTCACTCTTTATTATGATACCATGTCATTTATTGCCGAATTTTGTCCCATATTCCTTGTTAAATGTAGGCTTTCCTAAAAAGCGGTGTTAGGCACCATCACGACCCCATGGTTGGAATTTTGGATCATGATAGCTATCACAAAAGAAATATGGAAGGGAGACCTATGCAGATGGATGCCATAACCTCTATCCATATTACAATAACCGCACAACATAAAGCTCATGTCGTAATAATATAAATTCGCTCATAATGTCCAAATGTGCCATAGTCATCTCAAGAATATCCCATAATTCCCAAATAAGATGTCATTAGCCTAAGCATAATTTCTGGTATGAATAAATAGTCTCACATAGTCATACAATCAAATAAAGCATAAGTCAAGAAGAACACACAACCAAACAAGGCATAAAAAGCCTAAATTCTACCCCGAGGGTGAATAATCAGGACACCCACATATATGCTTGTCAGCTTGCATATACAGTTCCCCCAACACATTACAATTAACAAACAAGGTCATTTCCTAAGGTATTTTCCCTCAAACCAAAATTAGGCAATATCTTACTTTTTACGCAACAAGCCTCAACTATCCAATAAGCTTTGCCCTCTATCTGTGACCTCCAAAAGCTCTAAATTTGGCCAACAAATACTTAATGAAGTCAAATAATGTAATCGAAATCAATTATAAATAGTAGATTTTTAATGAAGTCAAATAATGTCATCAAATCGGTATTCAAAACATCAAAATATACTCTTTTACGTTTTAGGAAAAATACCAAATTTCACTCTTTATTCTCATATTTTAGGTGCAGAAATCCATGGAGAATCAAGATATATAATCAAATCTAAGTGAGAATTACTTACCTCGAGATTGGGGAGAAATCCGTCTTCAATATCTCCTCATCTCGTTCTCCATAACTCAAAATTGGTGAAAATGAGATAAATCCGAAAAGCTGGACAAAATATACCCCTGCCAGCGAACTGCTCTATGTAATCACGATCATTACCCTCGCAATTGCGATGCACGAATGTGTAGCTGGCTTTCCTTCTCCGCGATCACGTTTGCCTTCCGTGATCGCGATTCATAAGGCAGTCCCACTCCGCAATCACGATCTCTCTTCACACGATCGCAAACACTAAAAGCTACATCAACACTAAGAATCAAGCATCAAACAAAAAATCTAATATTTTTTAATATCAAACTTCCAAATTATGACTCGAAGTGTCGAATTGGTCCTGAGCCACCCGAGACGCCAAGTGAACATAAGTACACGTTTGAAATCATGATACGAACCTATTGGAATTTGTGAATCACCAATCTGAGGTCGTTTACCTATAATGTTGACTTTGATCAACTGTTCTAACCTTAAGCCTCTAATTAGGAACAAAATGTTCCAAAGTCCCGGAAAGCATCAAATTAGTGATTGTAGTTTTAGGACTCAAAATGACCGGTCGGGTCGTTTCACATGATAAAAATCTGAGACCAATACTAAGTCCGAGTGACTTCTGAGTAATAATATGTAATATATTTTCAAATCCGAGTCCAAATTAGTATTCAAAATCTCAAATTTTACTTTTTAAAGTTTTGGTTCGAAATCTCTTTCTTCCTCTTTGAAATTGTTGATTCTAAGGCTAAATCGAAGATAGAAGTCACAACCCAATTCCCACCATAGGCCCTAATGGCGCCCAACGCTGCCTAGGCAAGCCAACAATAAATCAACGCCCGATAGTTCATAACACCTTTTAAAAGAAAGTGATGAAATAAATATGTGGAATTTGGTTTAGAAATAATAAGAAAATACTAACATCTTGCCAAGATACGAAGCATGAATAAAATATAAAGCTAAATGTCATAACAATGATAAAACATTGGAGAACTGTCTAAAATCCCCAAAATTGGTGTCATAAGTGCACATGCATCTAATTGAATATATAATACTACTGCAGTAACTGGCTTGAATGGACTGAAGATAGAATACAATATGTAAAGAGGAAGGAGACTCTGTGTGTTGCAGACCAAAGCATATAAGACAGCTCACCACTAATATCCTCAGCAAGTGCGCCTATGCGCTTGTGTGACCACCAGATGGACATGTCTCAGTACATACACAATTAGTAAAGAGTAGTATAAGTACATAAATCAGCACGTACCCAGTAAGTACCTAGTCTAACCTCGAAATAGTAGTGATGAGGGGTCGAAATCGATACATATGAGTTAAGTAGTCATGAAACTTCTGAACAGATGAGTACAACACGGGACTACATTCTTAAGATAAGGCATAACTCTACGGATAATCAAGTATCCCACCAAGTCCTTAAAAATAGCAAAATCCATTGAACTATGCAAGTCTAGCCTAAGTCATGAGTTAAAGCATTAAACAAGAAAGATTAACTCAATTAGTACAACTAAAGCATGATATAAATCTAAGTCTACGCGGACATGTCAAAAATCTAGCATACACACGTATGCTTGCTACCTCGTAAGTGCGTAGCTCCCATAACAAATAGCACATAACAAATAGAAGACCTAGGGGGATAAATACCCTCTTACAAGGTTAGGCAAGAGACTTACCTTGCTCTGAAATTCGATAATTGGCTCCAACAATGCTCTAACACCTTAAACCAATGTCGAACGACCTGAAGCTAGAAAAAGAACGTGCTAACCAATCTAAACATACTCGAGAACCCATAATTTATCAATAAAAAATAATTTCCAACCCCGCACGAAAAGTCAAAAAAAGTCAACCCCGGTCTCACACGTCCAGATTGCAAAAATTATTGAAAATAAATATTACCCATAGCACCATGAACTCAAATATATAATTTATTTTCAATTCCATTTCTAATTTCGTTGTCAAATCCCCTTTTTACAAATTATATGCTTTCCAACAAATTCTTAAAATATTTCACAATTTTTACTAATTTCCATGTTAAATTCCCTTTATAATCCTTGTATTCAGCAAGTTGGAATCACTTACTTTATGTTGGATGATGAAACTGGCTCTTTAAGAAGCCCCCAAATCGCCCTAGGAATGAGAGAATGTGATGAAATGAGCTAAGTCCTGAAATTGTAAACTTATAATCTACCCAGGCTTTCCTCTTCGCGGACGCGGAAGTACCTCGCGATCGCAAAGGCAAAATTTACCTCTACCAAAATTTCCTTCTTCACGAACGCGAGGACTCTCTCCCGATCGCGACCATCTACCTGCCAAGCCTACGCGATCGCAAGCCCAGCTACGCAAACGCAAAGGCCAACCACTTGCCAAACTTCACAACTTCGCGAACGCGATAGAGCCCACGAGAACGTGATGCCTCCATCCCTATCCCTCCCTGAATGCGGCCAGTTTCTCACAAACGCAAAGAGCAAAAGATCACCTGCCACCCCTTTTCTTCGCGTTTGCAAAGCACACCAGCACCAACAAAAATTTACTAATTTCAAAATGCTCTGGGTGATTCAAAACTCACCCTAGCAACTCGGGATACTGTCTAGTCATACCAACAAGTCGGTAAACATAACCCTGATGTTACACCTTATATTTTCGTACGTAAAAATGCATCGTAAGCAAACTAATGTAGGACCAAAAATAAGATAATATTTGAAATTATATAAAGTAAGTTAATCATGTTACCTCGTAGGTTACAAATATTGAAGATCATGAACAACAAGTACAAAGAGGGTTGGAAGGTTCAGAAACTAGAGGAATTAAAGAAAACAATGTTTCATCAAAAGTCGACAAGTTGGGAATGTTATAACATGTACTTTTGGGGTGAGACTAGGGTGCTTAACATAATAAGGAGATTATGTTATGATTTATATTAGTCGTATGATAGCTGTGTGTTATGTTTTGAAGTCAAGCGAGTTGGGAAACAAAAGTCGATGAAAGTCATCACAAGTTACGTTCATAAGTTTTGCTGAACATTTTGGTCAAATGTAACCGCAATTGTCTCCCAATATACTTAGAGTTATGGGGTGTTCCATCAATAATATTGAAGATCTATGTGTCTACTTTCTAACTCATTAAATCGTTTGTCAATACGACATCGGAGTAGAGATATATGGGCATTTTTGCGAGACTACGCAAGCTGCTAGGTGACAAGTAGGTATGTCACCTACTTGCTTAAATGAGAGCCCAAATATGGGCCATTTAGGGTCGTCCAAATAGGACTTTTAAAGGTCTATTTTCTTCATATATTAGATTGAAAATAGTGCATAATAACCAGACATAAGCTCTGCAAAAATCCTCCCAAAATATTTTTCACAAACCCTAATTGATTTTCTCTCCCTTTCAAGTTTGAAGAACCAAGATAGGAGCTGAGTTATCCAACAAATAAGGTGAGTTTACTGCTCTCTTTCATCCATTGTTTCTGCTGTAACTTCATGGTAAGTCGTTCTATACCTGTAAGAATTTATGTGATGGTGATCGGAAGCCGTGAGTTCGTGTTATTCACTTGTAGCTGACTATTTTGTGGACTGTTTTGTGTTGTTGTTGGGCTGCATGTTTTACTACTATTTTGTGGCATTTTGTAGGAGGAAGGGGGTGGAGAAACACTACTACGGTGGTCGTTTTGTGTATGAAGAGATTGGGGTGTGTTGAGCTATTTTGTAGTATTTGATGGTGTATATAAGGCTGAAAAATAATGTATATATGTTGTTATTGTTGGGTTCTTGTGTTGTTGGTGTTATCTTGAATTTGGAGGAAGTAAGGATTATAGGGGAGATGCTGCCAGTTTTAATACAAAATAAGTTTGTCGTTCATTGTGCAATAGTTGTACCTTTCGTAACTTAATGATAGTATTATTATCGTTGTTGTAGATTAAGGTGCAAAGAGGTGAGTTCAACTTGGTGATTGGAAATATTGTGATAAGGTATGTTAAGGCTAAGCCCTTCGTTCATTTTGGCATGATCTCGTAATTACATATGTTTGATAACGAGGCATAAAGAGAAGTTCATACTCCCGAATTTTTATACACTATCCTAGTCTCATACGTTACAGTATTCTCCCTTATCGGGACTTCATATTCAGCTTAGTTTTGTCTTTATTCAGTCAAGAGTGCAGAGGGTCTATATATATACAGTAATACAGTATTTTCATCACCATCGAGCTATAATCGGTGGGAAGGCCCCTATTGGTAAGTTATATACTGAGCCTACTATGGCCGAGCGCCTATGAGTGAGCCCAAAATGGCCGAGATACAGAGCCTAGTATGGCTGAGCGCCTATGAGTGAGCCTACTACGGCGGAGCAGTTACACGTTCCAAGCCTTATAGGGCCGAACATTTATTTTACTTACTATATTGAGAGAGTTGAGTCAGTATCAGCAGGTAAGTATATCTCCAGATCATCTTTGACTCCCAATTACTTTCAGTTATCATATTATCAGTTCAGTTTCAACTTTCAGTTATTTTATTGCCTTACATACTCTGTACCTTATTTCGTACTGACGTCCCTTTTCTGGGGGCGCTGCATTTCATGCGTACAGGCTCAGACAGACAGACGGGTAGACCTCCTCAGTAGGTGTTGCCCGAGTTCAGCCTGATCGATAAACTCCACGTCCTTCGGAGTTGCCAGGTCTAGAGTTTTATGTACATCTTATGTACATCTGTATATATGTTATGGGTAGGTCGGGGCCCTGTTCCGATCACAGTACATCCCTCAGTAAAGGCTTGTAGACATATCCTGTCAGTTAGTGCAGTATGTTGGGCTTGTAGGCCTTGTATGTATATTTTGTTGGTTTTTCAGCTGTAGTAGTTATGACGGCCTTATCGGCCCAGCATTATATTGATGTTTAGTTAGCATTAGTTTCCGTTCAGTTTTATATTTTGCTTCTCAAATTGTCTTGCAATGTGGCCCCATGGCCAAAGTATGACATTATATGTTCAGAGTCCCTTAGTCGCAAGTTGGTACGCAAGGTTAGGTAAGGCACCGGGTGCCGGTCTTGCCCCATATGTTTGGGGCGTGACAAACTTGGTATCAGAGCAGTTCTGTCATAGGGAGTCTACAAGCCGTGTCTAGTAGGGTCTAGTTTATAGATGTGTTGTGCACCACATTATTTAGGAGTTGGTTACCCTTATTTCAAATCTAAATCGTGCTATAGAACCGAGTTATAGGAAATTTGAGCTAAACTTACATGTTGGTATTTGCATGCACAGATGACGGTGACTAGAAAGACTACGGCTAGCTAGAGGAGAGATACAACAACAGGTGAGGGGACCAGCAGGGTACCCCCAGTAGATGGAGCCCAGTATGAGGCCCAAGGCGAGACCCCTACTCAGCCATTACCGGCTCCTCCGCCACCTGAAGAGATTCCTAGGGATACCGCAGATCCAGTTCCCCCTCCATTTTCATCATATCAGGACTTGAGGAGTGCGGTGCATTTGTTGACACAATTGGCAGCTACCCAGCAACAAGCTAGGGCATCAGCTAGTGCAGGATCTTCTGAGGGGTCTGGGAGTTGAAGGGTCTGAGAGTTTATTGCTTTGAGTCCCCCAGAGTTCACGGGGACAAATTAGAAGGAGGACCCGCATGATTTCATAGATCAGCTTCACAGGATCTTTAGGATGCATGCCACTAAGAAAAAGGCAGTTGAGCTAGCAGGTTTTCGACTCCGAGATATAGCCATCCTTTGGTACGAGGGATGGGAGAGGTCCAGGGGACGTGATGCACCTCCAGCTATTTGCGAGAATTTTTCAGATGCCTTCCTTGACCAGTACTTACCGCGGGAGATCCGACAGGCTCAAGTCGATCAGTTTCTAGCCCTCAAGCAGGGCAATATGAGTGTTCGAGAGTATAGTCTCTGTTTTGACTCATTGGCCAGATATGCACCATCCATAGATGCTACTATGTGGGACAGGATTCACAGGTTTATAGTAGGGTTGGCCCCAGAGTTAACCGAGGCATGTGCCACCGCTGCATTGCAGGATAGTATGGATATCTCCCAGATTCAGGCATTCGCCCAGAATATAGAAAGGGGTAGGCGTCGGCAGCATGGTACAGTGAGGGCTGATCAAGGGCAACGTAAGAGGATGAGATTTCCCAGGTCTCATGAGCAATCTCAGGGTAGTTATAGGCCCCAATACTTCGGACGGCCACCTAGGCCTCCACCACCTCAGTTACAGGGTTACAGGTATGACCGCTATACTTAGTCAGGACCAGGTGAGAGCTTGAGAGCTCAGGGCATCGGGTTTGCAGCGACAGTGAGGTTCTGTGCAGACATGATCATTTCTGCCGCAGTGTGACATCTGTGGTAGAGGACACTTGGGCCAATGCCGAGCAGGTTCTGATGCTTGTTATACATGTGGGCGTCCGGGGCATATGATGCGAGATTGCCCAAATAGAGATTTTGGTGGAATGGCACAACCAGCGAGTTCAGCAACAGGATCATCTATATACGTACATCCTTCAGGGCGCGAGTCTCAGTCTTCGGCTGGTAGAGGTCGAGGCAGAGGTAGAGGTTCTAGTTCATGTAGTAATCCGAACCGTATCTATGCTTTAGTGGGTCGATAGGACTGGGAGTCTTCACCAGACGTTGTGACAGGTATATTAATGGCTCTCATAATTCTTATGCCTTGATAGACCCACGATCTACTTTATCGTATATTACCCCATTTGTTGCGAGAAAGTTTGGTATGGTTCCTGAAATACTAAGTGATCCTTTTGCAGTATCTACATCGGTCGGAGAATCGATTGTTGCTAGACGGGTTTACCGAGGTTGTACGGTGACAGTTTGTAGTCGTCAGACCTCAGCTGACCTAGTTGAGCTAAAGATGATGGATTTTGATGCTATCACGGGCATGGGCTGGTTGGCAGCTTGCTATGTCAAAGTCGATTGCCGAGCAAAGGCAAACAGATTTTATTTTCTGGGTGAGCCAGTCCTTGAATGGGTAGGTAATACAGCGACACCCAGAAGTAGGTTTATTTCCTATCTGAAAGTGAGGAAAATTATCGCAAAAGGGTGCATTTATCATATTGTGCGAGTTAGAGATGCAGATGCTGAGATAGCTACACTTTATTCTATTCCCGTAGTCAAAGAGTATGCAGATGTGTTTTCAGATGAGCTTCCAGGTATTCCTCCAGAGTAAGATTGATTTTGGCATCGATTTGCTTCCAGAAACTCAACCAATATCCGTCCCTCCGTATAGAATGGCACCTGCCGAATTGAAGGAGTTGAAGGAGCAGTTAAGAGATTTGCTGGAGAAAGGTTTCATCAGGCCCAGTACCTCACCTTGGGGTGCACCGGTACTCTTTGTGCGGAAGAAAGACAGCTCGCTGAGGATGTGTATCGATTATAGACAGCTGAACAAGGTAACTATTAAGAATAAGTATCCACTTTCAAGAATCGATGACTTGTTTGATCAGTTGAAGGGGGCTAGATGCTTTTCAAAGATAGATTTGAGGTCGGGGTACCACCAGGTCAGAGTTCGAGAAAAAGATATTCCGAAGACAGCCTTCAGGACCCGATATGGCCACTTCGAGTTCTTTGTCATGTCCTTCAGGTTGATGAATGCACCCGCTGTATTTATGGACTTCATGAATAGCCTATTCCTGCCATTTTTAGATATGTTCGTGATAGTGTTTATTGATGATATTCTCGTTTATTCACGTTCAGAGGATGAGCATGCGGACCTCCTGTGAGCGGTACTCCAAACCCTTCATGATCGTAAGTTGTATGCTAAGTTTTCTAAATGATAGTTCTGGTTGAAGTTTGTAGCATTCTTGGGGCATATTGTATCAAATGAAGGTATAAAGTTAGACTCTCAGAAGATTGAGGCCGTGAAATCTTGGCCTAGACCTACCACTCTGACAAATGTTCGTAGCTTTCTAGGCTTAGCAGGATACTACCGGAGGTTCGTAGAGTGTTTTTCTTCCCTTTCGGCACCATTGACGAAGTTGACGTAGAAAGCAACTAAGTTTCAATGGACGGAGGCTTGTGAGCGGAGTTTCCAAGAGCTTAAGAACAGGTTCACCTCAACGCCAGCTCTAACACTTCCAGAGGGTCTAGAAGGTTATGCCGTGTATAATGATGCCTCAGCTTTCGGGTTAGGATGTGTCCTGATACAACATGGGAAGGTAATTGCGTATGCTTCAAGGTAGTTGAGGAAACACGAGAGGAATTATCCAACCCATGACCTCGAGTTATCTGCGGTTGTCCATGCACTTAAGATATGACGGCATTATTTATATAGTGTTCATGTTGATATATTTACAGATCATAAAAGACTACAATATATCTTCGAGCAGAAAGAGTTGAATTTGCGACAGAGGCAATGGCTTGAGTTATTGAAATATTACGATGTTAACATTCTCTACCATCTAGGAAAAGCTAATGTTGTAGCAGATGCCTTAAGTCGCCGATCTATGGGTAGCTTAGCACATGTAGAGGCTGAGAAAAGACAATTAACTAGAGAGATTCATCAATTGGCTTGTTTGGGGGTTCGGTTAGTAGATTCTGAGGATGGTGGAGTTGTACTCCAAAACACTGCAAAATCATCTCTCATAGCTGAAGTCAAGGAAAGGCAGTACGAGGACCCAGAGTTAGTCGAGTTGAGAGAGCGAGTTCCGCAGCAGAAGAAGCCATTGTTAGAGCTCAAGGGAGATGGGGTTCTCATATACAGGGGTCGTCTATGCGTTCCAGATGTAGCAGGGCTATGAGACAGGATTATGTCAGAGGTACATTATTCGTGGTATTCCATCCATCCTGGGTCAAGGAAGATGTATCATGACATTAAGGATGTGTACTGGTGGAACGATATGAAGAAGAACATTGTTGAGTTTGTCGCCCAATGTCCTAGTTGCCAGCAAGTGAAGGTAGAGCACCAGAAGCCCGGAGGGCTAATACAGACTATAGAGATCCCGACATGGAAATGGGAGGCGAGAAACATGGACTTTATCACGGGTTTACCTCGTTCTAATCGTAAGTTCGATTCCATATGGGTGATAGTCGATAGGCTCACAAAATCAGCTCATTTCCTATCGTTCAGATCTACATATACAGCAGAAGATTATGTAAAGTTATATATTAAGGAGATAGTGCGGCTACACGGAGTACCAATTTCTATTATATCTGACTGTGGGGCTCAATTTACAGCACATTTTTGAAGGTCATTTCAGAGAGGTCTAGGGACTCAGGTGAATCTCAGCACAACTTTTCATCCTCAGACTGATGGACAAGCCGAGCGCACAATTCAGATACTCGAGGATATGTTACGAGCATGTGTGTTAGATTTTAAAAGAAGTTGGGATGAACATCTACCTCTTATCGAGTTTGCATATAATAATAGTTACCACTCAAGTATCCAGATGGCTCCGTACGAGGCCTTGTATGGGTGTAAGTGCAGATCTCCTATACGGTGGTTTGATATTGGAGAATCTGGGTTACATGGGCCAGACCTGGTTCAGCAGGCCATAGAGAAAGTAAAGCTTATCAGGGAGCGACTGTTGACAGCTCAGAGTCGTCAGAAGTCATATTCTGACGTGCGGCAATGAGACTTAGAGTTTAGGGTTAATGTCTGGGTATTCTTAAATGTATAACCTATGAAGGGCGTGATGAGGTTTGGCAAGAAAGGCAAGCTTATCCCACGGTATATTGGGCCTTATACGATCATTTAGAGAGTGGGCCAAGTAGCTTATGAGTTAGAGTTGCCCTCAGAATTTGAGTCTGTCCATCCGGTTTTTCACGTATCTATGCTACGGAAGCGCATTGGCAATCCTACCCGAGTGGTTCCCACAGATGATGTACAGATTATAGAGGACTTGTCATATGAGGAAATTCCAGTTGCCATCCTAGACCGACAAATCCGCAAGCTACGAAATAAGGAGGTAGCCTTCGTGAAGGTTTTATGGAGGAGCAAGAATGTAGAAGAGATGACGTGGGAAACGGAGGAAGAAATGAAGTCTAAATACCCCCACATATTTCAAACTAAAGATATGGCTCGAGATGGGATGCTACAACACAGCTCAATTCAGGCTAGCAAGTCATCATGTAAGCTTTTATTTTAGACTTTCAGTATTTATGATTTACGGTCGGTGAGGCAAAGTGTTGCTATTTATAAAAATTGGCCATGTGTGGCATGCATAGTATGTTTTCTGGCTGCGTGTAGGTTGGTTTTAATCTAGTGTACGAAGGAGACTCTAGCAAAAGTTTCCAAAGTCTCTAAGAGTAAACATTTGAGGACGAATGTTCCCAAGGGGGGAATGATATTACGCCTTATATTTTCGTAGGTAAAAGTGCATTGTAAGCAAACTAATGTAGGACCAAAAGTGATATAATATTTGAAATTATATAAATTAAGTTAATCATGTTACCTCGGAGGTTACAAATATTGAAGATCATGAACAACAAGTACAAAGAGGGTTGGAAGGTTCAGAAACTAAAGGAATTAAAGAAATCAATATTTCGTCGAAAGTCGACAAGTTGGGAATGTTATAACATGTACCTTTGGGGTGAGACTAGGGTGCTTAACATGATAAGGATATTATGTTATAATTTATATTAGTCGTATGGCAGCCGTGTGTTATGTTTTAAAGTCAAGCGAGTTGGGAAACAAAAGTCGATGAATGTCATCATAAGTTACGTTCATAAGTTTTACTGAATATTTTGGTCAAATATAACTGCGATTTTCTCCCAATATACTTAGAGTTATGGGGTTTTCCACTCATAAAATTGAAGATATATGATTCTACTTTCTAACTCATTAAACCGTTTGTCAATACGATATCGGAGTCGAGAGATATGGGCATTTTTGCGAGACTGCGCAAGCTACTAGGTGACAAGTAGGTGTGTCACCTACTTGCTTAAATGAGATTCCAAATATGGGCCATTTAGGGTCATCCAAATAGGTCTTTAAAGGCCTATTTTCTTCATATATTAGACTGAAAATAGGGCATAATAACCAGACATAAACCCTACAAAAATCCTCCCAAAATATTTTTCACAAACCCTAATTGATTTTCTCTCCCTTTCAAGTTCTAGTTGGAGGTAACACTTAGAGTTTGAAGAACCAAGATAGGAGCTGAGTTATCCAACAAATAAGGTGAGTTTACTACTCTCTTTCATCCATTTTTTCTGCTGTAAATTCATGGTAAGTCGTTCTATACTTGTAAGAACTCACGGGACGGTGATCGAAAGCCGTGAGTTCGAGTTATTCACTTGTAGCAGACTGTTTTGTGGACTGTTTTGTGTTGCTGTTGGGCTGCGTATTTTACTACTATTTTATGGAGTTTTGGATGAGGAAGGGGGTGTAGTAACACCATATAAATGTAGGGTGGTTGGCTGGTCATTCGTCTTAACATTTCCGGGTCGTTTGACACTACTACGGTGGTCATTTTGTGTATGAAGAGATTGGGGTGTGTTGGGCTTTTTGTAGTATTTGATGGTGTACATAAGGCTGAAAATTAATGTATATATGCTGTTATTGTTGGGTTCTTATATTGTTGGTGTTATCTTGAATTTGGAGAAAGTAAGGATTATAGGGGAGATGATGCCCGTTTTAATACAAAATAAGTTTGTCGTTCGTTGTGCGATAGTTTTACCTTTCGTAACTTAATGATAGTATTATTATCGTTGTTGTAGATTAAGGTGCGAAGAGGTGAGTTCAACTTGGTGATTGGAAAGATTGTGATAAGGTATGTTAAGGCTAAGCCCTTCCTTCATTTTGGCATGATCTCGTAATTACATGTATTTGATAACGAGGCATAAAGAGAAGTTCATACTCTCGAATTTATATACACTATCCTAGTCTCATAAGTTACAGTATTCTCCATTATCGGGACTTCATATTCAGTTTTGTTTTGTCTTTATTCAGTCAAGAGAGCAGAGGGTCTATATATATATATACAGTATTACAGTGTTTTCATCACCATCGAGCTATAATCAGTGGGCAGGCCCCTATTGGGCAACCTATGATCAGATGGTAAGTTATATACCGAGCCTACTATGGCTGAGTTCCTATGAGAGAGCCCAGAATGGCCGAGATACAGAGCCTAGTATGGCCGAGCGCCTATGAGCGATCCTACTACGGCGGAGCAGTTACACGTTCCGAGCCTTATAGGGTCGGACATTTATTTTACTTATTATATTGAGAGAGTCGAGTCAGTATCAGCAGGTAAGTATATCTCCAGATCAACTTTGACTCCCAGTTACTTTCAGTTATCATATTATCAATTCAGTTTCAGCTTTCAGTTATTTTATTGCCTTACACACTCGGTAACTTATTTCGTACTGACGTCCCTTTTTTAGGGGAACTGCATCTCATGCATGCAAGTTCAGACGGGTAGATCTCCTCAGTTGGTGTTGCCCGAGTTCACCCTGATCGGTAAGCTCCACGTCCTTCGGAGTTGCCGGCTCTAGAGCTTTGTGTACATCTTATGTAAATCTGTATATATGTTATGGGTAGGTCGGGGCCCTATTCCGATCACAGTACATCCATCAGTAGAGGCTTGTAGACATATCCTGTCAGTTAGTGCAGTATGTTGGGCTTGTAGGCCTTGTATGTATATTTTGTTGGTTTGTCAGCTGTAGTAGTTATGACGGCCTTGTCGGCCCAGCATTATATTGATGTTTACTCAGCGTTAGTTTCCGTTCAGTTTTATATTTTTCTTCGCAAATTGTCTTACAATGTGGCCCTATGGCCAAAGTATGACATTATATGTTTAGAGTTCCTTAGTCGCAAGTTGGTACGCAAGGTTAGGTGAGGCACCGGGTGCCGTTGTTGCCCCCAGGTTCGGGGCATGACACCAGACCTACTCAAGGTCACAAATTGTATAAAATAACATCACAACCAAGAATCACACCTCAAACCAAGCTAATCAACATTCCAAAATTTCAACTTTTTTCAACTAACTCCGAACGCGATGAATCATACTTAAACAACTCGGAATGGAATCAAACTTCACACACAAGTTCAATATGACAGTACAAACCCGCCCCCAAGCTCCGAATACCAAATGAGATCCGATAACACCAAGTCCACTCCAAGTTAAACTTAGAAATTTCTAAAACATTTAAATGCCAACTTTCGACTATAAGCGCGGAATCGCTCACGGACCACCCGAAACTCAACCGGAACATACAACCATGTCTGAAATTATCATACAAAACTGTTGGAAGCTTCAAATCCAGATCTTGATGTAATTTACGAAAAATATTGACTTAAGTCAAACTTGGCCACCTTACACCACTACTATGAAACTAAATTTTCCGAATTCAATTTGAACCGTACCGAAACCAAACCAAGTATACCCACAAGTCATAAAATAGAAAAGTCACATACAGAAAATCTTAAACAGGGGAATGGGATTTTAGGAAGCAAAATAACCGGCCGGGTCATTACATTGATTCATGTAATAATCATAGATTCAAATCACAATTACTTATCCCAATGAAGTAAATAAAAATTCCCTCAGAAGTCACCTCAATCCGAGCTCTCTAGCTCCCAAAATAGCAGTATGAAAAGTATAAAATGTGAATGTTATATAAGTGCTGGAATATGCTGATATTGTAGAAAAAGGGCTAAAGTGATTGCTGCTGCAATTTGCTAGTTTTTACCCAAAAAACCTTTCCCGAACACCCCGAAACTCACATGAGCCACCCTAGACCTCTCCAAACCATCACGATAAGTCCAAATTCCCTATATGTACTTGTTCAAGTGCTAAAAACACATATGAAAATATCACAACTAACAAGGTGCAAATTAAGCTTAAGAACATCAAGAAACCTTCATGTTCTATCTTTCTCAAAATAGTGCCGATCACACCCGAGTCCCTTGTGTGCTAAATCGAAGATACGTACAAGTCCAAAATTATTATACGAATCTATAGGAACCTTCAATTCATGAATTTAAGTTCGTTTGCTCAAAATATTGACTTTGGTCCACTCTAAGCATTTTAAGCTTCTAGTTCAAGTTCAAGTGTTCCAAAATATTTTCGAACCGACCGTGCCATCCATACCCGCAAGTCATAAATCACCAAATGAACCTATGAGAAGTCTCAAATAAGGAAATTGGCTGCTATAACTCAAAAGGGCTTGTTAGATATTTACATTCTCCTCTACTTAAACATGCGTTCGTCCTTTAACGTGCCAATAATCTTTCCAAAACCATCAAATATTAGTAAAAGCACTTCTAACACGACCCCACTGGTGATCTCATCTATCCTTCATGCAGATAATACCATTAACACACTGTAACTAATGATTTATTTTGCAACCTTACCTCAGAAGCTCTTAAACCCATCTTTAAAACTTTGGAACTTACTCAAAAGTCCTCATGTATATATATTTCACTAACTCAATTGGAATAACCAGTTTATGACAATGTAACCACATGATATATCTCACATCTTTTATATCCATAGTAATGCCTCTTGGTCACAACAACTGCTCATTGCTAACCGGGTACTGCAAAAATATCCCAACTCAGATAGATCCTTATTTGAAGCCTTCATAGAAAGAAACTTGTAGAAAATCATAACCACCTACCATGATCATAATTCATGGATTTAGATTTTCCCTCTTTGTGTTTTCTTATAGTGTTCTTATTCTAAACCATCCTTATTAAACTCCTATTGTGCTAATTTGGGATTCGTTAGCTTCGTCTTATCTAGTTCAAGCTACTCGACCAAAAAGTCACGCTAAATTCCACATGGAACCTCAAGCGACATGGTTTGTGAATCATACAAGCAATTGTCTAAATGAGACAAATCAATAGAAAAGCAACTGATCAGCCCAGTGACTCTCCGATTCTGTGAAAATCTTTTGCCAACAAGTCTTTGAGCATCTGCACAACATATTCAAACTCTTTGTCAGGTAGTGGAAGAGCAAGCCAACTCAAACCATCCTCTGTACCCAGAAAGCATCAGGTACAATTGCCATACTCATATTGTAGATTGCCACTCTAATCTAACCTGATGAAATCAAGTGTCTCATATAACTGTAGACCTTCTCCGTGATATATCCATATAACATCTTATGCTGTATAATACATAAAACATAGTCTCTAGGAACATTAGTAGTCACTCAACTGATCTCTAATTCTTTTAATGTAGGTAATAAGCCTTTCATAAGTCTGTAGTGACCCTTCTAGCTTTCGCTCTTGGATATTCATGTATCTATACTAGCAGTCTCAATTATGAATTTATATGCAACCCATTATCGACTCAATTAAAAAAAACGTGCGTTGTAACCTATCTTCATGTTTCTTTATCTGCACAGGTCACACGTGTTTCGACACAAACTCATGGAACCCAAAAGCATCAAATATTCAAATATGTATATCTAAAAATTCCTTATTTAACCTGATACCATTCTAACACAAAGAAATAACACATGGAACCTCTTGATTCATACTTCTCAACCAAAAAATATTTGCGAGTTATGTTCTACTACACTTAGACATATTTTGTCCCCTTCGAATATTATAGATCACGTGTCTCATCCTCTAAGTTACAAATATTAAATACATAAAATCAACTATTTAACCATTAACACATTACCACTATCCACACCAAAAGGGATAGTTTTAACTCTAAAAGTTCAACATCTAAATCGCAAGATTCCTCATATAGTGAACTCTAAACTGTCCACTCAATTGAATCTGAGGCCATAAGTACAATCACCTTGTAACAAGTATTTCTATCAATCTTTTTATGTCAACAACAAAAAATTGAATCTCAATGGTTACCAGTTATACAATTTCTATAGCATTTAGTCAAATCATCCGTAGACTTTATTCACAATGCGTCATATAAAACCCACACCCTTTCTGGGTGATACAAGATATCATTTTCATACTCTTATGAAAATTCTCATTCGTGTTTTCCTTGACCCCATAAATGTGTAATAATCCGATCGGTCGCTTTGAGCTTTAGCGTTTCATTCGGTGGTTTGAGACTTTGAGCAGCTTCACATTATGTATTATGACTTGCGTGTATAGTTGGTTTCGGTTTTCGAGCGGTTCAGGATTGATTTGGAAGAATGATTCTCGTTCTAGAAACTTTAAGTTGGAAGAGTTGACTTTTGGGTACACAGACTCGGAATCAGGTTTTAGTTATTCCAATAAGTTTGTATGATGATTTTGGACACGTCCACAAAGTTTGGTTAAATTTCGAAAAGTTTTGGATAAGTTTGAGTTGTATGGTGATTGTTTTCGGTTTCGACGTCGATTTCAGCATAAGGTTACCATATTGAGCAAACGGCCTTTGATTCGTGTTGCGACTAAACCATTATATTCATATAGTAATTTTGGAACCATAGCAACTGTAATCATCAAGTTTTAACATCGTATGAGGAATTTTTGATCATTTTACTAAGAATTGGGTTGCTAGTATTTTCAGATTAATTACGAAATTGTCACTGAATTCGTATTTAAAAATCGGTACAATTTTCAAATATTGAAATCAACATATCTCCTTCATTATAAGGTCAAATGGAGTGATTCAGAAGCCTAACTTGACTGGAATTTCTCGAGGAATCTATTGAATGTATCAAAAACTAGTTTCAGGATTATTTAGCACAAGAAACGAGGCAGAATAGCTGGGCATGTTTGGCTATTAATGTTGTTGGGATTTTTTCTCATCTTGAAAGTTTGAGATTGGGAGAATTAACGGATATTCTTCAAGTTTCTTCCATGGGGTAAGGTCTAAACTATAATGTAAGTATTTTCCTTTGATTTATTCCCTTGGTTCAAGCTTTAATCCATAATTTTAATTGAAAACCCATTTAATTCTTTTAATTAAGACCTAGGGTTATGTCTTAAATTTTAAAAATTGAAAATGAGTTAGAGGCATTTTTTTCCCAATTCCTTTAAGGGTCTTGTTATCCTATATTAGGAGAATAACATACTCGAATTTGGCAAGTTTTGGAGGACTATTTCGGGAGATATGGGACCAAACTAGTGTGGGTTGGACTCCTGGGTTATGAACACCCAAGAGCGATATTTTAGCGAATTGGTTGAGCTATCAGACTCTGATTGAGTCAGTTTTCATTCGCGTGAGCTTGTATTGGTTCGGGCTTCCCTCGGTTAAGCTTGGATTCAGAATATAAGGTAGGTCCCATGTTGACTTTTGTTGACCTTTTGGGAAAAATGTAAAGATCATAGCTATATTTATTGTAATTGGATTCTCTTACGTTGTTTGATGTTATTAAATTATTTTTTGTTAGATTTGAGCCGTGTGGAGACAAAATTTAAGGAAAAAGCTATTTCGGAGGGTTGAGTTGGCCTATTTGAGGTAAGTATCTTCCCTAACTTTGTGTGGGAAAAACTACCCCTTAAGATTTTGATTGATTGTGCTATTTGTGTTATGTGAAAGCCGTGTACGCAAGGTGACGAGTGGGTACGTGGGCTATATGTGGTATTTGACCGGTTTAGATTATCTATACTCTTTTCATGCCTTTAATTGAATTGTCATAAGTTGTTATATCTCTCATTGTTAATCTACTCTTACATGCTCTATTTGATGTTGTTAGCACTTGTTATTTTGCTCTTATATGCTTTAGTTGTAGTTATTGCCTTCCTTATTGTCTTATTACCTATTAATTATTGAATCACTTTTAATTGAAGTTGTTATTTCGTGGAATATCATCTTGTCGGGTTATTGGTGTTGAAGTTATAATAGCCGTTATCACATTGAGGCAAAGTTGTTAATTGTTGAGATACCCTTCCTTGTTGAGCATTCCCATTCATTTTGTTATTGTTGAAATTCTTGTACACATTTTGGTTGAGCCATGGGCTATTTGTTGTGAAAATATTAGTGTTGTTGACATTGTGGCAAGTTGTGGCATATGGGCACTTGTGGTGCGAGTTGTGATTGTGTTGTGATATTGATATGCATACGATGGTATATGGCTAGGGGTTGATACGCATGCGGTGAGATATGGTGGGCTTGATACTCGTGTTATTAGTAGGGGAACTACTTGAAGGCACACAGTGAGATATGGTGGGCTAAAATGTGTGTAGCTATTTCGAAAAAAATAATTTTCAAAACTAAATGTAAGGCTCACGCAGTGATATAAGGAAAGATTGTGATTGAAATTGTGAAGTGTAAATACAAGGCGGTACCTTGGTTGTGATTTTCATTGTACATTCCATGTTGGAATAACTTGTTGATTTAAACGGTCATTGTTCTTCCTTCAATCATTTATCCGCATTTTGACTGTGCTTGGTTATTCGTTGTTATCTTGGTGTTGGAACGATTTTGATTTTTTGTGTGAGTCATGCATCTACGTGATTTGTTGTGTTGCTTTAACATGCCAATCTGTGCCTCCGTTAAAACATGATAAATTAATTGTCAATGTGAATTTAATTTCCTGGAGTGACTATATCATATTCTGTTGAATTGTTGGTAACATAATGGTTTAAATAAAAGAATTATTAACATGCTTTATTATATGTTCCTCTTAAGATAGAACTCATTATCTCACTCGGTGCCTTATTATTCTAAATAGTTATCGCACTTTCACTATAATTGGGTTCTCAAATTATACTCATCACCCTGTTAGATGTTTACTTTACTTAAAATTGTTATCATATTTTTTCTTAACAAATTTTATATTTAATTCGTTAATTTAACTTATATTTTGCTTTGTTTAAAAATAATATTTTCACTCAATTTTATTGATTTCTAAACTAAACCCATCTTATACTCTGTTTGTACGAATTTTTTATTATTTTACTTTACTTGATTTCTAAAATAAATTCAATATTTCATTTGACACCTTACTTTATTCAAGATACTTATTATGTTTTATGGTGTTTAAATATATCTTTCGTTCATCTAAATTAATATTTATCACGGTTGCAAAGTACATAGTAGCACGTGAGCTTTGACGTGTGAAGGTGAGTGTTCTTTTGGGCACGAGTTGCCATATGTGTAAGATTTTAAAATTGTGGTCCATGACTTGTGGTTTATGAGGTGTGGTGCCTCAGGGTAATTCTTGTTGTAAGTCCATGTGTTGAGAGCGATTTGATTATTTGAGTTGTTATCCATTTTTCCTTATTTGAGTTCATTTACATCTCATCGGTGTATTGATTATGTTATTTCTTTATTACTCATTTACTACTTGCTGCCTTTTATGTTTCTATTACTTCATTATTGGTTGTAAATCAATCATTTTTCCACCGTTGGTCTTATATTGATGTTATTTCCATTGTTAGCTTTTGTATATCTTGAACAAGTTTCTATGTCTAGTAGGTGTCTTGACCTGACCTCGTCACTACTCTACCGAGGTTAGGCTTGATTCTTACTGGGTACCGTTATGGTGTACTCATGTTATGCTTATGCACATTTTTGTGCATATTCAGGTATTCTGATCGTATTGTTGAGAGTTGCATCTACGCGACGGGAGACTACAAGGTATACCTGCTTGACGTTCGCAGGCCTCAGAGTCACCATCTTACTTTATTATGCTTCTGTTAAATTGTAATTCAAAACAATAATGTGTATAGAAATTCTAGAGTGTTTTAGTAGTGCTTATGACTCCGTACTATCGGTTTTGGGAAATGTATAACTATTGGCCGCTTGCGGCTATGTATGTTATTTAATGGTTTATGATAAATGATTAAATAGTTCAATTCTGTTATTAAATCAGCATATGCTAGGCTTACCTAATCTTAAAGAGTAGGTGTCATCACGACATCTCAAGGTAGGAAATTGGGGTCATGACAATATGTTACCCAAAATATGAACCGCAACTTTTACCATTCAATTTCAGTTTCATATGGTTCACTGTAACAATATAACACCATATCTTAAGTATAAAAACTACGTTACGAACCTGAAATTGTCATATAGGATAGTTCTTTCCAAAAGCGATATATTGCCTTAGAAGCGTACAACATAGCTCAACTTATGAGAAAAATCTCAAACATGATATGCACCCTCTAAACCTGTTGGAAATGCTAACACTAAAAGTCATGGTTGAGACCACCCCAAACTTTCTCGAAGCTCACTACCACTCGATCAAGCCATCGGAACTGGATCTTTCTAAGACAACCAAGTCGCATGGACTACCATACTCAAACTCCCCTCACACAAAATTTCTATAACCCTATTACACCAAAGAGATCAATCATTTCTATAGCAATAATGATCCAAGCCATTGTTATACAGACTCAACTTCTTTCAGATAACTCTTGATCCCCTTTCAAGGAGTCAGTTGTTTTTTCTTCAAAAATACTACACTCTTTAATCAAACTCAGACAAGTGATCCCGACATAAAGAAACATCATCACAATATCCATAAGCCTCTATATCCCCACCTCACACTTGAAAGTTCCTCAAACCAAGACATCTTCTCAAAAGACTCCTCCAATGAATCCAAAACTATGCATTGCATCTCTCCAATTTTGCAAAGTCATACCCACACTGATGTAGAAGTTCTCCAAGTATCCGGTATGATCCAATGCCAAAATCAACTTCTCAACTAGTGAAACATCTGGTAAATCTTAAGCAACATATGTTGAAACTTACTAAATTTGTTCCAAGAACCAGCACTTTACTCACGTCATTGATACAGAGACAAACATGTTGAGCAACCCATGTTCTATTTGCACAAGTACCCACAAATATAATAACCTTGCCTTTAAGTAATCGAGTGAATATTTTCACATTCCATACTATATCCACAAGGATGATGAACCCCAGTCACCCAACAATCATAATATATCAATCAAGTGTAGCACATCACATAAGCAGCAAATCCTTGCCCAAGTCAACTCTGATATCACCCTACTCAAGTCATGACAACTCATCAAGTGCGCCTATAGTCTAGGAGCTATAACATCACACACATGTATGATCTGATCAGCAATGGTAGGCTTCCACTTGGCTGAAAGCCATAATTACATCATTTCAGAACCTACAATAACTTATTCTCATCCATACACCCTGTCATCTCACAGATACTCAGCTTAACTTCTCACCATCTCATATAGTACTAATCATAACACACTTTGCACGCTTATCCTTGTGACGCTCATCTCATCTTGCCAAGTTATACAAACTCTCATCGTAGTACATCCACTCTACTGGGTAGAAAGAAACTTTCTCATACGAACCTCAAGAGATCATATAACCTCGAACCTCATCACAAGAGAAAGACAACATGTTAAGCCTCAATGCATCATCTTTATACGACCTTACCGTGGTTACAACTTCTATGTGATTAATTAATTTATTCGAGTCTACACTTGTTAACAAGATATAAAAATGTGTAAAATCCCACTAGTGAATAATTTAAGGTCCATCGATCCATCCATACCTTAAGATTGTACTACTTCCCCGGACAATAATGAAGTATCCATATTTCCTTTGTAAATGAAGAAAATTCTTTTGGTTATATCCGAACTCTCGAACTGTAATCCTTAGACACATAACACTTATTATGTAGCTGCCTCGTTAACTCTATCACTTCCCTTTGGCAACATCCCTCCATTATCATTTAAGGCTATGGAGGCACCCGCTCAATCCCTAAGCAACCAACTGTCAAACATAGCTATCTTATAGCTCACTATACCATCGCTGCCACTTTAAGCGACACTACCAGACTAAAGAGTCCTAAATCACATGCTCACTCAACAAAGTCCCCCGAGCCAAAGTTGTAGCCTAATACCTAGCCAAATATCCCCCAGACTAGCCTACTCGCATAATAGGAAAAAAATATCTCGTACCTCATCCGCAACAACATGACAAGCCATTGGTTCCCAACAAAAAATGTATTCTCAACGTCATATATTAATGAATATAATGAAGTGAAAGATATAGACTTCAAGCTTAAATAATCCACACTATACGAAAAAAAGGAAGAGAATTTTTCTAGATGTCCTACAGCATCTCGAAAATAAGTATGGACGTCATCATACCGATCCACAAGATTCTACTAGACATTTACTCATAACTCATAGAACCTATGAACCTAGAGCTGAGATACCACTTCGTCATAACCCAAAATTCTATCAAAGTCGTGATGTCACCTGACCCTACCCGCTAGGCTTACCAACCATTATATTAATCCAAGAACTAAGATAATGAATAATAATTCTCATGAAATATCACAAATCATCAATAAATCAATATAAATGCGGAAATACAATATTTAACCCTAGAAATTAGTACAACATCATGAACAACTACAACTGAATAACAAGATAATTGTCCGTGGCATAACACATTACAGTTTGAAAGAAAATAATAGTATGTAATGAACCGATAAGTTATTTTGAGTTCTAGATTTCTATTTTGTGATTTGAGACCTTGAATAGACTCATTTGATGATTTACGACTTATGTGTGTGGTTCATTTCTATTTCCGAAATGTTTAGATGTGTTTTGATAAACAAATATTGATTCTAGAGCTTTCATGTTATTGCAAGGTCTGTATTTGCGAATGCTGGCTCGCATTTGAGATATTGGGTTGAGATTTAGCTGTATTGCAATTGCGATGCATCATCCACAAATGCGAGGTCCGCATTTGCGAATGCTGGCTTGCATTTGCAAAGGAGCTCAACATAGGGGGAGGTACACAATTGTGAAGACCTAGTCGCAATTGCGATGGCTTGGTCATAATTGTAGTTTATGCACCAACGCTTAGTCGCACTTGCGAACTAATTTGTCACACTTGGAGTGTTTACATTTGCAATTGCGATATTTGCAGCAGGGTAAAAGGGAGTGGTTTCGAAGTAAGCTCATTTTATTCCGTTTTTGAGACCTAGACTACGTAAAGAGGCAATTTGTGAGAGGATTTTGTCACAACCAAAAATTTCACCAAAGGTTGTGATGACGCCTAACCTGCTTGCTAGGCAAGCCTACACTGAATCAATCATAATTAAAGTAAATTAGCTAAATCTTTAATAGAACCAAGATATAATATGGAACTGGAAATAGTCTCAAAACCAATTTCATAAATATAAATATTTGAGACAGGGTCTAAAAAAGACCATAATTGCCCACAATGCCCAAACGTGGTGTCACAACCATCACAAGCATCTAATCAAGGATAAAGAGTGTGAAGTGATCAATAATGTTTGTCAGAAAAGAATTAGATAGACATAATAGATAAGTAGGGAAGAAGACTCTATGTGATACGGATCAGTCAGGTAAAACATCTCACCACAAAGTATCCACTAGATCTCCTACTCTGTTGGATGAACACCACTATACCAGCCTTAGAACCTGCACAAAAATATGCAGAAGTGTAGTATGAGTACAAAACCACGTTACTCAATAAGTATCAAGTCTAGCCTAAAAGAAGTATGTAATGCCCCACCGATCGTTTGGTGTATTTAAGCCTTGTTCCTCTCTTTGATGCTTACTATACCTTCTTTTGATGTTCAGTGACATGAGGGATTGGTTGGTTTGGCTTCAGGAACGTTTGAGACACTTAGTCTCATTTTAGAAGCTTAAGTTGTTAGAGTTTACCAAGGTTTGAATTTTGAGTATATGGTCTCGAATCCTGATTTGATGGTTTCAATAAGTTTGTGTGGCAATTTTTGACTTGGGCATGTGTTTGGATTTGGATTTGGAGGTTCCTACGAGTTTTTGGCTCTATTTGCCGAAAGTTGACAATTTGAAAATTTGGAGAGTTTATAGGTTTGACCAGAAGTTGACTTTCATGTTATTGAGTTTCCATTGATATTCCGGAGCTTTGTATAGGTTCAGTTAGTGGATTGGGACTTGTGCTCAAAGTTTGGCTGGAATCTGGAATATTTAGGCATGATTGAGACGTGTTTATTGAAGTGAGAAAGTTTGGAAGTTAAAAGAGGGATTTCAATAGCTGATTCTTGATTTTGATGTTAGTGATGGTATATTGAGCCATTGAAAAAGTCTGGATAAGGTACTAGGAATTTTTGGTTTGATTGGATAGGATCGTGGGTGGCATGGGTGTGTTTCAGAATAATTCCGGAGCATTTTGGTATCATTTGGCAGTTTTGGTTCTGGTGCATCGCACCTATGAAAGTCTGAGCACTGGTGCGAAGTCGCTTTTGCGGTGATTGAGTCGCATTTGCAACGTTGATGTGGTATATAGACTGGCCGCTTCTTCTAAATATGCAGTGCAAGTGAGTGGTCGCACCTACGAAGAATTTGGTCACAAATACGAGGAGCGGCCAAGAGTTGGTAGTCCATATGTGCTGAACGTGTTGCGCATATGTGTGGGCGCGCCTGTAAGGAATATGTGCACATGCGATGTCGCAGATGCGGTGGGTGCATCATATGTGCTGTGAATGTCTAGTGAGGAGAATCTCGCATGTCACGCCCCAACCCTGGGGAACGCGATCGATACTCAACCGAGATAACCCAGTTAAGCAAGCCTACTCGATACCTACTATCTAAACTTACCCATGAATAATTTGAGAATTCAATAATGAAAGATGGACATGAGAGGATAAGGTGTACAACATCATTTTCCATTTCTTAAAAGAGCTTCATTGACAAATTCCAAATGATTACAAGGTCATATTTTAAAAGTGGAAACATCCAATAACAACAACATTTATAGTCTATTTCCCAAGCCAAAACACAACCCACAACATGCCTACAGAGCCTCTAAGGGAACATGAGTACAAATATGGAAGTGCCTGCTACATTCCCAAATGCCCAAGTAGCTTCCTAATTATAGATGTGGTCGACTTCGTACCGGTAAGAAGGATTCTACTAGACACGACTCCAAAACATCCTATGGTACTTTATAAGCTCAGACTCTGATCCCAAGCTTGTCATGCCCCAACCCTGGGGAACTCGACCAACGCTCATCCGAGATAACCCAGTTAAGCAAGCTTACTCGATGCCTACTATCAAAACTTACCCATGAATAATTTGAGAATTCAATAACGAGAGATGGACATGAGAGGACAAGGTGTACAACATCATTTTCCATTTCTTAAAAGAGCTTCATTGACAAATTTCCAAAATATTACAAGGTCATGTTTTAAAAGTGGAAACATCTAATAATTATTTATAGTCTATATCCCAAGCCAAAACATAACCCACAAAATGTCTACGGAACCTCTAAGGAAACATGAGTACAAATATTGAAGTGCCGGTTACAAGGCCCTTGCTATACCTTAAAAGCGTTGTACATAAAAACGTACAACACATGGGCCCTAGTGTAGAACATGGCTCACCAAAATCCGCTGAGTGGAGGGTATGCTACTATCGAGGTCAGTTCCACCTGGTGAGGAACCACCTAGATCAATTAAAGATGCAGCGCCCCCGATAAAAGGGACGTTAGTACATATGGAATAGTACGAGTATGTAAAGCTAAATACCCTCTAATGGAATGGAAAACCAACATAAGAAGAGAGAAATTTGAAACCGGTAAGTAAATCAATTATATTTAAATGTCAAGTTAAAATAGATTAAATTTTCTAGTAAGCATTAACATTTTATATTGGGAGATCCTTAATACCGACTCACCACCATGCGCGTGGCATAGAGTCCGATAACTGTCTGACTGGCTAGGCCGTCTCACCCCAAAGTATGAGGATTGACATAGAATCACAACACCACCACGTGCGTGGCATGGTATCCGATCTCTGCCCGATCAGCAAAACCGTCTCACCACAATGTAGTATGGGTCGACATGGTCCTTGCTAGCTATCCACTCATCCCAATCAAGGGGAACAATCTCAATATAATATAATGGGAATTTACCCCTCAATAAATCCTACATCGGTACATGTAGTTTCAAACTTGGACATTTATAACCCAGCCTTCCTCGGTGACATAACGATACTCCCCACAATATTTATCATATAAAAGAATCATACTCGTTTCATAGCCTTTCATACTTCCTTTCCTTTCATTGGAACCCTTGGCCACACATGTACTTCATCATTCTTGGCACGAGGGCCACATTTCACAATTCACCCTTTTTATTTCATTATGGTTCAAGGACCATCGTAGCACTTAAATATGAAACATTTAGAAATCATAGGCATAAAAACATGAGCATAAGAGTATTAGATACATTAAATTTTTCCAAAGGAAAGCATAATGATTTGCATTCGAAACACGAGGTAAAATCACGAGCATTTGGATAAGGGAGAGGAAAAAGTTAGTCTTGTGATAAAAGACAAAGAGAGTGTAAGCAAGAAAATATTTTCTTTACTTCCTAACCCATTAAATCTTTATTATTTTAGTTCTTGTGATTTTGTGCAGCCATATGTAGAAAGACCTTTTGAAAGGGGAGGTGAGGCATAAGAGATGGTAGCAAAGGATCCAATCGGATTCCAACATGAATTTAGCGAAATCAATTCTTGTTGGATGGTGGAAGATAAAAGCTTGGTTACTTTCTTTGTTTTTGAACCTTTTGACTATTTTGATCCTTATTTACAGGTTTATAACATGGAGTTCCCTAAAGGCATTGCTAAGTTAGAGCCATTGCATAAAAGAATAAAAGGTGATGTTGTTCCATTAGTAAATAAGTCCAAGTATGATATGTATAATTGGTTCATTCACATTCTTGGCCTTCCCAGAACACCTAAGGTATTTTTGGAGGTAATGAACTATACTGTTATTTCTTATGTTGGTGACTTTATAATTTTTGTGGATGATGATATTTTGATGCATATCAAGTCATTAACTGTAATATCTAAGTTAAAGTGCAAGAGTAATTTGCTTCCTTTTTAAATTGAGTATGACATAGATGATTATGCATTCCAACTTGGTGGAAAGAGGCATGGAATTTATGAGAAGAGGCTTGCGAATGATTTAAATGTTCTTTCTTCTCTTATTCAAGTGTCTAATGAGTTTTCCTGTGATAAATTGCTAGAATGTGAGTTTTGTTATTTGATGGGAAGTCATTCCTCTAGGCATGTTGATTGTGAGCCTGTAAAAGTGTTTGCTACTATTAAAGAGGATATGCATGATTATTGTGACGTTAGTGATCAAATACTCTTTCATGAACCTATCTATGACTCTTTCTGTGACAGTTTGAGCAATTATATAGAATCCATTGATGTTGCGAATATTATTAGGGAAAGTTATAATCATGAGCTTGAATGTATTGAAATTTGTATTTTGGAATTTATGGGTTCTTCTGACCTTTCTGAGAATTTATGTGCTTCTTTGAATAACTTTCATGTAGAAGAATCCATGCGATTTATAATTGATACTTGGCTATATCATAAGAGTGTCTTATTTGATACATCTGGCAGAGATACTTGTGTTATATGGATGCATGACCAATATTTTATAATTTCTTTGGCATGCACATGTTTGGACTACCTTATTGACAAGATCACATTGCAAATTTCATTACATAGTGCATCTAAGAGAGGTTTTTATTGGACAACTCTAAGTAAGCATAAATGTTATTGGGATGATGATATCCATATGCTTTATAAAGGAGTATTTACACCTATTAGGCTTAATTGGGTTAAGTGGATACATGATCACTATTTTATTTTATTCCTACCATTTTTTCATATTAGTGGATGCCATTTACTAGTGCGTGACTTCTTTTTCTTGCAAGGTCAAAATTCGAGGACGAATTTTCTTCAAGAAGAGGGGAATGATAGCATCCTAGGAAGCTCAAATCTATTCAAGGACAATAATGAAGCTTTGGAATCTCAAAGAGGGCCATTAACAAAATGTCAAGCTAAAGAGTTGCAAAACAAGGTCATTAGACTTCAAGTGCAAATAAAGAAGTTGTTAATTGGGATGGAGAGCTCAAGGATAAAGAAAATGAGTTGTCTAGGTATTATAATTATTTTATGGTCCAAATTCATATCCAAGAAAAGGTGGATTAGATCCCAAGAGACATCCTCTGAAGAAGGTCCAAATCAGGCCATTATCTTATTTTATTCCTACCATTTTTTCAGATTAGTGGATGCCAATTACTAGTGCGTGACTTCTTTTTCTTGCAAGGTCGAAATTCGAGGACGAATTTTCTTCAAGAAGAGGGGAATGATAGCATCCTAGGAATATCAAATCTATTCAAGGACAAGAATGAAGCTTTGGAATCTCAAAGAGGGTCTTTAACAAAATGTCAAGCTAAAGAGTTACAAAATAAGGTCATTAGACTTCAAGTGCAAATAAAGAAGTTGTTAATTGGGATGGAGAGCTCAAGCATAAAGGATATGAGTTGTATAGGTATTATAATTATTTTATGGTCCAAATTCATGTCCAAGAAAAGGTGGATTAGATCCCAAGAGACATTCTCTGAAGAAGGTCCAAATCAGGCCATTATTGGACCTATTTGGCACCTAAAATGTGTCCAAACTTGCAGCCCAATAAGTCTTACATGAAGCCAAGTTTTTATAACATAAAAAGGACTTACTTTATGCCCAAGAAAGGTTCAATAGGCATGATAGAAGTTGGGTACAAATTGGTGCTAAGTTGCTTGCAAGTTGCCTCCACGATTTCCAAGATCCTATCCATGATTGGTTTGCGACTTTCAAGATTCTATCCAAGATTGGTTTTAAATTATTTCCATATATTTTGGTACTAGATTTATTTATTTCCTAGGTAGTTAAGGTTATTTTTTTCTTTTCCTAAGATTGTTGAAGTTACTTTCCAAGATTGACTTAGTTTTTGTTTCCTAGTGTTTTCCCTTTTCCTAAGGTATTTGGACTTGTTGTCCAAAGTAGTTAGGAATTTATTTACTTATTTTTAGGTAGGAATTTCGTGACCCCCTCTCTATATAAAGGGGTATCTTCTTTGTTTTTAGATTTAGATTATTATAGACAATATCAATAAAAATTGTGAGATTTTTCTTGCACTCTTGTGTGTGGCTACTCTTGAATTTATTCTTCAACCTTCAAGACTCAACTTAAGGTGGTAAGATTAAACTCTTTCAAAACCTTAGATCACTTCTAGATATTCAAGAAAGGTGATAAGTTTAGGCTTATTGTTGTTCTTGTTATTCTAAAGGGTCGGGTTTCACAATCTATCTCTTGTTTTTAATTCTCCACCAAAGGCGATTAGTTCTTTGTTAGCTAATTGTTGTTGTTAGGATTCAACAAATAGACTTCTTAAATTCAAGAAACTCTTTCTTGAATTCAATCTATCTTTAATTTTCCGTTGTTTTTTTGTTTCTTTATTTTCTTTTAGCTTCCGCACATTTCTTGATTTTCTTTAGTAATTCTTGGACCCTATAGTGTTGTTATCAAGTATGACCACTTATATATCAAGGAAATAGTCAAGATACATGGTACTCTAGTTTCTATCATTTTCGATCGAGGGGCTCAGTTCATGGCCAATGTTTGGAAGAAATTGCAGCAAGGTTTGGAAGAGATTTTTCTTGCACTCTTGTGTGTGGCTACTCTTGAATTTATTCTTCAACCTTCAAGACTCAACTTAAGGTGGTAAGATTAAACACTTTCAAAATCTTAGATCACTTCTAGGTATTCAAGAAAGGTGATAAGTTTAGGCTTATTGTTGTTCTTGTTATTCTAAAGGGTCGGGTTTCACAATCTATCTCTTGTTTTTAATTCTCCACCAAAAGCGATTAGTTCTTTGTTAGCTAATTGTTGTTGTTAGGATTCAACTTCAAGAATAGTCTTCTTAAATTCAAGAAACTCTTTCTTGAATTCAATCTATCTTTAATTTTCCGTTGTTTTTTTATTTCTTTATTTTCTTTTAGCTTCCGCACGTTTCTTGATTTTCTTTAGTAATTCTTGGACCCCTATAGTGTTGTTATCAAGTATGACCACTTATATATCAAGGAAATAGTCAAGCTACATGGTACTCCAGTTTCTATCATTTCCAATCGAGGGGCTCAGTTCATGGCCAATGTTTGGAAGCAATTACAGCAAGGTTTGGGTATTCAGGTGAATCTTAGTACATCCTTCCATCCACGGACCGATGGTCAAGTAGAGCGGACTATTCAGACGCTTTAGGACATGTTGCGTGCTTGTGTTCTTGACTTCAAGGGTAGCTGAGATGATCATTTGCCACTCATAGAGTTTGCTTATAACAACAGTTTTCATGCTAGTATTCAGATGGCCATTTGAGGCATTGTATGGTAGGAGATGTAGATCTCCCATTTGGTGGTTCGAGATTGGGAAAGAAGAGTTGATAGGGCCAGACCTTGTATATCAGGCTATGGAAAAAGTTAAGATCATAAAGGAGCGGTTGAAAACTGCTAAGAGTCATCAAAAATCATATTCGGATGTTCGTCGCAGAGACTTAGAGTTCGAATAAGATGATTGGGTATTCTTGAAGGTTTCCCCCATGAAGGGTATTATGCGGTTTGGGAAAAATGGGAAATTGAGTCTGAGGTATGTCTGGTCATACAAAATCATTGAGAGAACTGGCCAGGTGGTGTACAAGCTTGAGCTACAACCCGAAATGTCATTAGTCCACCTGGTATTCCATGTGTCTATGTTGAAGAAGGTAGTTGGAGATCCGTCAGCTATTGTGTCGGTTGAGACCATCGAGGTTAATGAAGAATTGTCATATGAAGAAATTCCAGTTTCCATTCTTGATACGTAAGTCCGAAAGTTGAGGAATAAAGAAATTGCCTCCGTAAAAGTATTATGGCAAAACCAGCAGGTTGAAGAGGCCACGTGGGAGGCCGAGGAAGAAATGAAGAAAAAGTATCCTTACTTGTTTGAATAGCTGTGTAATCCTTTCTTTTTATGAATTTGTCGCCTCTGTATCACTTGTTCAGTTAATTTAAAGGTGTTCCTTTTGATTATGTGTTTCTTATGAGGCCACAGTTGGTACTGTTACGAGTTTGTTACGTCGTTAAGTTGTGCATATGTTTGTAAGATGTGTTTCTTGGGCTCTCTAGCAGGTGGATAGGCATAGGTACAAAGGGAACTCTGGTGAAATTTTTGGAAACTTAAGGAGTTAGTTAAATTTGGGTTTGCTGGTGTAGGGTATGATAACTGAGTTGCCCAAGGTTCTTATAATGGACCCTAATCCTCGTTCGAGAATGAATGATCTTAAGTGGGGGAGGATGTAAGGCTCCGTAAAAGTTTTCCTAAAAACCCTCTTTTCGTTATGCCAAAGTAGGCGTAGAGGTTCGGACTTTTTGGATTAAACTGTGCGTTGTGGAGTTGAAGGAAAACGTTGGGCAGAAGTACGCATTTATGCGGCCACAGAACCACTTTGCGGACCGCAGACTGGTCGCAGAGTGGGGCAGATTTTTGGGGCATTGTTGATGCCCAATTTCGCGGCCATTATGCGATCGCATAACCGTTTTGTGGGCTGAATTGTTGTCACATATCCCACCTTAGGATTTTTCGGAGGGAGGTTATGCGGTGCACTATGTAACCGCAAAATCATTCTACGATGCATTATGCAACTGCAGAACAGGTCTGCAGGCCGCATAGTGACCGCATACCAGGTCAATTGTTTTTTCCAGTTTTGGCACCTAGTTTTGCGGTCATTTTGTGGATCGCATAATCATTAAGCGGTCGCATATGCGACCGTAGAACCCATTCCGGAGCTTCATTTTTCGGGTTTTTAAACTCGACCCAATTCCATTAAAACACACCCCATAGACCATTTTGAGCACATTTAAGATATTTTAGAGTGAGAGGGAGAGTTCTTAGAGTGGGGGAGGAATATTTAACCATTACCCATCAATTCTTGCTCAATCATTGAGGATTAACAAAGGAAGTCTTCACCCTAAAGGTAAGAATCTATGTCCTAGCTCTCAATTTCGAAATTTTGTAAAAATGGGGTAATTAGAGAGGCAAGTATTGGGTGTGGGGGGTTGTTGTCTTGCATGCATGTATTCTTGAAATATGTGGGAAGATTGTGAGCTACAAATGGTAGAGAGTGGGTTGGGAAATGATGAAATCTTCCACAAAAGAGCCTTAGAACCTTAATGTACACCTAGTGTTTGATAAAATGCTCAAATGAGCTAAAACCGTGATCTTCTTCCTAATTTTTTGTTCAACTTGTAATATTTCTAAAATAGATTGAAGTTGCTAAGAATTCCAGATCATTTTAGAATTGAGAAGCTAAATTGAGGTATGTTGGCTAAACCCCCTTCTTCTTAGAATCGAATCTCACGGTATTCATGTAATTAGAGTAAGTCCTTGATCATTATTGAATTGGCTTTTTCTAATATGGTTGTGTTGAAGGATGTTTGTTCAATGTTTATTCTAAATACTTCGTCATAACATCTTGCCATTTGAGAATATGTTAAAAATGTGGAATATGTGTTAGGAATGTTAAAACTTCATGTCAAGACCGAAATAAAGGTTGTTATGCCAAATTTTATGAAAGGCCTCTATGTGCCTAAGATTTCCTAAATTGCTCATATGTGAATTAATGTCTTGAATGGGAAGCCCTATTGATGTTGATAATGATAATGATATTTGAATGTGGAAAAGGGAACCAAAACTATGAAATATGACCAAGTGCCAAGAATGACTTTGTAATTGTTAAGAAGTATGATGTGAGTTGATTGACTGAAGAAGGTAATGTCTCAAATAAGATGGCCTAGCCGATCGGGCCGAGATCGGACTCCGTGTAAGAACACGGTGGTATGGTGGATGAAATTGTGGTAATGTCTCAAATGAGTTGGCCTAGCCGCTCGGACTGTGATCAGACGCCATGCCGCACACATGGTGGTACTGTGTTGGAACTTATACTGAAATTGTGGTAATGTCTCAAATGAGACGACCTAGCTGATCGGGTCGAGATCAGACTCCGTGTAAGAATACAGATGTATTGTGAAATGTGGAATATCAGTACTAAAGATCACCCAACCTAATGTCTCAACTTGAAAACATATACGATCCTTAACTTGTTATTTTAATATTATTTGAATCCCTTATTGAATTCTTGACTATTCCTCTTGTATTATTATTCATTCTATTGAGTTGGTATTTAGCTTTACATACTAGTGCTATTCGATGGTACTAACGTCCCTTTTGCCAGGGGCGCTGCATCTTTAAATGGATGCAGGTGGTTACATAACAGACAGTGTTGATCACAGATAGCGTTGCATCCTCTTCTCAGCGGACTCGGTGAGCCCCATCTCATTCCGGGGTCATGTATTGTACCTTTTGTTTATATTGTGGTCACTTTTGAGGTATAGCCGGGGCCTTGTTGTCGGCACCATCTTGACTCTCTTTTGTATCTTTAAAGGCTCCGAAGACGCTATGTGGGTTGTACATGGGTACTAGAAAGGTCAAACGAATTATGTTGTATTTTGGATTTTTGTTCCACTAAATCACAAAATGTATGCCTTCTCTTATCATGGGTGAATTGGGTAGAAAGTATCTAACCAGCTTGCTCAGCCGGGTTCACTCGGTTGAGCACCGGTCGTGCCTCCCGAGGTTGGGGCATGACAGTAGATCGCCAATTGGTTGGTTTGAAGTTGGGGAAGTAGAGTTGTTGGGACCAGATTTGGTCAATCAGTCTATGGAGAAAATCAAGTTGATTCAAGAGCATTGGAAGACGGCTCAGAATCGCCAAAAGTCCTATTCGGACGTGTAGCATAGAGACCTAAAGTTTCAAGTTGATGATTTGGTGTTTTTGAATGTTTCGCCTAAGAAAGGTGTTATACGATTTGGGAAGAAAGGAAAACCCAGTCCCAGACACATCGGGCTGTATTGGATCCTACAAAGGGTCGGGCAAGTGGCTTATAACTTAGAGTTTCCACCAGAATTGGCGGTTGTACACCCACTATTTCACGTGTCATGTTATTACATTCATGTTTCCATTATTCAAATCTCATGTCACGACATTTATGTTTCCAGTATTCAGATCTCATGTTAAAACATTCAAGTTAGCTCAGTCCTCAGATACTCATGTCAGTCCAGTACTCAGATAATCATGCCAGCTTAGTACTCAGATACTGATGTCAGTTTAGTGATCAGATATTCACGTTAGTTCAATACTCCAATATTCATGCTAGTTCAGTATTCATATATCAACATTAATCCAGAATTCATCTATCCATAACAGACAAGTATTCATGTATATGTTTCATGTTATGCGTATTACGATGCCCTATGAAGCAAGCGTTGTGATCTGTTAGTTGGCATGCCTTTTGGAGAAATGTCGAAGGTAGCTATCCTTCTCATTCAGAACTTATATTATAATCTCCATGTCTTTCAGAATCCAGTCAGCTCACTGTTTAGTCAGTTCAGTAGCCATTCAGTTCAGTAGCTATTCAGTTCAGTATCTCAGCACATCAGTAATCATGTATTCATTCAGTTTTGTATTCATGTGTTCATGACAGTACACTATTCACATGTTTCCATCAGTCCCGTTTAAGGTCTAGAGGAAGCCGTAGTTACAGTAAAGACAATCATTCGAGGATGAATGATCCCAAGGGGGAGATAATGTAACACCTCGTAAATTCGGATTAGTTGTGGATGCATTAAAGAAGTATTAATGTGATCTTTTAGACATGTGAAGTCCTATCGGGATGAGTATGGGTGGAAACAATTATTTTAGAATTAAGACCGAGAGTGGGGTGTATAAAATACAACAGAATTGACAAAGTTTATGGGAGGTTCGTCTTATAGCCTTAGACTGTGCAAGGCCATGAAAACTCACGACCATAGACAGTTCAAGGCCATAAAAACTCAGTGCCACAGACAGTGCAAGGCACTGTCCAGGGCATCAACCTTAGCACCCCAAACAGTGCAAGGCACTGTCTAGGGCTTCATCCTCAGCGCCTCAGACAGTGCAAGGCACTGTAATTTTTCCACCTCTAATGGTGCGTTACATAGTTATGGTGGTGCCCCTGACGATGACTCGCGCCGGCAAGGTTTACCCGAGCTATTTTTATTTTCCTCCTCAGTTTTGGGACATGTTCACTTATTTAAAAACCTTACCTCATTCCCCCACACCCCAAACACGAAAACCTACTTTAGAAAGGGAAGCTCTGAAGAACCCAACTTCCCCAAGGTCCCTCCATCATCCAAGGTAAGTTCTAACGACGATTCTAAGTTAATTTCAATTCTCCAACATGTTATTAATATGGGTAAATCCTTCCACTCAATAGATATTCAGTTGAGACATAATTGTTGAGAAAGGAAACCCTATAACTCGAATTAAAGAGGAGTGAACTTCGAAAAGGTAACGCTTCTACTCCCTAATCATTTATAAATAAAGAAAACCATAAGAACTATGACAGGGTTTTGTATTTTTGACTTATGATTGTTGTAAACATTTGGGTGATGAGAAGTGGTGTTAGTTACATCTATTTAGGATTGTAGAATTACCTAGAAGTAGTAGAATGAGAACTTGCTGAAGAAAAGACCAATTACTAAGGGCTATGAGGCTTTATGCCCATAAGGTGTTTGATAAAATTCCTAAGTCACTAAAACATGAGAATTAGTGCTAATATTGGTTTATCTTGATATATATTGACATAGATTATCGTTGAAAAAGAGGCGACAAACATTGTGATACGCTTAAAGGGCCAGAGTCCGGGTATGTGAGGCTAACTCTCTATGTTTGGGAATGTTAATGATTCTCCCTACACTACGTTTCTTTTACGACGTTACTACTTGCCTCAGAAATTAGTTAAGCCTAATTCCTTGAATAGTTGCAGAACTTCTATTATCCAGCTATTTGGTGATCCCAGTTCTTTTGGGGCATTATCATTACCCTATAATCTTCAGTATTTTCAGACTGTCAGTGTTTTCATTACTTCATTAGAGACTTCATAGACTAGACTAATAGTTAGAAAGAGTCACAGGCTTTTCATGTTAAGCAATGTTGCTAAATATATGTTTCATACTTATATTACTGTTTCCGAACTTGATTTATATCATTTAGACTTTCAGTATATCGGCATGTGTTAGTTTATTTTCTGCATTCAGTATGTTTTTATATTTCATGTTGATTCAGTCAGCCAGTTGGTTCGCTCGGTCACATATAGCCAGGCACCGGGTGCCGCGTTACATCCAGGCCCAGGATCAGGGCGTGACAACTTTTATGGGGCCTTACAGATTACTCATTCATTCCTGTTTCAAAATATGTGATTAGTTTCGAGATCCGACATTAAATCAAAGTCTAAATCTCAAAAATTCAAAATCATAAGTTGCTATCCAAAAACCCTATTTATACACTATGAAATCATAGATTTAGGAATGAAAATCTATGAAGAATCATGGAAATAAATCAAAACTACATTAAAATTACTAACCTTAGAAGTTTGGATGAAAATCTCTATAAAGGTTGCCTCTATACGAAGTCTATATCTCCAAAATGGGAGAAAATGAGCTAAAACTTAAACCCTTATCCCATTTCCTAGGTGTAGATGTCGCAGGTGTAGAAAAGTATCGCAGAAGCGACTAAATAGTCCGCAAAAGCAGACACGCATCAATGTAAATGTCATAGAAGCGACAAGGCTCTACAAAAGCGCCCGTCGCAGAAGCATCGCGAATGCAGCCTTCCCCCTTCACTAATCTACTCGCAAGTGCGAGCCAAAGTTCACAGATGCGGTACCACACCTGTGGTCAGCTCTTCACAAAAGCAGAAATGTCTGAGCTCCCCGAGTCATGCAAATTCAAGCCAAACTTCCGTAGAATAAAACTCACTTGCGCACCTAACCATCGAAGGTGCGATATCTGCAGCACTAGCAAATCAGTATTAGTCAAAAGCACTAGAACTCATAAAAAATCAATTCGAAACTCACTCAAGCCCCACTCCAAATCCCCATGTACGTATAATAACCTTATATGAACTTTCTTGCAAGTTATAAAAATCTAAATAACATCTAAAATCAAGAATCATGCATCAAAATTCAAGAATTCACATGTTCATAACTTAAATTTCCACTATCAACAATAAGTGTCGAAATGGCCTCAAGTCACGCGGGACCCAAACCAAATATACTTACAAGTCATAAATTATCATACAAATCTACCAGAATTGTAATAACACTCATCTGAGGTTGTTTACCAAGAATATTGACCGTGGTCAACTTCAACAATATCGAAGCTCTAAAATCGAATTTTATTTATCAAAACACGTCTAATATTTCTGTATATCAAAATAAACCATGCACACAAGTCATAAATGATCAAATGAATCTATTCAATGTCTCAAATCAAGAAATGAAAAGCTAGAACTAAAAATGACCTATTAGGCCGCTATATTCTCCCCCTATAAAAGAAACGTTCTATAACGAACCTATCGGGTCGCTATATTCTCCCCCTATAAAAGAAACGTTCTATAACGACCCAACAGGTCGATTTGACTTCTAGCATTTCATTCTATGATTCGAGACTTTGAGTGGCTTCATATGGTGTATTATGACTTATGTACATGATTTATTTTTATTTTTGAGTGGTTCGAGATGGATTTTATAGAGTGATTATCAATTTGGAAGTTTTAAGTTGGAACAATAAACCATGGTTTGACTTTTGAGTAAATAACCTCGGATTGGTTATTTGATTATTCCAATAGGTTCTTATGGTTATTTTGGACTTCGGCATATGCTCGTATTTGAATTTGGATGTTCGTAGGAGGTTTTGGCTCTATTTGTCAAAAATTAGTAATTTGAAGAATATGAGACTTTATAGGTTTGATCGGGAGTCGACTTTGGTGTTATCGGAATCCTATTGCAATTTTGAGACCTTGTAAAGGTTCATTTAGTTGATTGGAATATGTGTGAAAAGTTTGGTTGTGATCCGGAATTTTTGAGTGTGATTCAGACGCGTTTGGCAAAGTTTGAAGGATTGAAAGTAAAGAGAATAATTTTATTATTTGGTTCTTGGTTTTGATGTTATTTATGATATTTCGAGCCTTTGGAAAAAAAATTATAATGTATTTGGACTTTTTGGTATGATTAGACGGGGTCCCAAGGGCCTCGGGTGTGATTCAGGGTGTTTCAGGCCAGTTTGGTGATGTTTGGAATTGCTGGGTTCTAGCAAGTGTCAGTGTTCTTCGCGTTCGCGTTCAAAGCGATGCGTTCGCAAAGATTATTTTTGTTGTTGGTTCTGTAGCTATTACACCCCATGTTTTCGTACGTAAAAGTACGTCGTAAGTCATTTGATGTAAGCTCGAAAATTGAATCATCTTTGGAAGTACATAAAGTAAGTTAATCATGTTACCTTGGAGGTAAAAATATTTATGATCATAAACAATAAGTATCAAGCTGGTTGTAAGGCTTAGAAGCTAAACGAATTGTAGAAAATAAGTTTCGTTGAAAGTCGACAAGTTGGGAATGTTATAACATGTACTTTTGGTGTGAGACTAAGGTTCTTAACATGAAAAGGAGGTTATATTATGAGTTATTTTAGTCGTACGATAGCTATGTGTTATGTTTGAAGTCAAGCGAGTTGTGGAACAAAAGTTTCCAAAGGTCATCACAAGTTACATTCATAAACGTATTGAACATTAGGTCAATTGTAGGTGAGCTTTTCTCCCTATATACTTTGAATTACGGGATGATCCACCTACCAAATTGATGATCTACGAGTCTAGTATATAATGCAATAAACCGTTTGTCAATACGATGTCGGAGTAGAGACATATTTATATTTTGGCAAGACTGCACAGACTGGTAGGTGACAAGTAGGTGTGTCACTTACTTGTTTAAATGAAAGGACCAAATATCCCCAAAAAGGGGCGGCCAAGGGGATTTTAAGGGCTGAATATTTATTTCACTCATTTCTTAGACCAAGAACATTAGATTGAACCCCTGCAACTCCTCCCCAAAAAATCCCACACAAACCCTAGGTGATGGGTGATACGAAGTGATTCTAGTGCCGAAAATCCCAGACAACTTGCTAGTTCTCCTTTCTCCTTCTTGTAGCTGCGTTGGGGGACTAACTTGGGATTAAGAGGGACCATATTTCGTGGATTTTACTCAGTCCAAGGTAAGTTTATGCTTCTCTTTCCCTTTCAAAGCTTCTACAAGTTGTAGCTTGATCGTAAAGACTAGAACTTGCGAGTTTCGCAAGAGTAGTATGTTGTTTGTTGTGGCGTCACTGTTGGCTGGTTGCGAATTTAATTTTAAGTTAAATTCATGGATGTTTTATATGAGAAGAGGCTTAATTATGTACTGTTGGTTGTATTTCTCGATTTGAAAGAAAAGACAAGTTGGAAACATGTTATAGTAATCTGAAAAATAGGTTTTGAATTGCTGAACTTGTGGGGCTGTTATAGGGTCATTTTAAAGTTGTATTGTGGCTGTAAATTAGTAGGGATAATTGAATATGTGGCGGTTAATATTATTGATAAATTCTATAAGGAAGAAGGGGTTTAAAACTATAGTTGTTTAGTCACAAACCGAGCTTGCCGCTCGTCGAGATTGTTAAACTATTTTGAAAGGCTTATTATGAGTATTGTTGATGTTGTTTGGGCTGTTGTTGGTTGTTGTAACTTGTGGGAAGTCATATAAACAAGGGAGGTGCTGTTCGTTTTATCGTAGAATAAAGTGTATCGTTCAAATGCGATAAGTTATGGCATTCGTATTATGATAAAAGTATTGTTCATTGCTTGTAGACACAGGAGCTGCAGGTTAAGTTAGCTTGAGGATTGGACGGGATATTTTTAGGTATGTAAGGTCTTACTTTCTTTTCTTTGGCATGATTCCGTAAGTTATGTTTACCTTATAAGGAATTCAAGGGGACGAGGCTTTGTATACATACTATACCGAGGATTAAAGTTCGTTCACGAGTATAGTTATACGAATGTTGAAATGGATTGTGTTGATCGCAGCTTAATGTATTCTTAATGAGTTAATAGAGCCTTCAAAACGGTCCTTGTCTTTTATATATATAAAGGGGTCTAGATGTTAATTAAACTTTACGTACGAATGGTTTGACGAACCAGAAGCAATATAGTGTCCGTATAATAAGGGATAGTTATATCCGAATAGTTCAACTAGGTAGCATAATGTATAGTTGCAGAATGAGGAGGATGTTTTGACCTAAAGAATGGCACAACTTCCAATACTTACACGTTTGTGTTTATGAAACTGATAAAGACCCACAAAGGTAGTTATGTTGCTCTCAAGTTAAGTAAGGTTGATTATATATGAGGGTGATGTTAAGAGACGATATATGTTACCTAAGGATTCGTAAACTACAGAATATAATAAGCTTAGCAATAAGAATATATGTTGATAGAGCGTAAATTCTGCAACTCTTGTTACGTATCGATGAATGGATATATATATATATATATATATATATATATATATATATATATATATATATATATGTATGTATATATATATATGTATGTATGTATATATATATATGTATGTATGTATGTATAAAGAGTAGCCTCAAAAGCTAATAATATTACATAGTTATAAGTAGAAAGAATCATGTAATCCCCATCAACGAGGCGTTATGTGAAATAAGGATAAAAGTGCGATTTTGAAATAGTTACCACGTTCTTTACGACTAAATAATATAGAATACGAAGAATGACGTAACAAGCGGCTAAGAAAAAAGGATTAGTTATTGTAGTGGGTTACTCACGAACTTATATGTTTATGAATAAGAGTTTATCTATTGATGATTGAATGATGTCTGCATGAGTGATATGAAATAAGTATGTATAAGACATGATTCCTACGGACGGTCTATGAACGTGTAGGTGCATAATGAAGGTTGATTATGGACAGTCTTAGTTGCATGCATAGCCAGACCTCGGTGTTATGAGCCGTACAGACGGTCTACTATGTTACGCGTACGAGCCACTGATTATTCATGTTTATGAGTGAGCCTTACAGACGGTCTCTTATGAAACGCATAAGTGCCACTTTTATGTTTTTGTGTAGCCCTGGAGATGTTTGATCAGTCTGATGTAAGTATTCAGATATAAGGTATGATGGCTAGAAGAATGTTATAGATGAAGTTACATATATGGTGGTTTCTTGTACATATTGCATATGGGAACAAGTTCAGGTATATCATGACACAACTTAGATGTATATATGACATTAGATGTTCTCGGCCAACGGAGCCTTCCCTTTTCAGTCTACATCCCTTGTAAGGTAAGTTGATTAATTCAATACTTAGATATGTTACGGGTCATAATAAGGTAAGTATGATTCCCGAATCTCATTGACCGTACAAATTTCTTTTAGTATATCATATATATATATATATATATATATATATATATATATATATATATATATATATATATATATATAATGTCAAAACAGTTTCAATTAAGTTATTCATATATTATCTGCCTTACATACATAGTACATTTCTTTTACTAATGTCCCATCGTCGGGGCACTGCATTCATGCATGTAGCTTCAGGTATCCAGTTTGACAGGCTCTTGTCATAGACGGAGTTGAATCCATATGAGGATTGGCAAAGCTCCATTTCATCCGGAGTACAATCGAGTCTAGAGGTTATCAGACTATCCTATGTATATTTGCACTTATGGGTAGGACAGTGTCCTGTCCTGACCATATTAGGATGTCAGATACCCTTAGAGGTTTTGTTGACACAGGTCCAATATATACAGCATGTTCGAGACTTTGACGGTCTGTGTGTATTCATATTTTGAGTAGGCTTGCTGATATAACATTTGCCCACTTACAGTTACACATTACGAGTTGGGGCTATGTTTTCCCATGATAATTATAGAAAGAATCAGTTCAGCCAGGTCGTCCTATGTATGTTCTAGTTTCATCGAATGATCATGAAATGCAGAGTGGTTCGCTCGGGCCAGTACGGCACCGAGTGCCAGCCACGCCTCCCCAGGTTTGGGACGTGACAAAGTGGTATCAGAGCAGTCATGTCCCAGGGAGTGTATAAAGCCGTGTCTAGTAGAGTATCACTTATGGGTGTGTTACGCACCACATTTATAATTGAGAGGCTACAAAGAATTTAGGAAATGTTACCCTTCTTTCGTTTTCAAATCATGCCATAGAGCTGAGTCATAAGAAGTTAGTATGAATCTTAAGCTAGATTGTGTATGCACCAGAGGTGCAAGTATTATAGTAGAGCTTTAAGGTGTGGATGTAAATTTAAATATAGGGCTAGAAGCGCTGTGATTCCATATCCAGAATTGATAGTGGTGTCGTTAGTAGCACATCTTCAAGCCTATGGTTTCCAGGTACTGAAAGGTCTTGTTACGAGAGTAAAGAAGAGCCGGAGGCGACATGATGTCTCACTTGAGGTTTAACAATAACATAAGGAAATCTATGGTGCTAGCAAGTTAAATTAAGGTTGCGAGAAGTATGGATAGATACATGTAGGTAGCAAGCTAAAGTATGATAGAGCAACAAAACATTAGGTAGACAGGAGTAACGATAAGAAAAGGTGAGTGAGAAGGTGATGAGAATAGGTAAGACCTTAGGATTAAGCTCATCAAAACGAGAGTGCTGATGGCTTTTGTAAGTTATAAAAAGCTCAGTATAGCTTGAATGAACTCGGAAGAGTTTAAAACTAGGAGCATTTAGAAGAGATGAAATACTGCCCTGGTAGTAGAATATGAGTGTGAGTGTGATCAATGATAAGAGGATGATGTTTAGGAATATAGCTTTCGATTGAAGTAATGATTTAATGAGAATGGATGTTCTGAATTGCACGGGATTAGAATACCTCCCATAAGATGAATCACGTTGAGATGCTATGAAATATGGTTATTGAAGTATAGTATCATGCCTAAGGTGGATCAAACAAATAACTTCAGATGTTAGCCGACGAGAAGTGAGCCCTAGTAAGAATGTATTACGTAAGAAGTTTCAAGTTATCACTAGTAGATTATAGTCAACATTAAGGTGAATCAATAATAGATGGATAAAAGTTCCAAAGTATGAGATGAGATCAGGTTGCCATTCTTAAGATAAACTGTCATGAGGAAGCATTAAAGGACTTAGATTTATACATATGGGATAAGCATCGAGAGAGTAACCATGATTTGGGTAGCAGACCTCAGTAATAATAAACCGGAGTAAGTGTTATGGTATAGTATGAACTACCTATATGTAATAAAGCCATAAGGATAGATAACTGAGGCTATGAAGCAAAATATAGCAATAGTCGTAAGTTCGACAAAGTACCAAGCGAAGAACTTCAGTATACCTATAGATGCCCAGAGGAACATCTTGTCATAGTTCTCTATATGTTCGCAGAGTGAGGCCTAAAGTGATTACAACACGATAGGGGTCCAAGAATTACTATAGAAAAACAAGAAGATCAAGAAACGTGCGAAAGCTAAAGGAAAAATCCTAGGAAACAAAAACCAAGTAATTCATGGAAATTAATTCCAATAATCAAAGGAAAAGGAAAACATAACCTTATATACCTAGGAAAGCAATAAATATAGTCCCAAAATATATGGAAATAATTTAAAACCAATCTAGGATAGAATCTTGAAAGTCCCAAACCAATCTTTTGGAAATCTTGAAACTGTTGAAGGAAATTTGCAAGCAACTTGGCACCAACTTGCACTAAACATCTTGATAACGACAAGGTCGGGAATCCAAACTAGAGTAAGAATTTGCAAAGTAAATGCGGAAGCAATAACAATAAGGAATTGAACAACTAGAACTAAAGGGCAGAAAATAAAGGATATGGGAAAATTCAAGGAAAGAATTCCAAGAACTTCCAAGAACACAAGTTCTATAGCCTTGACAAGATCAAAGCAACAACGTCTTGATTTGTTGAAGAAATCAAATGCCTTTACTTAAAAGCAAATCAAAACAATAGATTCGGATCTTGACTGCTTTATGAGTAACTTGAGACAACAATTAATAACTAGTATTAATCGACTTCTAAGAATACCACAAAGTAATCAAAGATATAACAATAGAGAAGTAATCTTACTACCTTGAACTATGAACTAGTAAAGGTTGAAAGATAAATCTCAAAGCACAAGTAATAAAGGTTCAAAAGAACTCTCAAAGTATGATATACTTAATCAATAATGAAGTGTCAATGAATGAGAAGAACTCCTTATTTATAGGATTACTAAGGCATAAAAAGTCATTACAATTAAGTAGGGTGGTTGCTAAGGAGTAACAAAAGTCATCAAATTAGGTAGGGGGCTGCTAAGGGGTAACAAAGTCATCAAATTTAGGTAGGGTGGTTGCTAAGAAATAAGAAAAGTCACAAAATTAGGTAGGGGCGGCCAAATCCCTTTGGGGCAGATTTGGGCCATAAAACTACTATTTTGGGCCATTGGTTTGGACTCCAATTGGTCTCCATTTCAAACACCCCCATTTGGACCTCTTTTAAGCTCATTTTGGGCTCTTCTGGGTGCCCTTTTGCTAGATTTCAAGGGCCGAGTTCGGGACCCAATATTCCTCCTCTTGGACTTCAATTTGGGCCACCAAATAATTATAAAACTTGTATAATTTATCTCCTTTAGTCTTGAGCTCGTCCTCCACCATTAAAAGCTTCTTTATTTGCACTTGAAATCTAATGGCCTTGTTTTGCAACTCTTTAGCTTGACATCTTGTTAAAGGCCATATTTGAGATTCCAAAGCTTCATCCTTGTCCTTGAATAGAGTTGAGCTTCCTCGGATGCTATCATTCCCCTCTTCTTGAAGAAAATTTGTCCTCGAATTTCGACCTTGCAAGAAAAAGAAAACACGCACTAGTAAATGGCATCCACTAATCTGAAAAAATAGTAGGAATAAAACAGGATAGTGACCATGTGTCCATTTGACCCAATTAATCCTAATAGGTGTAAATACTCCCTTATAAAGCATATGGACATCATCATCCCAACAAAATTTATGCCTACCTAGATCAATACAATAAAAACCTCTCTTAGATGTGCCATGCAATGGAACTTGCAATTCGATCTTGTCGGTAAGGTAGTCCACAGGTATACATGACAAAGAAATTATAAAAGATTGACCACACATCCATTTAATATAAGTATCTCTACCACATGTATCAAAGAAGATACTTTCATGATATAGCCAACAATCTACAATTACAAATCTCATGGATTCCTCTACATGAAAGAGTATTTGATCACAAGTGTTACAACAATCATGCATATCATCTTTACTAGTAACAAATACTTTTACAAGCTCACAATGAACATGACTTGAAGAATGACTCCCCATCACACAACAAAAATCACATTCTAGCAATATATCACATGAAAACTCATTAGCCACTTGAATAAGAGAAGAAGAAATATTTAACTCATTCACAAGCCTCTTATCATAAATTTCATGCGTCTTTCCACCAAGTTGGAATACATAATCATCTATGTCATACACAATTTCAAAAGGAAGCAAATTACTCTTGAACTTTAACTTAGATATTACAGTTAATGATTTAATGTGCATCAAAATATCATCATCCACAAAAATTATAAAGTCACCAACATAAGAAATAAGAGTATAATTCATTACCTCCAAAAATACCTTAGGTATTCTAGAAAGCCCAAGAATGCAAATGAACCAATTATACATACCATACTTGGACTTATTTACCAATGAAACATCATCGCCTTGTATTCTTTTATGCAATGGGTCCAACTTAGCAATGCTTTTAGGCAACTCCATGTCATAACCCTTTAAATAAGAATCAAAATAGTCAAAAGGTTCAATAACAAAGAATTTAACTAAGCTTTTATCTTCCACCATCCAACAAGAATAGATATCGCCAAATTCATGTTGGAATCCAATTGGATCTTTTTCCACCATCTCCTGCGCCTTACCACCCCTTTCAAAAGGTATTTCAATATGTGGCTGCAAAAAATCACAAGAACTAAAACAAGAAAGAGTTAATGGGTTAGGAAGTAAAGATATTTTTTTCTTGCTTACACTCTCTTTGGCTTTTATCACAAGACTAACGTTTTCCTCACCCTTAGCCTCTTTTCTCTCACTAAAGAGTTTTTCTTTGCTTTCACTCAATCCCTCTTATTTTTCTCTCTCTATCTCACAGACTTTGTTGATCTCATTACCTTCTCTATTTTCTTTTTTTTCAATATCACTCTTTACCTCACTTGACATCCCACTCTTTTCACTCAAGACAACCTCTCCTTTTCCCTCTCTTGGAATGTCAACATGCACTCCCTTACTCCTCTCATTCTTTTCTCTCTCATATTTTTCCATATTCTCTTTAACAATCTTTTCATCTTCACAAATTTGTGAGGGAGTCAAAGGCCCAAGAATGACTTTCTTCCCATTAATCTCAAAAGAGTATCTATTTTTTTCAGTACTATATAAAGCACTTCTATAGACATACCATGGCCTTCCCAACAAGATATAAAAACTATTCATCGGAATGACATCACACCAAATCGCATCCTCATACCTTCCAATAGAGAATGGCAAGAACACTCTTTTATCTAACTTTTCTCCTTTCAACATATAGGGTTCAATATGTTCAACACAAGGCAAATTCAATTTCTCAACCATATAAGTGCTAATTAAGTTATAGCTAAATGCTTTGTCAATTCTAAGGGCATAAATTGCAGACATCACTTTAGTTCTTGTTTGAAAAATAACTTTACCATTGTCTTCCTTCCATTCGGTATACTGTAAGTTCGACTTTTCAAGTTGTTGAGTCATATCTTTCCTCCTTCCACTGTAACTACCTGTTTGAGACATCTTGGCATAGATTAAGGAAAATATGTATCTCTCAAATTTGGCTTCTTCCCTATAATTGTTCTCACACACACTTTGCCTTTTTTTCTCTCTCGAAAAATACCTTTGAACAAAATACTTTGTAGATTTATAGTTAAACCCAACTCGTATAAAGTTCTTAGTAGTAAAATATAGATTTTTGGAGAACAAATGAAAGAAAAATCAAATCCTAGAACTATTAGGCTCGGTTGAAACAAGCACGGACAAAAAGGAAATGATTATATATTTAGATTAGAAAGAGTAAGAAAAATTGAATTTTTATCTTATTTTTGAAATCTGGGATCCCCTCTTCTTATTTCCGTTGATAGTTTTTGGAAACAAATTAGATACAAAAGAAAGTTCCCGGAGAGCAAGCAATTAGTTTTTTTAAACAGATTTTTTTAAAAAAATTTGTATTTAAGAAATCCCCAGAATTATCAAGAACGAAACCTTGATAGAAACCGCTTTGATACCACTTGATAACGACAAGGTCGGAAATCCAAACTAGAGTAAGAATTTGAAAAGTAAATGCAGAAGCATTAATAATAAGGAATTGAATAACTAGAACTAAAGGGCAGAAAATAAAGGATATGGAAAAATTCAAGGAAAGAATTCCAAGAACTTCTAAGAACGCAAATTCTATAGCCTTGATTTATTGAAGAAATCAAACGCCTTTACTTAAAAGCAAATCAAAACAATAGATTCGGATCTTGACCGCTTTACGAGTAACTTGAGACAACAATTAATAACTAGTATTAATCGCCTTCTAAGAATACCACAAAGGAATCAAAGATATCACAATGGAGAAGTAATCTTACTACCTTGAACTATGAACTAGTAAATGTTGAAAGATAAATCTCAAAGCACAAATAATAAAGGTTCAAAAGAACTCTCAAAGTATGATATACTTAATAAATAATGAAGTGTCAATGAATGAGAAGAACTCCTTATTTATAGGATTACTAAGGCATAAAAAGTCATTACAATTAAGTAGGGTGGTTGCTAAGGAGTAATAAAAGTCATCAAATTAGGTAGGGGCTGCTAAGGGGTAACAAAGTCATCAAACTTAGGTGGGGTGGTTGCTAAGAAATAAGAAAAGTCACAAAATTAGGTAGGGGCGGCCAAATCCCTTTGGGGCATATTTGGGTCTTAAAACTACTAGTTTGGGCCATTGGTTTGGACTCCAATTGGGATCCATTTCAAACACCCCCATTTGGACCTCTTTTAAGCTCATTTTGGGCTCTTCTGGGTGCCCTTTTTCTAGATTTCAAGGGCCGAGTTTGGGACCCAATCTTCCTCCTCTTGGACTTCAATTTGGGCCACCAAATAATTGTAAAACTTGTATAATTTATCTCCTTTAGTCTTGAGCTCGTCCTCCACCATTAAAAGCTTCTTTATTTGCACTTGAAATCTAATGGCCTTGTTTTGCAACTCTTTAGCTTGACATCTTGTAAAAGGCCATCTTTTAGATTCTAAAGCTTCATCCTTGTCCTTGAATAGAGTTGACCTTCCTAGGATGCTATCACATCTATAACCCCTGTTGTACCTTTCTTCGATATAAAGTAAGTCCTTTTTATGTTATAAAAAAGTGGCTTTATGTAGGACTTCATGGGCTACAAGTTTGGACACATTTTAGGTGCCAAATTGATCCAAAAGTGGACTGACTAGGACCTTCTTCAAAGGATGTCTCTTGGGATCCAATCCTCCTCTTCTTGGACATCAATTTGGGCCATAAAATAATTATAATACCTAGACAATTCATATCCTTTATCCTTGAGCTCTTCCTCCCAATTAACAACTTCTTTATTTGCACTTCTAATGTCCTTGTTTTGCAACTCTTTAGCTTGACATCTTGTTAAATCCTTCTTTGAGATTCCAAAGCTTCATCCTTATCCTTGAATAGAGTTGAGCTTCCCAGGACGCTATCATTCCCCTCTTCTTGAAGAAAATTCATCCTCAAATTTCTAGTAAATGGCATCCACTAATCTGAAAAATGTTAAGAATAAAACAAGATAGTGACCACGTGTCCACTTAATCCAATTAAGCCTAATAGGTGTAAATACTCCCTTATAAAGCATATGGACATCATCATCTCAATAAAATTTATGCCTACATAGATTAGTACAATAAAACCCTCTCTTAGATGCACTATGCAATAGAACTTGCAATTCGATCTTGTCAATAAGGTAGTCCAAAAATGTGTATGAAAAAAAAATTACAAAAGATTGATCACGCATCTATTTAAAACAAGTATCTCTACCACACGTATCAAACAAGACACTTTTATGATATAGCCAAGTATCATTTACAAATCCCATGGATTCTTCTATATGTAAGTTATTCAAACAAGCACATAAATTCTCAGAAAGGTCAGAAGAACCCATAAATTTCAAAATAAAAATTTCAATACATTCAAGCTCATGATTATAACTTTTCCCAATAATATTCACAACATCAATGGATTCTAAACAATTGCTCAAACTGTCACAGAAAGAGTCATAGATAAGCTCATGAAGTATTTTATCACTAACATCACAATAATCATGCATAGCCTCTTTACTAGTAGCAAATACTTTTACAATCTCACAATCAACATGACTTAAAGAATGACTCCCCATCACATAACAAAAATCATGTTCTATAAATTTATCACATGAAACCTCGTTAGACACTTGAATTAGAGAAGAAAAAATATTTATATCATTTGCAAGCCTCTTCTCATAAATTTCATGCCTCTTTCTACCAAGTTGAAATTCATACTCATCTATATCATACTCAATTTCAAAAGAAAGCACATTACTTTTGCACTTGCACCAACATAAGAAATACGATTATAGTTCATTACCTCCAAAAATACCTTAGGTGCTCTAGAAAAGCAAATACTGCGAATAAACCAATTATACATACCGTACTTGGACTTATTTACCAATGGAACAATATCACCTTGTATTATTTTATGCAATGATTCCAACTTAGCAATGGCTTTAGGGAGCTCCATGTCATAAACCTGTAAATAAAAATTAAAATAGTCAAAAGGTTCAATAACAAAGAATTTAACCAAGCTTTTATCTTCCACCATCCAACAAGAATTGTTTTCACTAAATTTATGTTGGAATCCAATTGGATCCTTTGCCACCATCTCTTGTGCCTCACCTTCCCTTTCAAAAAGGCCTTTCAACACGTGGTTGCACAAAATCACAAGAACTAAAATACGAAAGAGTTAATAATGGGTTAGGATGTAAAGAAATTTTTTTCTTGCTTACACTCTATTTGGCTTTTATCTCAAAACTAACTTTTTCCTCACCCTTATCCTCTTCTCTCTCATCATGGTTTTCTTCTTTTTCTTCACTCAAACCTTTTTTTTCTCTCTCTTTACCTCACAACCTTTTCCTATATCACGGCCTTCTCTCCTTTCTTTTCTCTCAAGCTCACTCTTTTCCTTCCTTGACATCCCACTCTCTTCACTCAACACAACCTCTTCTTTTTCCTCTCTTGGGATGTCAACATGCACTCCCTTACTCCTCTCATTCTTTTCTCCCTCATATTTTTCCATATTTTCTTTAGCAGTCTTTTCATCTTCACAAATTTGTGAGGGAGTCAAAGGTCCAAGAATAAGTTTCTTCCTGTTAACCTCAAAAGAGTATCTATCTTTTTCATATTATATGAAGCTCTTATATAGACATACCATGTATTTCCCAACAACATATGATAATTATTCATGAAAATCACAATACAGCAGATCGCATCCTCATACCTTCCAATAGAGAATAGTAATAACACTCTTTTATCTACCTTTACTCCTCTCAACATGTAGGGTTCAATATGATCAACACAAGGCAAGTTTAATTTCTCAACAGTATAAGTGCTAATTGAGTTATAGCCATGTCACACCCCCGACCTCGGGGAGCGCCGAGCGCCGGTCAAGCAAGTGTGCACAATACCTTCTACTCGACTCACCCAAGAATAAAGAGAAGATACATTTCATTAATTAGATAATAAGAAGGTCATGTGAACAACATCACTTCATCACCATTGGTTACTTCATTTATAAATATCAAAATACATTACACATTCATAGTTTGAAGTGGAACACGTGATACAAATACAATATTCTTAGTTTGATTTTCCCAACACCAATATACTACCCATACCATGTCTACGGAGCCTCTTACAGAAACCAAAGAGTGGTATGACAGTGCCGGCAACAACGCCCCGGCTATACCTAAAAATGCTATGAACAAAGGACAAAAGATACAAGACCCCAAAATGAAGTGGGGCTCGCCAAGTCAGTTGAGGAGAGGGTATACCTCTATCGTTGCTCAATGCCGCCCGTTGTGGAACCACCTGCATTTATTAAAGATTCAGCACCCTCGACAGGTCTGTGGTCGCATAGTGGACTGCAGAAATGCCCTGCTCTGCCAAATATTTTCTTCAATTCTTCAATGCATTGTTCAACCCAAAAAGTCCATTCCGCGGCGAGCTTGCGAGCCGCGAAGAATCTCTACAATTATCAACACATAAGCTACCTTGGCATTACGAAAACTTGGGTTGTATGTGAAATTTTTACGGGGTCATACATTCTCCCCCGCTTAAGATCATTCGTCCTTGAATGAGGGTAAAAATCCGCCATTAGTATCCAATGTGACTCAACTGCTATTTCACACACCAGCAGTTCCAAATTTTTTGACTAACTACCTAAATTTCCAAATATTTCTATAGAGCCTCCCCTGTAACTGGGCCTATCCGCCTGTTAGAGAATCCCAAAAACCAATCCTAACAATATATACATAATCCAACGATGCAATATAACATGAAATTAACACCAAACGTGGCCTCATAGACAATATATTATCAGAAAGGAACACCCTTAGCCTAAACTGTACAAGTGATACATAATGATAATTCATAGGGGAAAACTTCATATGTTTATTACATAGCTATTTAAACAAATGAGGGTACTTCTTCTTCATTCCTTCCGCAGTCTCCCAGGTGGCCTCTTGAACGTATTGGTTTCGCCATAGCACTTTCACGGAGGCAATCTCTTTATTTCTCAACTCTCGGACTTGCCTATCAAGAATGGTAATTGGAATTTCTTCATAAGTCAGTTCTTCATTAACCTCTATAGTCTCAACCGGAACAATAAGCGACGGATCTCCAACCACCTTCTTCAACATGGATACATGAAAAACCGGGTGCACTAAAGATATTTTTGGAGGTAGTTATAGCCCGTAAGCCACCTGACCAATCCTCTAAATAATTCTTCACGGTCCAACATACCTCAGACTCAATTTCCCTTTCTTACCAAACCATATTATACCCTTCATAGGGGAAACCTTCAAGAATACCCAATCATCTTCTTTGAACTCCAAATCCCTACGATGAACATCTGAATAGGACTTCTGACGGATTTGAGCAGTTTTCAACCACTCCTTAATGATCTTAACCCTCTCCATATCTTGATGCATGATGTCTGGTCCTATCAACTCTACTTTCCCAATCTCAAAGCATCCAATGGGAGATCTACATCTCCTACCATATAAAACCTTGAACGGTGCCATCTGAATGCTGGCGTGATAACTGTTGTTGTAGGAAAATTCTATGAGTGGAAAGTGATCATCCCAGCTACCTTTGAAGTCAAGAACACAAGCGCACAACATATCCTCAAGCATCTGAATAGTCCACTCTGCATTCCCGTCAGTCTGCGGGTGAAAGGATATGCTAAGATTCACCTGAGTACACAAACCTTGCTGAAATTTCTTCCAAAATTTAGCTGTGAACTGTGCCCCCCGATCAGAAATGATGGGAACTGGGGTGCCATGCAACCTAACTATTTCCTTGATATACAATTGAGGATACTGTTCCATCGTGTCGGTTGCCTTTACAGTGCATATTGATCATCTCTCATTTCAACATCAGAGTTTCTATGTTCTGTGCCATCCCACCGGGCCTTTGATGTTCGACCTTCACTTGTTGACAATTTGGACATCTTGCTACAAAGTCTGCTACCTCCCTCTTCATGGCATTCCACCAGTAGACTTTCTTAAGATCATGGTATATCTTTGTAGAGCCTGGGTGCACGGAATACCTGGAAGTGTGAGCCTCGGTCATGATTCTTTCCCGTAGACCATCCACATTTGGAACACATAATCTCCCTTGGTACCTTAGTGTACCATCATCCATGCCAAGAGAAAAAGCCATTGTCTTATGTTTGTGAATTCCTTCCTTCAACTGTACCAACAATGGATCGTTGTATTGCTTCTCCTTTTGCTTTTATCTCAAAACTATCTTTTTCCTCACCCTTATCCTCTTCTCTCTCACCAAGGTTTTCTTCTTTTTCTTTACCCAAACCTTTTTTTCTCTCTCTTTACCTCACAACCGTTTTCTATCTCATGAAATTCTCTCTTTTCTTTTCTTTCAAGCTTACTCTTTTCCTCCCTTGACATCCCAATCTCTTCACTCAACACAACCTCTTCTTTTTCCTCTCTTGGGATGTCAACATTCACTCCCTTACTCCTCTCATTCATTTCTCCCTCATATTTTTCCATATTTTCTTTAACAGGTTTTTCATCTCCACAAATTTGTGAGGGATTCAAAGGCGCAAGAATGAGTTTCTTCCCGTTAACCTCAAAAGAGTATCTATTTTTTTCATGTTATATGAAGCTCTTCTATAGACATACCATGGATTTCCCAACAACATATGATAATTATTCATGAAAATCACAATACAGCAGTTCGCATCCTCATATCTTCCAATAGAGAATAGTAATAGCACTCTTTTATCTACCTTTACTCCTCTCAACATGTAGGGTCCAATATGATCAACACAAGGCAAGTTTAATTTCTCAACAGTATAAGTGCTAATTGAGTTATAGCCATGTCACACCCCCGACCTCGGGGAGCGCCGAGTGCCGATCAAGCAAATGTGCATAATACCTTCTACCCGACTCACCCAAGAATAAAGAGAAGATACATTTCATTAATTAGATAATAAGAAGGTCACGTGAACAACATCACTTCATCACCATTGGTTACTTCATTTATAAATATCAAAATACATTACACATTCATAGTTTGAAGTGGAACACGTGATACAAATACAATATTCTTAGTTTGATTTTCCCAACACCAATATACAACCCATACCATGTCTACGGAGCCTCTTACAGAAACCAAAGAGTGGTATGACAGTGCCAGCAACAACGCCCCGGCTATACCTAAAAATGCTATGAACAAAGGACAAAAGATACAGGACCCCAAAATGAAGTGGGGCTCGCCAAGTCAGTTGAGGAGAGGGTATACCTCTATCGTTGCTCAATGCCGCCCGTTGTGGAACCACCTGCATTTATTAAAGATTCAGCACCCCCGACAAAAGGTACGTTAGTACATATGGAATAGTACTAGTATGAAAACTAAGCACCCCATCAATAGAATGAGTAACAGTACAAAGATAAAGAAACATGGAATCAATGAGGGCCTCACCAATATTAAAGTACCAATACACCACCGTGCTTATAGCACGGAGTCCGATCTCAGCCCACTCGGCTAAGCTGTCTCACCCAAGACATCCACTCACAATACTACTATGTGCGTAGCATGGCGTTCAATCTCAGCCCGATCGGCTAAGCCATCTCACCACAATGTCGTGTGGGTCGACGTCACCTTACATTCCGCTAGCAGTCAGCTCAACACATCAATCTCATCCCATATTCAGGGGAAAATATCACCACCTCACACGGGGATTTTACACCTCAGTCACTCCTACACCGGCACGTATAGTTTTGGGGTTAGGTTATTTCAACCTACCCTTCCTCGGTGACAAATCGATACTCCCAAGTCATTTATTATTTAAAGAATTTACATCCCATTTCAATGTCATTTACATTTCTCTTCATTTCATTGGCACTAGTGCCATCTATTGTAATATCACTCTCGGCACGTTGATCGTGTTTCATATCTCATGCTCACTTCTGTTGCTTTCAAACACCGTCAAGGATTATCAACAAAAAGGCATTTCTATTTAAGACCTTAAGTACACATGTGAGCAAATGAGTGTCTTTGGCACACTGAGATTTCTTACACTATTCGACATAATAGCTTTCATTAGAATCACGTCTAGAAGTTATAACATGTTAACACACAACCCATACTTAGATCACATTCCCGAAGGTTAACACAATAAGATAAAAGCATTCTGAATAGTCACTATCAACCCGGGGCTTACAATAACAATGTGAGATTCAATTCTAAGAGAGAAATTTAGACAACATACCTCGCTTTGAGCGTCCTTAAATTACTACAATGTTCTAGAAATCTTAGCGACTTCGATATATTTGGAAATATAACAAAATTGAACACAAATAAGGAAGGAGTTCATGGTTCCAACTAATTTTAGCATTTTATCAAGTACTAGGTGTGCATTAAGGTTTCAAGGTCCTCTTATGGTGGATTCCTTCATCCCGCTACCCAAAGTCTACCTAATTGAGCTCAACAATCTTCCCACAAACCTTGATAGTACATTCATGCATAATGAACAACTCCTACACCCAAGAATTGCTTTTCTCATTACCTATTTTCAGTTAAATCCCGAAATTGAGAGCTAGGGAGTAGAATCTTACCTCTAGGATGAAGACCTAGTGAGTTTTCCTTGTTAATCCTCCAAGCCTTGAGTAGGAATTAATGAACAATTAGTTTAGGAACCCCCTCTCACTCTAGAGCACTTCCTCACTCTTAGAATATCATATTTTTACTTAACAGATAGTCCTTAACGTCTATATATCGAAGTAGGGTCAGGTTATAAAAACCAGAAAATGGACCCTCTAAACATAGCTCCGCGGTCATAGAACGGCCCGCAAAACGGATATGCGGTCCGCAAAGTGGGCCGCAGAAGTGATGTCAGGAAATGGGTTGTTCGGGTTAGGTCTACGGTCGCATAATGCGCCGTAGCACTCCCCTTCAGAAATCTACATGCTGGATTTGCGATGCGTTGTGTGGCCCGCGAAACCATTATTCGGTCGCACATTGGACCGCAAAACGACCCTCCAAAATTGGCCATTTTTCTGTTGCACTCTGCGGCCAATCTGCGGCCTGCAGAGTGATTCTGTGGTCGCATAGTGGACCGCAGAAATGCCCTGCTCTGCCAAATATTTTCTTCAACTCTTCAACGCATTGTTCAACCCAACAAGTCCATTCCGCGGCAAGCTTGCGAGCCGCGAAGAATCTCTACAATTATCAACACACAAGGTACCTTGGCATCACAAAAACTCGATTTCTAAGTGAAATTTTTATGGGGCCTTACATCCTCCCCCACTTAAGATCATTCATCCTTGAATGAGGGTCAAAATACGCCATTATTATCCAATGTGACTCAGCTGCTATTTCACACACCAGTAGTTCTAAACCTTTTGAGTAACTACCTAAATTTCCAAAAATTTCGGCAGAGTTTCCCCTATAACTAGGCCTATCTACCTGTCAGAGAATCCCAAAAATCAATCCTAACAACACATACATAATCCAACGACGCAACATAACATGAAATTAACACCAGCCGTGGCCTCATAGACAATATATTATCATAAAGGAATACCCTTAGCATAAACTGTATAAGTGATACATAATGATAATTCATAGGGGAAAACTTCATATGTTGATTACATAGCTATTTAAACAAATGAGGGTACTTCTTCTTCATTTCTTCTGTAGTCTCCTAGGTGGCCTCTTGAACCTATTGGTTTCTCCATAGCACTTTCACGGAGGCAATCTCTTTATTTCTCAACTCTCGGACTTGCCTATCAAGAAAGATAATTCGAATTTCTTCATAAGTCAGTTCTTCATTAACCTCTATAGTCTCAACCAGCACAATAAGCGACGGATCTCCAACCACCTTCTTCAACATGGATACATGAAAATCCAGGTGCACTAATGATATTTCTGGACGTAGTTATAGCCCATAAGCCACCTGACCAATCCGCTGAATGATTCTGCATGGTCCGACATACCTCGGACTCAATTTCCCTTTCTTACCAAACCGCATTATACCATTCATAGGGGAAACCTTCAAGAATACCCAATCATCTTCTTTGAACTCTAAATCCTTACGACGAACATCCGAATAGGACTTCTGATGGCTCTGAGTAGTTTTCAACCGCTCCTTAATGATCTTAACCTTCTCCAGAGCCTGATGCATGAGGTCTGGTCCTATCAACTCTACTTCCCCAATCTTGAACCATCCAATGGGAGATCTACATCTCCTACCATATAAAGCCTCAAAGGTGCCATCTGAATGCTGGCGTGATAACTGTTGTTGTAGGAAACTTCAATGAGTGGATAGTGATCATCCCAGCTACCTTTAAAGTCAAGAACACAAGCGCACAATATATCCTCAAGCATATGAATAGTCCACTCTGCCTGCCCGTCAGTCTGCGGGTGAAAGGATGTGTTAAGATTCACCCAAGTACCCAAACCTTGCTAACGTTTCTTCCAAACATTAGCTGTGAACTGTGCCCCCCAATTAGAAATGATAGAAACTGGGGTGCCATGTAACCTGACTATTTCCTTGATATATAACTGAGCATACTTTTCCGCCGTGTCGGTTGCCTTCACAAGTAAGAAGTACGTTGATTTTGTGAGTCCGCTACCTCCCTCTTCATGTCATTCCACCAGTAGACTTCCTTAAGATCATGGTACATCTTTGTAGAGCTTGGGTGCACAGAATACCTGGAAGTGTGAGCCTTGGTCATGATTTTTTCCCGTAGACCATCCACATTTGGAACACATAGTCACCCTTGGTACCTTAGTGTACCATCATCCATGCCAATAGAAAAGGCCATGGTCTTATATTTATTAATTCCTTCCTTCAACTGTACCAACAATGGATCGTTGTATTGTTTCTCCTTGACTTTCTCAACAAGCAATGATTCAGCCCTATTTTGCACAATCACCCCTTCTTCACCAGAGTCCGCAAGACGAACTCCCAAACTAGCCAACCGATGAACCTCCTTGGCCAAGGACCTTTGATATGCCTCCAAGTGAGCCAAACTGCCCATAGATTTTTGACTAAGAGCATCCACCACAACATTAGCCATCCCCAAATGACATTTGATATCGATGTCATAATCTTTGAGTAACTCAAGCCATCTTCTCTACCTCAGATTCAATTCCTTCTGATTGAAAATATATTGAAGGCTCTTATGGTCCGTAAATATATCCACATGGACCCCATACAAATGATGACGCAAAATCTTCAATTCAACAACCACCGCCGCGAGCTCTAAGTCATGTGTTGGATAGTTCCTCTCATGGTTCTTGAGTTGCTTGGAAGCATAAGTGATCACCTTTCCATGTTGCATCAATACACACCATAGTCTGATTCTCGAAGCATCAAAATATACCATAAACCCATTCGTCCCCTTTGGTAAGGTCAACACCAGTGCCATAGTTAATATTGATTTCAACTCTTGAAAGCTCCTTTCACAAGCATCTGACCATTGGAACTTAACTTCCTTCTACGTCAATTTAGTCAATGGAGAGGCAAGAGTAGAGAACCCCTCCACAAACTTTCCGTAATTCCCAGCTACACCCAAGAAACTGTGAATCTCTCTTGGAGTTGTAGGCCTTGGCCAATTCTTCACAGCTGCAATCTTTTGTTGATAAACCTTAATTCCTTCTCTGGAGACGACATGACCCAATAACATGACAGATTCAAGCCAAAATTCGTACTTCAAAAACTTTGCATATAACTTGTGTTGATATAGAGTTTGCAAAACTGTATTGAGATATATACATTATTTTCCAACCTTATATACACCACAAAATACTACAAAACAGCCCAACACACCCCAATCTCTTCATACACAAAACGACCACCGTAGTAGTGTCAAATAACCCGAAAATTTACGACGAATGACAAGACCACCACCCTGCATTTACGTGGTGTTTCTCCACACCCTTCCTCCTCCAAAACTCCACAAAACAGTAGTAAAACATGCAGCCAAACAGCAACACAAAATAACACACAAAATAATCTTCTACAAGTAAATAACTCGAACTCACGACTTCCGATCACCGTCCCGTGAGTTCTTACAAATAGAGAATGACTTACCATCCATTTACAACAGAAAAAAATGGATGAAAGATAGAAATAAACTTACCTTATTTGTTGGATAACTCAGCTCCTATCTTGGTTCTTCAAACTCTAGGTTTTACCTCCAATTAGAACTTGAAAGGGAGAGAAAATCAATTAGGGTTTATGGGAAATATTTGGGAGGCTTTTTGAAGAGCTTATGTCTTGTTATTATGCCCTATTATCATTCTAATATATGAAGGAAATAGTCCTTTAAAAGGCCTCTTTGGAAGACCCAAACTGGCCCATTTTCGGACTTTCATTTAAGCAAGTAGGTGACACACCTACTTGTCACCTAGCATCTTGCGCAGTCTAGCAAAAATGTATATATCTCTCTACTCCAATGTCGTATTGATAAACCATTTAATGAGTTAGATAATAGACTCATATATCTTTAATTTTATGGGTGGAACACCCCGTAACTCTAAGTATATTGGAAAAACATTGCAGTTACATTTGACCCAAATTTCAGTAAAACTTATGAACGTAACTTGTGATGACTTTCATCGACTTTTGTTCCACAACTCGCTAGACTTCAAAACATAACACACGACTGTCATACGACTAACATAACTCATAACATAACCTCTTTATCATGTTAATCACCCTAGTCTCACCCCAAAAGTACATGTTATAACATTCCCAACTTGTCGACTTTCGACGAAAGATTATGTCTTCAATTCCTTTAGCTTCTGAACCTTCCAACCCTATGTGTACTTGTTGTTCATGATTTTCAATATTTGTAACCTCCTAGGTAACATGATTAACTTACTTTATATACTTTCAAAGATGATCTCATTTTAGGTCCTACATTAGTTTGTTTACGACGCACTTTTACGTACAAAATTAAAGGGTGTAACATGTAAGATTTCGAATAGGGTTTAATCTTACCACCTTAAGTTGAGTATTGAAGGTTGAAGAATAAATCCAAGAATAGCCACACACAAGAGTGCAAGAAAAATGTCATAATTTTTATTGATAATAATCTGTAATAATCTAAGCCTAAAAACAAAGAAGACACCCCTTTATATAGAGTGAGGGTCACAGAATTCTACCTAAAAACAAGAAAAATAAAGTCCTAAACTACTTCGGACAACAAGTCCAACTACCTTAGGAAAAAGAAAAATACTAGGAAACAAAAACCAAGTCATTCATGGAAAGTAATTACAATAATCTTATGAAAAAAGAAAACATGACCTTAACTACCTAGGAAATCAATAAATATAGTGCCAAAATATATGGAAATAACTTAAAACTAATCTAGGATGGGATCTTGAAAGTTCCAAACCAATCTTGGATAGAATCTTGGAAATCTTGAAGGAAATTTGTAAGCAACTTGACACCAACTTGTACTCAACATCTAGCACGTCTATTGTCACGCCCCATCCTCGGGAAGCACGACCGGCGCTCAACCGAGTGAACCCGGCCGAGCAAGCATGTTAGATACTTTTTACCCAATCAACCCATGATCAAGAGAAGACGTGATTTCACTAATTATGCAATTGGAATCTCATTCATACAATCCTAAATCGTTTCATTAGTCATTGCGCTTTTAAGTCCCAAAATACACATTTCTTAAAGTTCAAGTGGAATAAGTGATCAAACACAATATAACTTGTTTAACATTCCCAATACCCATATAGAACCCACATAGTGTCTATGGAGCCTCTAAAGATACAAAAGAGAGTAAAGATGGTGCCGGCTATACCTCAAAAAGTGACCATAATATAAACAAAAGGTGCAATACATAACCCCGGAATGAAATGGGGCTCATCGAGTCCGCTGAGAAGAGGATGCATCACTATCTATGATCTGCACTGTCTGTTATGTAACCACCTGCATCCATTTAAAGATGCAGTGCCCCCGGCAAAAGGGACGTTAGTACCGTCGAATAGCACTAGTATGTATAGCTAAATACCAACTCAATAGAATGAATAATAATACAAGAGGAACAATCAAGAAATCAATAAGGGCTTCAAATAATAGTAAAACAACAAGTTAAGGATCATATACATTTTCAAGACAATTTCCATATTACTAGGTTGGGTGACCTTTAGTACCGATGTTCCACAATTCACAATACCTCTGTATTCTTACACTGAGTCCGATCTCGGCCCGATCGGCTAGGCCGCCTCATCTGAGATATTACATAATTTCATTATAACTTTCCAGCACAGTACCACCATGTGTGCGGCATGGCGTCCGATCACGGCCCGGTCGGCTAGGCCATCATATTTGAGATATCAACCCTTTTCACAATTTCATCCACAATACCACCGTGTTCTTACACAAAGTCCGATTTCGCCCCGACCGGCTAGGCCATCTCATTTGAGACATTACCTTTTTCAGTCAATCATCTCACATCGTATTTCTTTCATGTACTTTCGATTCATTGACACTAGTGATTATGATTACAAAGTCATTCTTGGCACTTAGCCGTATTTCATAGTTTCAGACCCCTTTTCCACTTTCAATATCATTATCAAAATCCATAAGGCTCCCCATTCAAGATATAAAATTCACATATGAGCAATTTGGGAATCTTAGGCACATAGAGGATTTTCATAGAATTTGGCATAACAACCTTTATTTCGATCTTGACATAAAGTCTTAACATTTCTAACACATATTCCACATTTTTAAATACATCCTCAATGACAAGATAACATGATGAAACATTTAGAATAAATATTGAACTTACATCCTTCAACACAATCATGTTACAAAATCGCCAATTCTATAATGATCAAGGGCTTACTCCAATTACATGATCACCGTGGGGTTCAATTCTAAGAAGAAGGGGGTTTAGCCAACATACCTCAATTGAGCTCCTTAAAACTCTAAGATGTTCCGGAATATTATCCATTTCAATCTATTTTAGCAATATAACAAAATTGAACCAAAATTGGGAAGATGAACATGGTTTTATCTCATTTGAGCATATTATCAAATACTAGGTGTGCATCAATGCCTTAATGCCCTTTTCTTTGTGGAGGATTCCATCCTTCCCCAACCCATTCTCTGTCATTTTTAGCTCACAATCTTTCCACACACTACGAGGATACATGCATGCAAGGTAAGCACTCCCATCCCCATGAATTACCTTACTAATGGCCAATTCTAGTTGCATTTTGAAATTAAGAGTTTGGGTGATAGAATCTTACCTCTTAGGGAGAAGACCTTGGTGCCTCTCTTGATAATCTTCAAGATTCTAAGTGAGAATTGGAGAGAAATGTGATGAAGATCACTTCTCCCCCTAGGACCCACTCTCTCACTCTAAACAAATTAGAAAATATGATCAAAATGGTCTGTGGGATGTGTTTTAACAAAATAGGGTCGGGTTTAAAAACCCCAAAAATGAAGCTCCGGAATGGGTTCTGCGGTCGCATATACGACTGCATAATGGTTAAGCAGTCTGCATAATGACCGCGAAAATAGGTGGGCCAGAACTGGAAAAGAACTGATCTGGTCTGCGGTCACTATGCAGCCCGCAAACCTATTCTGCGGTCGCATAATGCACCGCAGAAGGGTTGTGCGTTCGCATAGTACACCGCAGAACTTCCCTCCAAAACATTTCAAGGCAGGATATGCGACAAGAATGTGGCCCGCGAAACGTTTATGTGGTCGCATAATGGCCGCAAAATTGGGCATCAAAATGCCCCAGAATTCTGCCCCACTCTGCGACCAGTCTGCGGTCCGCAGAGTGGTTCTGTAGTTGCAGAATGGGCTGGATAAGTGCATACTTCTTCCCAAAATTTTTCTTCAACTCTCAGCACACTGTTCAATCCAAAAAGTACGAACCTTGGCATCACAGACCCCGGGTTTTTAGGAAATATTTTACGGGGCCTTACACCTATTGTACCCTTTTTGGACATCAAGTAAGTCCTTTTTATGTTATAAAAATGTGGCTTTTATGTAGGACTTCATGGGCTGCAAGTTTGGACACGTTTTAGGTGCCAAATTGGTCTAAAAGTGGACTGACTATGACCTTCTTCAAAGGATGTCTCTTGGGATCCAATCCTCCTCTTCTTGGACATAAATTTGGGCCATAAAACAATTATAATACCTATACAATTCCAATCCTTTATCCTTGAGCTCTTCCTCCCAATTAACAACTTCTTTATTTGCACTTCTAATGGCCTTGTTTTGCAACTCTTTGACATCTTGTTAAATCCCTCTTTGAGATTCCAAAGATTCATCCTTATCCTTGAATAGAATTGAGCTTCCTAGGACTCTATCATAGGGATTGGCTAGAAGCTGGAGGAAAAAGAAGAGAAGAGTCGTGTAGGCACGCGTACAAGGGAAGATTCGTACGGGCTACATGGCAGAAGGTAGCAATAATTGCGAGGTTAGAAGAAGAATTTCGACCATATGTCGTGGTTTGAGAAAGAGGCCTAAAGGGGGAAATGACTTGGCCTTTAGATTTATTCGCAGAATAGTTTCCTAAATGGCACGACCAGTAATAAAGTATTCATAAGAGTTGTAGGTTGTGACACTGGTAAGAGCATCTGCCAATATTCGAGGACGAATGTTCCAAAGGGGGAGTGATGTTACACCCCATGTTTTTGTAGGTAAAAGTACGTCGTAAGTCAATTGATGTAAGCTCGAAATCATATCATCTTTGGAAGTACATAAAGTAAGTTAGTCATATTACCTTGTAGGTAAAAATATTTATGATCATGAACAGCAAGTACCAAGATGGTTGGAAGGCTTAGAAGCTAAACGAATTGAAGAAAATAAGTTTTGTTGAAAGTCGACAAGTTGGGAATGTTATAACATGTACTTTTGGGGTGAGACTAAGGTTATTAACATGATCAAGAGGTTATTTTATGAGTTATTTGAGTCGTATGATAGCCGTGTGTTATGTTTTGAAGTCAAGCGAGTTGTGGAACAAAAGTTGCCAAAGGTCATCACAAGTTACATTCATAAATGTGTTGAACATTAGGTTAAATTTAGCTAAGATTTTCCCCTAATATACTTGGAATTACGTGATTATCCACCTACCAAATTTAAGATCAACAAGTCTAGTTTCTAATGCATTAAACAGTTTGTCAATATGATATCGGAGGAGAGAGATATTCACGTTTTTGCAAGACTGCACAGACTGGTAGATGACAAGTAGGTGTGTCACCTACTTGTATAAATGAAATGACCAAATATCCCCAAAAAAGGGTGCCAAGAGGACTTTTAAGGGCTGAATTAACTAATTTATTTCACTAATTTCTCATAACAAGAACATCAGATTGAAACCCTGCAACCCCTCCCCCAAAAATCCCACACAAACCCTAGGTGATTACGGGTGATACAGAGTGATTCTAGTGCCGAAAATCTCAGACAGCTTGCTAATTTTCCTTTATCCTTCTTGTAGCTGCATTGGGGGACTAATTTTGGATTAAGAGGGACCAGTCTTCGTGGGTTATACTCAGTCCAAGGTAAGTTTATACTTCTCTTTCCCTTTTCAAAGCTTCTATGAGTTGTAGCTCGATCGTAAAGACTAGAACTTGTGAGTTCCGAAAGAGTAGTATGTTGTTTGTTGTGGCGTCACTGTTAGCTGGTTGCCAATTTTATTTGATGTTGAATTCATGGCTGTTTTATATGAGAATAGGCTTAATTATGTATTGTTGGTTGTGTTTCTCGATTTGAGAGAAATGATAAGTCGGAAACATGTTATAGTAATCTGAAAAAAATAAGTTTTGAGTTGTTGAACTTGTGGGTCTGTTATAGGATCATTTTAAGTTGTATTGTGGTTGTAAATTAGTAGGGATAATTGAATATGTGGTGGTTAATATTATTGATAAATTCTATAAGGAAGAAGGGGTTTAAAACTATAGTTGTTTAGTCACAAACAGAGCTTGCCGCTCGTCGAGATTGTTAAACTATTTTGAAAGGCTATTTATGAGTATTTTTGTTGTTGTTTGGGCTGTTGTTGGTTGTTGTAACTTGTGGGAAGTCATATAAATAGCGGTGGTTCTGTCCGTTTTATCGTAGAATAAAGTGTGTCATTCAAATGCGATAAGTTATGGCATTCGTATTGTGATGAAAGTATTGTTCATTGCTTGTAGACACAGGAGCTGCCGGCTAAGTTAGCTTGAGGATTGGACGGGATATTTTGAGGTATTTAAGGTCTTCTTTTCTTTTCTTTGGCATGATTCCACAAGTTATGTTGCCCTTATAAGGAATTCAAGAGGACAAGGCTTTGTATACATACTATACCGATGATTAAGGTCCGTTCACGAGTATAGTCATACGAATATTGAAATGGATTGTGTTGATTGTAGTTTCATGTATTCTTAAGGAGTAAATAGAGCCTTCCAAAAGGTCCTTGTATTTTATATATAACAAGACGTCTAGATGTTAATTAAATATTACGTACGAATGGTCTAATGAATCAGAAGCAATATTGTGCCCATGTAATAAAGGATTATTATATACAAATAGTTCAACTATGTAGCATAATGTATAGTTGCAGAATGATAAGAATGTTTCGACCTAAAGAATGGCACAACTTCCAATACTTACATGTTTGTGTTCACGAAACTGATAAAGACCCACGAAGGTAGTTATGTTTCTCTCAAGTTAAGTAAGGTTATTTATATATGAGGGTGATGTTAAAAGATGATATATGTTACCTAAGGAGTCGTAGCGTAAATTTCGCAACTCTTGTTACGTATTGATGAATGGATATATATATGTATAACTAGTAGCCTCACAAGCTAAGAATATTACATAGCTATAAGTAGAAAGAATCGTGTAATCCCCAGCAACGAGTCGTGATGTGAAATAAGGATAAAAGTATGATTCTGAAATAGTTACCACGTTCTTTACGACTAAATAATATAGAATACGAAGAATAACGTAACAAGAGACTACGGAATAATGATAAGTTACTATAATGGGTAACTCACGAACTTATATGTTTATGAATAAGAGTTTAGCTATTGATGATTGAATGATGTCTGCATGAGTGATATGAAATAAGTATGTATAAGACATGATCCCTACGGACGGTCTATGAACGCGTAGGTGCATAATGCAGGTTGGTTATGGATGATCTCGGTTGCACGCATAGCCAGACCTCAGTGTTATGAGCCGTGCGGATGGTCTACTATGTTGTGCATACAAGCCACTAGTTATTCATTTTTATCAGTGAGCCTTATACACGGTCTCTTATGAAACGCGTAAGTGCCACTTTTATGTTTTTCTTTAGCCCTAGAGATGTTTGATCTGTCGGAGGTAAGTATTTAGATATAAGGTGTGAAAGCAAGAAGAATGTTATAGATGAAGTTCCATAATATGGTGGTTTCCAGTACATATCACATATGGGAAGAAATTCAGGTATATCATGACACGAATTGGATGTATATACGACATTAGATGTTCTCGGCCATCGGAGACTTCCTTTTTCAGTCTACATCGTTTGTAAGGTAAGTTGGATAATTCAATACTTAGATATGTTACAGGTCATAATAAGGTAAGTATGATTCTTGGATCTCATTGACCGTCCAAATTTCTTTTAGTATATCATATATATATGTCAGTTCTATTTCAATTAAAATATTCATATGTTATCTGCCTTACATACTTAGTATATTTCTTTGTACTAATGTCCCATCGTCGGGGCACTGCATTCATGCATGTAGGTTCAGGTATCCAGTTTGACGGGCTCTTATCATAGATGAAGATGATATCTAGCTGAGGATTGGCAAAGCTCCATTTCATTCGAAGTATAGCCGAGTCCAGAGGTTATCAGACTATCCTATGTATATATACACTTCTAGGTAGGACAGTGTCCTGTCCTGACCATATTTTGATGTCAGATACCCTTAGAGTCTTTGTTGTCATAGGTTCAGTATGTACAACATATCAGAGGCCTTGACGGTCTCTGTGTGTTCATATTTTGAGTAGGCTCGCTGATACAACATTTTCCCAATTACAGTTACATATTATGAGTTGGGGCTATGTTGTCCCATGATAATTATAGAAAGAATCAGTTTAGCTAAGTCGGCCTATGTATGTTCTAGTTTTCGTCGAATGATCATGAGTTGTAGAGTGGTTCGCTCGGGCCAATACGACATCGAGTGCCAGCCACGCCACCCCCAGTTTGGGGCGTGACAGTAGCTCTTCGTGTTCGCGTAAAAGAGTCGCGTTCACGTAGTGTTGGTCCCAGGTGTATAGCATTCGCGAGTGGTTATCGCGTTCGCGTGGAGTTAGAGATAGAATGGGAGATTTTATTCCATGCGTTCGCGATGGTGTAGCTCGTGTTCACAAAGGAGCGGGGTTGTTGGATACGCAAGGATGAGGTGTTACACCTTATATTTTTGTACGTAATAGTACTTCTTAAGCCAATTGATGTAATCTCATAAATGAGATCATCATTGAAAATACATAAAAAAGGTTAATCATGTTACTCTGGAGGTTACAAATACTTAAGATCATGTACTGCAAGTACCAAGAGGGTTGGAACATTTAGAAGCTAAACGAATCGAAGAAAATAAGTTTCGTCAAAAGTTGGCAAGTTGGGAATGTTATAACCCGTACTTTTGGGGTGAGACTAAGGTACTTAACATGATAAGGAGGTTATTATGAGTTATTTTAGATGTACTATAGTCGTGTGTTATGATTTGAAGTCAAGTGAGTTGTGGAACAAAAGTATGCAAAGGTCATCACAAGTTACATTCATAAATGCACTAAATATTAGGTCAAATGTATTAGATATTTTCACTCAATATTATAAGAATTACGGGGTGATACACCTATCAAATTGAAGGTCTACGAGTCTAGTTTCCAACACATTAAACCATTCATCAATACGATATTGGAGTAGAGAGATACTTGCATTTTTGCGAGTCTGTGTAGGAAGCCCCTTTGGGAACCACTTGGGCAGTGGATAACTCTCCAACCTTTGAAGATCGGGTAAAGGCTCATTTGGATTCATTTTTTAACCCAACCAGACCCTTTACTTGAAATGACCCAGGCGGTCATTTTGAGTATTGTAGCCCTATTCCCTCATTTATTGCTTGTTCTATGTACAATTGTAGTTATGTGACTTGCCGGGGTGGTTGGTTTGGTTCTGGGGATGCTTCGGAATTAATTGGAATACTTAGTCGCAAGGTTGGAAGCCTAAGTTAATAGAGTTGATCGAACATTGATTTATGAGTAAATGACTTCGGAATGGAGTTTTGATAGTTCTGATAGCTTCGTATGGTGATTTTGAACTTAGGAATATATCCGGATACTGATTTGGAGGTCCGTAGGTCGTTTTGGAGGTCCTAAGTTGAAGGTTTGGGAGTTGAGAAATTTGACCGAGAGTTGACTTTATTTTTACCGGGCTCGGATTTTGGTTCCGAAAGTTGGAATAGGTTCGTTGTGTCATTCATGACTTTTGTGCAAAATTTGAGGTCAATCGGAGTTGATTTGATAGGTTTCGGCATCGATTGTAGAAGTTAGAAGTTCAATAGCCCATTAGGCTTGAATTAGGTCGTAATTCGTATTATTTATGTTGTTTAATGGGATTTGAGGCCAGATTGAAGATATTTATCAAAAGAACCTATATAGATGGATGAGGTTGAAGCCTCTATATGATGTTTTTGACAGAAGAGACTAAGCACTGGTCAGCTGCTTGCATCCAAGAATTGAAACAGGCAGGTTGAAGTGGTGGCTTCTGGGAACTGATGTAGGAGCTTTAACACACAACATCCCTCAGTAGGAAGTTGTTTTCAATATATAAGCTTCTGCATCTGGGAGTTGAAGAAGAAATATGGCAAGACAGCTAGGTTTGAGCCCCTAGATGTGTCCTACAGGGTGTCTGTTAGGTGCAAGCACATCAGGAAATGACATGCCTTTTACCTTTGACATGCTCTCAGTAGATTGAGCACCAATGGTGTTAATACCACACTCCGAGAGCATCTCACTGGTAAGGACATATCACTCCTCAGAGTACCTGCAAAATGGAACGAACTAGATAATGTCAATTGGCTGAGCATAACATATAGATAATATCACACCTCTTTTTTACACGGGAAATGAGTTTTTTCAATTAAAATGACATTATTTGAAATGGGAATTATTTATTTATTTTTTAGAGTTGCCACTTGGAATAATTATTATGGTGTCCCAAGTCACCGGTTTATTATTTAAAATCCCAAATCAAGAAAATTGACTCTGTTTAAGTCCCCAAACCAGAAGACCAGATAAGAAAATTTGTTAACCCGGAAGAAGGTGTGAGGCACTCCCGAATTCTATGATTTTAACATGGTCGCTTTTAATCATACCTGGCTTAATTAATTATTTAATTACGTATTTTTAAAACCTATGTGCGTCTTACCTTTTACCGCTTTTAATTATGGTGCTATGAAATTATCTTGAAACGAACCACGTGTGCGTGAATCCGTTTTGTTTAGTTTGCCAAAAATCATGCCAGGCATACGTGTACATAATTAATTATTAAGTCTTTATTAATCATTAAAATTGTTTGGCCAAAGTCGCGCGAACGTGTACCTTGATTTATTTTGGGAATCGTAATTATGTCACACAAACGTATACATAACCACGATAATAGATTAAGAACATGCCTAAAGCATGCTATGAATATTCATAAGCATTTATTTGACACTAATTTGAGATTTTTGTGAGGTCATGATTTATGGGTATGGAATTATTTGCGGAAGAGGCTTAGCTATGTCACTAATTATAATGTTGCATTCCATCTTTTTGGAATTAAAAAAATTACTTAAGTTACAGATTAAACTAATTGAATAGCAATATTGAGTAACTTGGCTAAATACACGATGAAACATGAAACTAGGCTAACTTTGCAGGTAAATATATAAGCATCGAGGAAAATTGAGGAAATGGCTAACCTTCACTATACGGTGATGTTCTAAATCCCCAAATAACATATTCATAGAGTACTTTGGCATTAACAAATATTAATCAAGCAGAAGATAAATTCGAATAGGCAGAAGCTAAGTATCATAAACTCATATAACTGAAATAAAATTACTTAAACATTCAACTCTTTAAAACAGGGGAGAGATGGCTAGAAATGGACTTAGTTAAATGAGAACAAACTCCTAATACTCGGAAAGGACCGAGGACAGAACTTCGAGCACGCAACCTCGCCTGACTCGACTCGAACAAGCTCTTGGACCTCGAAATTCGGCTAGACTTCTATTGAGGAAGAAGTGAGCTGTTCGTTTTAATGGTAGTTGTGGGGCTGATTTTTTGGAGCTAATGTAACTAGTTTTTCATGGCTGAAATAGGGGATTTACAGCTGATTTAAGCATGGTTTTGTTAACTTTTCAGCGGGATTTCATGGAGGAAAACAACTTGGTTTCGAAGCTGTTCTAGAGGTGCTTTAATGGAGGCTTTATGGGATTGTTTTGGGCGGGATTTGAGGCCGATTTTCATGGCTTTTGGGAGCTGGTTTTGAGTGACGTTTTGGGGTGAGTTTAGAGAGCTTTTCGAGCTGATTTTTTGTAGATTTCGTAGCTGTTTTGTAACTATTTTTCAGCTGGTATTTTCAAGTGGTTTTAATAGCTGAATTTTGGAGGAGGAAGGTAAGTTTCAGCCATGGTGTTTTTTTAGGAAGGAGAAGAAGGTAAGCAGCTTTGGTTTTAGCACATGGATCTAGATCTTAGGAAGAGAAAATTGATATTTGTTAGTTTTAAGATAAAGAGGAATATCTTGCCAAGTGGCACTTTTCCATTGGCTTCCTTTTTGTCTTTTCTTTTTAAAGGTAATCTATAATTAAAAATACTACAATAATATTTTTAAACATGAAAAAATATAAGAAACTACTAAGAAAAGTTATAAAATTGCTAGTCTTACCAAAATTAGAAGAAAAAATATATTTTTGTGAATTTAAATTCTTTATGCAAATAAAACACAACTAATATCTAAAATGCCACTCTTTTTGTGTGATTTTTAGTTTTCTCAAATAACACCTATAAAAAAGGCGAAACAAAAAGGTGAAATATAAGAATGAAACTTAAAACTATTTTAATACTAAAAGGTAAAAAAAAATCAAGTATGATAAAAAATTAGGTGCTCACAACATGTCCCTCTTTGCTTGAAAACATGAAGAGTTTTCAGGCAAAGACAAGGTGAGCCATGTGACTAATTTTTGACCAAATCATTATTCAAAAGGAAAGAAATAAGAGAAAAGAATATAATCGAGTCCTGATTGTGGACAACCTACATATCTCGGGTTATAAGAGAATCAGGTCGCGTATAGTTCAAAGAGAGTAATGGGATGGTGAGTTGCAGAGTCGAGTGAGGTTCGGCCGAGGCTCTGGTCCATGGTCCTGTTATTGCATCAAAATCAAAAGAAACTAAATAAGCCTATCAGAAGTTACAAGATTCCTATCTATGAGTCTTCTGAAACTTGATTTTGAGTCTTGACTGGTTCTTCATGTCGACTCTGATCTGAACCTTGATACTCACTAGTTGCTGGTGTTAGTTCATTCTTCAAAGGCTTCTTCTTATCAAAACAGGAAATGTAATGCTCGTGACTTCAGTCATGTCTTGAGCAGTCCACATCTTTTCATCTGCTTCTGCATTTTGGATTCACTTCTTTTTTCTTTTCTTTTATTTTGGATTTAGACTTTTTCTTTTGGTCATCTCGAACCCTTTGCCTCAAGGTAAAACCTGCTCAAACACCAAAACAAACAAACGAATAAAATTTTTCTTCCCCCGTTTTTACTAGAAAAATTTTGTGAATTATTGTAAAAAGATCATGATGATTTTTCTTTTTGGATGGTGTTCCTTTATTGTCAAAAAGATGTCTCAACTAAGGATTGGTGTACCTTATGTTGGGAAAATGTGGTCAGGGAATGGTATACCCTATATTGGCAAAGATATCAGGGAGTGATGTACCATGCATTTAAGATCAAATCAACTTGGGAGTGGTGTACCCTATGTTGGAAAACACAGCTAGGGATTGGTGTACCCTATACTGGTAAAAACTAGGGAATGTTGTATCTTATATTTGGAATGATATCAGGGAGTGTTGTACCTTGCATTTCAGCTCAATCAATCAGTAATGATACCAGAAATTGATGTACCCTGCATTTAAGATCAATTGGTAATGATATCAGAGAGTGGTGTACCCTGCGTTTAAGCTCAACGCAACTAGGGAGTGTTATACCTTATGTTGGAAAACACTTATAGCGATTGGTGTACCCTATACTGGTAAGGAGACTATGGAGTGGTGTACCCTATGTCCAAACTATCATCAACTAGGGAATTCTTAAGATCGATTTGCCTTAAAGTGGTATAGGAAGTATATATTATAGCAATCGCACTTAAAGTATAAATGAAAGGAGTGGAACAAAGTGTCGCTTTGGGAAACATGGGTATTGAAAATCATAAAAACCTGTAGGTTCCCAATTTTAAAGCAATTCCTGCCAAGACGACGGATGGTGTACCCTACGTTGGAAAACACAGCTAGGGATTAGTGTACCCTATACTGGTAAGAAGATTAGGGAGTGGTGTACCCTATGTCTAAAATCATCAACTAGGGAGTGGTGTACCCTAAGTTGGAAAATGCAGCTAGGGAATGGTGTATCATATACTGGTAAAGAAATTAGGGAGTGGTGTACCCTATATCTAAAATCATCAACTAGGGAGTTGTGTACCATAAGTTGGAAAATGCAGCTAGGGAATTTTTAAACGAATTGCCCCAATGCTTATTTTCTGAGGGCAATGAACAATTGACCTTTTCTTTTTAGTCCTTTTTTTTTTATAAATCCAAACTTCTTTTTTTTTTAATTATCCTAGAAGAAATTTATCAGACTAGATTTTTTTTATCTTAGGAGAAAGATTCATCAGACTAAGATGTATATCCTAGGCGAAAGTTCTTTAGACTATGTTTTCTAATTATTATCTTAGGAGAAAGATTCATCAGACTAAGATTTCTTATCCTAGGAGAAAGTTCATCAGACTATGTTTTCTTATCTTAGGAGAAAGATTCATCAGACTAAGATTTCTTATCCTAGGAGAAAGATTCATCAGACTAGGTCTTTTTATCTTAGGAGAAAGATTCATCAAACTAAGATTTTTTATCCTAGGAGAAAATTCATCAAACTAGAGTTATTAATCTTAGGAGAAAGATTCATCATACTAAGACTTTGTATCCTAGGAGAAAATTTTTCAGACTAGTTTATTTATTTTATTTTATTATTTCTTAGGAGAAAAATTAATCAGACTAAGACTTCAATCATAGGAGAAAATTCATCAGACTAGGGCTTCTTATCTTAGGAGAATGATTCATCCGACTAAGATTTCTTATCCTAGGTGAAAGATTCATCAGACTAGGTCTTTTTATATTAGGAGAAAGATTCATCAGACTAAGATTTTTTATCCGAGGAAAAAATTCATCAGACTAGGGTATTAATCTTAGGAGAAAGATTCATCTGACTAAAACTTTGTATCCTAAGAGAAAATTCGTCAGACTAGGTTATTTATTTATTTATTTATTACATCTTAGGAGAAAAATTCATCATATTAAGACTTACAAAGAAAATTTGTGAGTTTTAAAAGTGGTGGTCGGTTTGTGGCCTTGAGTCTTGGGCAGCTTGGCTTTGTGATCATCCTGCTTTTGAAAGACTGACTGCATTTGTAATTGGTTGCACTGCTGGGAGACTCTGTTGTTGCTTTCAAGAGACCTTTACTATCTGTATCAGCCCTGATTGTTTCGCTCTCAATGCCATTTGTATTTTGTGGCCCAGTCAGCCTTATCTCAAAAAAAGAGATTTCTTTTCTTAAATAACCTTTTTTGATATCTTGAATGACTTTTTGCTTTTGGAGCAATTTGTCTGTCAGAGAAAATCACAACTGGTATGTGCCTTTTGCATGATGTGCACACTTTATAGTCCTTGTTCGGTACTACAGAGAATTCCTGATTAACCTTGAGGTTATCCTTGCTTTCTTTAGCCAAGTATGATAACATGAGTATCATTGGGGGGGAGGGGGGGGAGCCTTTACATCAATCCTCAAGAAATGTTAACTGTAACAACTAATTATACACGTAACTCCATGGACAATGTTATCTTGAATGTTCTGGCCAGAATTTGCTTTGTGCAACTGAAAAGCTTGTAGCAGATTTTGAAATCCTTTCGTGCTTGTTTTGATGAGGACTGACTAAAAAAACAAAGGGCACAATAATGCAAAGAAATAATATTTAAGAAGAAATACCCCTATCACAAAGGAAAGAAGAAAGAGTTTTTTTTTTGTGGTAATTAGTCTTAATGATCATGACATGCATTTAAACTTAGCGGCCTGATCTTTCAAATTAATCTATCCTTTTCTCTTGTCATTCCTTTGAGCTTTGAAATCGAGCATCTTTGTGCCAATTATTTGAATCAAATTCACAACTCACCTTCGACTAGTGGTGCCCCGAGGAGTTTTCACTAACAAATCTCTCATTTATTTATCTCTACTTACCGTTGGTTTACAGTTCCTGTGAGGGTTTTCACTAGTAAGACTCTCTCATTTTTCTTCCTTTTCCCCTTTTTTTTCTTTGTGCGAGAAATTTGACCTTGTTCGTCATATAACAACCATCGTCCATTTCGTGTTTTGCTTGGCATTCCCAAAACTGATCAGGAGGTCTTTATTTGGAAGGTTTTTGGATAGGGTTACAATGAAACGTTTTCATGAAGGCTTAAAATAGTGTCACGACCCGAAATTCCATCCTTCGGACCGTGATGGCGCCTAACATTTCACTTTCTAGGCAAGCCAACATTAGAATAATATTAACCAATTTTAAATAATTTTTAAATTATTAATAATCAAGGATACAAAAGCGTAAGCAAAGTTTGAAATATAGTGAAATAATCCATAAAAATAATGGTGTCTAAATACCATCCGAGAATTGGTGTCACAAGTGCACGAGCTTCTAGAATAAATACAAATAAAGGTATGAATAAAATAAAGCTGTCTGAAATAAAGACACAGCTAAAGTAAAATAGACGGGGAATTCAGAACTGCGGACGCCATGCAGTTATACCTCAAGTCTCCTCTGGTAGCTGAAATCCGAGCAAGTCTATGGTACGCCGCTGGGACCAACTTCGAAATCTGCACAAGAAGTGCAGAGTGTAGTATCAGTACAACCGACCCCATGTACTGGTAAGTGCTGAGCCTAGCCTAACCTCGACGAAGTAGTGACGAGGCTAAGGCGGTTCACTTACATTAACCTGTACGCAATATTAATAACAACAACAAATAATAGAAATAAATCATGTAACTCATTTATAATAATTGAAGCCAACTCAGCAGTCATAATCCATTATTATTTCAACCAATTCAGTTGCAGCGTGCAACCCGCTCTCACAATATATTCACATTTAATTCTGTTGCAGCGTGCAACCCGCTCTCATAATATATTCCTTTTAATCAAGTCTGACATATATTTATTTCAATCAAGTATATATAGACTTTTAAATAAGTCTGTTGCGGCGTGCAATCTGATTCCCCAATATTGACTTTTAAATAGGTCTATTGCGGCGTGCAATCCGATCCCCCAATATTGACTTTTAATAAGTCTGTTGCGGCGTGCAATCCGATCCCCCAATATTGACTTTTAATAAGCCTGTTACGGCTTGCAACCCGATCCTCCAATATGGACTTTTTAATAAGTGTGTTGCGGCGTGCAACCCGATCCTCCAATATGGACTTTTTAATAAGTCTGTTGCGGCGTGCAACCCGATCCTCCAATATATCTATTTCAATCAATTCTTATAGAAGAAATTTACCCAATAAATGCAATAATTAATATAAAATTATAAGACAACAAGCATACAATAATTATGATTTAATTATGAAACAAACAATGACAAATAGCAAATTATTATGGAAATCAGAGAGCAAATAGGCAGTTTAATATTTAATATGCAAAATGTCAACTAACAATTAAAACACATAATTCAAATAGCATGTAACAATTAATGCAGGAATTCAAGAATAAATATTTGACAAAGAATAGGAGAGAAACAATTATTATATTAATTAATTTATAATTTAAAATAATTTATGATTTTTCAAGTAAGCAGGCAAACAATGAATTTCACGACGTATAGACACTCGTCACCTCACCTATATGTCGTTCACACGCTTTTTACATAACAAATAATTTAAGGGTTCTATTCCCTAAAGTCAAGGTTAACCACGACACTTACCTCGCTTTGCAAATTCCAATCAATTGCTCAACCACAGCTTTTCCTTTTAAATTTGTCTCTGAAAGCTTCAAATCTATTCACAAACAATTCAATATACTCAATACGAATCATAGGAATTAATTCCATATGAATTTACTAATTTTTCGGATAAAATCCGAAATTCATAAAAATATTCGGCAGTTGGACCCACGTCTCAAATCTCGGAAAAACTTATGAAATCCGAACACCCATTCCGAGACGAGTCCAGATATACAATTGGTTTTGGAATCCGAGCTCAATTCGAGGTCTAAATCCCCAAATTTCGAAATTCCTAAATTCTACCCAAAAATCCTAATTTCACCATAAAAATTCTAGATTCTAGGTTGAAAACTTGTTATAAGATATAAAAGATTGAAAGAGACTAGTTTAGAATCACTTACCTATGATTTGGGGAAGAAATGGTCTTTGGAAAATTGCCTCTTAAGGTTTAGGGTTCAAAAAATTGAAGAATGAAATGAAAAATCCCGTCTAAGTCCAAAATTATCAGCTACAAACGTCGCATTTGAGACCTGAACTTTGCAATTGCGAAGCTCGCAAATACGAAGGGTTCATCGCAAATGCGAGAACCTTCACATTTCCGCTGCCTTCGCAAATACGAAGATTATGTCGCATTTGCGACAATTGTCTCTTCACAATTGCGAAGATAAACTCGCAATTACGAGAACTGCTGGCCTAGGCTTTCTTTGCAATTGCGATAAAAACCTCGAAATTGCCATACCTGCTTGGTTCGTATTTGCGACGCCCGATCTCGCAATTGCGAGATCAGAGGCCTGCAACAGGTTTAGTTATACCAGCAAAAATTTTTAAGTTCAAAACATCCCGTGGCCTATCCGAAACTCACCCGAGCCCTCAGGGCTCCAAACCAAACATGCACGCAAGTCTAAAAATATCATACGAACTTGCTCGTGAATTCCTCAAGAACATTTTAAAACTACTATCTTCTCAACCGGACGTCCGAATCACGTCAAATCAACTACGATTTCTACCAAATTTCACAGACATGACTTATATATTATATTAAACATGTACGGGGCTCCGGAACTAAAATACGGGCTCGATACCAACGAGATCAAACATTAATCAATTTCTTTAAATTAATAGAATTTCAGTCTTATAATTTTCATCAAAAATTTATTTCTCGAGCTAGGGACCTTGGAATTCGATTCCGGACATAAGCCCAGGTCCCATAATTTGATACGGACCCACCGAAACCGTTAAAATATGGATCTGGGCCGTTTACCAAATATGTTAACCGAAGTTAACTAAAATCAACTTTTAAGGCATAAATTCTTATTTTCATTAATTTTCAACATAAAACCTTTCCGGAACCTGCTCGGACTGCGCACGCAAATTGAGAACAGTAAAAATGAGATTTTTAGGGCTTAAGAGCGCAGATTCGAGTTCTAAAACAAAAGATGACCTTTTGGGTCATCACATTCTCCATCTCTAAACCTGGTGAGAAGGTGGGGATATCTACTCCGTATATCGGACTCGGACTCCCAAGTAGCCGTCTCAATAGGCTGACCTCTCCACTGCACTCGAACTGAAGGGTAACTCTTTGATCTCAACTAGCGAACTTGCCGGGATAGAATTACCACCGGCTCCTCCCCGTAAGTCAAATCCTTGTCCAACTGGACAGAGCTGAAATCTAACATATGGGATGGATCACCATGATATTTCCGGAGCATAGACACATGGAACACCGGATGAACCACTGATAAACTAGATGGTAATGCAAGCCTGTAGGCTACTTCACCCACCCTTTCAAGAATTTCAAAGGGTCCGATAAACCTAGGGCTCAACTTGCCCTTCTTTCCGAACCTCATTACACCTTTCCTATGTGAAACCCGGAGCAATATTCTTTCTCCAACCATGAATGTAATATCACGAACTTTACGGTCGGCATAACTCTTTTGCCTAGACTGAGCTGTGCGAAGTCGATCCTGAATAATCTTGACCTTATCCAAGTCATCCTGTACCAAATCGGTACCCAACAATTGAGCCTCTCCCGGTTCAAACCAATCAACTGGCGAATCGGCATCGCCTTCCGTATAATGCCTCATATAGAGCCATCTGAATGCTCGACTGGTAGCTATTATTATAAGCAAACTTAGTAAGTGGCAATAAATGATCCCAAGAACCTCCAAAGTCTATAACACAAGCGCAGAGCATATCTTCCAATATCTAAATAGTGCGCTCTGACTGTCCGTCTGTCTGTGGATGAAATGTTGTACTCAACTCCACCCGCATGCCTAACTCACGCTGTACAGCCCTCCAGAAATGTGAGGTCAACTGAGTACCTCGATCTGAAATAATTGACACCGGCACCCCGTGAAGGCGGACAATCTCACGAATGTAAATTTAAGCTAACCTCTTTGAAGAATAGGTAACTGCCACTGGAATGAAATATGCTGACTTGGTCAACCTGTCCACAATGACCCATACTGCATCAAATTTTCTCTGAGTCAGTGGGAGCCCAACAACAAAATCCATAGTGATACGCTCCTACTTCCACTTAGGAATTTCTAACTTCTGAAGCAAACCACCAGGTCTCTGATGCTCATACTTAACTTGCTGACAATTCAGACACCGAGTTACATATGCAACTATATCCTTTTTCATTCTCCTCCACCAATAATGTTGCCACAAATCTTGATACATTTTGGCGGTACCTCGATGAATATAATACCTGGAACTGTGTGCTTCTTCAAGAATTAATTCACGAAGCCCATCCACATTAGGTACACAAATACGACCCTGCATTCGTAGAATCCCATCTTCCCCCATAGCAACCTGTTTGGCATCACTGTGCCGCACTGTGTCCTTAAGGACAAGTAAATAAGGATCATCATACTGCCTCTCAATGATGCGCTCATATAAAGAAGACCGAGAGACTGTGTAAGCTAGAACCCGACTAGGTTCTGAAACATCTAACCTCAAGAACTGATTAGCCAAAGTTTGAACATCTACAGCTAATGGCCTCTCACCAACCGGAATATATGCAAGACTGTCCATACTCACAGCCTTTCTATTCAAAGCATCGGCCACCACATTGGCCTTTCCGGGGTGATACAAAATGGTGATATCATAGTCTTTCAATAACTCCAACCATCTTCTCTCCCTCAAATTAAGATCTTTTTTTTGTTTGAACAGATACTGAAGGCTAGGATGATTAGTAAATACCTCACATGAAACATCGTAGAGGTAATGCCTCCAAATCTTCAGCGCATGAACAACGACTGCCAATTCTAAGTCATGAACATGATAATTCTTCTCGTGAACTTTCAATTGCCACGATGCATATGCAATTACCTTGCCATCTTGCATTAATACTACACCAAGCCCAATGTGAGAGGCGTCACAATATACCGTATACGATCCTGAACATGTGGGTAATACCAACACTAGCATTGTAGTCAAAGCGGTCTTGAGCTTCTAAAAGCTCAACTCACACTCATCTGACCATCTAAATGGGGCACCCTTCTGGGTCAATCTGGTTTTAATAGTTGTTCACAATCAATTACAGAATCGTCAATTAACTTCATGTTAACAAAAATCTCGTTTCAAACCTTCACAATACTAATAACGAGATGCGAGACATGAAGACCTCATAATTATTTACTCGAATTAACGAGTCACATTTAAAGCCACCTGGGTGGGCACCTACCTCGTATATTATAACTCAATATTACAACACAAATTTGGCAAGTATGCACAAAGAATTTCATACAAAAATTTCTCAAATAAGCCTAGCAGGCATGACTCCCTATTAGTACTATAGTACAAATTTAACTTTCACAAGGGAGAATTTAAACACAAGAATTTTTATCACAAGGATCTCGTCCTTATATAACTTCCACCGCAGCTCATAGCCCGGTTTAAACATATCAATTTATTTTAAAATACGATGACCTCGGCCTCAGTTCTGAATCACAAGTAATATGCACATCTTGCCAATCGAAACTTTTCATTTTCTCCTTTTAAATAACTTTCGTTAAACAAAATCACAACACATAATGAACCCCACATCGATAGGCATATAATTCACAATTTGTAATTAATTATCCGGAAATACATCAAAACATACCGAAATAAGTACCAAAAAAGCACCTTTAGCCTCACAGATCTTATTAGAGTCCATCATGGAATGATAGGTGTAGTTATCTCCATAAAACCTCCCAACAGAAGTAAACATATAAGTAGATTATAGAATTACGAAACTCAATCATAAGTGGAGCACAATAGGAGGACTCGTCTTGATACTCAGAACCGAATCAAGTTAAGGAAATTATTCCTTTATTTTAAATCGAGGTCGTACCTATAACGACACCATCTGATGTAACGACCTCCACCATACCATAAAACAAAATATAACAACGGCTGGGTCTCCACCTCTAGGACGCCTTCTACCCGCCTGCCCTCCACCCTTAACTAATCGTGTGGGTGGTGTAGTAACTACAATGGGGCATGTAGACTGAGTTGTTTGATGAAATATGCCTCTCCAAAGTTTGGGATAATTTTCTCATGATGTGCCTAGTATCGCCGTATTCATAACAACCCTTTTGCGGGTTTGGCTGCTCATATTGAGTCTGTGCCAGATAACTGGGATAACTATTGTAGGAAACTCATGTTAGTGGTGCATTAAAAGAACTTACTGGAGCATCTCGATTAATCAGATGTGCGAACTGGGCTGGCCGACTACCCGAGCCCCGCCATAATGATTTATACTCGCAGAGTAGAATCCACTGAATCCCCCAGAACCTCGAGACATCTTGGTCTCCTTAGTTTCCTTTTTTTTTCCTCACCCCGAACACGTTCTAATATCTTGGAAATTTCTACCACTAGTGTAAATGAAGTATCAGTCTGTAGTTCCCGAGTCATACAAAATTTTACGATCATAAACCTTTAATAAGTCTGTGGACTCGCTCTCTGGCAATAGGAAGCAAAGTAGGAATATGATGGGCTAACTTATGGAACGCGATGGCATATTATGACAACGTCATAGTGACTTGACACAACCATTCAAACCCTATGCACCATGCATTACGGAGAGTTCGGAAAACAAACTCTTTCAAAAGCATTTCTGAGAACCGAGCCAAGTGGGCAGTGTTGTATTGGCTGGTCTGCCCTCTTCATAGGCTTGCCACAGACACCTGTGGAGAATTATCTCTCCCAAGGCCAATTTCTTCTTTTGTTATGCTGACTCGACACTGTTGAGCTGATCCATTTCTTAACATACTCTTCGATTCTTCTTTGGGGTAAACTTTACCCCTATTTATATACAATGATCACAAAAGTAGAGCTCCATACAGACAAATCTTAGTCCAGAATCTCATCACCCACTGTACTTCCTCCGAAGTACCCCAAAATCCGCAACCGTGACGTCCACGCTGAGTAGACCTTCTGTAAATTTAATGTTGTTTCTCTAACTTAAACCGAACATACCGCAACCGGACATACTGCAAGTCCCAACCTTATTCTCTACAAGATCTCAGGCCTTAACACATGTAAATTTTGGGAGAACCTTTCAGTACCACATATATACATTTCAGGCCAAAACTGATATAACACATGACTCGCAATCCATTCATTGATAGTGGACTCCCCCACTCGGCGTGAAGTCATAGTTCACCACGTCCGATGGTCCACAATATTAACCTTTACAACTCGTATAAATCAACCAGATGCCAAAGTACGTTGCACTCCCCACATTATTCACTGGGTGATCTCTTTATATATCCGCATCTTCAGTCAGAATCACATATTGAGGCAATATTTGAGCATCTCTGGCTCCCTCGTAGTTCATATGTGGTATCACTAACCATCGACGCACAACTGATACCAAGTGCGCAATGTCATACACGAGTAGATACAAATGAAAGTGAGATATAGGTTTCAAGCAAAATCAATGCCGCACGATAAGGAATGAAAGAGGTGATATTGTTCCTAAACTTCATAGCCCCTGAGAGATAAGTACAGACGTCTCCGTACCGATCCTTCAGACTCTATTAAACTTGCTCGTGACTCGTGAGACCTATGTAACCTAGTGCTCTGATACCAACTGTCACGACCCAAAATTCCCTCCTTCGGACCATGATGGCGCCTAATATTTCACTTGCTAGGCAAGCCAACATTAGAATAATATTAACCAATTTTTAAATTATTAATAATCAAGGAAACAAAAGCGGAAGAAAAGTTTGAAATATAGTGAAATAATCCATAAAAACAATGGTGTTTAAATACCATCTCAGAATTGGTGTCACAAGTGCACGAGCTTCTAGAATAAATACAAATAAAGGTCTGAATAAAATAAAGCTGCCTGGAAATAAACACACAGCTAAAGTATAATAGACGGGGACTTCAGATCTGCGGACGCCATGCAGTTATACCTCAAGGCTTCTTTGGTAACTGAAATCCGAGCAAGTCTATGGTACGCCATTGGGACCAACTTCGAAATCTGCACAAGAAGTGCAGAGTGTAGTATCAGTACAACCGACCCCATATACTGGTAAGTGCTGAGCCTAACCTCGACGAAGTAGTGATGAGGCTAATGCGGTTCACTTACATTAACCTGTACGCAATATTAATAACAAAAACAAATAATAGAAATAAATCAGGTAACTCATTTATAATAATTGAAGCCAACTCAGCAGTCATAATCCATTATTATTGCAACCAATTTTATTGCGGCGTGCAACCCGCTCTCACAATATATTCACATTTAATTATGTTGCAGCGTGCAACCCACTCTCACAATATATTCTTTTTAATCAAGTCTGTCATATATTTATTTCAATCAAGTATATATATAGAATTTTAAATAAATCTGTTGCGGCGTGCAATCCAATCCCCAATATTGACTTTTAAATAAGTCTATTGCGACGTGCAATCCGATCCCCCAATATTGACTTTTAATAAGTCTGTTGCGGCGTGCAATCCGATCCCCCAATATTGACTTTTAATAAGTCTGTTACGGCGTGCAACCCGATCCTCCAATATGGACTTTTTAATAAGTCTGTTGCGGCGTGCAACCCGATCCTCCAATATATCCATTTCAATCAATTCTTATAGAAGATATTTTCCCAATAAATGCAACACTTAATATAAAATAATAAGACAACAAGCATACAATAATTATGAAACAAACAATGACAAATAGCAAATTATTATGGAAATTAGGAAGAAAATAGACAGTTTATTATTTAATATGCTAAATGTCAAATAACAATTAAAACACATAATTTAAATAGCATGTAACAATTAATGCAGGAATTCAAGAATTAATATTTGACAAAGAATAGGATAGAAATAATAATTATTAATTAATTTATGATTTAAAATAATTTATGATTTTTCAAGTAAGCAGGCAAACAATTAATTTCACGACGTATAGACACTCATCACCTCGCCTATACGTCGTTCACATGCTTTTCACATAACAAATAATTTAAGGGTTCTATTCCCTCAAGACAAGGTTAACCACGACATTTACCTCGCTTTGCAAATTCCAATCAATTACTCAACCACAACTTTTCCTTTTAAATTTGTCTCTGAAAGCTTCAAATCTATTCACAAACAATTCAATATACTCAATACGAATCATAGGAATTAATTCCATATGAATTTACTAATTTTTCGGATAAAATCCAAAATTCATTAAAATATTCGGCAGTGGGACCCACGCCTCAAATCTCGGAAAAACATACGAAATCCGAACACCCATTCCTAGACGAGTCCAGATATACATTTGGTTTTGGAATCCGACCTCAATTCGAGGTCTAAATCCCCAAATTTCGAAATTCCTAAATTCTACCCAAAAATCCTAATTTCTCCATAAAAATTCTAGATTCTAGGTTGAAATCTTTTTATAAGATGTAAAAGATTGAAAGAGACAAGTTTAGAATCACTTACCTATGATTTGGGGAAGAAATGGTCTTTGGAAAATAGCCTCTTAAGGTTTAGGGTTCGAAAAATTGAAGAATGAAAAGAAAAATCCCGTCTAAGTCCAAAGTTATTAGCGGCGGACGTCGCATTTGTGACCCGAGCTTCGCAATTGCGAAGCTCGCAAATGCTAAGGGTTCGACGCAAATGCGAGAACCTTCATATTTCTGCTGCCTTCGCAAATGCGGAGATTATGTCGCATTTGCGACAATTGTCCCTTCGCAATTGCGAAGATAAACTCGCAATTGCGAGAACTGTTGGCCTAGGCTTTCTTCGCAATTGCGATAAAAACCTCGCAATTGCCATACCTGCTTGGTTCGCATTTGCGATGCCTGATCTCGCAATTGCGAGATCAGAGTCCTGCAACAGGTTCAGTTATACCAGCAAAATTTTCTATGTTCAAAATATCCCGTGGCCTATCCGAAACTCACCCGAGCCCTCGGGGCTCCAAACCAAACATGCACGCAAGTCTAAAAATATCATACGAACTTGCTTGTGCGATCAAATCACAAAATTTACACCTAAAACTATGGATTTAGCACCAAAACTCATGAATTCCTCAAGAACATTTCAAAACTACTATCTTCTCAACCGGACGTCCGAATCATGTCAAATCAACTCCGATTTCTACTAAATTTCACAGACATGACTTATATATTATATTAAACATGTACGGGGCTCCGGAACTAAAATACGGGCTCGATACCAACGAGATCAAACATTAATCAATTTCTTTAAATCCATAAAATTTCAGTCTTATAATTTTCATCAAAAATTCATTTCTCGATCTAGGGACCTTATAATTTGATTTCGGATATACGCCCAGGTCCCATAATTTGATACGGACCTACCGAAACCGTCAAAATATGGATCGGGGCCCCTTTACCAAAAATGTTGACCGAAGTCAACTAAAATTAACTTTTAAGGCATAAACGCTTATTTTCATCAATTTTCAATATAAAAGCTTCCCGGAAACCTGCCCGGATTGTGCACGCAAATCGAGGAGGGTAAAATGAGATTTTTAAAACTTAAGAGCGCAGATTCGAGTTCTAAAACATAAGATGGCCTTTTGGTTCATCACAAATAGACTCGATATGATGGGGTTGTCCACTTACAACTCTGGGAATCGACTCTTTCAAAAAACGAAAATAAACTCATGCCCCAGTTTTAGATACTGGGATTTTTTTGGAACTTTTTTTTCTTTTTGACTCTTATTTGGTTGGAACGAACTGTGTAAGGCTACCTACGTATCCCTTTTTAAAGGAATCAGGTCAAACGTGGTTCAAACATCTGACCGACGATTTATTGCTTTTGTTGTTGTTGTTGTTTTTTTCATCATATTTTTTTTCCTGCATCATCATTTTTTTGCTTTCCTTTTTTTTTTGACTTGAACTTTCTAAGAGTTGCCATAGCTTGTACTCTTAGGGCATGAACTTTTTTTTTTTGGGACTTTTAACTCTAAACTTGATTCCAAAAGAGGGTGGTCAAAGAAAATAACAAAGGCTCAAAAGGGGTAACGAAGGGTATAAAGTATTTGGATTGCAGAAAAAGGGCCTCCCAGCCTAGAAAACACCAAACATAGTATCTCTTCGCGATCACAACATTGATGAACATGTTTGTCTTCTTGGTCTTGTCTAGCGTAAAGCTGTATGACCAATACTCTCCTTGCAAACATTTTCTTGGATGTAGAATGATGCATTTCGATACCAACTGATCCATTTCAAATTGTTTTGCATACACATTTTGAAAAATACTTTCTATCTCTTAGTGCTAAATAAACTTCAACCCGTCCGATCATCCTTAAGCTCGAACTTCTAAATGATTCAAAGGTAGAGATCCTTAAACATTATGGGTATGACTGCTTTGGTTCCATGTAAGCTTCGCTCATACTTATTTTCCAAGTGTTTCATGTATTTATTCATCTTCAGAAGTATTTTTTTTCAGTTATCCAATTCAAGACTAGATCACTTTTCTAAAATCTGGCCGAAAATTTCGCATGCATTTCATGTCATTAGAACTAATAGAAAAAAAAAACTATGCACAAAATGGACACAATATGACTGACTGCATTTTGTTGAGCAAAGGATAAAAGGATCTGATAACATAAAAAGAAGAAGAAAATATGACAAAATAAGCTACCATGTCTCCTTAATGGCTGAAAGAGGAGTGACTTTCCTGTTACTAAATGACATCTTATCCCCAAATTTGCACATCAGCATTACTACAACATTCAACCATTTTGATTGATTTGTATTCAACATTCAAATTTTGACTTTTTGACCAAACTGTTGCCAATATTAGCTGTCGGATTTCAGTACTTACGACATGGGAGATTTCACAACAACTAATTTCCCAAAGGACTTGAAAATTTTTTCATGTCTTCCTATCTTCAAACCTTCCCGAGCAGCGCATGTCCTATTGCTTAAACCTGGTAAAGTCAAATAACATTTACCTCCCTTTTTACCACCAACTTGTTTACTTGCCTTTCTTTGGCCTTGGTTGGAACAACAATAGTGGTACTTGTTCCTTTGGTTGAGAAGATGTGATAACAACATGATAGGGGATTCAATAATTTACTAAAGAAAAATAAGAAAATCAAGAAACGTGTGGAAGCTAAAAGAAAATAGGGAAACGAAAAAAATAGAAATTAAATATGGATTAAATTCAAGAAAGAGTTTCTTCAATTCAAGAAGTCTATTCTTGAAGTTGAATCCTAGCAACATCAATTAGCTAACGAAGAACTAATTGCCTTTGATAGAGAAATAAAAATAAGAGATAGATTGTGAAACCCAACTCTTTAGAATAACAAGAACAATAATATGCCTAAACTTATCACCTTTCTTGAATTGCTAGAAGTGATATAAGATTTCGAAAGGGGTTTAATCTTTAGTTGATTCTTGAAGGTTGAAGAATAAATCCAAGAGTAGCTACACACAAGAGTGCAAGAAAAATCTCACAATTCTTTTTGATATTGTCTATAATAATCTACCCTCAAACCAAAGAAGACACCCCTTTATATAGAGAGAGAGTCATGAAATTCTACCACAAAAACAAAGAAAGAAAATCCTAACTAATTTGGATAAAAAGTCCAACTACCTTAGGATAGGATCTTGAAAGTCCAAAACCAATCTTGAAAATCTTAGAAATCTTGGAAAATAAAGAAAGTCCTAACTACTTTGGGCAAAAAGTCCAAGTACCTTAGGATAGGATCTTGAAAGTCCAAAAACAATCTTGGATAGAATCTTGGAAATCTTGAAAATCTTGAAGGAAATTTGCAAGCAACTTGGTACCAACTTGCACTCAACTTCCATCTCGACTATTGTATCCTTCTTTGACATCAAGTAAGTCCTTTTTATATTATAAATACGTGACTTCATGAAGGACTAATTGGCTGTAAGTTTGTACACATTTTAGGTGCCAAAATGGTTTAAAAGTGGACTGATTAGGACCTTCTTCAAATGATGTCTCTTGGGATCCAATACTCATCTTCTTGGACAAAAATTTGGGCCATAAAACAATTATAACACTTAGCCAATTCACATCCTTAATCCATGAGCACTTCCTCCCAATTAACAACTTCATTATTTACATTTGAAGTCTAATGACCTTATTTTGTAACTCTTTAGCTTGACATCTTGTTAAAGGCCCTCTTTGATATTCCAAAGCTTCATCCTTGTATTTGAATAGATTTGAGCTTCATAGGATGCTATCATTCCCCTCTTCTTGAAGAAAATCCGTCCTCGAATTTCGACCTTGCAAGAAAAAGAAAACACGCACTAGTAAATGGTATCCACTAATATGAAATAATAGTAGGAATAAAACAAGATAGTGACCATGTGTCCATTTAATCCAACTAATCCTAATAGGTGTAAATACTCCCATCATCCCAATAAAATTTATGCCTACCTAGATTAATATAATAAAAACCTCTCTTAGATGCACTATGCAATGGAACTTGCAATTCGATCTTGTCTGTAAGGTAGTCCATAGGTATATATGACAAAGAAATTATAACAGATTGACCGCACATCCATTTAATATAAGTATCTCTACCACATGTATCAAAGAAGACACTTTTATGATATAGGCAACTATCTACAATTACAAATCTCATGGATTCCTCTACATGAAAGAGTATTTGATCACAGTGTCACATCAATCATGCATATCCTCTTTACTAGTAGCAAACACGTTTACAAGCTCAAAATGAACATGACTTGAAGAATGGCTCTCCATCACACAACAAAAATCACATTATAGCAATTTATCACATGAAAACTCATTAGATACTTGAATAAGAGAAGAATAAATATTAACTCGTTCGTAAGCCTCTTCTCATAAATTTCATGTCTCTTTGCACCAAGTTGGAATACATAATCATATATGTCATATTGAATTTCAAAAGAGTGGAAATTACTCTTGCACTTGAAGTTAGATATTACAGTTAATGACTTGATATGCATCGAAATATTATCATCCACAAAAATTATAAAGTCACCAACAAAAGAAATATGAGTATAGTTCATTACCTACAAAAATACATTAGGTGTTCTAGAAAGGCCAATGTAACGACCCGATTGGTCATTTCACTTTCTAAATCCATGTTTCCTTAAATAAGACTCATCGTATGTACTTTTACTGTTTTATAACTTGCGGGGGTGGTTGGTTCGTGTTTAGAGGAGTTCGGGTTGAAATCGAAACACTTAGTTCCTTGTTATTGGCTTTAAAGGGTTAAGTTTGACTTGGGTCGACACTTTTAGTACATAACCTTAGAATTGGGATTTGACGGTCCCAATATGTTCGTATGATGATTTTGGATTTGGGTGTACATTTAAATCGAGTTTTGGTGTTATCGAGCTCCATTTGAGATTCCGAGTATGGGAATAGTTCTGTATGGTGATTTAAGACTTGCACGCGAAATTTTATGTCATTCCGAGTAGTTTAAGTATAATTTGGCACGCTCGGAGTAAGTTGGAAGAAATTGAAGTTCATAAGTTGATTCTATTGGTTTTGGGTGGAGATTCTTAGTTTTAATGTTGTTTTCCGCATTCTGAGGGTGCGAGGGAGTTCGTTTTATGTTTACATACTTGTTGGCATGTTTGGTCGGGGCCCCAGATGCCATTCGGACGAGGCGCAGAACTCATTTGAACTTGGAATGAATGGCTGAAGCTTCAGAGTTATGGTGCAATCGCACTTGCGGAGGGTCAGCCACATGTGCGAGCTCGCAGAAGTGAACCAACGGCCACATAAGCGGCCTAGTGTGGGCTGCCCGGTGACTACAAAATCAAGGAGAGGAGCTGCATCTGCGAAGGCGCAGATGCGAGGAAGAGACCGCAGAAGCAGGCTCGCATATGTGAGACGTTGCCCGCATAAGCAATAAGGGCAGACCTGGGCATGGTCCGCATCTGCGAGGCTATATCCGCAGAAGCGGAGCCGCATATGTGGCCATGTCTCCGCAGAAGCGGAAGTCGCTGGGGCAGTGAGGTCCATTTATTGCGAACTTAAGCCATTTTTGGTTCATTTGTTTCACTTCTTGGGGCGATTTTAGAGCTTCCTAGAGAGAGATTTCCACCTAGTTATTTAAATTAAGTAATTCCTACCAAATGTAAGTTAAATACATAGATTATGGGTAGATTTTAACATGTAAAATTGTGAGAATTTTGTGTTTAGATGAAAAACCTAGGTTTTGTTAAAAATAGAATTTAACCACGAAAATTAATTATGGAATGGGATGAAAATTATATATTTGAGTTCGTAAGGTTATAGGTAACAATTATCTTTGAAAATTTCCGGAATCTAGGCACGTGGACCTGGGGATAAATTTTAGAAATCTTCCAATTAGGGTTGGGTAATCACTCTAATAGTTATAGTATGAACTTTTGAACATGCATTGATTAATTTACACAACATTTGACTAGTTTCGGATTGTTTGGTACCGAGTTGAGGTTTTAGAGTGAATTTGAGGACGAAAAGCGAGCTTTGAGACAAGGTGAATCTCTTGTCTAACATTGTAAGAGGGAATTTACCCCATATGTGATTTGAACTACTATTTGCTCCTAATTGTGGGGGCTACGTATGCATGATGTGACGATATTCTGTGCATAGCTAATAATTATGCTTATGTCCGGGTAGTTTAGGATCTAAATTATGAAATACTTGTAATGTTTGCACCCTATTTGTTAACAAAAGTACCTAAATTATATTGGAACTTGATAGGGGAATTGTAAAAGATCGACTTCCACTTACTTTAGTTTTGGCGAGGTACTCTACCGTTAATAAAAATTATGCTTCTTTGCATACTAGCCTTGTAATAGCTTTTAAACTGAATGTTATAAAGTATTCTCTCTTTTTGTGGAGCGGGACGAACTCCTCGGCAGTAGATAGATGCATCTATGGTTCGTGTCGCTCGACCCTCGGCAGTGTACACATTATTCTGGATCGGGCCGTACGACCTCGGCATAATCGTGCTTGAAAATATTCAGAGTTTAATTATATTTAATATGGTTTTATGGCTTAAGAGTCTAAAATTTTAAATGACAGAAACTAGCTTGGGATTTACCATTAGTGAAAGAATTATTTATTTCCTGCATGTCATTGAGTTAATATTATTATGTATATAACTCATGCTTATTTTAAATTTCTGTGTTTTTCTTGTTAGACCATAGTAAGTGACGATGTCAACCCCTCGTCACTACTTTTTCGAGGTTAGACTAGATACTTACTGGGTACATGTTGTTAATGTACTCACGCTACACTTCTGTAGTAACCGTGCAGGATCTGAGGTAGGTGCATTTGGCAGTCTTACCGGCACGCACCCCCATTACCCTGATTCGTAGTAGTGAGTTGCTTCCTGAGCCGTCCTGCAACACCTAGAGTCTCTCTTTTCCACTTATTTTCCGTCTATTTTTATTTCAGACAGTAGTTAGAGTTTTGTATAATCTACTAGTTGCTCATACACTTGTGACGCCAGGTCTTGGCATACATACTAGTAGACTTTTTAGTTTTGGAGTACTTATATCACTATGATTGCCACTCAGTTGTCTTTATTTTATTTATTAAATTTTCTACTCCTTAATTTCTTAATAAATAGAATTTAATTACTTGGAAACTTATTAAAAAGTTAAATAAAATGGATTAGTTCAGCGTTGACTTGCCTAGCGGCGACATTGGGTGCCATCACGGCCTACAGGGAAAGTTGGGTCGTGACAACATGGTATCAGAGCACTATGTTCACGTAACTATCACAAGTTATGAGCAGGCCTAATAGAGTCTTGCGGATCTGTGCGGAGACGTTCGTATTTATCTTCGAGAGGCTATAGGGTGATAAGAAACTACTCTTTCTTCATCTCCTATCGTGCAGTTGATGTTGTGCGGAGTATCTTTCTCTTATTCTCTCACAGATGGTGAGAACACACGCGGAAGATGTACCCGATCACGGAGGGGCTGCTCCCCATGTTGCTAGAGGCTGAGGGAGGGCTCCAGCTCGTGGTAGAGGATGAGGACGTCCTAGATTTTCTCCAGTTATTCCACCAGTGGATCTAATAGAGGATCCTATTATTCAGGAGCAGGGCGAGATGCCTGCAGCCGAGCTAGCTCCGGTGGATTTCATGTCCGCACCGGGATTCCAGGAGGTCATGGGCCGTATGCTGCAGTTCATGGATTCTATGACTAAGGATGGGTTATTTCGAGCAGACCCAGCCATATCTCCGGCGGGAGGGGGAGCAAATACACCTACCTCTCAGGCTCCTGGGCATGCCACTGCCGTATATCAGACCCCGGGCGCATTACCTGTGGGCGGGGCGCAGCCAATTGAAGCAGCTATACTTGATCCTAGACCAGCTGCGGCCGGTAAGCTGCAGAAACTATTAGATAGATGGACCAGACTACACCCTCCTGTCTTCGAAGGTGAGCGACATGAAGACCCCCAGGAATTTATTGATCGGTGCAGGGACAGACTACATAACATGAGGATATTAGAGTCCCACGGGGTGGACTTTACCACCTTACAGCTGGAGGGCAGGGCCCGTAGGTGGTGGCAGTCATATCTTCTCGGCAGACCAACAGATTCTCCTCCCTTGACTTGGGACCGGTTCACACGTATATTTCTGGATAGGTATATTTCGCCCTCTCAGAGGGAAGAGTTGCGGTTTCAGCTCGAGCAACTCTAGGAAGGGTCAGATGTCGGTGACCGACAATGAGGCGAGATTCTCAGAGTTGTCTCGCTATGCACTTATGATACTTTTTACCGACGCAGAGAGAGTGTAGTGTTTTGTTGCAGGTTTGCACTCTGGTATTCAGGCCACTATGGCCTGAGAGGTTGAGAAGTGGACTTCTTACGAGCTAGTTATGGAGATAGCTCGGAGGATCGCCGGTGTACGTCAGCGTAGCCGAGAGTAGGCGATGAGGGATAAGCGGTTTTGATATTCTGGAGAGTTCAGAGGAGCTCCAACTGGGGGCGGAGGTTAGTTCGTGAGGGGTCAGTCTAGCAGGCCCACACATCCAGCACCGCCGCCTCTTCGGGGTGCTCCGATGCGACCTTATTTCAGCAACATGTCGGAGAGTTCCTACTGCCCACCAGCTATTCAGGGTCCCTCCAGTAGGTATTTAGGCCATCGGGGTCGGACTTCAGGTCAGCAGTCCACCGTACCGAGAGGTTGTTTCGAGTGCGGAGATCTTATTTGTCATGACCCAAACCGATGTGAGCGGCGGTGTTACTGTCACGCCACAAACTCGGGGAGTGCGACCGGTGATCAACCGAGAGAACCCGACCAAGCAAGCATGTTAGGTTTCCTTCTACCTAAACTCTTCCATGAATAAAGAGGATATGTACTCCATTAATCAAACACTGAAAAGATTTTATTAACAACTTCTGTTTTATTCCCATTAGCAGCTTCATTCATAATTTACAAAATATTACGAGTTTATAGAATTAATGAAAAATATGATTTACAAATACCAACATTTCTAGTTCAATTCCCCAACATCAACCACAACCCACAACCTGTCTACGGAGCCTCTAAATACAATAGAAGAGTAATATAAAAATATCGGCAACAAGGTCCCGACTATACCTCAAAACACAGTACATGAGAAACAAAAGATACATGACCCCAAAATGAAGTGGGGCTCACCAAATCAGCTGAAAAGAGTGCACTGCTATCACCGATCAATGTCGTTTGCTGTAGAACCACCTACATCCATTAAAGATGCAGCGCCCCCGGCAAAAAGGACGTTAGTACTGTTGAATAGCACTAGTATGCATAGATAAAAGTCCTCTTTCAAAATAGAATGCCCATACAAGAAAAAGCAACACATAGAAACAGCAAGTCATAATCAACAATATCCAAATGTTTAGTTAAAACATAATAACTTTCAAAATACAAACTTCATATACAATTTTGGTTGGGAGATCATTAGCACTGATATACCACCGTCTTTGTTTCCACAGAGTCTGATCACGCCCGTTCAGCTAGGCCATCTCCCCACGAATAATGTGGTTTGAAATGTGATGCAAAAGAAAGTTGTTACCAAGAGTAGTACCACCATATGCGCAATATGGCGTTTGATCTCCACCCGATCAGCTAGGCCGTCTTCCCACATATGTCGTGTGGGTTGACTTTTCCAATCCACAAAGGTTCCAGTTTCATCACAATTAAGGGTTATAATATCACAATTTTCAAAGGTTCCAATTTCATCCCAAATAAGGGAAATAATCCCAATCCACCCCTACACCGGCATGTGTAGTTTCAGGTGTGGACCTTATGAACCACCCTTCCTCGGTTTTGCTAATAATGCTCCCAAAAACATTTTTGATTTAATTTGCAAACAGAAATATCATAAATACCATTGTACTCTCCTCAACATCTTTCACATTGTATAAATTCTCATTAGTATTTCCAGTCATTCACAACGACAATATTTCCTTGGCTCATTAGGCCATTCACAAGATTCTTTATTCCTGACATGATGGACGTATTTCATATTCCACACTTTCACCTCTTTCAATTTCAAAGACCACCATCAAATATCAACATATAGAATATTTCAGAATTAATATACTTCAAATCCATTTGAAATGGGAACTTCAAACACAAATGGTTTATCCTAAAGAATGAGGCGTACCAACCAACAATAGAAACACACATGAAAAATCATAAACAGTCTATACACCATTTACTCTTGCAAAACTCTTCCCCAGAAATACCAATGTACAATTTCAACACATGAGTATATAGAACTCGAATCACACTAGATATATTTATAAAGCAAAGCAATAGTTAAAGCACCCATTAATGGGCATGAATTGAGTACAAAAGCTTTTAGGCAATTCTATCTTCAAAGTCATTTTTTTAAACAATTGAGTCGAGGCTCATTTCATATTCTTTATCGCAATTTGCATCTTCTCAAATCATTTGCACTACTAGCCACAATCATAATTTAAATTCCTGGCACGTTGGCCACACTCTATATCCCCAATTAACTTATTTCACTTCCAACTATGTTTATAGATTATCAACAATAAGATATTTTCTAATCAAAATTTAGGTACACATATGAGCAATTAAGAGTCTTAAGAATATTGAAAATTTCTCACACAATTTGGCATACTATTTTTCATTGAAACACGACTCAAAGCCATAACCTTTTAATACGCAACCCATACTTTAAAACTTACGGAAATATTATGGAATTTAATTTCAAGAGAGAAAGATTAGCTAACATACCTTGCTTTGAGCTTTCCTTAAATTACTACAACGTTCAAAAAATTCTATCAATTCCAATCTATTTTGAGACATAACCAAAATTGAACCATTACTAGGAAGATATTCATGATCTCATCTCATTTGAGTATTTTATTAAATACTAGGTGTGCAAATCTAACTACAAGGTTCTTCTACAAGGTTTTCTTCACTCCACAACCCAATCTTTACTTATTTGAGCTCAACAATCTTCCCACAAACCTTATTAGTAAAAGCATGTATAAATAATACTCTTATACCCAAGAATCATACTCCAAATCAATCATCTTTTACCCAAATTCGAAATTGAAAACTAGGGTATGGAACCTTACCTTTTAGATGAAGATCCTATAGGTTTTCCTTGTTAATCTTCCAAGATCTGAGCAAGACTTGATGAATAATTAGCCTAGGATTTCCTCTCTCTCTCTAAAACACTCTACCTTCTCTCTAAAACATTAGATTTTTGCTCAGAAATGGGCCAAAGCGTGTATTTAACGAAGTAGGGTCGGGTTTTAAAAACCCAAAAATGGAGCTCTGGAACAGATTATGCGGTCTCATATGCAGCCGCATAATGGTTATGCGGACCGCATATCGGTCGCATAATTGGTGTCCAAAATGACTAAAAAGTCTGTCTGAGTCTGCGATCACTATGCGGTTTGCATAACTGTTATGCGGTCGCATAATGTACCGCAGAATAGTTATGCGGTCGCATAGTCGACCGCATAATTGCTCCCAGATTTACCCTCTCTTGCCTCACTTCTGCAGCCATTATGCGGCCCGCAGAGTGATTATGCGGTCGCATAATGGACCGCATACACGTGCTTTTCCGTCAAAAATTTTTCTTTACTTTCCGGTGCATAGTTCAACCCAAAAAGTCCGAGCCGGGACCACGAATACCTACTCCGGCACCACGAAACCTTGAATTCATTTGCAAAATTTTACGGGACTGTACACTTAAATACTTTAAAAATTTTCGGGGTGTTACAGTTACGTCTCGCATTTTCGTACGTTAAAGTTTTATTTTCAGTTAATCGACGTAGACTCGGGGATGAGATTATCTTGAGGTTAACGTATTTATGCTATTTATAATAAGAGATAAGTAAGTGCCATGAAGGGTAAAGGATACACGAATTAAAGAAAATGAGTTTCATTGAAGGTTGTCGAATTGGGATAAAATACGGTTCGAGCTATAATACCCAATATTTATGGACTAGTACCATACAAGGTATCATATGACCATAATAGTATGATGTATAAAGTATACTAAAAATGAGTAGTATTTTAAGTAATTTGAGATAATTCTTAATTATGTAGGTAATTGGTTTATTATCGGGTAACGGGACATTACCTAATTAATTAATAAGTTATAGGATAAGATTAAACCCCCCACCCCCTACCCCACCCCCACGTGGCAGCAAGCCACTACTAAGGCATATGACTCTTAGTCATATTGTCTTAGGTAGCCATCTAAAGTAAGACTTATTACAAGTCTACTTACGTGTAATAGACATAGGTCTCTTGGTCATAAGTCTACTTACGTGTAAGACTTATTAAAAGTCTTGGTTTCATTTCATTTGGACATAGAATAATAAAGTAAGAAAATCATATACCTTTCTTTCTAATTCAAACCATTTCAAAACAGACGCTAAAACTCAATCCAACAAAATTTCTTGCGACCAAATCAATTCCAGCGAGAATTAATAGCACCTTAGCAACGTAGAATTTTACGGTTCTAAAGGAGTACGGTGCAACCTTTTCCACGAATATCATACGGATTTTTCCCTACTCCAGGTATGTTAAGGCTATCCCTTCTTTCTTTTTGGCATGATCCAAATTATACAGAAGAAACGATCAAACGCAAAGTTTTCATTAACGATTCTATTCATAGAAATACTAGGGGTCTCTATGTTCTTGATTCCCCATGTGACATATTATTATATCTTCTGTTCATGGGTCTCAGAATGATACGCAGTTGATAAAGTTTACCCGAAAGGAATATTGAGATTATTAACATATTTTCATGCATTTCATTCATTTATGCATGTACATTGACCCATGACCAGATATCGTTATATACGCGTATTTATATGTATATATATGTATATGGGATATGGAAAAAGTGTACGGCGTTATATACGCACCACCACCTGATCAGTTGGTATATGTTAATGCTTTTTTCCACAATGGGCGAGATGATATGATGACATGCCCTCAGAGGCTTGATGATATTATGTACACCTATACCTATGCATGACACGACATTTATACACACGTGCATGACATTATAAATGTTTCAGGATTTACAAAGTGATTTAGACTTACAGTCGGAATGCTTTATTCCATGTTTAATCGATGTCTGTTATGTACTGATTTTTATGCCTTACATACTCAGTACATTATTCGCATTGACACCCTATTCCCGGGGCCTGTGTTTCATGCCCGCAGGTGCAAGTAGGCAAGTCGACGGTCCCCCTTCTTAGGATCCCCGATCAACGAGAGTTGACGTGCTTCACTTGATCCGGAGTTACTTTTTATTTTGGTATGATATACTTGTATACATGTATGGGTATGACACGACCCAGTCCCGTCCTTGTACAGTTGTATTTTCTATTAGAGGTCTGTAGACAGTTATACATAGTTGGATAGTATGTGGTCTTGTTGGCTTCAAAATTTGGGTATATATAGTTGTCTATAGTAGCCTTGCTGGCTCTCCCCACTGTATTTCGTATGTCTATCTATATATGTCTTTTGGGCAGATTTCCCTCACATACACTATTCATGTTTATATCTTAGACATATGCTTAAGGGTGTTCCACAGGTAGGACTCGGGCATCCGTCGCAGCCCATTGGTTTGGGTCATGACAGACGGGCACTCGGTACCCTTACTCAACCGAGTACCAACGTAACGTATCTTTCTCATTACATCAACATGGGTAATGGGCCAGAAGGGCCGTATGAGGTAACAAGAATAAAACATGAGAGAGCACTTAACATAAAATGATCCAACCTGATATACTAACTTATACATATGACGTACTGGCATATAAGGCCAAAATAATCACTCGTACACTGAACATAGGCCGACAAGGCCATACAATCTTTCATATACATGACATGTGTCTACAAGTCTCTAAGAGTAAATAAACGTCATAAGGTCGGGATAGGGCCCCGACATACCAATCTATACATGTCTAAATCATACCAACCAAATGAGCAACTCCGGAGCAAATGGAGCGCACCAACATCTTCCGCTGAGCTGATAACCTACTTGGAGGACTCTCAACCTATCTATCGGGACCCGCGGGCATGAAACGCAGCATCCCCAGTTAAAAGGGACGTCAGTACAAATAATGTACTGAGTATGTAAGGAAAGAAAATCAGTAAACAATAGACATGAGAGAAACATGGAGTAAAAGACTAAACATGTATATCTGAATAGCTCTGTGAATCATTTAATACTTATAATGTCATGCATATGTGTATAAATGACATATCATGTATGGGTATATGCGTTCATAACATTATCAAGCCTCTGAGGGCATCCCATCATATTATCTTGGCCATTGTGGGCAAATCATCAACGTATACCAGCTGATCAGGTGGTGGTGCGTATATAACGTCATAACCTTTTCCCATATCCCATATACATATAATATACATATATACGTGTATATAACGCCATCTATATATATATATATACACACATATATAACGCCAACTGGTTATGGGTTAATATAAATGAATGCAATGCATGAGAAGTACGTCAATAAAAATCCTCGGAATGTCATAAGACCATTATACCTTTGAATAATGTCATAAAATAAACTTATCAACTTACGTATTTTCTGAGACCCACGAACAGATGATAGAATAATAAGACACATGGGGAATCAAGAATATAGACACCCCTAGTATTTCTATGAATAGAGTCATTTATGAAAGTTGCATATTTTGCTCGTTTCATTTGTATCATTTGGATCATGCCAAAAGAAAGAAGGGATAGCCTTAACATACCTGAGCTGATTCTCTTGACAATCCCTCTCACATACGTCAATTACGACAATTATAATGGCGGATCGAAGTAGAAAAAATTTCGTATGATATTCTTGAGAAATATTGTACCGTGCTCTCTTAGAATTTCAACTCACTCTGCTATTACATGGTATAATCTCGTGTAATTTTCCGAAACTCTCGTTCATCTTATTGTAGAGATGTAAGCATCATTTTGCCGAAACACCCTTCATCTCATTGTAGAGATGCAAGCCTCATGCTTAAGTTATTTAGAGAGGTTTTTAAACCTTAATTTGTGTGGGCCTTACATAAGTGATGACTAAGCCACCATAAGAGTGTCATCTTGCTTCATGAAATAAGACTCATCATTTTGATTTGATCAAGCGTTGTGGCTGCCACGTTGAGGGGTGATGTCCCCCTTAATATTATCCGCCAAATATCTTAATTAATTTGTTAATTCTCCACTAATCCAATATTAATCAATTACCCATATAATTAAGAATTATCTCAAATACTTATAATACTACTCACTTTTAGCACACTTTATATACCTTACTATCATGGTCATGTGGTACCTTGTATGGTACTAGTCCATAAATACATGGTATTATAGTTTGGACCGTATTTTATCCCCAAATTGCCAAAATTCGACGGAACTCATTTTCTTTTATTCGCTTACCCTCTTATCTTCACAAATTAACTTATCACTTGATTGAAATAGTGTAATACTTATAATTTCAAAATAAATCTCATTCCCGAACTTACGTCGATTAACTTACGATGAAGTTTTAACATACGAAAATGCGGGATGTAACATCTCATTTTCAAGTTTATATCAATTTAATTATGGCACACTTTCACGTGCGAAAATACAGGGTGTAACATCATTCCCCCCTTTGGAACATTCGTCCTCGAATGTTGACTGATGCACTTAACATTTTCATAACCTATGTCTTTCGAATACTTTAGTACTCTTCTTCCATCTCGGCAACTGTTTTGTGAATAAATTCAAAGGCCAGAGCCTTCCTCCCTTTAGGCCTCTTTCTCATACCACGACTTATGGTCAGAATCCTTCCAATCTCATAACTGTTGCTACCTTCTATAATACGGCCTCTACGACTCTGACCTTGTAAGTGCGCCTATGCTATTCGTCTCTCCTTTTTCGTCCAGCTTTTAGCCCATCTCTAGGCATCACCTTGTAAACATATACAGAGCTTGACATTATGTCCCTCTGGGCATCTATAGGTATACTGAAGTTCTTTGCTCGATACTTTGTCGAACTTACGAATATTGCTATATCTTATTTCATAGGCCCGATTATCTATCCGCATGACTTTACTGTATCTATGTAGGTCATAATATACCATAATTCCTACCTCGATTTATCGTTACTGAGGTCTGCTACCAAACTCCAGGCTACGTTCGTTGCTTATCCCATATGTATAAATATATGTCCTTTAATGCTTCCTCATTACCGTTCATTTTTAGAATGACGGCCTAATTTCACCTCATACTTTGTGACTTTTGTCCATCCATTGTTGATTCACCTTAATATTGATCTATCATCTACCACTGATAACTTGATCTCTTATGTAACACTGCCACTAGGGCTTATGTCTCATCGGGGATATCTGGAGTAATTAGATTGATCCATCTAGGGGCGATACTATACTTCCATAACCGTATTTTATAGCATCCCAATATGACTCACCTTACATGGGTATTTTAATCTCGTACAATTCATGAAATCCTCTTTAAGTCATTACTCAATCGAAGGCCCAACATCATCCTTTATCTATCACAATTACACTCTTATTCTACTACCAAAGCACATTCCATCTTTTCTAAATGCTATTAGTCTTAGACTCCTTTGAGTTCATTCAGGCTATACCGAGCTCTCTATAACTTAGAGAAACCATCAGCTCTCTTATTTTCATGGGCATAATCCCGAGGACTTATCCATTCTCGTCACCTTCTCACTTTTCTCATCCTTACTCATGTTTTTCTAAAACCTTGTCGCTCTACCCTACTTTAGCATGCGACCTACACATATCCATTTATGCTACTCGCAACCTTTCTTCAACTTGCTTGCACCATAGATTTCCTTATGTCATTTTGGGACATCAAGCGAGACATCACATCGTCTCTAACTTTTCGTTACTCTCTTAATCAAGCTTTTCGATACCTAGAAACCATAGGCTGGAAGACATGCTACTGACGATGCCGCTATTATTCCTGGATACTGAATCCTAGTGCTTTTAGCCTTCTATCCGAAGTATGGACTATCCACAACCTTCTGCATTTGAGTATTTCATGCGTTGTTCACCTTTACTTTACTACCTTAAAATCTTGCATTGTACCTTCTATTTTTCATGACCCCCCTTCCACATAGGTATAGTTTACGTCCATAACTTGAAGCTCTATTATAATACTTGCACCTCTGGTGCATACACAACCCAGTGGGAGCTTCATACCGATTTCTTATGAGGCTGGTACTTCTTTTAACTAGCTTTATCGAAGAGCCATTATAGAATATGGCTACTGTACTATCCCTCTTGTACCTCTGATATCTAAGAGTAATCCTGCAATGTTCTCAATCACAAGTCTTCTAGGTCCAATAATCAGATTCCTGATTTACTTCGTTGATGTAACTCTTTAGTTTCCTCCTCCTTCTGATTAGTCTTTATGTAGGCTTAAGCTATCTCTTGATCTGCGGCTCATGGTATCAATTATTACTTTTAGCCTTTCATGGGTGCTATGGAATATCCATGATACAATCTTTTAACAATTCAATCTTTTATCTATGTCCTGGGCTTAATCGTTTCTTTTAACTTATACCGAAATCTTCTATGGCTGTATGATTGTCAGTATATATGCTGCATGGATAATATTCCAAAATCTTTAAGTGCATTCATAACGTAACTACTCTGGATCATTGATCGAATAATTCCTTTCGTTCCTTCTCAACTTTCTTCAAATGTAAGCAATTTCTTTTTCTGGTCTTTCTGCCCCTTGTTGCATGCATACTTAGCTTATCTTAGTTCCCACGCATGCCGGAGTTTTCGTGCAACTTCATATAATCTCGAATATTACTTTTGATTTTTTTCTTCCCTTTTAGCAGCTGCGGTAGGTGCCACTTTCTCATGGAGTGCGTGCAATGTTGTTGTGAGACTGTTTTTACATGATCATTTCTCCTTCAAGTTACCATGTTTAGGTTGAAGCCTTCTTCCTTATTGCTTCAGCTTGTCTTTCACTGTAGTACTTAGGAAGGACCTTCCGACTTTTGTAAAGTTGCGAGCTTATTATATCGTATCCGACGGAATTTTTGATGTCCTTCCTCGCCTATAATTATCCGTAGTTACATACCTCCACGCCCCTGTGCTTGTAGGGTTGCTTCTTGAACTAATATTTTGATTGTCTTCTCAATGGCATCCTGTTTTATTTTTGTAACACTCATAGGGTAGCTTTAACTTTCCCAACTCTTATTTGAATATACCTCAAGTATTGCAATGTCATATCTGCGAGACTGAATTGCCCACTTTGGGGTCCACTATGTTTATCTTGCACGATCTGTTTATTTGTCTCTATCCTTTTGTCTAGCCATAATTAGCCTCTTCTTAAATCAACTACTAACTACTCGTTGGCCCATTCTCATATCAACTACTTACATCTCCTACTGGCTCCTTATTTATCATTAACATCTCGGGAAAGTACCCTTATTTCCTCTCCTTGACGTCGTGTTTGCATAATGTTCTAAAATGGTAGCATATTTGTAGGCTTTGAATACATGCAATTTCATCATCCCTTTCTCATTTTTATCATATTCCTTCTTTATCACTCCATAGTTACTAGATCCACTTAATTCTGACTTAATATCACGTCACTCCATATTCTCCCCTTTAGGGGAGTAATAAGAGTTGAAGCTACGACAATCTACCTATAGATATTTTACCTCTTCATTTTTGGCGTCTTTTCACATCATCGATGACCCTTATTCGCCTTGTAATCCTTTTGTACTAAGGATAACGAAATTCCTTACTCGCGAGGGTGACAATTACTATAACTAGAGCACACAGTCTCTTAAGCTTAACTTTGCTCACATTGCTTGCTTTAGGGAAGCGTCTTCCAGAATGTCCATTCTCTGAATTCCTCATGAACCTTCTTCTGTTGTCCATTATGTTACCGCCGGAACGAAATCTGAAATTCTCATGATGTCGACCACTATCAAATCACCCAGCCCCTAATTCATGTTTAGTTTATCTTGTTCACCAGCCCATACTGATTTCTATTATTTTGAGGTCTAACATTTCCTTCAGGTAGTCGCGTTGGAGTCACGAACTTATTTCTCGAAATGAGAACATAACTTTATGGCCTATACATTTTTTTTTGTCTCAAGGCCTGTCACTTCTCGTCTTTTCCTTCCCTTAACCATAGACTCTGTAATATTGTCATTTTTTTTATCTACCGTTGTCATCCATGTATCACGTCTTACTCATAATGCTCTATTAACTCACTTTTTATTTCTTGCTAATATTTTTGTCAATCACTTTATTCTGAAAACTTCGACAAGACATTCTTTTGCTTTTAGCTCCCCTTGTTCTATCCATGGGCTCTTCGGGTTCCCTAACATTCTCTTTCTACTAGGGACGGGAGCCATACTAAGGTAATATTTATCCCTTCTAGGCTTCCAGTGCCTATGTTTGTAGTACTCACATCCAGATGTACTATTTTAGAGTGCACCATCTGGGTGTCTCACAAGGAGATTTATTAGCACATTTGCAATATCCATCAGAAATGTTAACTAACGCAAACAATCCACCCATCATTTTTGGGTCACTCTAACGCCGGCCGGATTTTGATATCCGTCCTTTTCTTATACTACTTCTGTTATTGTTGAAGGTAACTCAAAAGGCTTATATTCCTCTGCCTGAATTATAAATACTGATAATCTTCATTAACTGGGTGCCTCGTACCCTTCTTCATCTTGCTTCTTTTACTTGTTGAAACTTGTATCTATCTTCTGAATCTCTCATTGCCTTTCACCATAGGGGTGGATAGATATTCTTTCCTTAAGGCTCCTTATCAAGAGGCTTACACGTCTTAGTACACACATAATCTACTGAAGACCTTATATTTACTCATCATAAACATCATGAAAAATCGAGTTCCTCCGACTCAACTCTTCCATAGCAACATTCAATCTCTTACCAACTGTAGGTATATTCTTGTTACGAATGAAATAGAAGCTACGAGTTTGAATTCTTATAAGTGAGCTCTACCACGCGATCTAGAGTAAGAAGAAAGAGTGATAATCCTAAATGCCCCGTAGCCTCCTGCTTATAAGTGTAGTGCACTACACACTCATAAACAAGACTCTACTAGACATGGCTTGTAGACTCCCTAGGATAGAACTGCTGTGATACCACTTTTGTCATGACCCAAACCGATGGGCAGCGACGGGCACTCGGTACCCTTACTCAATCAAGTACCAACGTAACGTATCTTTCTCATTACATCAACATGGATAAATGGGCCAGAAGGGCCGTATGAGGTAACAAGAATAAAACATGAGAGAACACTTAACATAAAACGACCCAACCTGATATATTGACTTATACATATGACGTACAGGCCTATAAGGCAAAAATAATCACTCGTAGACTGAACATAGGCCGACAAGTCCATACAATCTTTCATATACATGACATGTGTCTACAAGGCTCTAAGAGTAGATAAATATTATAAGGCCGGGACAGGGTCCCGACATACCAATCGATACATATCTAAATCATACAAACAAAATGAGCAACTCCAGAGCAAATGGAGCGCACCAATATCTTCGTCTAAGCTGATAACCTACTTGGAGGACTCTCAACCTGTCTATCGGGACCTGCGGGCATGAAACACAGCTTCCCCAAGCAAAAGGGACGTCAGTACAAATAATGTACTAAGTATGTAAGGAATAAAAATCAGTAAACAATAGACATGAGAGAAACATGAAGTAAACGACTCAGCATGTATATCTGAATAGCTCTGTGAATCATTTGATACTTATAATGTCATGCATATGCGTATAAATGCCATACCATGCATGGGTATATGCGCTCATAACATCATCATGCCTCTAAGGGCATCCCATCATATCATCTCGGCCACTGTGCGCAAATCATCAACGTATACCAGCTGATTAGGTGGTAGTGCGCATATAACGCCGTAACCTTTTCCCATATCTTATATACATATATACACTTATATAACACCATCTGGTCATGGGTCAATGTAAATAAATGCAATGCATGAGAAGTACGTCAATAAAAATCCTCGGAATGTCATAAGACCATTATACCTTTGAATAATGTCATAAAATAAACTTATCAACTTACGTATTTTCTGAGACCCATGAATAGATGATAGAATAATAAGACACATGGGGAATCAAGAATATAGACACCCCTAGTATTTCTATGAATAGAGTCATTTATGAAAGTTGCGTATTTTGCTCGTTTCATTTGTATTATTTGGATCATGCCAAAAGAAAGAAGGGATAGCCTTAACATACCTGAGCCGATTCTTTTGACAATCCCTCTCATATACGTCAATTACGACAATTATAACGACGGATCAAAGTAGGGAAAATTTCGTATAATATTTTTTAGAAAGATTGTATCGTGCTCTCTTAGAATTTCATCTCACGCTGCTATTACATGATATAATCTCATAAAATTTTGCCGAAACTCCCCTTCATCGTATTGTAGAGATGCAAGCCTCATTTTGTCAAAACAGCCTTCATCTCATTGTAGAGATGCAAGCCTCATGCTTAAGTTATTTAGAGAGGTCAAAACAGCCTTCATCTCATTGTAGAGATGCAAGCCTCATGCTTAAGTTATTTAGAGAGGTTTTTGAAACTTAATTTGTGTGGGCCTTACATAAGTGATGACTAAGCCACCATAAGAGTGCCATCTTGTTTCATGAAATAAGACTCATCATTTTTGATTTGATCAAGCTTTGTGGATGCCACATTGAGGGGTGATGTCCCCCTTAATATTATCCACCAAATATTTTAATTAATTTGTTAATTTCCCACTAATCTAATAATTAATCAATTACTCATATAATTAAGAATTATCTCAAAATACTTATAATACTACTCACTTTTAACACACTTTATATACCTTACTATCATGGTCATATGGTATCTTGTATGGTACTAGTCTATAAATACGGGATATTATAGCTTGGACCGTATTTTATCCCCAAATTGCCAAACTTCGACGGAACTCATGTTTTTTGATTCGCTTACCCTCTTATCTTCACGAATTAACTTATCACTTGTTTGAAATAGCGTAATACTTATAATCCCAAAATAAATCTCATTCCCGATCTTACGTCGATTAACTTACGACGAAGCTTTAACCTACGAAAATGCGGGATGTAACATCTCATTTTCGAGCTTACATCAATTTAATTATGGCGTACTTTCACGTGCTAAAATACGGGGTGTAACATTATTCATGTGCGAAGGTTCTGCCCCAGGCTTCGGGGCAAGGTAGTGCAGCAGAGTCAGCAGCCTATGATCAACACTTCGGCTGCCCCACCAGCCGTCCGGCCGCCCAGAGACGGCGGACAAGTGGGTAGGGGCCATCCTAGAGGTGGAGGCCAGCCAAGTGGCGCTCCAGCCAGATTCTCTGCCTTTCCATCTAGACAAGATGCAGTAGCCTCAGATGCCGTGATCACATGTATTATTTCTATTTGCAGTAGGGATGCTCTAGTACTATTTGATCCAGGGTCTACATATTCATATGTTTCATCTCTGTTTGCTCATTTCTTGGGTGTTCCTCGTGAGTCCTTGGGTACTCCTATTTATGTGTGCATACTAGTGGGCGATTCTGTTATTGTGGATCGGGTCTGCCAGTTCGGTATCGTGACGTTTTGTGGTTATAAGACTAGAGCGAATCTTCTGTTGCTTAATATGACCGACTTTGAGATCATCATGGGCATGGACTGATGTCGCGCCCTGTTTTCTCTCGAAAGCGGGCCTCGATGTGTGACAACTCTTTTAAATGGGTTAAAGAGAAAAGTCACCACCTAACAATTTTTAAGGTGCGTTAGGGCATCTACTTGTAAATAACTCTGTTTGAACTAGTCTGGGTTACTAAAGATCGGGTAAGGGCTCAAGTTACCTCAAAGAGAAGGTGTTAGGCACTCTTCGAGGTCCAGAAATATGGTTCCTGATCGAATTTTAAACAGTGTGATTTTATTAAATAGTTGACCAAGCGATACAAAAGAAACTAGACACATAATTCACAAAAATTAAGTAGCTAATTTCAGTGCTATAAAATATATATGAAATTTATTTGTGTTCAAACAAAAATGAGTTTAAACTAGACGTGAAGTTCTAAATGATCAATTAATTATTAATTAGGTAATAACCTACGTTATTAACTCAAACATGTTGAATGAATTCGACAATTAAAACTAGGTACAACTGAATTAAGAAATCGGATAAAGCAGGCACCAAGTAGAAAATTAAAAGACAAATAAATTCCAGATGCAAATTTCCTAAGCTGGATAAAATGAGTAAAGCACACAACGAGAGTCGAAGCTAGTATAGAGAGAAGAGAACAAATAAAATTAAATAACTTACCTCCATCGAAGCGCTACAAAATAAATACTTAGCTTTATATTCACAAGTTTTTCGTACATCAAATAAAAGAAGGCATGCAACAGGATAGGCTTTTTCTCCTCCATGGAGAGATTCAGTTCAGGGAACTTTATAGCAACCGTAACTCAAACACACAAAAGAAAAATATTAGAAAAAAAATGTGCGCCACCTTATAAGAGGCAAATGGCATTGTGACAATTATCAATCACATGCCGTTAACCTTGGTGGCGACTTTAATGTGAGGTCAAAAAACAATTATCACATAAGAAAATAAAGCAGGTAATTTTGACTAGCCGGTGAAAAACAAGAATAGCACATAATAAGTTACATTTTAAAGCAATTAAAGAAAATACTTAGCCAAGTAAAGCGTGGTGGCGTTTAACAAAACCGCAACAAGGTCACATAATAAGGAAATATTTTTACCATGAAAAATTTAATGAACAGAGAGAATTTAAAAATAAGACCGGCTTAGTAATGTTTTTTCAAAAGAAGATAGATCCCTTGTTTAATTTGTTTAAAGACTTGACCTCGTCGTCCTTAGCCTCCCACAAGTTATTACTTAACTTGGAAAGGGTCTGTATAAGTATACAGTACAAAAGCATATCACATGTTATATTTACTAAACAAACATTCTTTTTATCTTTCCCTTAAATTCAAGAAACCAAGAGCTAATATTTACGAACTCTAGTAAAAATGCATAAGAGTAGATAAAGCTACCCATAAGACATATTTGATATATTTATGCTATCAAATACAAAATTTATTTAGAAAGGCAAACACTAATGTGAAGAAAACAATAAGTACCGACCTTAAAATGAAGTACCACACAACATAGATTACGACATTCCAAATGTGAACAAAGAGCGATGTATCATACCTAACCAAACATCAAGTTATTTTATTTTATCTATATTTAATTAGTTATAGAACTTCAAGCGAGACCATTAAAGCTAACGGTTATTCTTCTCGCATGTCACCAGAGGCAAGATATCAATGGTGCTTCAAAATGACACATATGCAATCTAATCAGATTAGGCATGCTTTTTACTGTCCAAAATATGACATAACAGAACGACTAGATGGTGAAAAGCCATGCAAGTCTTAAATATTGAATCTAATTTTCTAGTTAAATAAAATTGCTTAAGACAAGATTTCTAGACATGCTAGGAAATATACAAAGGAGAAAAGAAGCACTTTTTCTTGTCACATGAATATGTTATGGCAACCACCGCAAAAATTCATTATAGGCTCAATCTTAGGCAAAAAACTCTAGGCAAATTGTACATATTTTACTCAGCGATTGACCAAACAAGTATATAAAATAATATTAGACAACATTTAGGGTGTGTTTGGTATGAAGGAAAATTTTTTTCATGAATAATGAGTGGTTTTATCACTTATTTTCCCTTGTTTGGCTGGCGAGTGAAAAATATTTTCCTTCGTACCAATTACACCTTTAATGAAAATAGAATATGAAATTTTGGAGCGTGACAAGCGAGCTGCGAAGCTAACTTTGGTTCTAACGGCAGAAACTCAACAAAACAGTCGCATCAAAGTGGTGGGATTCCAAAGATGATCGAGGAGATGAGTCGCTGGCAACGAAATCAAGTCGAGACAAGGTCTAAGAAGCTTTTCCAGCAGTGAAGTCCGGTGGAGATGATGCAGTGGATGGTTGTGAAGGTCTTGTTTTATGGAGATGAAGAGGGAGGGTCGTTGGGAAGCAAGGAGTTAGAAGTAGGGTGGAGAAGAAGATCAAGATGAAGGGAGTTGGAAAGCGTTTTTTTTTTCTTTTAAAAAAAAATCCCCCCCCTAAAGTGTGTAAAGTCTTTTTTTAATAGAGAGGAAGAAGGGAGAGCCGTTGGAGATATATTTGGAAGGGAAATATTTTATGAAATTTTGGAGTGATTTGTAAGATCAATAAAAATATGAGGGAATGAGAGATCCGTTAGGAATTTCATGCATAGAAGGAAAAGAAATATTTAGAACGAGAGGAAATGAAAAGAAGATGGAGAAATTTAGGGGATATGATAGATTTTGAAATACAAAAAATGGTCCGAAGGCTATTCTTATGGATATTGGTAAAGGCTCTTTCGTTTTTAAACTTCTTTGAACTCATAACAATGCTAAGGCAATGTTATTAAGTATTACCTAAAACAAATAACGAATCAAGTGCAATAAAAATATTTATAATTGATAAATAAGGCAAATAGATACTTGTTTAGTATTGTAGAGCTACGTATCATATGCTTAATCACGGAGTAGACAATTTAATTACTTGATAAAAAAATAAAGTCATGTACTCAAATAATTTGTACGACACATTGCAAATATGAAAGTACTTGAGCAATTTCGTTATAAGAATAAGAGTAGAATTGACACGATATAGGAGAGACATTATGAAGAGAAAATACCACTTTATATGAATTCTTTATCAAGTTGAAATAAATTGTAAGCCTTTATGGTCCCAAAAGTTGTCAATTTAATAGAAAAAACTATGTAGCAAAAATTTATAATAAAGGTAAAAATTAAACTACTAATATTTGTAATAAGATAAAAAATATTACATGTATCATAATGACCTTTTAAAGTAAAGTAGCAGCTTAGTGGGATAAATTCGAGCATAGAAGGAAAATATTGGGTGTCAACACCTGGTTGTCCCCATATCACGCCATCCTCGATTATGTAAGGCCCCGTAAAATTTAGGTTCCGTGATGTCGGGGTAGGCGTAGAGGTTAATAATTTGTGTTCGGACTTTTTGGATTGAACAGTGCGCTTGGGAGTTGAAGGAAAATATTTTGCATGATTGGGCATTTCTGCGGCCCATTATGCAGCCGCATAATCAACTCTGCGGGCCGCAGAGTGAAGCAACTGTTTGGGCCATTTTTTATGTCTATTTCGCGGCTAGTTATGCAACCGCACAACCATTTCGCGGGTCGCACTTTTGTCGCACAATCAGCCTTGGAGTTTTGCGGAGGGAGGTTCTGCAGCGCGTTATGCGACCGCAGAACAAGTCTGCGGGCCGCATAGTGACCGCAGTCCCATGCAGTTTTTTTTCAGTTTTTGGCACCAAATTGTACGGCCGATATGCGGACCGCATATCCATTCTGCGGTCGCATATGCGACTGCAGATCCTGTCCTGAGGCTTTATTTTTGAGATTTTTAAACCCGACCCTATTTCGTTAAAACATATGCCATAGTCCATTTTTGAGCTAGAACATGATATTTTGAGAGTGAGGGAGTGCCCTAGAGTGAAGAGTGATCTTCAACAAATTATCGTTCAATTCTTGCTCAAATCTTTGAAGATTAACAAGGAAAACTCACTAGGTTTTCATCCTAGAGGTAAGATTCTATACCCTAGCCTTTAATTTTGAAATTTACATAAGAATGGGTAATTACCAAGACAATTCTTAGGTATGGGAGTTGTTTATTATGCATGCATGTGTTATCAATGGGTGTAGGAAGATTGTGAGCTAAAAACGGTAAATAGTGGGCTGTGGGATGATGGAATCCTCTATAAAAGGACCTTGAAACCTTAATGCACACCTAGTGTTTGATAAAATACTCAAATGAGCTAGAACCATGGTCATCTTCCTAATTTTGGTTCAATTTGTTGAATTTCTAAAATAGATTGAAGGTGCTAAAAATTCTAGATTATTTTAGAGTTTAAGGAAGCTCAATTGAGGTATGTTGGTTAAAATCTTCTTTAAGAATTGGAACCCCAACATCCTTGTAAGTAAGAAGATATTTATTACAGGTTGAGTATTCTGAGTATGTTTTGTGACAAAGATATATGTTTAAGTTGTGTTTCAAATGCTCTCATGATATTGTATTATAAATTGAGGATGTGTTCTAAACTGGATTGTGTATCTACGTGTTATGATTTCAATTCGTGATTTATGTGAAAAACTATTATACCAAATTGTGTAGAGAATGTGATTGGGGTTACACCTCCACCCGCATATATTGGGGTGAGGCGGCAAGACTGCTTTGTGTATGATTTTGGTATTGTTGTTGCACCACCGCCCACATATATATATTGGGGTGAAGCGGCATGGCCTCTTTGTATTGGTATTGTTGATAAATTTCCACCCGCATATATTGGGGTGAGGCGGCGGGGCCGCTTTTTGTGAAAATGGGTTCTACAACAATTCATGGAACTAAGGCAGAATTACTTTATGAGGAAACTCGTAACAGTCATAAAGAATGGGATGTAGGAAGAGTCATAAACATTCCCAAACGTAAAGAGAGTTAGCCTCATATACCTTGACTCTTGTCCTTTTTAAGAGTATCACGATGTTCGTCACCTTTTTTAACGATAATCTACGTCAATATATACATCAAGAGGAGCCAATATTAGCACTAATGCTCCTATTTTAATAACTTAAAAATTTTATCAAACACCTTATGGGTGTAAAGCCTCATAGCCCTTAGTAATTGGTCTTTTCTTCGCCAAGTTCTCATTCTACTACTTTTAGGTGATTCTACAATTCCAAATAGATGTAACTAATACCATTTCTCATCACCCAAATGTTTACAACAATCATAAGTCAACAATCGAAAACCCTAGCATAGTTCTTATGGTTCTCTTTATCAAACCCATTTACTATTCTCCCAAAAACTCATCAATTCATAGTTATAAATGATTACGTAGTAGAAGCATTACCCTTTTGAAGTTCACTCCTCTTAAATTCGAGTTCTAGGGTTTTCTTTCTCAACAATGGTGTCTCGATCGAATATCTAATGAGTGGAAGGATTTACCTATGTTAATAAGGTGTTGGAGAATTGAGATTAACTTAGAAACAGTGTTAGAACTTACATTAGATAATGGAGGGACCTTGGGGAAGTTTGGTTCTTGAGAGCTTCCATTTCTAGAGTAGGTTTTCGTGTTTGGGGTGTGGGGGAACGAGGTAAGGGTTTTAAATAAGTGAACACGTCCCAAAATTTAGGAGGAAATAAAATTAGCCCGGATAAACATCCTCGGCGCGAGGCATCGTCAAGGGCGCCAAAATAACTGTGCAAGGCCCCATTAGAAGCGCCAAAACTACAGTTCCTTGCACTGTCAGGGGCCCTGACTTTAATGCCCTGGACAGTGCCTTGCGCTATCTATGGTCGTATTTTTTTATGGCCTTGCACTGTCTATGTCTATAAGACGTTCCTCCCATAAACTTAGTTGATCCTATCGAATATTTTGCACCTCACTATTGGTCTTGATTCCAAAATAACGGTTTCCACCCATACTCATCCCAATAGGACTTCACATGTTAAATGGTCACATTAATACTCATTTAATGCATCCACGACTAATTAAGATTTACGGAGTGTAACATCATCTCCCTATTGGGATTATTCCTCCTCAAATGATTGTCCTAATTGTAACTACGACTAACTCTGGATGTTAAACAGGACTTATGGAAACATGTGAATACTGAAATGTCATAAACACGTGCATAATAAACTGAATTAATACACAATTACTGAACTACTGAGATACTGAACTGAATAGGTACTAAACTTAATGACTACTAAACTGACTGAATACTGAAAGACATAAAGATTATAATATAAGGTTTGAATGAGAATGTTAGTTACCTTCTACATTTTCCGATTGCTCTTCAAAGAGATGGGGATATCTGGACTTCATGTCGTCTTCGGCTTCCCACATAGCCTCTTCAACCTTTTGATTCCTCCAATGCACTTTCACTGAAGCAATTTCCTTAGTTCTAAGCTTGCGGATTTGACTATCAAGGATAGTCACTGGAATTTCTTCGTAAGTTAGGCTATCTTTAACCCCTATAATCTCTGTAGGAACCACATGAGAAGGGTCTCCCATGAATTTCTTCAACATAGACACATAAAACACTAGGTGTACAACAACTAATTCTTGTGGCAATTCTAACTCATAAGCCACCTGCCCGATCCTTCAGAGGATTCTATATGGCCTAATATAGTGGGGACTAAGCTTCCCCTTATTCCCAAATCTCATAACGCCTTTCATAGGCAAAACTTTTAGAAACACCCAATCATCCACTTGGAACTCTAAGTATCTACGCCGCATGTACGAATAGGACTTTTGTCGACTCTGATCTGTCTTCAAATGCTCTTGAATCAACTTGACTTTCTCCATAGCCTGAAATACCAAATCGGGTCCTAAAACCTCCGCTTTGCCAACTTCGAACCAATCAATTGGTGATCTACACCTTCGCCCATATAGAGCTTCGTACGGTGCCTTCTTTATACTAGAGTGGTAGATGTTATTATAAGCAAACGCAATGAGGGGTAGATGATCATCCCAATTACCTTTAAAATCTATAACACATGCCCTCAACATACCCTCAAGAGTTTGAATGGTGCGCTCTACCTGGCCATCTATCTGAGGATGAAAAGCTATGCTGAGGTTCACTCTTATGCCCAATCCCTTCTGAAAGGATTTTCAAAAGTTCGATGTGAACTGAGCACCATGATCTGAGATGATGGACAAAGGAGTCCCATGCAATCGGACAATTTCCTAGATATACATCTTGGCATAATCCTCTAATGAATATGTAGTCTTCACTGGCAAGAAGTGAGCTGATTTGGTAAGTCAGTCTACAATCACCCAAATCGAATCATGCTTATACAATGAGCGAGGTAAGCCTATTATGAAGTCCATGTTTATCATTTCCCATTTCCAAACGGGAATTTCTATACTTCGAGCCAAACCACCAGGCCTCTGGTGTTCGACTTTCACTTGCTGACAATTTGGACACTTAGCCACAAAATCTGCTACGTTCTGTTTCATGTCATTCCACCAATAGATCTCCTTAAGATCATGATACATCTTTGTGGAACCTGGGTGAATAGAATACCTGGAATTGTGGGCTTCTGACATAATCCGCTCTCTACGCCCATCTATGTCTTGAACGCATAGTCTGCCTCTGTATCTAAAAGTACCATCATATCCCCCTTGTTCAAAAGCCGTAGTATTATGTTTGTGAATCCCCTCCTTCAGCTGTAATAAGTAGGGATCACTGAATCATCTCCCCCTTGTTCAAAATCCATAGTCTTGTGTTTGTGAATCCCCTCCTTCAGTTGCAATAAGTAGGGATCACTGAACTGCTTTCCTTCACTTAGGCTACTAAGGAGGATTCAGCCCTGTTCTGAAGAACAATGCCACCGTCTTCGAAGTCCAAAAGTCGAACTCTTAGACTTGCTAATTGGTTGACTTCCTTTGTCATAGTTCTCTTGTCTGCTTTAACATGAGCTAAGCTTCCCATAGAATGCCGACTGAGAGCATCAGCTACAACCTTTGCTTTCCTGGGATGATAGAGGAAATCAACATCATAATCCTTGAGCAATTCGAGCCACCTTCTTTGATGAAGATTCAATAGTCTTTGCTTGAAGATGTATTGCAAACTCTTGTGATCTGTGAAAATATCAACATGCACTCCATACAAATAATGGCGCCAGATCTTTAGCGCAAATATCACCGCAGCTAACTCAAGATCATGAGTCGGATAATTCTTTTCGTGAACCTTGAGTTGTCTCGATGTGTAGGCTATGACTTTACCATGCTGCATTAACACACACCCAAGATCAACCCCTGAAGTATCACAATAAACAACGAACTCTTCGGTTCCTTCCGGTAGTGTCAAAACTGACGTTGAAGTCAACCTCTTCTTTAACTCCTCAAAAAGTTTCTCACAAGCGTCCGACCACTGAAACTTGACCTTCTTTTGAGTCAGTCTAGTCAAAGGGGACGAGATAGAGGAAAATCCCTATACGAAATGCCTGTAATAGCCTGTTAGACTCAAGAAACTTCTTATATTGAATACTGAGGTGGGTCTAGGCCAATTATTCATTGCCTCTATTTTCTGAATGTCTAGCTTCACGCCTTCGTGTGAGATGACATGGTCCAAAAACGCTACTGATTTCAACCAAAATTCACACTTAGAAAATTTTGCATATAGCTTATGATCTTGCAGTGTCTGCAACACAATTCTAAGATGTTCTGCATGGTCCGTCTCGCTACGGGTATAAATCAAGATGTCATCAATAAACACAATAATGAACAAATCAAGATAAGGCTTGAAGACCCTATTCATATGGTCCATGAAAGCTGCTTGTGCATTCGATAAACCAAACGATATTACCAAAAAATCAAAATGCCCATAACGAGACCTGAAAGTTGTTTTAGGAACATCACCTTCCTTAACCTTCAACTGATGGTACCCCGATCTAAGGTCAATCTTGGAATAACACTGGGCACCCTGAAGTTGATCGAATAAATCATCTATTCTAGGAAGAGGGTACTTGTTCTTGATGGTAACTTTATTTAACTGACGATAGTCAATGCACATGTACAAAGACCCATCCTTCTTTCGAACAAACAAGACCGGAGCGCCCCAAGGTGAGACACTTGGCCTTATAAATCCCTTATATATGAGATCTTTCAATTTGACTTTTAGCTCTTTCAACTCTGCTGGAGCCATCCTATAAGGCGGAATAGATATCGCCTTAGTGCCGGGGAGTAGATCAATTCCAAAGTCAACCTCTCTATTGGGAGGGACTCCTGGAAGATCTTCGGGAAACACTCTAGGAACTCATTTACAATTGGTACTGACTAGAGAGTGGGAATCTGAGCATCTGCATCCCTAACTCGAACTAGGTGATAGATATACCCTTTAGAGATCATCTTTCTAGCTTTAAGATAGGAAATAAACCTACCTCTTGGTGCTACTGCATCACCCTTCCATTCTAAGATTGGTTCACCAGGAAATTTGAAACTTACTATTTTGGTTCTACAACCCACTGTGGCATAACAGGACTTTAACCAATCCATGCCCATGATTATATCGAAGTCTACCATCTCAATTCTACTAAGTCTGCTACAGTAAGGCGATGATACACTTTGACTGGACATCCACTATATATATATCTAGCTATAACTGATTCTCCAACTAGAGTGGACACTTCAAAGGGTTCACACAACTTTTCTAGTTCTATCCCAAATTTCTTTGCAATATATGGGGTTATATAAGATAGGGTGGATCCAGGATCCATAAGAGCGTAAATCAAAGGTGAAGACTGTTAGCATACCTGTGACAATATCTCCATGAGCCTCTGTATCTTGATAGCCTGCCAACGCATACAAGTGGTTCCAACCACTACCCGTATTACCGGGCTTTGCAACACCACGCCTTTGTTGGGCCTGAGAGTTATGAGGGGCTGTTGAATTAGTGGACTGAGCTACATTGCCTCCATTGTTCTGCTTTGCTGATGGACAATCCCTCAAGAAGTGGCCCTGCTGACTGCACCCAAAGCAACCATTTGTGCCCTAACGATACAACCCTAGGTGCCTCTTACCACACATATTGCAAATAGGGTAACCAGTGACTCTGTAGCCCACACTAGCCTGATACTGTAAGTCTGCTGCTCTGAAATTATGATTTTTCTTGTTAAACTTGGACCTCTGAACTGGTGCACTAGCTAAAGATGATGCAGGTCTTGATTTTGGTTTCCTAAAGAACTAACAATTACCACCTCCTTGAGATCCCCCATGGCTGAAATTTCCTGCAGACTTAGCTCTCTTACTGAATTCCCTATCCCTCTCTCCTTATAGCCGCTCTTCTTCCTTCAACCTGTCTTCATTCCCTTGAAGAAAGGCTATCATTTTAGTAATGGTCATGTCACTGTTCTGAGCAGCTATATTAGCATCAGCAAACAGGTCATCTGAAAGCCCCAAAACAAATTGCCTAACTCTGGCCCTCATATCGCGTACAATTTCTGGAGCATATTTGGTCAGAGAGACGAACATGAGTTAGTACTCATTCACACTCATATCATTCTATTTGAGTCTCTCAAACTCTAAAGCCTTAGCTTCGAAGACCTCAATGGGTAGAAATTGCTCAAGAAACGCATTTGCAAACTCCTTCCAAATTGCAGGACCCGCATCCTCCCCTCAGGACTCTTCCAATATTTCATACCAAGTGTTAGCAACATACTTCAGCTGGTACGCAACAAGCTCTGCTGCCTCAGTATCTGTAGCATGCATCACTTGAAATATCTTCTGAACATCATCAATGAAATTTTGCGGATCCTCATCCTTTTTGGACTCTGTGAAAACTTGAGGTTTCATGTTAAGGAATTCTGTTACACCCCATGTTTTCGTACATGGAAGTACGCCATAAGTAAATTGATATAAGTTTGGAAATGAGATGTTATATTCTGCATTTTCGTATGTTAAGGTTTCGTCATAAGTTAATCGACGTAAGTTCGGGAATGGGATTATTTTGAGATAATTCTTAATTATTTGGGTAATTGATTAATTACTAGGTAATGGGATATTATCTAATTAATTGGGGATATATTGGATAAGTATTAAAGGTCTTGAGGTGGCAGCCACCCCTTTCACATCAAGTGACTCATAGCTTAGAATGAAATGTGGCTATTTAAAAGGTCATACACATGACACTTACGTAAAAGATATTAGAAGTTTGGCATTTTGAGCATCATTTTTTGGCCTTAAAATAATCAAAGGTAATCTTTCAACTTTTGTTCCTAATTCCAACATTTCAATAACAGACATTTATTTCAATCCAACAGGAACAATTCTAAGGATTATTTTGGCTTCAATGAGATTTCTTACAAAATCTTCAACCAATTCCTACAAAAGAAATCCAACGAGATTTCTTAGCACATTAGCAACGTGTAATTTTGCGATTCTAAGGGAGTACGGTGCAACCTTTTCCAAGAATATCATATGGATATTTTTCTACTCCAGGTATGTTAAGGCTATCCCTTCTCTCTTTTTGGCATGATCAATACGATACAAACAAAACAAGCAAATGCACAATTTCCATAGATGACTTTATTCATAGAAGTACTAGGGGTGTCTATATTCTTGATTCCCCGTGTGAATTATTATTATATCTTCTGTTCATGGGTCTCAAAAAAATACGTATTTGATAAAGTTTATCCGAAAGGCATATTGATTTTTATGACATTCCGAGAAATCTTATTAATGTATTTCTTATGCATTTCATGCATTTATACATGTATATTGACCCATGACCGGATGGCGTTATATACGTGTATATTATATGTATATGGGATATGGGAAAAGGTTACGGCGTTATATACGCATCACCACCTGATCAGCTGGTATACGTTGATGATTTACCCACAGTGGACGAGATGATATGATGGGATGCCCTCAGAGGCTTGATGATGTTATGAATGTATATACCTATGCATGGCATGACATTTATACGCATATGCATGACATTATAAAAATGAAATGATTCACAGAGCTAGGCAAACGTACATGTCGAGTCTTTTATTCCATGTTTCTCTCATGTCTATTATTTATTGATTTTCATTTCTTACATACTCGGTACATTATTTGTACTGATGTCCCTTTTGCCTGGGGATTCTGCGTTTAATGCTCGCAGGTGCCGATAGACAGGTCGAGAGCCCTCCAAGTAAGCTATCAACTTAGCGGAAGATATTGGTGCGCTCCATTTGCTTGGGAGTTACTTGTTTGGTTAGTATGATTTAGACGTGTATTGTTTGGTATGGTGGGACACTGTCCCGACCTTTGTGAAAATTATGTATCCTTAGAGGCTTGTAGATAGATGTCATGTACGTAAAAGATTGTATGGCCTTGTCGGCCTATGTTCAGTGTATGAGTGCTTATTTTGTCTTATATGCCCGTATGTCTTATGTATAAGTTGGTATTACATGTTGTATTCTACTTATCTCACGGCAGCCTTCCAGCTCAGTTATCTATGATAGTTTGACATGAAAAGATACGTTATGTTGGTACTCGGTTGAGTAAGGTACCGGGTGCCCGTCGCGGCCTATTGGTTTGGGTCGTGAGAAAAAGTGGAGTAGAGTCTTGTTTATGGGTGTGTCATACACCACACTTATAAGTAGGAGGGTACAAGGCATTTAGGACTGTCACTCTTTCTTCTTACTCTAGATCGTGTGGTAGAGCTCAGTTGTAAGAATTCAAATTCCTAACTTCTATTTTATTCATAATAACACAATACCTACATCCAGAAAGACAGTTGGTAAGAGATTGCATGTGGCTGTGAAAGAGTTGAGTCAGAGGAACTCGATTTTGCATGATGCCTATGATGAGTAAATGTAAGGTCTTCAGTAGATCATGTGTGTACTAAGACGTGTAAGCCTTTTGATAAGGAACCTTAAGGCAGGAATATCTATCCACCCCTTTGGTGAAAGGCAATGAGAGATTCAGAAGATAGATACAAGTTTCAACAAGTAAAAGAAGCAAGATGAAGAAAGGTACGAGGCACCTAGTTAATGAAGGTTAACAGTATTTACAATTTAGGCAGAGGAATATAAGCTTTTTGAGTTACATTTAACAGTAACTGAGGTATGTACGATTGGCTATGTCGATCTTAGTTATGCCCTATGGAAGCTAACGGATATGGTTCAAGAGAAGGACGGGATATTAGGATCCGGCTGGGGTTAGAGTGACCCAAAATGGTGGATGAATTCTTTGCGTTAGTTTACCTTTCTGAAGGATATTACAAATGTGCTAATAGATCTCCTTATGAGACACCCAGATGGTGCACTCTAAAATAGTACAGCTAGATATGAGTACCATAAAGATGGGCACTGGAAGCCTGGAAGGGATGAATATTATCTTAGTATGGCTCCCGTCCTTAGTAGAGAGATAATGCTAGACAAGCCGAAGAGCCAGTGGATTGAGCAAGGGGAGCTAAAAGTAAAAGAATATCTTGCTGAAGTTCTCAGAATAAAGTGATAGACAGAAATGTTAGCAGGGAAATAAGAAGAGAGTTAATGAAGCACTATGAGTAAGATGTGATACATGGATGACAACGGTAGAAAAAAAATGGCAGTATTACAGAGTCTATAGTCAAGTGAAGGGGAGACGAGAGGTGACAGGCCTTGAAGCAACAAAAGAGTATAGGCCATGAAGTCATATCCTTATTTTGAGAAATAAGTTTGTGACTCCAATGCGACTACCAGAAGGAAAAGTTAGACCCCAGAATATTAGAAATAGGTATGGGCTGGTGAACAAAATAATCTAAACATGAATTAGGGACTGAGTGATTTGATAATAGTCAACATCATGAGAATTTTAGATTTCGTTCCTGCGATAATAGAATGGACAACAGAAGAAGATTCATGAGACATTCAGAGAATGCTCATTCAGGAAGACGCTTCCATAAAGCAAGTAATGTGAGCAAAGTTAAGCTTAAGGGACTGTATGTGCCAGTTATACTAAGTGTCACCCTCGCGAGTAAGGAAATTTGTTATCCTTGGTACAGAAAGATTACTACGAGGTAAGTAAGGATCATCGATGATGTGAAAAGACGCCAAAGATTAAGAGGTAAAACATCTATACGTAGATCATCGTAGAACTAAATCTTAGTACTCCCCTAAAGGGGGAATATGGAGTGATATGGTATTAAGTCAGAATTAAGTAGTTCTAGTAATTATGGGATGGTAAGGGAAGAATGCGATAAAAAATGAAAAAGCGATGAGATTGCACTTATTCAAAGCCTACAGATATGCTACGATTCTAGAACATTATGCAAACACGACGTCAAGGAGAGGAAGTAAGGGTTCCTGCCCGAGATGTTATTGATTAATAAGGAGCCAGTGCGAGAGGTAAGTTAAGACAAAGGAAATAACACAAGAAAGATTACGCGGAATATTGATATGAGAACGTGCCAATGAGTAGTTAATAGTTGATTCAGGAAGTGCCTAGTTATGGCTAGATAAGAGGATACAAATCAATAGATCGTGCAAGATAAACAGAATGAACCCCAATATGGGGGATTCAGTCTCGCAAATATGACATCGTGACCCTTGAGAAATATTCAGATACGAGTTGGGGTAGTTAAAGGTATCATATGAATGTTATCGAAATAAAAGAGAGTGCCACTGGGGAGATAGTCAAAATATCAGTTCAGACGCAACACTACAAGCACAAGGGCGTGGAGGTAAGAATTAAGGATAATTATAGGTGAGTACGAACATCAAGAATTCCATTGGGTATGCGATGTAATAAGCTCGCAGCTTTACAAGAGGCAGAAGGTCTTCCCTAAGTACTACAATGAAAGACTAGCTGAGGAAATAAGGAAGAAGGCTTCAACCAAAGTATAGTGACCTAAAGAAGAAAAGGTTTTGTAACAACAGTCCCACTACAAATTTGTATGCACTACAAAAGAAAGTGGCACCTACCATGGCTAATGAGCGGGGAGTAAAATCAAAAGTAATATTCGAGACCATATGAGTTGCAAAAAATTTTTGGCATGCGTGAGGACTCAGATAAGCTAAGTATGCACGCAACAAGGGGGCAAAAAGACCAGGAAAAGCAATTGCTTACGTTTGAAGAAAGCTAAAATGGAATGAAAGGAATATAATGATCAGCCGTAGAAGACTCCGATATAAGTTAAAAGAAGGAATTGGGTCCAGGTCATAGACAAAGGATGGAATAATTAGAAGATTATATCATTGTTTTCCATAGCATCCATGAAAGGCTAAATTAATAGCTAAATGCCATGAGCCACAGATCAAAATACAGCTTAAGCCTACATAAAGGCTAATCAGAAGGAATAGGAAACTAAAGAGTTATATCAACTAAGTAAATTAGTAGTCTGTATATTGGACCCAGAAAGTTATAGACATCATAATTGAGAACATTACAGAATTACTCTTAATATCAGAGGTGCAACAGAGATAGTGCAGTAGCCATATTCTATAACGGCTCTACGATAATTCCAGTTAGAAGTGTCCCAACCTCATAAGAAGTTAGTATGAAGCTCTCACGAGATTGTGTAAAGAGGTGCATGTATTATAATAGAAGTTCAAGACGTGGATGTGAATTATACCTATATGGAGGGGAGGTCATGAAAGAGATAGAAGAAGTGATGTGAGGCTTTAAGGTAAGTAAGGTAAAGGTGAACAACGTACGAGATACTTAAAAGTAGAAGGTTGAGAATAGTCCATACTTCGGATAGAAGGCTAGAAGCGCGGGGATTCAATATCCAGGAATGATAGCAGCGTCGTCAGTGGCATATCTTCCAACTTATGGTCTTTAGGTACCGAGAGATATAGCCAAGAGAGTAAAGAAGAGTTAGAGATGATATGATGTCTCGCTTGATGTTCTAGAATAACACAAGGGAATCTATGGTGCAAACAAGTTGATGGAAGGTTGTGAATAATGTAAATAGATACGTAGAGGTCGCAAGCTAAAATATAGTAAAGCGACAAGGTTTTGTGATAGGAGTAAGGATGAGAAAGGGCGAGTAAGAAGGTAACGAGAATGGATAAGTCCTCGAGATTAAGCCTATGAAAACAAGAGAGCTAATGGTTTCTCTAAGTTATAGAAAGTTCAGCATAGTCTTAATGAACTCAAAGGAATCTAAAGACTAATAGCATATAGAGTGGAATGAGGGTGTGATTGTGTTAGATAAAGGATGACGTTTGGCCTTCGATTGAGTAATTACTTGAAGAGGATTTCATGAATTATACATGATTAAAATACCCATGTAAGGTGAGTCATATTGGGATGCTATAAAATACGGTTATGGAAGTATAGTATCGCCCCTAGGTGGATCAATCTAATTACTCCAGATGTCCCTGATGAGACGTGAGCCCTAGTGGCAGTGTTACATAAGAGATCAAGTCATCAGTGGTAGATGATAGATCAACATTAAGGTGAATCAACAGTAGATGGACAAAAGTCACAATGTATGAGGTGATATTAGGTCGTCATTCTTAAGATAAACAAGTAACGAGGAGGCATTAAAGGACTTATATTATACATATGGGATAAGTAACGAAAGTAACCTGGAGTTCGGTAGCAGACCTCAGTAACGATAAATCGAAGTAAGAGTTATGGTATAATAAAACATACCTAAATACAGTAAAGTCATACGAATGGATAAGCGGACCTATGAAATAAGGTATAACAATATTCGTAAGTTCGACAAAGTACCGAGCGAAGAACTTCAGTATACCTACAGATGCCCAGAGGAACATTTTATCAAGTTCTGTATAAATATATTTGCAAAATGAGACCTAAAGATTGGCTAAAGGCTGGAGGAAAGAGGAGATAAGAGTCACATAGGCGCACATACAAGGAAAAGGTCGTAAGGCTGCATGACAGAAGATAGCAAGAGTTACAAGATTGGAAGAATTCCGACCATAGACCGTGGTGCGAGAAAGAGGCTTCCCTTTGGATTTATTCAAAGAATAGTTGCCTAAATGGCAAGAAGAGTATTAAAGTATTCACAAGACCTATGGGTTATGAGAATGATAAGTGCATCAGTTAACATTCGAGGATGAATGTTCTAAAGGTGGGAATGATGTTACACCCCATATTTTCGTACATGGAAGTACGCCATAAGTAAATTGATATAGTCTCGGAAATGAGATGTTACATTCTACATTTACGTATATTAAGGTTTCATCATAAGTTAATCGACGTAAGTTCGGGAATGGGATTATTTTGAGATAATTCTTAATTATATGAGTAATTAGTTAATTATTGGGTAATGGGATATTACCTAATTAACTGGGGATATATTGGATAAGTATTAAAGGGCATGAGGTGGCAGCCCCCCTTTCACATCAAGTGACTCATAGCTTAGAATGAAAGGTGGCTATTTAAACGGTCATACACATGATACTTACGTAAAAGAAATTTGAATTTTGGAATTTTGAGCATCATTTTTTGGCCTTAAAATAATCAAAGGTAATCTTATAACTTTTGTTCCTAATTCCAACATTTCAAAAATGGACATTTATCTCAATCCAACAGGAACAATTCCAAAGATTATTTTGGCTTCAACGAGATTTCTTACAAAATCTTCAACCAATTCCTACAAAAGAAATCCAATGAGATTTGTTAGCATATTAGCAATGTGTAATTTTGCGATTCTGAGGGAGTACAGTGCAACCTTTTCAAAGAATATCATATGGATATTTCCCTACTCCAGGTATGTTAAGGCTATCCCTTCTCTCTTTATGGCATGATCAATACGATACCAACGAAACGAGCAAATGCACAATTTTCATAACTGACTCTATTCATAGAAGTACTAGGGGTGTCTATATTCTTGATTCCCTGTGTGAATTATTATTATATCTTCTGTTCATGGGTCTCAGAAAAATACTTATTTGATAAAGTTTATCCGGAAGGCATATTGATTTTTATGACATTCCGAGAAATATTACTAATGTATTTATTATGCATCTCATGCATTTATACATATACACTGACCCATGACCGGATGGCGTTATATACGCGTATATTATATGTATTGGGATATGGGAAAAGGTTACGACGTTATACCTGCACCACCACCTGATCAGCTGGTATACATTGATGATTTGCCCACAGTGGCCAAGATGATATTATGGGATGCCCTCAGAGGCTTGATGATGTTATGAACACATATACCTATGCATGATATGACATTTATACATATATGCATGACATTATAAAAATAAAATGATTCACAGAGCTAGGCAAACGTACATGTCGAGTCTTTTACTCCATGTTTCTCTCATGTCTATTATTTATTGATTTTCATTCCTTACATACTCGGTACATCATTTGTACTGACATCCCTTTTGCCTGGGAACGCTACGTTTCATGCCCGCAGGTCCCGATAGACAGGTTGAGAGCACTCCAAGTAGGCTATCAGCTCAGTGAAAGATGTTGGTGCGCTCCATTTGCTTGGGAGTTGCTTGTTTGGTTAGTATGATTTAGACGTGTATTGTTTGGTATGGCGGGACTCTGTCCTGACCTTTGTGAAAATTATATATCATTAGAGGCTTGTAGAGAGATGTCATGTACGTAAACGATTGTATGGCCTTGTCGGCCTATGTTCAGTGTACGAGTGCTTAATTTGGTCTTATAGGCCCGTATGTTGTTGCACCCCATGTTTTCGTACGTGAAAGTACGCCATAAGTAAATTGATGAAAGCTCGGAAATGAGATGTTACATCCCGTTTTTTTTTTGTTCGCTAATACTTCGTCATAAGTTAATCGACGTAAGCTCGGGAACGAGATTATTTTGGGATTATAAGTATTATGCCATTCCAAACAAGTGATGAGAATATTCATGAAGGAGAGAGGGTAAGCAAATCAAAGAAAATGAAATTCCTCGAAGTTTGACAATTTGGGATAAAATACGGTCCGAGCTATAATACCTGATATTTATGGATTAGTGCCATACAAGGTACCATATTGCCATGATAGTATGATGTATAAAGTGTATTAAAAAGGAGTAGTATTTTAGGTAATTCTTAATTATGTGAGTAATTGGTTAATTATTGGGTAATGGGATATTACCTAATTAATTAGGGATATATGTGTTAATGACTAAATGTGGCAGCCCCTCCATTTAACTTAAGTTTCTAATGACCTTAATTGAAAGGTGGCATCATAACGTGTAAGTCATTTAGCATTTTGGCTTCATTAGACTTAAAGAAACAAAGTAAGATATCTTGGAACATTTTTCCAAAATAACCATTTCAAACAGACTCCCTCAATCTAGCAAGTTTCTGAAAGAGACCTTATAACATCTTCCTAAATTCAAACATTCAAACAGATGCTATAATCTAGCAAGTTTCAACAAAATTTCTTGCGACAAAATAATTCCAATGAGAATTATTGAAATCATAGTAATGTAAAATTTTGCGGTTCTAAAGGAGTACGGTGCAACCTTTTCCAAGACTATCATACGGATTTTCCCCTACTCCAGGTATGTTAAGGCTATCCCTTCTTTCTTTTTGTCATGATCCAAATAATACAAATGAAACGAGCAAAATACGCAACTTTCATAAATGGCTCTATTCATAGAAGTACTAGGGGTGTCTATATTTTTGATTCTCCATATGAATAATTATTATATAAGACTGTTCATGGGTCTCAGAAAAATACGTATTTGATAAAATTTATCCGCCAGGCATATTATTTTTATGACATTCCAAAAACATATTATTAACGTATTTCTTATGCATTTCATGCATTCATACATATACATTGACACATGACCAGATGACGTTATATATGTGGATATATGTATATTATATGTATATGGAATATGAGAAAAGGTTATGGCGTTATATACGCACCACCACCTGATCAGCTGGTATACGTTGATGATTTGCCCACAGTGGCCCAAATGATATGATGGGATGCCCTCAGTGACTTGATGATGTTATGAACACATATACCTATGCATGGTATGACATTTATACGCACATGCATGATATTATAAAAATGAAATAATTCACAGAGCTATGCAGACGTACATGTCGAGTCTTTTACTCCGTGTTTCTCTCATGTCTGTTATTTACAGATTTTCATTCCTGACGTACTCGGTACATTATTTGTACTGACGTCCCTTTTTTTCTGGGGACGTTGCGTTTCATGCTCGCATGTCTCGATAGACAGGTCGAGAGTCCTCCAAGTAGGCGATCAGCTCAGCGGAAAAATATGGGTGCACTCCATTTACTCCAGAGTTATTTGTTTGGTCAGTATGATTTAGATGTGTATTATTTGGTATGGCAGGGCTCTGTCCCGACCTTTATGAAAATTATGTATTCTTAGAGGCTTGTAGACAGATGTCATGTACGTAAAAGATTGTATGGCCTTGTCGGCCTATGTTCAGTGTACGAGTGGTTATTTTGGTCTTATAGGCCCGTATGTCTTATGTATAAGTTGGTATCACATGTTGTATTCTACTTATCTTACGGCAGCCTTCTGGCTCAGTTATCTATCATAGTATGACATGAAAAGATACGTTATATTGGTACTCGGTTGAGTAAGGTACTGGGTGCCCGTTGCGGCCCATCGGTTTGGGTCGTGACAAAAGTGGTATCAGAGCAGTTATGTCCTAGGGAGTCTACAAGCCGTGTCTAGTAGCGTCTTGTTTATGGGTGTATTGTGCACCACACTTATAAGCAGGAGGCTACAGGGCATTTGGGACGGTCACTCTTTCTTCGTACTCTAGATCTTGTGGTAGAGCCTAGTTGTAGGAACTCAATTTCCTAAACTCTATCTTATTACTAATATGACGATGCCTAGGTCTAGAAAGACGGTTGGTAAGAGATTGCATGTGGCTGTGAAAGAGTTGAGTTAGAGGAACTTGATTTTTGCATCATGCTTATGATGGATAAATATGAGGTATTCAGCAAATCATGTGTATACTAAGATGTGTAAGCTTCTTGATAAGGATCCCTAAGGCAAAAATTCCTATCCAATCTTACGGTAAAAAGGAAAAAGGAGGGAGACACAAGTTTCAGCAAGTAAAAGAAGCAAGGTGAAGAAGGGTACGAGGCATCCAGTTAATGAAGATTATCAGTATTACAGTTCCGGCAGAAAAATATAAGCATTGTGAGTTACCCTCAACAGTAACAGAGGTATGTATAATTGGCCACACCCATCTCAGTTACACCCTATTGGGGGCTAACAGGTGTAGATTAAGAAAAGAACGGGATATCAGGGTCCGGCTGGGGTTAGAGTAACCAAAAATGATTAATTGATTGTTTGCGTTAGTTGACGTTTCTGAAGGAAATTGCAAATGTGCTAATAGGTCTCCTTACAAGACACCCAAATGGTGAACTCTAAAATAGTACAGCTAGATATGAGTGCTACTAGGATTAGGTACTGGAAGCCTGGAAAGGATAAATATTATCTTAGTATGGCTCCCGTCCCTAGTAGAGAGATAATGCTAGGAAACCCGAAGAGCCAGTGGATGGAGCAAAGGGGAGCTAGAAGCAAAAGAATATCTTGTTGATGTTTTCAGAATAAAGTGATAGACAGAAATGTTAGCAGGAAATAAGAAGAGAGCTAATGAAGCATTACAAGTAAGATATGTGTTGCGACGAAACACACTCACGCAAGTATACGCGGTCGTCAAGTAATAAAGTGACTAAAAGTCGGATGTCGAACCCACGAGGACTTATGATTAACTATTAACTAAATTAGACTATCCTAATTATCTAAACAAGCATTAAACCTAAAAATATTTTATTTTAAACTAATTAAATAAAAAAATATAAATAATGAACTTTGAACAGAGAAAGAGCAGATTTTTTATGATATCAATGTAATGAAAACGATCTAGGGTTATGGGCTATCTAACAATCATATTGTATTCTTAAATTGAATTGACCGACTAATTTATCTAGCTTATTGGTTGACAGGGTTAATATTGCTCATAAGAATCTGTCGAGTTCTTACTCGCATATTCAAGCTAAACTAACGCCTATATGTCTATAGAGTTAGAATCAACAAGAATGCATGTATAATTCCTGTAAATCAACCAAGCAAGGCAATTAGGTATATGTCTATCCTAACCACAAATCCGTTCCCCGATGCCCGAGTTCAAGAACTTGCCCTACTCAATCCTATATGCAATATAGAATTCCCACTTTCGAGTTCAATTCTAGATTCGTAGATAATACTCAATTGGTGATCAAGCAATTAAATATTAAGTGCAAGATTGAATAAATAAACTAATATGATAAATCAAGAAGTCAAAATCAATATCTGAATAACAATAGTCATGAAAGAACCACAACCCTAGAATGTGAAGTTTAGCTCCATATAGACATGGTAGCCAAACAACAAATCATACAAAGAAACATAAACATTACTAAGTTTGGTGGGAGAAAGATGGAACTTGATGAATTCCGGCCTCCACAACTTTGTCGTGGCTTTTTCCCCCTTCCCAATATGTTAGATGCCCTAAAAGAGGCGTTTTTGGCTTATATATTGTGTACAAAAGTCGTGGGCCAAAGTTCCCCTATTCCTAATCCGACTTGGCTACAGGGATTGATGCTGGGGTGGATGCGCCGCATCCACCTCGTCCTCCACTTCTCAGCTTCGCATGCTAGGGTGTATGCTTCGCATCCACCCTTTGCTCCTCCATCTCAGCTTTGCCCATGTGCGGATGCTAAGGTGGATACTATGGGCCGACTTCACTGCTAAGGGTACACGAAATCTGATTTTTTTCTAGATTGGATGCAACGCATCCAACCCCTCTTCCTCTAGCTAGAGCACCTTTTCTTCATATTTTTGCACTCCAAACACCCTAAATCATCACACACAACTCAATTAGTCATAAAACCAATAATTAAACCATGTTGGGCATTTTAAAGATCAAATAGCATCAAAAAGCGGTTAAAACATGGGTAAAGTAATATCAACACATATCGAAATATGCCCAACATCACCACCCCACACTTAAACCTTTGTTCGTCCTCGAACAAACCATCAATATAGTAGACAAAACAAAATTAAGCTCTTATCATTCAAAGCACACTACACATATGACCATGGTTATTTGCTACAATTAGGCTCTAGAATATGCATCACATACACTTCCCTTTACTTATGTCATTCTTTAAAAATATTCAAACAAAGACAACATGCTCACAATAACCCTAACCTCAAAAACCGACTCAATGTCACAATGCACTCATGGCTTGAACACCCAACATCATAGAGAAGTCTAATAACGTTACCTATCCCTCGTGAAACTATGTGCCCTCACAACAAGAACAAGAGAGCGAGTTCAATCCATACATTCGAATCTCATGATCAAATATATTTTAATAACTCACATATATCAAAGAAAATCGCTCACTCTCACAAAGAAGTCACATGCATGCAATTGGTACCATAGACTTGCCCTTAATGTAAATCTCTACTAATGTAAGCTCGCTCGATCTAAAATCAATTAGGAATTTTTCATGGTTGTAATGTGGGCTAAGGGACGGGTAGGATATATTTAAGGAATAGTGACTCACCCTCCTAAGCACTTTAATACATCACAAAATAACTTAAGCGAAAATTCTTCAATACCACTTCAATTTCACAAATAATATCACCCCCAACAATATTTCCTCTTTCTTTAAGCACTAGTTTAATTCATTCCCACTAGCAAGAACAATACAACAATTTATTCATCTATATTTTTCTTTCTTTTTTTACAGATTTTTCTCTTCTTTTTTTTTCTTTCAATTTCCGCTAGTGGTGTATTATTTTACAAAATAAGTGCATCCTTCTTTCTTTCATTGGTTCCACTCAAAAGTCACCCCACACTTAGTCCCTTCTTACTTCTTTTAGCGTTCATCTAACAATTAAAGTGCTTTAAGAGGTAAAAGGATCAAAACAATGTCAATTAAGAATAAAAAGGGTATATGCTTGTAATGTGGGTACCAAATAACAGGTCTACATGCTCAAAAGGGTTAACTAGGGATAGATTTTATTTGTGATAAGTAATAGGCTCAAAAAGATCAAAAAAACCTAAAATCATTTGTCAAACCGAGCATCACCTAAAATTTCGCTTCAACTCACATATCGGGCAAGTTCTAGACACAAGTACAATACATGGAAAACACAAAAACCTTACCACACATGGCACATGACTCACTAAGGACGATCACATTCCGACTCTCAAGCAATGCAAGTATTCACGGAGCCACGAGATATTAAGTATTAAACACAAGGTAAACATAAGTCATATAAACGAGACATAGGCGCCACAAAACATGCTATCCAATTTAACAAGGCATAATCAATGAATTCAAATCATACAGAAGATACTACACATGCTAAAGCATAAATATGTTACTATCAAACAAGTAAAGGGTGCCTAGGTTCATCATTCTTGCTCCTTTTATTCCCTAAATTCCTAATCTACTCAGAAAGAAAAAAGCTATCCGGTTCAAACTACATCCCATGGAAAAGAACCGAGGAACAAAGAAAAATCACAGGGAATTATTACTACCTAAAGAAAGCTAAAAGACATATTTTGGATTTTTGTTTAGACTTTAATCCCTCAAGAAAACTGTCTAGGAGATCAATCGTCGAGAAAAGTCCAATTTTTCTACTTTTTTCATTTTTTTTTTTCACAAAAGCTGCTACACTTAAGAATGAGTACTACAACTAAGCTAAAAATAGCACAGAAACTCATCCAAACGATCTCCTCACCCCACACTTAAAATTTTGGAATGTCCTCAATGCACACTATAAATAAAAATAGGATAAACGAGACTCCCTGGTAGGCCAAAGGCCGAAGTAATAGCGGCTCACGAGGTACTCAGACTTCCCCCAGGCATCGTCCTTTGTGTGGGCACCCCACACTTAGTCCTCACCATCTAGCTCGCTTTTGCACTCTTCTAATGGCTTTGCTTCCTATGCTCATAATCCTACAAAACAAAAATAAATACTACAAAATAATAAAAATAAAATAAAATAGAAAGTAAACAAAAATAAAAGAAAGCAGTAAAGCTGGGTTGCCTCCTAACAAGCGCCTGATTTAACGTAGCGGCACGACGTGAACCACTTTTTGCCTCCACCTCGAATTTATGAATTGAGCCCCTAACATGGCATCCAGTCTGCGGCTATGCTCCAGTGGTGGGGCTATAACGATAACCAGACCAAGTAATAAATTTTTCACTCTACACTTCTCGGCCTTTAGATGAGGAATGTATTTTTTGCTTTTTGGCATGACAAATTCAAGAATACAAGTACTCTCATCCTCATTCTTTGACTCCCCCATAGGCTCAGATGGCTTGATTACTATCTTACTATCTAAACACAATGTGGAAAAATGATTGGAATGAGGACAAATATGCCCTAACTCTAGAATTGTATTACTCTTTACATCCTCATATTTACATACACAAGAATTTTCAAATATAACAATATCTACTTCCTCACATAGCTCTAGTGTACTTTTCTCAACATGGGCATCATCAACAAAAATATGCTCGAGTGATTGGCTCTCCACTTTTAGCTCCTCAATTTGGCGTATAAGCTCATTTTTAGCTTTACCCAACTCATTACTATTTTGTTGGGCGTTAGACGCATCAACCTTTGTATTCAATTGGGTCTCTAAGTCGTGAATAGTAGTGCCAAATTTATCGATCTCTTGTCCCAATTCGGCTCTTCCTTCTATAAAGTATCTCATCTCATTTGTAATTTCCTCACGTTGAGCCTCATATATTTCTAATCTTTCGGATTGTTCTACCAGCGACATATGGCTCAAAATCTCCACTTTTTCAAAATTATCTTTTTGCTGGTACTCGCTCTCTTCATTCAATTCTTCCATATTGGCCTTCATTCTTGTGATTGCTGCCCTCATTCTTTTCATATCTTTTTTGAGTTCATCCTGTTTCTCTACTACTTGCCTCAGAATATCCCTAATATATGCATCAGATTCCATATCCTGCACTTCATTTCCCCTATCAAACTCAGAAACATCATTAGAAAGATCATAATAAGGGCTCAGAGAAGGATGAACAGGTTTAGGACAACTATCCCAATGGCCATCTTGACCACCACACATATTACAAATATTCCACTCAAAGGCTTGAGATTGTGGGCACAAATCGGTCCCGGGAATATTCTGACAATTTTTTCACCAGTGGGGTCGTCCACAATATGGACATGGATCATCAAAATAAGAATAACCATCATTCGAATAATTTTCATTCCAAGATGCCATGTTAAAATAAATAACAAATACTAACTAAACTAAAAAAGAATTGAATAGATAAAAAAAAATATCTAATCTAGAAAAATAGCTAATTTCTAAGTCCCCGGCAACGGCGCCAAAAACTTGTTGCGACCAAACACACTCACGCAAGTATACGCGGTCGTTAAGTAATAAAGTGACTAAAAGTCGGATGTCGAACCCACGAGGACTTATGATTAACTATTAACTAAATTAGACTATCCTAATTATCTAAACAAGAATTAAACGTAAAAATATTTTATTCTAAACTAATTAAATAAAAAAAATATAAATAATGAATTTTGAACAGAGAAAGAGCATATTTTTTATGATATCAATGTAATAAAAATGATCTAGGGTTATGGGCTATCTAACAATCATATTGTATTCTTAAATTGAATTGACCGACTAATTTATCTACCTTATTGGTTGACAGGGTTAATATTGCTCATACGAATCTGTCGAGTTCTTACTCGCCTATTCAAGCTAACCTAACGCCTATATGTCTATGGAGTTAGAATCAACAAGAACACATGTATAATTCCTGTAAATCAACCAAGCAAGGCAATTAGGTATATGTCTATCCTAACCACGAATCCGTTCCCCAATGCCCGAGTTCAAGAACTTGACCTACTCAATCCTATATGCAATATAGAATTCCCACTTTCGAAATTCTAGATTCGTAGATAATATTCAATTGGTGATCAAGAAATTAAATAATTAAGTGCAAGATTGAATAAATAAACTAATATGATAAATCAAGAAGTCAAAATCAATATCCGAATAACAATAGTCATGAAAGAACCACAACCCTAGAATGTGAAGTTTAGCTCCATATAGACATGGTAGCCAAACAACAAATCATACAAAGAAACATAAAAATTACTAAGTTTGGTGGGAGAAAGATGGAACTTGATGAATTCCGGCCTCCACACCTTTGTCGTGGCTTTTTCCCCCTTCCCAATATGTTAGATGCCCTAAAAGAGGCATTTTTGGCTGATATATTGCGTACAAAAGTCGTGGGCCAAAGTTTCCCTATTCCTAATACGACTTGGCTACAGGGATTGATGCCGGGGTGGATGCGTCGCATCCACCTCGTCCTCCACTTCTCAGCTTCGCATGCTAGGGTGGATGCTTCGCATCCACCCTTTGCTCCTCCATCTCAGCTTTGCCCATGTGCGGATGCTAAGGCGGATGCTATGGGCCGACTTCACTGCTAAGGGTGCACGAAATCTGATTTTTTTCTAGATTGGATGCGACGCATCCTACCCCTCTTCCTCTAGCTAGAGCACCTTTTCTTCATATTTTTGCACTCCAAACACCCTAAATCATCACACACAACTCAATTAGTCATAAAACCGATAATTAAATCATGTTGGGCATTTTAAAGATCAAATAGCATCAAAAAGCGGTTAAAACATGGGTAAAGTAACATCAACACATATCGAAATATGCCCAACATCAATATGATACATGGATGACAACAGTAGATCGAAAGATGATAGTATTACAGAATCTATAGTCAAGTGAAGGAAGAGACGAGAGGTGACAAGCCTTAAGACAACAAAAGAGTATAGGCCATAACGTCATATCCTCACTTCGATATATATGTTCGTGACTCCAACGCAACTACCGGAAGGAAAATTTAGACCCCAGAATAATAGGAATCAGTATGGGCTGGTGAACAAGATAAACTAAACATGAATTAGTGACTGAGTGATTGGATAATAGTCGGCATCATAAGAGTTTCAGATTTTGTTCCGGTGATAATAGAATGGACAACAGAAGAAGATTCATGAGAAATTCAGAGAATGGTCGTTCAGGAAGACGTTTCCCTAAAGCAAGCAATGTGAGCAAAGTTAAGTTTAAGGGACTGTATGTGCTAGTTATACCAGGTGCCTTCCTCGTGAGTAAGGAATTTTTTTATCCTTGGTACAGAAGGATTCAGCAAGGCGAGTAAGGGTCATCGATAATGTGAAAGGTCACCAAGAATAAAAAGGTAAAACATCTATAGGTAGATCGTCATAGCTCCAACTCTTAGTACTCCCCTAAAGAGGGGAATATGGAGTGATGTGACGTTAAGTCAGAATTAAGTGGTTCTAGTAATTATGGTATGGTAAAGAAAGAATGCGACAAAAATGAAAAAGGGATAAGATTGCACTTATTCAAAGCCTACAGATAGGCAACGATTCCAGAACATTATGCAAACACGACGTCAAGGAGAGGAAGTAAGGATTTCTGCCTGAAATGTTACTGGTAGATAAGGAGCCAGTGCGAGAGGTAAGTTAAAACAAAGGAAATAACCCAAGAAAGGTTACGCGGAACATTGATATGAGAATAGGCCAACGAGTAGTTGGGAGTTAATTAAGGAAGAGTCTAGTTATGGCTAAACAGGAGGTTACAGACGAGTCAGCAGATCATGCAAGATAAACATAGTAAAACCCAATATAATAAATTCAGCCTCGCAGTAATGTCATTGTAATACTTAAGAAATATTCAGATAGGAGTTAGGGTTGTTAAAGGTACCGTATGAGTATTATGAGAATAAAAGAAAGTGCCACTGGGAAGACAGTAAAAATATCAGTTCAGAAGAATCCCTACAAGCACAAGGGCGTGGAGGCAAGTAACTATGGATAAATGTAGGCGAGGAAGGACATCAAAAATTTTATAGGGTATACGATGTAATGAGATCGCAGCTTTACAAGAGTCAGAGGGTCCTTCCTAAGTACTACAGTGAAAGACTAGCTGAGGAAATGAGGAAGAAGGCTTCAACCTAGGCACAATAACCTAAAGAGGAAATGGTCTTGTAACAACAATTTCACAACAACATTGTACGTCCTCCATAATAAAGAGGAATCTACCGTGGCCAGTGAATGGGAAGTAAAATCAAAAGTAATATTCGAGATCATATGAGTTGCACAAAAATTTCGGCATACGTAAGAACTCAGATAAGCTAAGCATGCACGCAACAAGGGGGCAAAAGACCAGGAAAAATAATTTCTTACGTGTGAAGAAAGCTGAAATGGAACGAAATGAATTATTCGATTAATAATCAGCCGTAGAAGACTCCGGTATAAGTTAAAAGAAGGAATTGGGTCCAGGTCATAGACAAAGGATTGAATCATTAGAAGACTGTATCATGGTTTTCCATAGCTTCCATGAAAGGCTAAAGTAATAACTAAATGCCATGAGCCGCAGATCGGAAGATAGGTTAAGCCTACATAAAGGATGATCAGAAGGAAGAGGAAACTAAAGAGTTACATCAACTAAGTAAATCAAGAATCTGATTGTTGGACCCAGAAAATTATAGAAATCGTAATTGAGAACATTACAGGATCACTCTTAATATCAGAGGTACCAAAGGGATAGTACAACAACCATATTCTATAACGGCTTTATGATAAAGGCAGTTAGAAAAATACCAGCCTCATAAGAATTTAGTATGGAGCACCCACCGGATTGTATAGGCACCAGAGGTGCAAGTATTATAATAGAGCTTCAAGTTATGGTCGTGAATTATACCTATGTGGAAGGGAGGTCATGAAAGAAATAAAAGATACGATGCGAGATTTTAAAATAAGTAAGGTAAAGGTGAACAACGTACAATATACTCAAAGGCAGGAGATCGTGAATAGTCCATACTTCGGATAGAAGGCTAGATGCACTAGGATTCAATATCCAGGAATGATAGCAGCATCGTCAGTGATGTACCTTCCAGCCTATGGTTTCTAAGTAACGAGAGATGTAGTCAAGAGAGTAAAGTAAAGTTAGAGACGATGTGATGTCTCACTTGTTGTTCTAGAATAACACAAGGAAATCTATGGTGCAAGCAAGTTGAAGGAAGGACGCGAATAGTGTATAGGTCCCAAGCTAAAGTATAGTAAAACGATAAAGTTTTATGACAAGAGTAAGAACGAGAAAGGGTGAGTGAGAAGGTGACGAGAATGGATAAGTCCTTGGGATTAAGCCCATGAAAACAAGAAAGCTAATGGTTTCTCTAAGTTATAGAAAGGTATAGCCTGAATGAACCCCAAGGAGTCTAAGATTAATAATATCTAGAAAATAATGGAATGCTGCCCTAGTAGTGGAATAAGGGTGTGATTGTGATAGATAAAGGATGACGTTTGGGCCTTCGACTGAGTAATGATTTGAAGAGGATTTCATGGATTGTACAGAATTAAAAATGTAAGGTGAATCACATTGGGATGCTATAAAATACGATTATTGAAGTACAATATCGCCCCTAAGTGGATCAGAAAAATCACTTCAAATATTCCTCGATACAGTATAAGCCCTAATGGCAATGTTTTACGTAAGAAGTTTCAAGTTATCAATGGAAGATTGTAGATCAATATTGAGGTGAATCAACAATGGATGAATACAAGTCACAAAGTATGAGATGAGATTAGGCCGGCATTCGTAAGATGAACAGTAGTGTGGAAGCATTAAAGGGAATAGATTTATACATATTGGATAAGCAATAAAAGTAACCTGGAGTTTGGAAGCAGACCTCAGTAACGATAAATCAAAATAAGAGTTATGGTATAATATGACCTACTTAGATGCAGTAAAGTCATGCGGATATATAACCGGGTCTAAGAAATAAGATATAGCAATATTGTAAGTTCAACAAAATACCGACCAAAGAACTTCAATATACCATAGATGGCCAGAGGGACATCTTGTCAAGTTTTGTATATGTTCCCAAAGTGAGGCCTAGAGATTGGCGCACATACAAGGAAAATGTCGTACAGGCTGCATAACCGAAGGTAGCAATAATTACGAGATTGAAAGGATTCTGACCACAAGTCATAGTGTGAAAAACAGACCTAAAGAGGGGAATGCATTGGCCTTTGGATTTATTCACAGAACAGTTGCCTAGATGGCAAGGAGAGTAATAAAGTATTCGGAAGACATAGGCTATGAAAATGATAAGTGCATCAGTCAACATTCGCGGATGAATGTTCCAAAGGGCGGAATGATGTTACACCCCATTTTTAATACGTGAAAGTACGCCATAAGTAAATTGATGAAATCTCAGAAATGAGATGTTGCATCCCGTATATATTTTTTGTACGCTAATATTTCGTCGTAAGTTAATCGACGTAAGCTCGGGAATGAAATTATTTTGGGATTATAAGTATTATGCTATTCCAAATAAGTGATGAGAATATTCATGAAGGAGAGGGGGTAAGCAAATCGAAGAAAATGAAATTCCTCGAAGTTTGACAATTTGGGATAAAATACGGTCCGAGCTATAATACCCGATATTTATGGATTAGTGCCATACAAGGTACCATATGGCCATGATAGTATGATGTATAAAGTATATTAAAAAGGAGTAGTATTTTAGGTAATTCTTAATTATGTGAGTAATTGGTTAATTATTGGGTAATGGGATATTACCTAATTAATTAGGGATATATGTGTTAATGACTAAATGTGGCAGCCCCTCCATTTAAGTTAAGTGACTAATGACCTTAATTGAAAGGTGGCATCATAACGTGTAAGTCATTTAGCATTTTGGCTTCATTGGACTTAAAGAAACAAAGTAAGATATCTTGGAACATTTTTCCAAAATCAACCATTTCAAACAGACTCCCTCAATCTAGCAAGTTTCTGAAAGAGACCTTATAACATCTTCCTAAATTCAAACATTCAAACAGATGCTATAATCTAGCAAGTTTCAACAAAATTTCTTGCGACAAAACAATTCCAACGAGAATTATTGAAATCATAGCAATGTAAAATTTTGCGGTTCTAAAGGAGTACGGTGCAACCTTTTTCAAGAATATCATACGGATTTTTTCCTACTCCAGGTATGTTAAGGCTATCCCTTCTTTCTTTTTGGCATGATCCAAATAATACAAATAAAATGAGCAAAATACGCAACTTTCATAAATGTCTTTATTCATAGAAATACTAGGGGTGTCTATATTTTTGATTCCCCATATGAATAATTATTATATCTTCTGTTTATGGGTCTCAGAAAAATACATATTTGATAAAATTATCCGCCAGGCATATTATTTTTATGACATTCCGAGAAAATATTATTAACGTATTTCTTATGCATTTCATGCATTCATACATATACATTGACCCATGACCAGATGACGTTATATACGCGTATATATGTATATTATGTGTATATGGAATATGGAAAAAGGTTATGGCGTTATATACGCACCACCACCTGATCAGCCGGTATACGTTGATGATTTGCCTACAGTGGCCGAAATGATATAATGGGATGCCCTCAGTGGTTTGATGATGTTATGAACACATATACCTATACATGGTATGACATTTATATGCATATGCATGACATTATAAAAATGAAATGATTCACAGAGCTATGCAGACGTATATGTCGAGTCTTTTACTCCATGTTTCTCTCATGTCTATTCTTTACTGATTTTCATTCCTTACGTACTCGATACATTATTTGTACTGACGTCCCTTTTTGTGTGGGGATGCTACGTTTCATGCCCGCAGGTCTCGATAGACAGGTCGGGAGTCCTCCAAGTAGCCGATCAGCTCAGCAGAAAAATGTGGGTGCACTCACATGCCAATATCTCAATCCGCTCAGCATGATCATATGCTCACAATTGCAATCCGCCAGGCGTGGTCATAGGCTCCCTATCACAATCCGTTTGACGTGGTCACGGGCTCAGTATCACAATCCGCCTGGCATGATCACATGCTCAATATCAAAATGAAAGCAGATAATACAAGAATACATAGGCATGATCAATAAATGTCAAGTTTCATACTCCTGAACTGTATAAGTGGCATGTTACAGGGTATACTTCGGTGAGTGTAATATTAAAGCCCAAGTCAACAAGTAATATCAAAGACATCGAGTAGCTCATTGAAAGTAACACAAGAAGTCACGTAAGGTGTACGACATACAAAAGGAAAGTATGACCATCGCACGAATATCATCAACGTAATGCCCCCAGGCCATCACATATCATCCCTGACATAGCCACCCTTATCTCTCCATATTGATAACATAATAATAGCCACCCTTATTGCTCCGACAGATAATTCAACATATTAGCCACCTGTATCATTCTGATAGCCACCGATATCACTCTGATAGCCACCCCAATCACTTTGCCCTGACAATAACATAATATCCAACTGTATCGCTCCAAACAATCATCAACAGTGAGATGCCACCCTTATACTTTGCATAACGACAACAGTGAGATGCCCCACATTTATGCTCTGCATAACAACAATCAATCTACACAACAAATTCACAAGTGCTAACATCAAAACTACACTACATGTCAACTCGTATCATAAGTGCCCGTAGGCTACAACCTCTTAACAACAATAATACATATATCACCACAACACATAGCCCACGGCTCAAACACGACGTGTACAAAATCTCAATAGCAACAAAATGAATGGGGAAAGTAACTCAACAAATGAATAACATCCCATTAAGCAACAACTTCAACTAAAACAGATTAATAACTTTCAATAACTTCAGCTTCAATTAATTGCTTAAGAATAAACTCAGTAATGAAGGTATTTTCATGAAATGACAAACTTCGAATTCTAGTATATGACATAAGCTTATAATGAAGGAGATGGCATGACCTAGAAACTACGTCTAAATGCATGATAATAACCCGGCAACGAGAGAATACCATGTAACAACAATTTCAATTAATAATAACTCAACAAGACAAGAAATAACATTATAATAAAAGAGGTAACAACTTCAAATAAAGCATATGAGAGTAAACTTGCAAGTAAAAGAGATGACATATTTTAACAACTTCAAATAAATACATGAAAGAGGCCAAAGAGTCTAAACCGGCCAATTTCCATATATAAGTCCAAGTACGCACTCCTCACCTCGCGTACACGTCTTTCACTTAATACAAATAATAAAATAAATCTCAAATCCTAAGGGGTAGTTCCCCCATACAAAGTTAGGCAAGATACTTACCTCAAAGGAGCTAAATCGATACTCTAAAATAACCTTCCCGTGTGAAACAGCCTCCGGACGGCTCGAATTTAGACAAAATAAATTAATATCATAAATAAAACCCATAGAAAATAATTTTGGATAATAAAGCTTCGATCTTTAATGAAAACTATAAAGTCAACCCAAAAGGTCTACTCCGAGCTAGGGCCTCGGAACCTGACAAAATTCAAAATCCAAACACCTATTCCTATACAAGTCCAACCATAAAAACAATATTCAATTCAGACATCAAATCAGTCTTCAAATCCTCATTTTACATTTTAGAATGTTTTTACAAAAATCCTCAATTTCTCCAATTCAATTCACTAATTCAATGATAGAAACAAAGATGGAATCATAAAATATAACCAAATCCGGGTCAGGAATACTTACCCCAATCCAACACGTGAAAATCCCCTTCAAAATCGCCCAAATCCGATTTTTTTAACTAAAAAAGTTATAATATAACAAAAACCCTTGAAATAGAGTAAACATAGACCTGCCCAGGTCTTCCTCTTCGCGATCACGAAACATGCTTCTCGATCATGAATCACAAAAACATAAGCTGCCGAAAATGTTCTACGCGAACGCAAACTACAATCTTCAGTAAACTTTGTGAATGCGGTATCCCACTCGCGAACGCGGAGAGAAAAATCCTTGATGACTCTTCCAAGTTTTCCTTCTACACGATCGCGTATCATGGCACACGAACGCGATGAAGACAACCTTTCCAGCTTCGCGAATGTGGTTGCCCCTTTGCGACCACGAAGAACAAAATGCCTGATTCTACCATAACACTACGCGAACATGGAGGGACAGGCGCGAACGTGAATAAGAAGACACCAGATGACAGAACAACAATCCAAAATGGGAGAAAATGACACATAGCCCATCCGAAACACACCTGAGGCCCTCAGGACCCCGTCCGAACATACCAAAAAGTTCCATAACATATGCAAATCTGTTCGAAGCCTCAAATCACATCAAACAACATCAAAACTACGAATCGCACCTCAATTCAAGCCTAATGAACAAATAAACTTTCAACTTCTACAACTCATGCTGAATCATATCAAATCAATTTTGAATGACCTTAAATTTTACATGCAAGTCCCTAATAACACAACGGACCTATACCAATTCCCGAAATCACAATACAAACCCTATATTAACAAAGTTATCTCCCGGTCAAACTTCTAAACTGTAAGGACCCATAAATTTTCCCTAAAGACCAGGGGATTCGTGGTGCCAAAGTAGGCTTTTTGGGTTGAACAGTGCGCTGGGGAGTAAAGAAAAATATTTGGTAAAAGAAGACATTTCTGCGGCCCACTATGCGGCCGCAAAATCACTCAGCGGGCCGAGAATGGCTGCAGAGTATAGCAGGAAACTGGGCAAGTTTGGATGGCATTGTGCGGTCAACTATGCGGTCGCAAAACCATTTTGCGGGCAGCACATCGACCGCGGAAACATCATGAAGATTTTTCCAGAGAGAGGTTCCGCGACGAATTATGCGACCACAGAATAGGTCTGTGGACCACATAATGTCCGCAGAGTGGGGCAGGAGTGCCCATTTTCGGGGGCTATTTCGCGGACTGCAGGAGCATTATGCGGTCACGTATGCGACCGCAGATCTGTGATGGGGCTCCTTTTTTCTAATTTTTTTTACCCGATCCTATTTTGATATATTAGAGTAATAGACCACTTCTGAAGCAAAAACATACATTTTAGAGAGAGGGAGTGCCAATGAGTGAGTGGGGGAGTTCCTAAGCCCATCATCCATCAATTCTTGCTCAAAGTTGAAGAAATTGTAAAAAGAAATCACTAGGTCTTCATCCTAGATGTGAGTTTCTACTCCATAGCCCTCAATCTTGTGATTCTAATTGATAATATGTAATTAGTAAGGCAATTCTTGGGCATGAGAGTTTTTTATTATTACATGCATATACTATCAAGGGTTGGAGGAAGAACATGGAGCTAAATTGGGTAGACTTTGGGTAGTGGGGTGAAAGAATCCACCATGGGAGGACCTTGAAATCGCAATACCCACCTAGTATTTGATAAAATGCTTAAATGAGCTGGAACCATAAACTCTCTCCTAATTTGTATTCAATTTTGCTATATTTCCAAATAGATCAAATAAGCTAAGAATTCTGGAACATTGTAGTAATTTAAAAAGGCTTGAGGCAAGGTATGTTGGCTAAACTCTTCTCTTAGAATTAAACCTCGCAATGTCCTTGTAAGTCTCGTGATGCCCTTTATAAATTGATTGTTTGTCAAATAAGCCTTGTGTAGAAATAATTATGTGTTCAATATGTATTCCAAAGATTCTTGTTATGTTAAGTTAATGTTTGAGGATGTGGTTTAAGTATGGGTTCTGTGTATTTATGTTATTATTAGAAAGCGTGAATTCTTATGAAAGCTACCGTGCCAATTGTGTAAGAAGTCATATGTGCCTAAGACCCTAATTTGCTCAATTATGTGATTAAAGTCTTAATTTGAAAGGCCTTATTGTTGATTATTCATGATAATGATTGAAAATGGAATAGTGAGTTGAATTATGAAGTACGACCAATGTGCTAAGAATGATATTGTGTTATGGCCAATGATGTCGATAAAATGAATGACATGTAAAAGAATATGAATTGAGAGGTAAATAATTTTAATAACAAATTCTTTTGGAGTATCGATTAGCCATTGAGGAAGGGTAGGTCGGAACAACCTAGCCCCGAAACTACACGTGCCGGTGTAGGAGTGATTAAGGGGTAAATCCCCGTGTTAATGTGATGAGACTGTTTCCCCTTATATGGGATGAGATTGGTGTGTTGAGATGATTTCCCCTTAAATGGGATGAGATTATTGCTAGCTAGATGTGATGTAATGTCGACCCACACGGCATTGTGGTGAGACGGCTTAGCCGATCGGGCTGAGATCGGACGCCATGCCGCGCACATTTACGTTTCCCATAATGTGGCACTTTGATACCATTTGAGTCCCTTATTGATATCATATTTTACTCTCCGTTTATTGTTTCTCGTTCTATTGAGAGGGTGTTTAGTTTTACATACTAGTACTATTCCATATGTACTAACGTCCCTTTTACCGGGGGCGCTACATATTTAATGGATGCAGGTGGTTCCATAGCAGGTGGTATTGTTCAGTGATAGCAGCACACCCTCTCCTCAACTGATTTGGTGATCCCCACTTCATTTCGGAGTCATGTATCTTCTATCCTTTGTAAATAGCATTTTGAGGTATAGCCGGGGCCTTGTTGCCGGCACTGTCATAGCACTCTTCTGTTCCTGTTAGAGGCTCCGTAGACATAGTGTGGGTTGTATTTGTTTTTAGGAAAGTTAACTAAAAATGTTGTAATGGTATCATATATTCCACATTAACTATGATTGTACAACGTACTGTTTTGAAGACTTGTTAATGACGTAACTAATGGAATAGAACTCACATGACTTCTTATTGACTTATTAATTAAATGTATTCTTCTCTTTATTTGTGGGTGAGTTGGGTAGACGGCACTCTGCAGGCTTGCTCGACCGAGGTAACTCTTTTGAGCGATGGTCGGGGCACGACATCAACCTTTCAAAATTTCAACTTTCCAACTGTTACAAAATGAATCAAATCAACCTACGAACCCCCAAATCCAAATCCGGACATTCGCTTAAGTCCAAAATCACCATACGAAGCTAATGGAATCATCAAAATACCATTCTAGAGTCGTCTGCACAAAAGTCAAACTCCGGTCAACTCTTACCACTTAAGCTTCTAAAACAAGAATCATTCTTCCAAATGAATCTCGAATCATCCAAAAACAGAACCCGACCACACACGCAAGTCATAATACACAATATGAAGATACTCGAGACCTTAAGCCACCGATCGGGATGCTAATTCTCAAAATGACCGATCGGGTCATTTCACTCTTGTCACGCCCCGACCTCGAGGAGCACGACCAGCACTCAACTAAGATACCCTGGTCAAGCAATCCTGCACAATGCCGTCTACCCGACTCACCCAAGAATAAAGAGAAGATACATTTCATTAATTAGACAATAAGGAGGTCACGCGAATAACATCATTTCATTTCCATTGGTTGCTCCATTTATAAGTCTCAAAATACATTACACATTCATAGTGTGAAGTGGAACATGTGATACAAATACAACTTTTTTTAGTTTTACTTTCCCAACACCAATATACAACCCACACCATATCTACGGAGCCTCTAGTAGAAACCAAATAGTGTTATGACAGTACCGACGACAAGGCCCCGGCTATACCTCAAAGTGGGGCTCACCAAGTCAGCTGAGGAGAGGGTGTACTGCTCAATACTGCCCGCGGTGGAACCACTTGCATCCATTAAAGACGCAGCGCACCCGACAAAAAGGACATAGTACATATGGAATAGTACTAGTATGAAAACTAAACACCCCCTCAGTAGAACGAGTAACAGTACAATGATAAAGAAACATGAAATCAATCAGGGCCTCATCAATATTAAAGTACCCAGTTAGGAGAAAGAATATATTTCAAGCAAGTTTCACTATTTTAAGTTGGGAGATCTTTAGTACCGCTACACCACCGTGTTTTAGCACGGAGTCCGATCTCAGCCTGATCGGCTAAACCGTCTCACCCGAGACGTCCACTTACAATACCACCATGTGCGTGGCATGACACCCGATCTCAGCCCGATTGGCTTAGCCGTCTCACAACTATGCCGTGTGGGTCGACATCACCTCACATTCCACTAGCAATCATCTCATCCCATTTAAGGGGATTTATCTCAACACATCAATCTCATCCCATATTCGGGGAAAACGCTCACCACCTCACACGGGGATTTTACCCTTCGCTCACTCCTACACCAGCACGTGTTATTTCAGGGTTAGGTCATTTCAACCTACCCTTCCTCGGTTACTAAACGATACTCTCAAGGCATTTATTATTTAAAGAATTTATAGCTCATTTCAATGTCTTTTACACTTCTCTTCATTTAATTGGCACTAGTGGCCTCTATTGTAATATCATTCTCGGCACATTGGCCGTGTTTCATGTCTCATGCTCACTTCTTTTGCTTTCACACACCATCAAGGATTATCAACAACAAGGCATTTATATTCAAGACTTTAAGTACACATGTGAGCAAATAAGGGTCGTAGGCACCATGATATTTCTTACACAATTTGACATGATAACTTTCCTTAGAATCACGTCTTGAAGTCATAGCATGTTCACACATAGCCCATACTTAGATCACATCCCCGAATGATAACACATTAAGATAAAATCATTCTGAATAGTCAAATTTATAATGATCAACTTGGGCTTACAAGAACATTGTGGGATTCAATTCTAAGAGAGACGTTTAGCCAACATACCTCGCCTTGAGCATCCTTAAATTACTATAATGTTCCGAAAATATTAGCGACTTCGATCTATTTGGAAATATACCAAAATTGAACACAAATTAGGAAGGAGTTCATGGTTCTAGCTCATTTGAGCATTTTATCAAGCACTAGGTGTGCATTAAGATATCAAGGTCCTCCTACGGTGGATTCCTTCATCCCATTACCCAAAGTCTACCCAATTGAGCTCAACAATCTTCCCACAAACCTTGATAGTACATGCATGAACAATTCCCACACCCAAGAATTACTTTTCTCATTACCTATTTTCAGTTAAATCCCGAAATTGAGGGTTAGGAAGTAGAATCTTACCTCTAGGATGAAGACCTAGTGAGTTTTCCTTGTTAATCCTCCAAGCCTTGAGGAATAATTGATGAACAATTAGTTTAGGAAACCCCTCTAATTCTAGAGAACTTCCTCACTCTCAAAATATCAGGTTTTTACTTTACAAATGGTCCTTAACGTCTATATATCGAAGTAGGGTCGGGTTATAAAAACCAGAAAATGGACCCTCCAAACATAGCTCTGCGGTCGCAGAGTGGACCACAAAACGGATATGCGGTCTGCAAAATGGACCGCAAAACTGATGTCAAGAACTGGGCTGTTCGGGTTAGGTCTGCGGTCCGCAGACCGGTTCTACGGTCGTATAATGCACCGCAGAACTCCCCTCCGAAAATTTTCACGATGGATCTGCGATGTATTGTGCAGCCCGCAAAAGCATTATGTCGTCGCATATTAGACAGCAAAACGATCCTCAAAATTTGACTATTTGTTCTATTGTACTCTATGGCCGATCTGCGGCCCGTAGAGTGATTCTGCAGTCGCATAGTGGACCGCAAAAACTCCCTACTCTGCCAAATATTTTCTTCAACTTCCCAACACACTGTTCAACCCAAAAGGTCCATTCAATCATCATCACATATGCGACCTTGGCATTATGAAAACCCGGTTTCTAGGTGACAATTTTACGGGGCCTTACAATTCTCCCCATCTTAAACAAGTGTTCGTCCTCGAACGTGCCAAGAACAGTTATGAAGTCATCAAATCACTGACTATACTCACCATACATATAATCGATGGTGATCCCACATCACCCTAATCCACATAAGCCCGACAACACCTTCTTAACTAAAAACCATCTCTTAAAACTGAGTCCAAGTGGGTGGTGCTGCATCAATTGGCTTACCCTCCTCATAAGCCTTCCACCACTGATACGCTGCTCCCGACAGCTGAAATATAGTAAAAGCAACTCTGCTCACCTCCACAATACCCATTGTGTGGAGAATACTATGACACTTCTCTAGAAAATCTTGCGCATCCTCGGTAGTTGTGCCACTGAAAGTAGGTGGACAATACTTCTTGAACCTCTCAAGCCTCTACTACTCCTCCTCTGATGCACCTGGCCTGATCTAAGGCTGGACCAAAATACCAGGCTGTACCGGCACCACACCCCGAATATCATCAACATGAGCCTGCTGCTCTGGAGTACGGGTGGCAGGAGTCTGAGCTCCTCCCCCAATATGTGAAGTAGCTAGTGCAACGGGGATCAATCCCGCCTGAGCCAATGTACCAAACATGCTAAGGAACTACGCTAAGGTCTCCTGAAGTATGTGGGTAACATTAGGCACCTCCGGTGCCTGTCACCCAACCAGAGCTACTGGTGGCTCCTCAACTCCAACTCTAGCAGGTACTCTAGCTGCGGCATGTCCCTCCTAGTCCTCTACCCCGACCTAGGCCTCTCGCGGCTCTAGCAGCGGGCGCAAGTGTCTGCTAGGTTGATTCGGTAGTGCATGTCCTCACCATCTGTGAGATAATAGAGATACAAAGGGTCAAACTTCGAAATCAACAAATTCGCACGATAAAAATGAAAGAAGTGGAATTTTTCCAATAGTTCCGTAGCCTCCCGAAGATAAGTACAGACGTATCTGTACCAATCCGAAAGACTCTACTAAACTTGCTCATGATTGGTAGAACATATGAACCTAGAGCTCTGATACCAACAAGCACGACCCAAAATCTTGCCTTAGGCGTCGTGATAGCACCTAGTCTCCAAAACTTGGTAAGCTGATTACTTACAATAATTTAAGCCAGTTTAATAATGACATTTTAAAACAGAGTTTAATATAAAACCGAAATAAAGGTGAACCAACCTACGTAGCAATAATCACAACAACCTCCCAGGACTAGGTAATACAGAGTCACGAACTCTAGCTGAATACATAGAAAGATCTAAAAAATCAAAATACAATATTGTTCGGATAACAAGCTGACAATACAATAAAAGGAAAGGACTCCAAGGGACTGCGATGACCAAGCAATTCTACTTTGAATCCTCGCGATCAATAAGCTAACTTTGCATGAGTTCGATATATCCAATACCTGGATCTACACAAAATATGCAGAAGTGTACTATGAGTACACAACGGTTGGTACCCAGTAAGTATCAAGACTAACCTCGGTTGAGTAGTGATGAGGTACAAGTCAAGACACCTACTAGTCAAAATAACCTGTTCAGTATTAAAGTATAAAGCTAATAATGAAAGCAAGAATCAGTAAAAGGCAACAAGAATCAACATGTGATATAAACAGTAAAGTAATAAGAATACCATTAAAGTACAAGTGAAAACATATAAGGAAAACAAGTGACAAATAATTAATCAAGTCGTTCTAACACAAGTCTCACAATGAATTACTCTAAGATACCTCATCTCATAATCACAAGTCACGAGTCTCAAACCACAAATCATATGCTCACGGAAACGCGTGCCCACATCTCAATCCGCCCGGCTTGATCACAAGCTCACAATTACAATCCATCCGGCGTGGTCATAGGCTCACTATAACAATCCGCCTGGCGTGGTCACGGGCTCACTATCACAATCCACCCGGCATGATCACATGCTCAATATCACAATGAAAGTGGATAATACAATAATACATGGGCATGATCAATAAATGTCAAGTTTCATACTCATGAACTGTATAAGTGGCATTCTATGGTGTAATATTACATCCTAAGTCAACAAGTAATATCAAAGACATCGAGTAGCTCATTGAAAGCAACACAACAAGTCACGTAGGACGTGCGACATACATAAATGAAAGTCACACCATCACACAAATATCATCAGCATAATGACCCAGGCCATCACATATCATCCCTGACATAGCCACCCTTATTGCTCCGCCCAGACATTCAACATAATAGCCACCCGTATCATTCCAATAGCCACCACAATCACTCTGCCCTGACAATAATACAATATTCATATATATCGCTCCAAACAATGATCAACAATGAGATGCCACCCTTATACTCCGCATAATGACAGTAGTGAGATGCGACCCTTATGCTCCGCATAACAACAAGCAATCAACACAACAAATTCACATGTGCTAACAACACTACATGTTAACTCGTATCACAAATGCCCATAGGTCACAACCTTTTAAAAACAACAATATCAATATCATCACAACACGTAGTCCACGACTCAAACACGACGTGTACAAAATCTCGATAGGAACAAAATGAACGGGGAAAGTAACTCAACAAACAAACAATATCCCATTAAGCAATAACTTCAACTAAAACAGGTTAATAACTGTCAATAACTTCAACATCAATTAATTTCTTAAGAATAAACTCAATAATTAAGGTATTTCCATAAAATGACAAACTTCGAATTCTAGTTTATGACATAAGCTTACAATGAAGGTGATGGCATGAACTAGAAACTACGTTTAAATGCATCAGAATAACCTAGCAACGAGAGGATACTATGTAACAACAATTTCAATTAAGAATGACTCAACAACACATGAAATCACATAATAACAAAAGAGGTAACAACTTCAAATAAAGCATATAACAGTAAACTTGACAAGTAAAAGATATGACATGTACTAACAACTTCAAATATATACATGTGTCACGACCCAAATCTCACATGTCGTGATGGCACCTATCGCAATACTAGGCAAGCCGATAATCACAATAAACCACGCATCTTTCAATATGAAAACATAACAAAATAAGTTTAAGAGTAAAGCCTAATAAATACTGATAAGAAAATACTGCGACTCAATACAATATCCCCCAAAATCCGAGTGTCACTGAGTACATGAGCATCTAAATGACAACATAGTCTAACTACTAAAACACGGTGTAGAAAGATAGAACAGTACAAGCAAAGAAAAAGAAGGAGAGTCAAGGTATGCGGACGCCAAGGAAGCTACCTCGATAATCTCCAACAGATAAAGCTCCACAAGCTAGTAGCCGTCGTACCCGGAAATACCTGGATCTACACACGAAGTGCAGTGTATAGTATGAGTACAACCGACTGAATGTACTCAATAAGTAATAAAACTAAGCTTGGGCTGAAAGTCCAAATACAGAATTAACAGTACAGAAATATAGACATGCTTTCATGTTTATCATTTTAAGTACAACACGTGTAAAATATGCCAAGTGTGACTGAAATGAGGAATGATACATCACTATATCTACATGTAAATTATGTGTGCCAATTGTAATGCACCACAGTGATAAATTCATATGCATACTCTCGGAGTATCATTTAACTCATTCCTCCAGTCACTCAATCCTCACAGTCACTCAGTCCTCATAGTCACTCAGTCCTCCAAATCGCCCGGCACTCGCACTTGGCACTCACACTCACACTCAGTAGGTACCAGTGCTCACTGCTGGTAAGTCAGATTCCGGAGGGGCGGATCCTGCCCAAGCGCTAAAATAAGCCAATCATGGCATGAATCAATAAAGCATGCTGCGGCGTGCAGTCCGATCCAATAAACATCCTCATAATCAGGTCCTCGGCCTCTCTCAGTCGTCAATCTCTCGGGCTCACAAATATCATGATAATCAGCCCAAACAATGATGATATGATGTATCATTATATGGCAACAAAGATTGAGATATGATATGCAAATGATAGATGTGACTGAGTAAATAATTGCAAATTAAGCAAGTAATTCACAACACGACCTCTGTGGGTCCCAACAGAACCAGCATATAGCCTAAGTATGATTACTAACATGAATCACACCTAAATTTCTCTAAATCATGGACAATATATGGATAATAACAAGATTATTTGACTACAAAGTTCCATGGAATTGACCGACTCATAATTCCTACGGTGCACGCCCACACGCCCGTCACCTAGCATGTGTGTCACCTCAAAAACAACAACATAACACGTAATTAATGGATTTATACCATCAGAACCGAGTTTATAAGTGTTAATTACCTCAAACCATGAGAATCGGCCTCCGAACGACTCGAATCTAGCCACAAACAACTCGATACAATCAACACAAGCTATAGGAATCATTTCCATATGATAAAGCTAAGTTCTTAAGCAAAAGTCAAAAAGCCAACCCCGGGCTCACATCTCGAAATCCAATAAAATTAACAAAATCCGAACATCCATTCAACCACGAGTCCAACCATACCAAAATTACTCAATTCCGATCACAACTCGACCTTCAAATCCTCAAATTAAAGCCTATAAAGTTTCTAAAATTTTCCCCACTTTTTCCAACCCAAAACACTAATTAAATGATGAAAAGAATGATATATTCATGTATATTAACAAAATACGAGTGATAATCACTTACCCCAATCAATCCCTTGAAAATCCCTCGAAGAATCGCCTCAATTCAAGCTCCCAAAGTCCAATTACGAAATATAATGCTAACCCTCATTTTTTATATTTAAAAGTCTGCCCAGATGTTCCTCTTCGCGATCGGGAAAGTCCCTCGCGATCGCGAAGAACAAAATAAGCTTCCATCATAAAATGGCCTATGCGAACGCGAAGACTAAGTCGCGAATGTGGTGGTAACCCCACCTGACCCTACGCGAACGCGTTCACAACGTTGCGATTGCGTAGGCTTAAAGCCTAACGCTCAACTGACCACTCCACTACGCGATCGTGTTGACCCCCTCGCGTCCGTGATGATCTGAGCCTCACGAAGCAACGTGAATGTGAACACTCAACCGCTAATGCAAAGAAAAATTTCCCCAACTGCCACAACAACCCTTCACGATCGCGATCCTCCCCTCGCAATCGCATATAAGGAAACCAACACTAGTAAAAATCAGTAGTCTTTAGGTTCCGAAATGCGCCGAACATGGTCCGAATCACACCCGAGGCCACAGGGACCTCAACCAAACATACCAACAAGTCCTAAACATCATACGAACTCGCTCGAAGCATCAAATCACATCAACTAACACTAAAACTATGAATCGCGCATCGATTCAAGCCTAATAAACTTATGAACTTCTAACTTTAAAAACTAATGCCGAATCATAACAAACCAACTTCGATTCTCAAATTTTGCACACAAGTCATAAATGACACAACAGACCTATTCTTTCTTGCGAAACCAAAATCTGAGCCCTGTAACCACAAAGTCAACTCTCTGTCAAACTTCTCAACTCTCCAAACTTCCATTTTCCCACTTTCACCATTTCAAGCCAAAATCACCTACGGACCTCCAAATCAATATTCGAGCACACTCCTAAGTCCAAAATCACCCTATGGAGCTATCAGAACCACCAAAACTCTATTCCAAAGTTATCTATACATAAGTCAATATCTGGTTAACTCTTTCAACCTAGGCTTCCAACCTTGGGACTATGTGTCATAATTCATTTCGAAACATCCCCGGAACCGAACCAACTACCCCGACAAGTCACATAACAATAATTGAGCACAGAATAAGCAACAAAATAGGTGAACAAGGCTACAACACTCAAAACGACCGGCCGGGCCGTTACAACATGAATGAAGCCTAAGAGTCTAAACCGGTCAATTTTCACATAAGTCTGAGTACACACTTGTCACCTCGCATACACGTCTTTCACTTAATTCAAATAATACAATAAATCCCAATCCTAAGGGGTAGTTCCCCCACACAAAGTTAGGCAAGATACTTACCTCAAATGAGCTAAATAAATACTCTAAAATGACCTTCCCATGTGAAACAACCTTCGCACGGCTCGAATCTATCCAACTCCAGGCCCGCGCCTTGAAAATAATTCCGGATATTAAAGCTTCGATCTTTAAGACAACCCAAAAAGTCAACTCCAGGCCCGTGCCTTGAAACCTGATAAAGCTAACTAAATCCAAAAACCCATTTCGATACGAGTCCAACCATATAAAAATTATCCAATTCAGACATCAAATCGGCCTTCAAATCCTCATTTTATATTTTAGAAAGTTTTTGCAAATATCCTCAATTTCTCTAGTTCAAATCACTAATTCAATGAAAAAAACAAAGATGGAATCATGATATATATATATATAACCAAATCTGGGTCAAGAATACTTACCCCAATCCGACATGTAAAATTCTCCTCCAAAATCGCACAAATCCGAGTTGTTTAACTCAAAAAGTGATAAAATAACAAACACCCGTGAAATAGAGTAAATATAGATCTGCCCAGGTGTTCCTCTTCGTGATCACGGAACATGCTTCGCGATCGCGAAGCACAAAAACATAAGCTTCCAAAAATGTTCTACGCGAACGCATGATTACTGCCACGAATGCGAACTTCAATCTCCAGTAAACTTTGCGAACGGTTATCCCACTCATGAACGCGGAGAGCAAAATCCCTGATGACTCCTCTAATTTTTCCTTCTACGCGATCGTGTAGCATGGCACGTGAACGCGATGACCACAACCTTCCCAGCTTAGAGAACGTCGTCTCCCCTCTGCGACTGCAAAGAACAAAATGTCTGATTCCACCATAACACCATGCGAACGCAGAGGAACAGGCGCAAACGCGAATAAGAAGATACTAGATGACAAAATAAGAATCCAAAATGGGAGGAGATGGCCAGTAGCCCTTCTGAAACAGACTCGTTGCCAATGGGACCCCATCCAAACATATCAACAAGTTCCATAACATAACACGGACTTGTTCGAGGCCTCAAATCACATCAAACAACATCAAAACTACGAATCACACCTCAATTCAAGTCGAATGAACTAATAAACTTTAATCTTCTATAACTCGTGTCGAATCATATCAAATCAACTCGGAATGACCTCAAATTTTGCATGCAAGTTCCAAATGACACAACGAAGCAATAGCAACTCCCACAATAGCAATCCAAATCGGATATCAACAAATTCAACTCCCGGGCAAACATCTCAACCTCCCAAACCTTTAATTTTTTGATTTTTGCCAAAGTGCATCGAATCAACCTACAGACCTCCAAATCAAAATCCAGACATACGCCTAAGTCCAAAATCACCATACGAAGCAATTGAAATCATCAAAACACCATTCTGAAGTCGTCTAAATAAAAGTCGCATTCCGATCAACTCTTACCGCTTAAGCTTCTAAAATCATTCTTCCGAATCATCCAAAAATTTAACCGACCACACATGCAAGTCATAATACACAATATGAAGCTACTCAAGACCTAAAGCCACTGAATGTGACACTAGTTCTCAAAATGACTGGTCAGTTCGTTACACCGCCGCTCGTGGTCACAAACATGAGTCCAAGTTAGGTGTCTAATTCATACCCTCCAATTAGAGAGAAAACTAGTAAAGTTGACTCGCATCGTGCCACATTGTTAAATGCGGTGCTTGGTGGGGGGCAACCCTTCATTTTTTAATATTCAAGTTCGTTTTTGAAATTTTATTATTTACAATAATTTGTTATATTGTTTTGACTAATTTGCCAAGTTTTAGAATTTTTGGAGTTGATTTGAGCAGATCAGAGTTCTCGGACAGCCAAAAATTAGTAGCTGCTGAAAATTGCAGAAGCAATGCTTCGCGTTCACGATGGTACATCGCGTTCGCGAAGAGAAAATAGTTTCTAATACTTCGCGTTCGCGACTATTAAGAACATTTCTACTCTTCGCGAAGGCGACTGGACCCTCGTGAATGCGGTCCATCAGCTAAGTTTAAAACATTTGAAACACTAGGAATTGACAGTAAATCACTCCCTTTTTGCTCAATAACGTTTTTCCATATTCTCTTAACCCCAAAATCATCTACGATTCCCTTTGTCGAAGTGCAAGTTTAAAAGTGCAATATCAAAGGTATGTTCTACATCCAACATCATCCTTCTTGAGTTTTAGTTTCTTCTTTGTGCTAAAAGACCAGAGGAGCAGCCATGTTTTTTTCTATTTTATGCTTAAGGTTTAAATTCAGATTCTTTGAAGTGAAAATCTTGTGTGAAATTGTACTTGTTTGTTGGGTGAGGTTGGTTGAGTGTGAGTGTGTTATTGTTAAAAAACATTAGGCAAGATGTGTGCCAAAAGCTCTGAAAATAATGAACAAGAAAACAGTGCAAACAAACTGTTTCAAAAAAATACACAAAAGAAAAAGAAATTGGGCGAAGTAGATGACCTTCACGAAAGCGAAGGGAAAATGTCTTGGACAAAAATTTTGCTCTTCGCGAACACGATGGCCGTCTGTGAACGCGATGGTTGAGCCGCGAATGCAAAGAGCAATCACTGACAGTCCCAAAACTGTGTCAAAATAGTAGCTTTGCACAGCTCATCCCGGAACCTTTTTGGCCCATTTCTTTTGCTTAAATACTTCCTAATATATTATTTTAAGTTTCTTTATGAGATTTTAAGATGTTGGACTATTTTTTAAGTATTTTGGGCATAAAATGGATCCGTAACACAATGAAATTGAGCAAGAATATGTCCCCGAAGTTGAACAAGAGGAACCCTATGATCATGATAGGTTTTTATCTGCAACACGTGAACAAAAATATGACGAACTCTTGTCAAAAACCATCGTCAAGGAAAGACGCATAAATATGGAGAAAGTTGAAGCTAAAATGCCGAGTTTCTACACAAGATTGGTAGAAAGCAGGTAGATTTATTTTTCCCCTCTACCAAATGATACCAACTACACCGTGGTGCTAGAATTTTATGCAAATGCCATAAGGACCGACTTCCAAGGAGCCTTAGTTACTACTATGCGGGGTGTGCAAGCTAACTTGAACCCTGAAATAATCAATGCAATTTGTGATCTTCCCAATGTTGATAATGAGGTTTACAAAGATAGAGCAAAAGTAGAATGAAACCAATGGTTGATGGACAAATTGCAAGGCGGGGTTACCCCGAATTGGTTGACATTGCACAAAGGTGTTGATTCTCATGACTTTACTGCTGAGGCAATGAATTGGCTCCCCATTATCTATGTGAGGATCTTGCCTTCTATAAATGATACTGATATGACACTAGAGAGGGAACTGATAATTGATGCGATCATGGATAGAATAATCGTGAATGTTAGACAACACATCGTTAGAGAAATCAAGGAAGCCACCATGGGAGGTATACGAGCCTATTCTTCCTATCATTGATTATTTGGATATGATATAATGATGGGGTGTTAAAACACCCAACTGATGATGACAGAGCTCCAGGAAAGCTGATGATCCACCCACTGCTGAAAAGGGGACCCACTAACAAGAAGAAAAATAGGAGTATTGATGTTTCATCCTCTTCATTTAGGCAGTTCTCTGAGACCACCACTGATCATGACGAATCCTCTGTAGCTGCACCAGGTTCATATGACACCACGGGACCACTCAGGTCCGGCCCTCATACCACGGGTCACCTCTAGTCAGATACATAAAGTAGATGCACACATTATGTAGCTTATAGCTGGCCTTCCTAGTGGCCCATCCCGGGCTCGCCCATCTAATAGCACTACTTCCTCACCATCTCTGGAGGACATGGTTAAAGAACAAATAGCACTAACAGGAAAGATGGAAATCATGAACAAGAGGCTGGAAAATATGAGCTGCCAGCAAGGGAAGATTGAAAAGTGGTAGAGAATGTTCAGGGAACATGAGAAGAGAAAGAGCAAACTCCTAAACAAGATGATGGATAGTTTGATGTTGTTCTGTAGTTCAAATGACTTTGATGATGATGAGGAGGAGGAGTTCAAATTTTCTTCCACTTTCGGCTCCGACTAAGGTCGATTACATGGAGCCCCTCTAACTACTATACTTTTGTTTTGATATAGTGCAGTGAGGACACTTCAATAATGTTACACCGCATATTTTCGTACGTAAAAGTATGCCATAAGCAAATTGGTGAAAGCTCGAAAATGAGATATTATATCCAGCATTTTCGTAAATTAAAGTTTCGTCGTAAGTTAATCAACGTAAGTTCGGGAATGGGATTATTATGAGATTATAAGCATTATGCTATTGCAAACAAGTGATGAGTAGATTCGTGAAGGTGAGAGGGAAAGCAAGTCAAAGAAAATGAATTTTCGTCCAAAATTGGCATGTTGGGATAAAATACGGGCCGAGCGTTAATACTCGATATTTATGGACTAGTACCATATAAGGTACCACATGGCCACGATAGTAAGGTGTATAAAGTATGTTAAAAAGTGAGCAGTAGTTTAATGTAATTTGAGATGATTCTTAATTATGCGGGTAATTGGTTAATTATCGGGTAGCGGGATATTACCTAATTAATTAATAAATTAGTGGATAAAAATTTAAAATTCTCACTCCATCCCTACGTGGCAGCAACCCACTTCCTAAGAATGACTCATAATCATGTGTAATTAGGTGGCAAGATAATGTGTTAGTAACAAGACACCTCCCTTCTAATATTTTCTTAGTTAGCGACGTTAGTAACCAAAACACATCATTCTAATAAGACACCTCCCTTCTAATATTTTATTAGTTAGAAACGTTAGTAACCAAAACACATCATTCTAACAAGACACTTCCCTTTTTGCAAAACGACGAAATTTCGTACAAATTTCCTACAATCAGAACGTTGTCAATTCCTACAAGTTTTTAAAACTTCTTGCAACCAAACAATTCCAACAGGAGTTATTAGCACCATAGCAACGTAAAATTTTGCAGTTCTAAAGAAGTACGGTGCAACCTGTTCTAAGAATATCATACGGATTTTCTCCTACTCCAGGTATGTTAAGGCTATCCCTTATTTCCTTTGGCATGATCCATACGACACTAACGAAACGAGAAAATGCACAATTTCCATACATGACTCTATTCATAGAAATATTAGAGATGCTTATGTTCTTGATTCCCCACGTGTCATATTATTTTATCATCTGTTCATGGGTCTCAAAAAAATACGTAAGTTGGTAAACTTTATTTCATGATACTAATCAGATGCATAATGGTCTTATGATGTACTGAGAGATTTTATTAACGCATTTCATATGCATTTATACATGCACATTTACCCATGACCAGATGGTGTTATACACACACACACACACACACACACACACACACACACATATATATATATATATATATATGTATGTATGTATATGGGATATGGGAAAGGTTATGGTGTTATATACGCACCACCACCTGATCAGCTAGTATACGTTGATGATTTTGCGCACAGTGGTCGAGATGATATAATGGGATGCCCTCAGAGGCCTGATGATGTTATGAAACGTGTACCTATGCACGACATAACATTCATACGCATATTCATGACACTATAATTATTTCATGATTTACAGAGTTATCCAGACTTACAGGTTGAGTCATTTACTCTATATTTCTTCCATGTATGTTATGTACTTATTTATGTTCCTTACATACTCAATACATTATTCATACTGATATCCCTTTTTCCTGGGGACACTGCGTTTCATGTCCGCAAGTTCCGATAGACAGGTCGAGAGTCTTCCAAGTAGGCCATCAGATCAGCGGAAGATGTTGGTGCGCTCCATTTTCTCCGGAGTTACTTGTTTGGTCAGTATGATTTGGACGTGTATTCTTTGGTATGGCTGGGCCCTGCCCCGACCTTTGTGATAAGTATGTACTCTTAGAGGCTTGTAGACAGATGTCATGTATACGAATGCTTGTATGGCCTTGCCGTCCTATGTTTTGATTTTATAAATGATCATGTTGGCCTATTAGGCCCGTATGTCACGTGTATATGATGATGTAATACGAAAGATACGTTACGTTGGTACTCGGTTGAGTAAGGTACCGGGTATCAGTCGCGGCCCATCGGTTTGGGCCGTGACAAAAGTGATATCAGAGCAGTTCTGTCCTAGGGAGTTTACAAGTTATGTCTTGTAGAGTCTTGTTTATGGGTGTGTCGTGCACCACACTTATAAGCAGGAGGCTACATGGCATTTAGGACTATCACTCTTTCTTCTTACTCTTGATTGTGTGGTCGAGCCCAGTTGTAAGAACTCAATTTTCTAAACTCTATCTTATTCATAATACGACGATGCCTACATCCAGAAAGACGATTGGTAAGGGATATAGCTGTGGAAGAGTTGAGTTAGAGGAACTCGATTTTTGCATCATGCTTATGATGGATAGAGATGAGGTATTCAGCAGATCATGTGTATACTAAGATGTGTAAGCTTCATGATAAGGATCCCTAAGGCAAGAATATCTATCCACTCTTATGGTAAAAAGCAATGAAAGAATTAGAAGGTATAAGTTTCAAGAAGTAAAAGAAGCAAGATGAAAAAGGGTACGAGGTATCCAGTTAATAAAGATTATCATTATTTATCATTCAGGAAGGGAGATATAAGCATTTTGAGTTACTTTCAACAGTGACAGATGTATGTACAATCGGCCACACCAATCTCAGTTATGCCCTATGGGAGCTAACATACATAGTTTAAGAAAAGGATGAGTTATCAGGATCCGGTTAGGGATAGAGTAACCCAAAATAGTGGATGGATTGGTAGAGTTAGTTGACGTTTCTGAAGGATAAAGCAAACGTGGTAATGGATCTCCTTGTGAGACACCTCGATGGTGCACCCTAAAATAGTATAGCTAGATATGAGTACTACAAAGATAAGCACTGGAAGCCTGGAAGGGATAAATATTATCTTAGTGTGGCTCCCGTCCCTAGAAGAGAGAGAATGTCAGGCAACCCGAAGTGTCGGTGGACGGAGCAAGGGGAGCTAAAAGCAAAATAATGTCTTGTTGGAGTTTTCAGAATAAAGTGATAGACATAAATATTAGCAGGAAATAGGAAGAGTATTAATGAAGCATTATGAGTAAGAAGTGATACATGGATGACAACGGTAGATCAAAAAGATGGCAATATTACATAGTCTATTGTCAAGTGAAGGAAAAGACGAGAGGTGACAGGCCTTGAGACAACAAAAGAGTATAGGTCATAAAGCCATATCCTCATTCGAGAAATAAATTCATGACTCTAACGCGACTACCATAAGGAAAAGTTAGACCCTAGAATAATAGAAATCAGTATGGGCGGGTGAACAAGATAAACTAAACATGAATTAGGGGCTGAGTGATTTGATAGTGGTCGACATCATGAGAATTTCAGTTTTTGTTCTAACGATAAAAGAATGGACAATAGAAGAAAATTCATGAGAAATTCAGAGAATGGTCATTCAGGAAGACGCTTCCCTAAATTAAGCAATGTGAGCAAAGTCAAGGTTAAGAGACTGTATGTGCCAGTCATAGTAATTGCCACCCTCGCGAGTAAGGAATTTCGTTATCCTTAGTTCAAAAGGATTACCGCAAGGCGAGTAAGGGTCATCGATGATAGCGTCGTCGTCAGTAGCATATCTTCCAGCCTATGATTTCTAGGTACCGAGAGACCTAGCCGAGAGAGTAAAGAAGAGTTAGAGACGATGCGATGTCTCGCTTGATGTTCTAGAATAATACAAGTAAATCTATGGTGCAAGCAAGATTGCGAGCAATATAAATGAATATATGTAGGTCGCAAGCTAAAGTATTGTAAAGGGACAAGATTTTAGGAAGATAGAAGTGAGGATAAGAAAATGGATAAGTCCTCAGGATTATGCCCATGAAAACAAGAAGAACTGATGGTTTCTCTAAGTTATGGAAAGCTCAGTATAGCCTGAAAGAACTCAAAGGAGTTTAAGACTAGTAACATTTAGAAGAGATGGAATGCTGCCCTGGTAGTAGAACGAGGGTGTAATTGTGGTAAATGGTACAGGATTAAAATACCCACGTAAGGTGAATAACATTGGGATGCTATGAAATATGGTTATGGAAGCATGGTATCGGCCCCCCAAGTGGATCAGTCTAATCATTTCAGATGTTCCCCGATAAGACGTAAGCCCTAGTAATAATGTTTTACATGAGAAGTTTCAAGATATCAGTGGTAGATTGTAGATCAACATTGAGGTAAATCAGCAATGCATGGATAAAAGTTTCAAAGTACAAAATGAGATATAGCAATATTCGTAAGTTCAACAAAGTAAGGCCTAGATATTGGCTAAAAGCTGAAGGAAAGAGGAGAGAAGAGTCGTATAGGCGCATGACAGAAGGTAGCAAGAGTTACGAGATTGGAAGAGTTCTGACCACAGACCATGGTGTGAGAAAGAGGCCTAAAGGGGGGAATGCCCTGGCCTTTGGATTTATTCAAAGAACAGTTGCCTAAACAGCAAGAAGAGTATTAAAGTATTCGCAAACGCTGTGGGTTATGAGAATGATAGGTGCATCTGTCAACATTCGAGGACGAATGTTCCAAAGGGGGGAATGATGTTACACCCCATGTTTTCGTACGTAAAAGTACGCCATAAGAAAATTAGTGAAAGCTCGGAAATGAGATATTACATCCCGCATTTTCGTACATTAAAGTTTCGTCGTAATTTAATCAATGTAAGTTCGGGAATGGGATTATTATTAGATTATAAGCATTATGCTATTGCAAACAAGTGACTAGTAGATTCGTGAAGGTGAGAGGGGAAGCATGTCAAAGAAAAAGAATTTTCGTCCAAGATTGGCATGTTGGGATAAAATACGGGCCGAGCGTTAATACCCGATATTTATGGACTACTACCATATAAGGTACCACATGGCCACGATAGTAAGGTGTATAAAGTATGTTAAAAAATGAGTAGTATTTTAATGTAATTTGAGATGATTCTTAATTATGCGGGTAATTGGTTAATTATCGGGTAGCGGGATATTACCTAATTAATTAATAAATTAGTGGATAAAGATTTAAAATTCTTATTCCACCCCCACGTGGCAGCAAGCCACTTCCTAAGAATATGACTCATAGTCATGTGTAAATAGGTGGCAAGATAATGTGTTAGTAACAAGACACCTCCGTTCTAATATTTTCTTAGTTAGCGACGTTAGTAACCAAAACACATCATTCTAACAAGACACCTCCCTTCTAATATTTTCTTAGTTAGCAACGTTAGTAGCCAAAATACATCATTCTAACAAGACACTTCCCTTTTTGCAAAGTTAGCAACAAAATTTTGTACAAAATTCCTACAATCAGAACGTTATCAATTCCTACAAGTTTTTAAAACTTCTTGCAACCAAACAATTCCAATAGGAATTGTTAGCACCATAGCAACGTAAAATTTTGCAGTTCTAAAGAAGTATGGTGCAACATGTTCCAAGAATATCATACGAATTTTTTCCTACTCCAGGTATGTTAAGGCTATCCCTTATTTCTTTTGGCATGATCCATACGACACAAACGAAACGAGAAAATGCACAATTTCCATACATGACTCTATTCATAGAAATATTAGAGATTCTTATGTTCTTGATTCCCCACGTGTCATATTATTTTATCATCTGTTCATGGGTCTCAAAAAAATACGTAAGGTGGTAAAGTTTATTTCATGATATTAATCAGGGGCATAATGGTCTTATGATGTACTGAGAGATTTTATTAACATATTTCATATGCATTTCATGCATTTATACAAGCATATTGACCCATGACCAGATGGCATTATACACACACACACACACACACACACACACACATATATATATATATATATATATATATATATATATATATATATGTATATGGGATATGGGAAAGGTTATGGCATTATATACGCACCACCACCTGATCAGCTGGTACACGTTGATGATTTTGCCGACAGTGGCCGAGATTATATGATGGGATGCCCTCAGAGGCCCGATGATGTTATGAAACATGTAACTATACACGACATGTTATTCATACGCATATGCATGACACTATAAGTTGGCGACCACATCTTATCCGTGTATTGTCGAGCACATCTATAAGTTGGAGGCTACTAAGATATTTAGGAATAATACCCTTTTTTGATATTATGGATCGTGCAACCACATCTTTAACTCGTGCATTCCTTTATCTTTCAGTACATGGAACCTAAGAAGAGAGCAAGAACTGGCCAAGGAGCCAATGCTGCCTCAGGAGTGGCAGTTGACCCTTTATTTGGTGATGCGGGTGAATACCCAAGGGGTGGGGATAATCCCCCAACTGCTACACTGCCCGATTCCACTATACCTGACCAGGCCACACCAGTTCCTACACCTACTGAGAGTACAGCGGTTTCTCTAACTGATATTCCGGTTCCACCTCCAGCCCCAGCTTCCGGTTTTGGTATTTCTGACGAGGATCTTAGGGGATCTACGCAGATGCTGACACAGATAGTGGCTTCTCCAGCCAAGAGATCAAATGTTGCACTCACTTCTTCTAGCCACCAAGGGGATTCTAGTGGTTCCAGGGTGAACATGTATCTTCAGTTGGATCCTCAGATGTTCACAGGTGCTAATCCCGATGAGGACCCCCATGAATTCATTGTTTAGATACACAAGACTCTTCGGGTTATACGCGTTGCTGAGACAGAGGGAGTGGAGTTTGCCGCTTACCGCCTAAAAGGGGTGGCCTATTCTTGGTTTGAGCTGTGGGATGACTCTCGGGAGGAGGGGAGCCTTCGAGCGAGGTGGAGTGAGTTTGCTGACTCTTTAATGGACCATTTCTTGCCAGTCGAGACTAGGGCAGCTCGTGACGCAGAGTTTGAGAACCTTAAGCAAGGAAGTAAGAGTGTGTGGGAGTATCACATGGAGTTCGTGCATCTATCTAAATATGCCATTCTTATGTTGCCTACTATGGAGGCTAGAGTGAACTGGTTTGTAGAGGGCCTTAGCCCCTTGGTTATCAATAAGGTCGCTACAGCTGCATTGAATTAAGATATGAACTATGGGAAGATGGTAGCATTTGCTCAAGCTACAGAGAACCGTAAGTTGATGAACAAAATGGAGCGAGAGGGTACCAGCAAGGCCCGGTCCACGGGCAACTTTGGGGAGTCATTTGGTAGGGGAATATCAACTTTTATGGAAGGGTCATCAAGGCCATCCAGTATTATGCTCAGTCTTCAGCCAGTGCACCGCCAGCAGGGCCCAGTCAGCAGCAGGGGAGTCATTTTAGGCCTAATCAGGGCAACAGGGGACCCTACCAGCATGGCCAATCTAGAGGGAGACTCCAGCAGTAGCGGAGGCCCCCATGCCCCAGGTGTGGGAAGATGCATTTGGGAATCTACTAGATGGACCTACCTATATGTTATGGATGCAGATTAAGGGTCATATTCAGAGGGAGTGTCGTTCATCCCACCAGGGTGCGGGTAGGGGCACAACACAACCATCCAGTTCTGCAGCTGCTACATCTTCAACCCCCCTCCAGCTCGAGGCACTCCAGCACCAGCAGGGCGTGGTGCATCTAGGGGTGGTGCGCATAGTTCAGGAGGACCCAACCATTTCTATGCTATGAGTGGTCGCTGAAGTGCAAAGGCTTCTCCAAATATTGTCACAGGTATATTGACTGTCCAATCTCATGATAAATATGCTTTTATTGATCCCGGTTCCACCTTGTCTTATGTTACCCCTTATGTTGCTATGGAATTTGAGATAGAACCGAAATAACTTCCTGAGCCGTTCTCTATATCTACTCCGGTTGGCGAGTCTATTATGGCCGCATGGGTTTATAGGGGTTGTGTTGTCACGGTGCGTGGTCGGGACACCGTGGCCGATCTCATTGAATTGGGGATGGTCGATTTTGATGTAATTATGGGAATGAATTGGCTTTATTCATGTTTTTCCAAGCTCGATTACCGAACTAGGATTGTGAGGTTTGAATTTCCAAACGAGCCAGTTGTTGAGTGGAAGGGGGATAATGTAGTGCCAAAAGGTAGGTTTATTTCTTACCTTAAGGCCACGAAGATGATTAATAAGGGGTGTATCTATCATTTGGTCCGGGTTACGGACACCGATGCTGAGGCACCTACATTCGAGTCTGTGCCAGTTGTGAATGAATTTCTAGAGGTCTTTCCTGATAAGCTCCCTGGGATTCCGCCAGAAAGGGAGATTTATTTTGGGGTTGATGTGATGCCAGGCACGTAGCCTATATCTATTCTGCCATATAGGATGGCACCACCAGAATTGAAGGAGCTAAAGGAACAATTGAAACATTTATTAGAGAAGGGTTTCATCCGACCGAGTGTGTCACCGTGAGGTGCACCGGTTCTCTTTGTGAGGAAGAAAGATGGATCACTGAGGATGTGTATTGACTACCGGCAGCTCAACAAAGTCACAATAAAAAACAAATACCCATTACCAAGAATAGATGATTTGTTCGATCAGTTACATTGCACTAGGTACTTCTCTAAAATTTATTTACGGTCCGAGTACCACCAATTGAAGATCAGGGAGTAGGATATTCCGAAAACAGCTTTCAGGATCCGGTATGGGCACTTTGAATTTCTGATAATGTCTTTTAGGCTAACAAATGCTCCGACGGCTTTCATGGATCCTATGAATCGGGTTTTCAAGCCTTTTCTCGATTCCTTTGTGATAATTTTCATTGGCGATATCCTTGTGTATTCAAGAGGTCGAGAGGACCATGCCGATCATCTCAGGAAACTTTTGCAGACTCTTCATCAACACCAATTGTAGGCAAAATTTTCAAAATATGAATTTTGGCTCGAGTCTGCCACATTCTTGGGTCATGTTGTCTCCAGAGAAGGAATTAAGATTGATCCTCAAAAGATTACAGCGGTGAAGAATTAGCCTAGACTTACAACGCCAACCGAGATTCGTAATTTCTCGGGCTTAGCAGGGTATTACAGGAAGTTTGTGGAAGGGTTCTCTACTCTTGCCTCTCCGTTGAGTAAATTGACTCAGAAAGCGGTTAAGTTCCAATGGTCTGATGATTGTGAAAGGAGCTTCCAGGAGTTGAAATCAAGATTGACTACAGCGCCTGTGTTGACCCTGCCAGATGGTACAAATAGGTTTGTGGTATATTGCGATGCTTCAAGGATCGGGCTTGGGTGTGTGTTAATGCAACACCACAAGGTTATAGTTATGCTTCTAGGAAACTCAAGAATCATGAGAAGAACTATCCAACACATGACTTAGAACTTGCAGCGATGGTTTTTGCATTGAAAATTTGGCATCATTATTTGTATGGGATCCATGTGGATGTATTCATGGACCACAAGAGTCTTCAATATATTTTCAAACAAAAGGATCTTAATCTGAGGCAAAGAAGATGGCTTAAGTTAATCAAGGATTACGACATCGATATTCTATATCACCCGAGGAAAGCCAATGTTATGGTGGATGCTTTTTGCCAGAAATCTATGCGTAGTTTGGATCACTTGACGGCATGTCGAAGGCCGTTGTCCAGGGAGGTTCACCAGTTAGCTAGTTTAGGAATTCGTCTTGCGGACTCTAATGAAGGAGGGGTAATTGTGCAAAATAGGGCTGAATCATTGCTTGTTGTGGAAGTCAAAGAGAAGCAATACGACGATCCTTTGTTGGTGAAACTGAAGGAGGGGATTCAAAAACATAAAACTATGGCTTTTACTCTTGGCACGTATGATGTTACACTAAGGTACCAAGGGCGGCTATTTGTTCCAAATGTAGATGGTCTCCGGGAAAGAATCATGACTGGGGCTCACACTTCTAGGTATTCCGTGCACCCAGGTTCTATGAAGATGTATCATGATATCAAGGTATTGGTGGAATTACATGAAAAGGAATATGGAGGACTTTGTGGTAAGGTGTACGAATTGTCAGCAAGTAAAGGTCGAACACCAACGGCCTAGTGGGTTGGCACAAAACATAGCAATCCCAATGTGGAAGTGGGAAATGATTAATATGGATTTTGTGGTAGGGTTACCGCGTACTCCGCATAAGTTTGACTCAATTTGGGTGATTGTGGATCGACTCACGAAATCAGCACATTTCTTGCAAGTTAAATCTACCGATACAGTGGAACAATAGGCTCAGTTGTATATCAAGGAAATAGTCAGGCTGCATGGCAGTCCAGTTTCTATCATTTCCGATCAAGGGGCTTAGTTCACGGCCAAGTTTTGGAAGAAATTGCAACAAGGTTTGGGTACTCAGATGAATCTTAGTACAACCTTCCATCCACAGACCGACGGGCAAGTAGAGAGGACTATTCAGACAGTTGAGGACATGTTGCATGCTTGTGTTCTTGACTTCAAGGGTAGCTGAGATGATCATTTGCCACTCATAGAGTTTGCTTATAACAAAAGCTTTCCTGCTAGTATTCAGATGGCACCATTTGAGGCATTATATCGTAGGAGATGTAGATCTCCCATTGGGTGGTTCGAGATTGGGGAAGCTGAGTTGATAAAACTAGACCTCGTGCATCATGTTATGGAAAAAGTTAAATTCATTTAGGAGCGGTTGAAAAGTGCTCAGAGTCGTCAAAAATCCTATTCGGATATTCGTCGTAGATACTTTTAGTTCAAAGTAGATGATTGGGTATTCTTGAAAGTTTCCCCCATGAAGGGTATAATGCGATTTGGAAGGAAAAGGAAATGGAGTCTGAGGTATGTCGGGCCATACAAAATCATTCAGAGGATTGGTCAGGTGGCGTATAAGGTTGAGCTACCACCCGAGATGTCATTAGTGCACCTGGTATTCCACGTGTTTGTGTTGAAGAAGGTAGTTGGAGATCCGTCAGCTATTGTGCCGGTTGAGACCATTGAGGTTAATGAAGAACTATCATATGATGAAATTCCAATTGCCATTCTTGATAGGCATGTCCGAAAGTTGAGAAATAAAGAAATTGCCTCTGTGAAGGTGTTGCGGCGAAACTAGCAGGTTGAAGAGGCTACTCGGGAGGCCGAGGAAGAGATGAAAAAGAAGTATCCTTACTTGTTTGTATAAACTATATGACCTTTTTATAAAAATATCGCCTATGGATTCTTGTATCACTTTTTCAGTTAATGTAAATGTGCTTCTTTCTAAATATATTGTTGTTTACCCGAAAAACGGATAGAGTTGAATTTGTACGTAGTTCTAAAAATATGTGGTGTAGCTTAATACAAATCGTAAGGATAAATAGAAATATCAAGTATGGATTGCAAATAATGCAAAATAGACAAGGTTGTAAAGAAGATGAATTTCAGGACTAAACAAGCGGAATCAAATTAAGAAGCTCGAAAGAACAACTCTTCACTATAGGAGAATATGGTACTTGAATTACAATGTTAGCAAAAACTTGCCCCTTACAGAAATTAAAACCATCCCCTTTATAGTAGAGGGATCTTACTTTAGATATAATTAAAAATACGTAGTGGAAGACCCATGATAAATCAGCTTTTCCACAATTCCTGCCAAGATTCTCTTCCCTAGTGGGATTACAACGGTTCTTGTCTATAAGCCTGATATTGACTCGCATTTTCGATCTTGACTCGAGCTCTCGATCTTGACTTGAGCTCGATTCTGACTCGGACCCTTGAATTGATTCGGGGTCAATGTTGGTCTGTCCTTGGATCATAAGGTTGACAACTTTACTTTGCATCATAGTTCAATTGGGGTTCGAGCTTGATTATAATATCAAGCTCGATATTGATCCCCTCTGTCACGCCATAACCTCGGGGAGCGCGACCGGCGCTCAACCGAGTGAACGCAGTCGAGCAAGCCTATTAGACCTTCCCTACCAGACTCATTCATAATCCAAAAAGGGAACGCATCACCATTTGTTAAACAGGGAAGAGATTAGTTATATAAATAAATAAACGTTGCTAGTCCATTTTTCATCATATACATTATGCCATAATTAAGTTTACAAAATACAACCTAGTAGAATGAATAGTGAAACAAGGAGAAGGCAAACACCAATCCTAGTAGAATGAATAATGAAACAAGGAGAAGGCAATCATAATGATCAATAAGTGCTTCACAGACATACACAGAAACACCAAGTAAGGATCACATAGTTTCCGATTCAATCTTTCCATCTTTTTAGGTTAATAATCTTTAATGCCAAATGCCACAACTCACAATGCCACCATGATTTTACACGGAGTCCGGTCTCGGCCCAACCATCTAAGCCATCTCAAGTGAGACATATCCATATCCACAAGGTAAATCAATAATTTTAACACAAATTCCACCATGTGTATAGCATGGCGTCCGATCTCGGCCCAATCATTCTCGACTTCCTAAGTAGCTTCTTCGACTTGCTGGTTTCGCCATAATACCTTTACGGATCCAATTTGTTTGTTCCTCAACTTTCAGACCTGTCTGTCAAGGATAGCAACTGGAATCTCTTCATATGACAGTTCCTCACTAACCTCGATGGTCTCAACCACCACAATAGTGGATGGATCTCTAACTACCTTCTTTAACATGGACACATGGAATATTGAGTGCACTAATGACATCTCAGGTGGTAGCTCAAGCTTGTACGCCACCTGACCTATCCTTTGAATGATTCTATACGGCCCGACGTACCTCGGACTTAATTTCCCTATCTTTCCAAACCGCATGATCCCCTTCATGGGAGATACCTTCAAGAACACCCAATCATCTTCCTTGAACTCTAAGTCTCTGCGACAAACTTCCGAATAGGATTTTTGACGATTTGAGCAGTTTTTAACTGCTCTTTTATGATATTAACCTTTTCCATAGCCTGATGCACAAGTTCTGGTCCTATTAGTTCAGCTTCTCCAACCTCGAACCACCCAATCGGCGATTTACATCTTCTACCATACAAGGCCTCAAATGGCGCCATCTGAATACTGGCATGGAAGCTGTTGTTATAAGCAAATTCTACGAGCGACAAATGATCATCCCAGCTACCCTTGAAGTCAAGTACACACGCACGCAACATGTCCTTAAGCGTCTGAATAGTCTGCTCTGCTTGCCCGTTAGTCTGTGGATGGAAAGTTGTGCTAAGATTTACCTGTGTACCCAAACCTTGCTGAAATGTCTTCCAGAAATTAGCTGTGAATTGGGCCCCTCGATTGGAAATGATGGAAACTGGAGTGCCATGAAAACTGACTATTTCCTTCATATACAATTGAGCATACTGTCCCGTAGTGTCAGTGGATTTAACTGGTAAGAAGTGAGCTGATTTCGTGAGTCGATCCACGATCACCCAAATTGAGTCAAACTTACGCGGAGTGCGCGGCAACCCTACCATAAAATCCATATTGATCATTTCCCATTTCTATATTGGAATTTCTATACTCTGTGCTAACCCACCGGGCCTTTGATGCTCGGCCTTCACCTGTTGTCAGTTTGAACATTTTGCCACAAAGTCCACCACACCCCTCTTCATGCCATTCCACCAGTAAACTTTCTTGAGATCATGATACATTTTCGTAGATCCTGGGTGCACGGAATATCTAGAAGTATGAGCTTCTGCCATGATTCTTTCCCGAAGACCATCTATGTTTGGAACACATAACTGCCCTTGGTACCGTAATGTACCATCATCCATGCCAAGAGAAAAAGTCGTAGTCTTATGTTTATGAATCCCTTCCTTCAACTACACCAACACTGGATCACTGTATTGCTTCTCCTTGACCTCCGTCACAAACGATAATTCCGCCCTATTTCTCACAATCACTCCCCCTTCACTAGAGTCCGTAAGACAAACTCCCAAATCGGCCAACTGGTGAACCTCCCGGGCCAAGGGCCTTTGACATGCCTCCAAGTGAGCCAAACTACCCTTAGATTTCCGACTAAGAGCATCCGCCACCACATTAGCTTTCCTCGGATGATACAAAATGTCGATGTCATAATCTTTGAGCAATTCAAGCCACCTTCTCTGCCTTAAGTTCAATTCCTTCTGCTTGAAAATGTATTGAAGACTCTTGTGGTCCGTGAATACATCTACATGGACTCCATACAAATAATGACGCAAAATTTTAATGCAAAAAACACCGCCGCAAGCTCTAAATCATGAGTTGGATAGTTCTTTTCATGATTCTTAAGTTGCCTTGAAGCATATGCTATGACCTTGCCATGTTGCATTAATACACACCCAAGACCAATCCTTGAAGCATCGCAACACACCACAAACCCCTCAGTACCCTCTGGCAGGGTAAATGCCGGCGCCGAAGTCAATCTTGATTTCAATTCCTGAAAGCTCCTTTCACAAGCATCGGACCACTGGAACTTAACCGCCTTCTGCGTCAATTTAGTCAATGGAGAGGCAAGAGTGGAGAACCCCTCCACGAACCTCCTATGAATCTCTTTGGAGTAGTAGGTCTAGGCCAATCCTTCACCGCCGCAATCTTTTGAGGATCAACCTTAATTCTTTCTCCGGAGATGACATGACTGAGGAATGTAACAGATTCAAGCCAAAATTTACATATCGAGAACTTTGCATACAAGTGGTGGTGATGAAGAGTCTGCAGAACTGCCCTGAAGTGGTCGGCATGATCCTTTCGACTTCGTGAATATACAAGGATGTCGTCAATGAATACTATCACAAAGGAGTCAAGAAACGGTCTGAAGACTCGATTCATAAGATCCATGAAAGTTGCCGGGGAATTTGTTAGCCCAAAAGACATTACCAAAAATTCAAAGTGGCCATACCGGGTTCTGAAAGCTATTTTCGGAATATCCTGCTCCCTTACCTTCAATTGATGGTACCCGGACCGCAAATCAATTTTGGAGAAGAACTTAGCACCTTGTAATTGGTCAAACAAATCATCTATTCTAGGCAATGGGTATTTGTTTTTTATTGTGAATTTGTTGAGTTGCTGGTAATCAATACACATCCGCAGCGATCCATCTTTCTTTCTGACAAAGAGAACCGGTGCGCCCCAAGGCGACACACTCGGTCGGATGAAACCTTTCTCTAGCAAATCCCTTAGTTGTTCCTTTAGCTCTTTTAATTCTACCGGCGTCATTCTATAAGGTGGAATAGATATAGGCTGCGTGCCTGACATCATATCAATCCCAAAATCAATCTCCCTATCTGGAGGAATTCCAGAGAGCTCATCCGAAAAGACATCGGAGAAATCATTCACAATTTGTACAGATTCAAGGGTAGGCACCTCAGCAGTGGTGTTCGTAACTCGGACCAAATGATTAATATACCCCTTCTTGATCATCTTTTGGCCTTAAGGTAAGAAATAAACCTACCTTTTGGCATAACATTATTCCCCTCCCACTCAACAGTTGGTTCGTTAGGAAACTCAAGCCTCATAATTCTGGTTCGGCAGTCGAGTTTGGCAAAACATGAATAGAGCCAGTCCATTCCCATTATTACATCAAAATCAATCATCCCTACTTCAATAAGATCGGCCATGGTATCCCGACCACGCACCGTGACAACACAATCTCTATAAACCCGCGTGGCCGTTATATACTCACCAATTGGGGTAGATATAGAGAACGGCTCATGAAGCTGTTTCGATTCTATACCGAAGCTCGTAGCAGCATAAGGAGTAACATAGGACAAAAAAGATCCGGGATCAATAAGGGCATACACATCATGAGATTGAACGGTCAATATACCTGTGACGACATCTGGGTAAGCCTCCGCACTCTATCGACCACTCATAGCATAGAATCGGCTGGGTCCCCCCGAACTCTGTGCACCACCCCTAGCTGTACCACGCCCTACGGGTGATGAAGAGGCTCAAACTGGAAGGTGTGCTGAAGATGTAGCAGCCATAGGACCGGGTGACTGAGCTGTGCCCCTGCCTGTACCTTGATGGGATGGACGACACTCTCTCTGAATATGGCCTCTCATTCCGCATCAGTAACATACTGGCATGTCCAGGTAGCAGACTCCCGAATGTTTCCTCCCACACTTAGGGCATGGGGGCCTCCGCTGCTGCTGGAATCTCCCTTCTAATCGGCCCTGATGTTGGCCTGAAGCAACTCCCCTGTTACTGACCGTGCCCTGATGGCAGGGCACTAGCTGAAGACTGAGCATAAGACTGGGATGGCCCTGATGATCCTCCCCAAAAAGCTGATCTCCCAACTCCGAATGAATCCCCAAGGTTGCCCACTGATTGAGCCCTACTACTACCCTCTCGTTCTATCCTGAGCTTTAATTTTCGAGCCTCTATAGCTTGGGAAAATACCACCATCTTTCCATAGTTCATGTCAGAATTTAGAGCATATGTGGAAGCCTCGTTAATAACCAAAGGGCTAAGGCCCTGCACAAATCGACGCACTCTTGTCTCCATAGTCGACATCATGTGAACAACATACTTTGACAGGCGCACGAACTCCATGTGATACTCCCACACTTTATTACTACCATGTTTAAGGGTCTCAAACTCAACAGCATGGGCTGCCTTAGTCTCGGCAGGTAAGAATTGGTCTATGAAGGCATCCGTGAACTCACTCCATCTCGTCGGAGGGCTCCCCTCCTCACGGGAATCCTCCCACATCTCAAACAAGGAATATGCCACCCCTTTCAAACGATAGGAGGCTAACTCTACTCCCTTCGTCTCAGTAGCACGCATAACTCCGAGAGTCTTATGCATCTCATCAATGAAATCATGAAGGTCTACCCCGAGATCAGTACCTGTGAACACTGGAGGGTCTAACTGAAGGAACCTGTTTACCCTGGAACCGGAAGAATCTCCTTGTAAGCTAAATGAGGTGGGTGCTTTGACCTTTGAGCCTGGGAAGCTACTAACTGAGTCAACATATGAATAGCTCCTCTAAGATCCCCAACAGAAATACCGAAACCAGGAGGTGGGGCTGGAGGTGGAACAGGTGTATCAGCGGGAGGGATTGTGGTATCCTCCGCGGGTGTAGGAACTGGGGTAGTCTGTTCTGGAGTATACGAATCAGGCAGTGTGATAGTAGGGGGATTATCCTCACCCGCATTATTAAGTAAGGGATCAACAGCCACTCCTGGTGTGGCATTGGCTTCTTGGCCAATTCTCGCTCTCTTCTTAGGTACCATTTACTGAAAGTTAGAATAATGCACGAGTTAGAGGAGAACAACCTCACATTCCGCTCAATCGCACGATATATAACAACAATGAAGGGTATTATTCCTAAATGTCCAAGTTGCCCCCTAATTATAGATGTGGTTGACAACACACCGATAAGAAGGGCTCTACTAGACACGTATCCGAGACATCCCAGGACACTTTAAAACCTTAGGCTCTAATACCAAGTTTGTCACGCCCCAACCTCTGGGAGCTCGACCATTCATAATCCAAAAAGGGAACGCATCACCATTTGTTAAACACAGGAGAGATCAGTTATATAAATAAATAAACTTTGATAGTCCATTTTTTATTATATACATTATGCCATAATTAAGTTTCCAAAATACAACTTAGTCCAACGACCACCACTCCGATACCCATACACAACCCACATAAATGTTTAAGGAGCCTCTAATGATACAAAAGACCAACATGACCATGCCGGCAACAAGGCCCCGGCTATACCTCAAAATGTGAAAACTTCTACAAAAGAAGGACTACATGACCCCAGGAGGAAATGGGGCTCACCAAGACTGATGTGATGAGTGTGAGGGAGAGCGCCACTAGCTGCGATCAGTGCGATCTGTGATGGAACCACCTACATCCATTCAAAGATGTATCGCCCCCGGCAAAAAGGACGTTAGTACTGTCGAATAGTACTAGTATGTAAGGCAAACACCAATCCTAGTAGAATGAATAGTGAAACAAGGAAAAGGCAGTCATAATGATCAATAAGTGCTTCACAGACATACACAGAAACACCAAGTAAGGATCACATAGTTTCCGATTCAATCTTTCCATCTTTTTAGGTTAATAATCTTTAGTGCCAAATGCAACAACTCACAATGCCACCGTGATTTTACACGGAGTCTGGTCTCGGCCCGACCGGCTAAACCATCTCAAGTGAGACATATCCATATCCACAATGTAAATCAATAATTTCAACACAAATGCCACCATGTGTATAGCATGGCGTCCGATATCGGCACGATCAGCTAAGCCATCTCACTTGAGACATAACCTCTTTCAATTGTTCACTCAATTCACATTTCTTTCTCATATTTTGTTACATGGCATAAACAACCTCATTTATTAAGTAGTTCTTGGCACTTGGGAACATTTTACAATTCGAGTCTTTCCCTTTTTGCCCGTTCAAATAACATCGTCATTCATGTCGATAAGTATCATCACATAAGGCATTACACATATAAGGGAAGGAACTTGGAAAATCATAATAACGTTCTCAAGTAGCATGATGACATGGTAAATATCTAAAACAATTAGGTAACATGAATCTTCCAACCCAACACACTAAGGCAAACAATTCTAGTATGATCAAGTCGGAACTTACACCAATTATTTGGACACCAGGAGTTCCATTCTAGGAAGAAGAGAGTTAGCCATACATACCTCAATTTCGCTTCTTTAGACTCTACAATTATTCAGAACCCTTAGCAACCTCAATCTATTTTAGCAATATATAAATTGAACCCAGAATTAGGAAAACGTTCATGGTTCTAACTAACTTTTTCCCCACACTCTTTATCACACAGGAATGCAAGATAAACCACCCTCATACCCATGAAGTATCACCCTAGTACCCCATTATAGCTATGTTTGAAATTAAAAGCTGGGGTGATGAAGCCTAACCTTTTAGGGTGAAGAATTTTGGTGCTCTACTTGAATATTTCCAAGGCTTTGAGTGATGGTTGAAGATCAATTTGATGAAAAATTAGGCCCTCCGTCTAGAACCCTCTCTCTCACTCTAGAAATATCATAAATGAGCTTTAAGATAGACTAAAGGGGTGTTTTAATGGAATGGGGGTCGCATTTTAAATTAAGAAAATAGGTGCCCCGACATAGGTCTGCGGTCGCATATGCGACCGCATAATGGTTATGCGGTCCGTAAAGTGACCGCAGAAATGACCCTCAAGGGCTTGAACTTTCGGCCTAGGTATGCGACCAGTATGCGGTCCGCATACTTGTTTTGCGGTCACATAATGCACCGCAGAACTCCCTCTGCAAAAACCCAAGAGGTATTATGTGACCGATATGCGGTCCGCATATCGATTATGCGGTGGTATAATCGACCGCAAAAGTGACCTTAAATTGGCCAAACTTTCTGCTTCACTCTACGGCCATTATGTGGTCCACAAAGTTATTATGTGGCCGCATAATGGGCCGCAGAAACACAGGAATCTATCTTGGCACCACGAAACCCCGAGTTTTTGGTTAAAATTTGTCACGGGTCCTTACACCCTCGAACTCAAAGCTTGTTTGTACTATCTTCGGAACCCATCTCGAAGTCTTATTTCAATCGATTATGTATGAAACTCGATCAGTCGTGCGAAGGCCAAAATCTATTTTGACCGTATACATATAGTCCCCTCGTTTCTCAAGAAGAATGTGGTGAGAAACGACATGATTTTTCAACGGCTCGATCGGATTATAAGCTGACGTTTACATTGGGCTCGACCATGACGCACTTGATAGTTGTCCCATCGATTTAGTATTTCAAGGTATTTAATGCAAGTCAGACAGTGGTCGGCCACCGCTGATACTGAACCGACATTGCTTAAACCTATAAATAACCCTTCCTTTTATCATTTATCACTTTTACATCTTCAATCTTCCAAATTTCCCAATTTCTTTTTCGTATTATCTGAGTTTATTCGCAAATCTGTGATTTGTCTTTGCAAAATTCTTCTTCCAAATCACCAAATCTTTGTCACCTTCTTTAAATACAAAATGGTGAAGACATACAAAACCATCCCCCAAAAAAAAAAGCCTCTTCTTCCCAATCCGCTGCCGATAAAACACCGGTGGATCCCCGTCCTGAGGAGTGCGTTCCGGCGGCATGTGTTCAAACCTCCGATTTCAAACTTGATAAAGGTTCATCGGTTCCTGGACGATGTGAGCCCATATCGAGATATATTGTTCGATAACCCGAGAGTAGATCGAGCGAATAAAACTGGGAGAACAAAGAGGTGGTAGTGCCGTCTCCAGAAGAGGATATTACTACTCACGTGAGAGGGTTTTTAAGCAAGTATACTTACCCTTTCATGTTAGGTCCCCTCGACCCTGCTATCATAGATTTTTATCATAAATACTTAATAACCCTAGGCCAGATACATCCTTCCTTTTGGCGGATTGTTATTTTGATTCGACATTTGGTGAGTAAATTTGAGGGGATGCCTTTCATCCTCGAACACCTTGTCTAATTATACCGTCCTCACCTTTTTCGAGGAGGGTTAATAAAACTCCAACGTCGAGCTACCAAGGCTTTATTCTCGAGTATAGACGAGGATAAGGATCGAGGCTGGATGGGACGATTCGTTCGAGTGAGGACTTCGGACCTGATCCCAACCGAAAAGATGCCTTTTCCCGAGTAGTGGAACATGAAGCGTAAGTGTAATTCTGTTGTTATCTCCTATTATGTTGATTTTTTTATTCCTTTTCTCACCAATATTCCCCTTTTGTGATGCAGCGGTTCCCTGGATGCCCAGCGCAGTGCCCGATCTCAAGAACTGGGTACGTGATCTGATTTCGACCTCCACATATGCCGAGCCCTCATGGCGTGGCTTGTCAAAAGGCCGATGGGAGGCCAAAAATCACGGTGAGCACTTTTCTCCTATCTTTTGGTAATTCGAATAAGATGCTTTTCACATACCTCAGTAAAAGTTTTCGTATGCAGGTGTGGGCAAGGATGCAGTTTTGAGGCCCTTGTCTGTCGAGGGAGAGGCTTCGGCCTCTGTCCCAAAGCTGGTGAAAGATAATAAGAGGAAAAGAGCCCCCATCCTCAAAGATCAGAAATTGAAGAAGAGGACGGATCGTAAGCAGAACAAGAATGCCATTCCTTTGACCGTAGAATCAGTTCAGCGTCTGAAGGATGAAGAAGAAGAAAAGAACGATGGGTCTGCTCTGGCGGCCAGAACAAAGAAGACCACCGACGTTCCACAGGCAGTTGGATCGATGGTGGTTCATAAGGCTTCGCCCTGAACTGAGGATATATCGGAGAGAGATTCGGGCAGAGTCCCTGAGTTGCCGGAGATTGAAGATGTTTCCCATCGAAGCCGACAGATGGGGGATATGTCTGAAATGGATCTTCCCAAATCTTTTCGAACCGAAGAGAATGCCCTAGATGACTCATTTGGGGCAGTAGCAATTGAAGGCTCGCCCACCTTCCCTGCTTTTTCTGCAGGGGCGATTCGGGAAGCCCAAGCTTTGGGGGCCCTCGAGTTAGATAGCCTCATGATAGAGAGGATCCTTTTCGTGACCTGTTCATTGGCGTCGAAGATGCTGCCGGTACAAGTGACACATCGGATCTTTTTCACAGGGTGCAACATGCTTTGAATCAGGTAGGCTTTAAATCATATAGACCTTTAAGTTTGCTTTTCTTTTCTGACTTTGTTTCTTCTTTCTTTGCAGGCCGCGACAGTTCATCCAGAATCATGTTCTCGGTCCCGAACCGAGCTGCATCGATACGAGGTCGAGCTTCAACGGTTTACGGAGGAGAGGAACTCCTTAAAGCTCCTTTTGAGCCAAAGGGGAGAGGAAATAAAAGACCTCCAAGATGAGTTGGCCAGGGCTTATCAAGATCCGATTGATCTATCCAAGCAGGTAATAATGCTTTTAAAAGCCTATGGGCTTGATATTGGAACAATGGCTAATCTTTCGGTCTCACAGCTCTGTGAAGAAGTCGATGTGATAAAAGTGGACTCTTTGAAGTGGAAAGAAGGAATGGACCACTTTGCTGCAGAGAAAGAAACTGCTCGAGCCCAATTGTCATCGGCCGAAAACTAACTTCAAAAAATGAAGGAGAAAAGCTCGGTCCAAGCAAGAAGAATAGAGGAGTTCGAGGCTCGGTTGGCCTCTATACTTGCCAAGGCCGAATATGATGCCGAAAAGGCAAGGGCTAATGTGGATGCACTCTCGACCATCTATCGGGTCGATTCTGAAGCTTCCCAGGTCCAAGCAAGAGAGGCAGCTGAGACTGCCGATACTCGAGCATATTAGGTCATTGAACTTGCTAAGTGCCGATCTCGGAGGGAGACCCTCAAGGAGATCCATGCTCGAGGTTTCGACCTCGCTGAAGAGATAAAAAAGGCCAAAGAACTCCAAGCTGATGCTGAAGCATTGGTTTCCGATGATGATAATGATGACAATGATGATGACGATGGGAGTAAGAGCGGATCCGAGAACGGGGGGAGCCCGATAGAGAAGAGACCGCTCCTGGGGATAACCAGGAAGCTTAGTCCTAAATTTTTATCATGTAAACAATTTTGTATATAAAAATATCTCCTTTTTTGCTGACTTGCTTCTGTTTTGTTTCCTGTCTTGTGAAGACTTTATTCATGCCTTATGAATATTTTGACAATGATTCAAACAACTTAATCAAATTTGTACTTCGTGGCCTCTATAACCAGGCGAGCGCTTATTCAAACTTGAAATAAGGTAGCTCGTATGCTTAGTGATCGAGTTGAGTGATTGTCTGAACATAGGCTTACTCAAACTTGAAGTGATGTAGCTGTTAGGCTTATTAGTTGAGTCAGTGATTCCAGCTCAAAGAAATATAGCCCGTAGGCGTAATGGTCGAGTGAATGATTCAAACTTGAAATAATATAGCCCTTATGTGTAATGGTCGAGTGACTGCTTGCTCGAACTCGAAATAAAAGTAGCCCGTAGGCTTAGTGGTTGAGTGAATGTTTCGAACTCGAAGTAAAAGTAGCCCGTAGGCTTAGTAGTCGAGTGAATTATTCGAACTCGAAGTAATGTAGCCCGTAGGCGTAGTGGTCGAGTGAGTGCTTGCTCGAACTCGAAATAAAAGTAGCCCGTAGGCTTAGTAGTCAAGTTAATGATTCGAACTTAAAATAATATAGCCCGTAGGCATAATGGTCGAGTGAGTGCTTGCTCGAACTCGAAATAAAGTAGCTCGTAGGCTTAGTAGTCGAGTGAATGATTCGAACTCGAAATAATGTAGCCCGTAGGCATAATGGTCAAGTGAGTGCTTGCTCGAACTCGAAATAAAAGTAGCTCGTAGGCTTAGTAGTCGAGTGAATGATTCAAATTCGAAATAATGTAGCACGTATGCGTAATGGTCGAGTGAGTGCTTGCTCAAACTCGAAATAATGTAGCCCATAGGTGTAATGATTGAGTGAGTGCTTGCTCAAACTCGAAATAATGTTGCCTGTAGGTGTAATGATTGAGTGTGTGCTTGCTCGAACTCGAAATAATGTAGCCCGTAGGCGTAATGGTTGAGTGAGTGCTTGCTCGAACTCGAAATAATGTAGCTCGTAGGCGTAATGGTCGAGTGAGTGCTTGCTCGAACTCGAAATAATATAGCCCGTAGGCGTAGTAGTCGAGTGAATGATTCGAACTCAAAATAATGCAGCCCGTAGGCGTAATGATTGAGTGAGTGCTTGCTCGAACTCGGAGATTTATCTTAATTCTGTTTGCATAATAAATCTCAAAATAGAGGAATTTTGCAAGTCATTATACATGCGTTCATGTTTTGCGTCAGGGCTCGGGCCAACTACATGAGCATGGTTTGTTTTGACCATTTAGCTCTTACAACTTTTCCTATTGGAACCCTGTTGTTGCAAAATAACTTTCTTGCATCAAAACTTGATATATTTGAGGGCTAATTCCCCCCAGTATTCGAGGTCGATTGTAAAGAGGCCTCGGATACTATCGTATTGTTTCCAATTACAACACGATCATTGGTTGCCTCATTAAAAACCTTGCCAAAAAACCCATTTCGGATAAAAACGGTCTAAGGGAAAAAGAGTGCAACGCATGCTTTCAGACCAATGGTTTCGTATTAAAGGATCCAACTTAGCTCCTGATCAGACTTCTGCAGGGTTTAGTTTTGAAATGTAAATGAATATGGGAGGGGCGTACCTTAGCAGTAGTATCATTTTAGATGCGACGTGGTCCAATTGCTTGATAGTTGTTTGCCGTTTATAATGCCGAGCATGTATGATCCTTTTCCGATGTTTTTGAGAACCTGATATGGTCCTTCCTAGTTCGGTCCTAGTTTTCCTTCGTTTGGATTTCGGGTATTTAGGGTGACTTTCCTTAGCACTAAGTCCCCGGGCTTCAAAATCTGGCACTGGGTTCACCGACTTCGACTGGTATCAAGGCTTCAGAGCCATATACTAAGGAGAACGGGGTTGCCCCCGTACTAGATTTTGATGTTGTTCGATATGTCCAAAGGACTTCGGGTAGGATTTCTCTCCATTTTCCTTTAGCGTCGTTCAGCCTCTTCTTTAGGTTTTGAATGATGATTTTGTTTGTTGATTTAGCCTGTCCGTTCCCACTGGGGTGATACGGTGTCGATAATATCCTTCTTATTTTGTGGTCTTCGAAGAATTTCGTCACTTTGCTGCCGACAAATTGTTTCCCATTGTCACACACTATTTCGGCGGTATCCCAAATCGGCATACGATATGATCCTAGATAAAGTCTATAACCTCTTTCTCTCTTACTTTCTCGAACGTCTGTGCTTCAACCCATTTAGAGAAATAATCAATCATAAATAAAATAAATTTAGCTTTACCTGGGGTCGATGGCAGAGGGTCGACGATATCCATTCCCCATTTCATTAACGGCCATGGGGATAGGACTGAGTGAAGTTGCTCTCCGGGTTGATGGATCATTGGTGCAAACCTTTGTCATTTGTCACATTTTCGAACAAATTCCTTTGTATCTTTGCCCATATCGATCCAATAATACCCTGCCCTGATTATTTTTTAGACTAATGAATCGGCACCGGAGTGATTCCCACATGTTTCGTAGTGCACCTCACGTAGGATGTAATCGGTATCTCCTGGACCTAAGCATACTACCAATGGTCCATCGAATGTCCTTCGGTATAGCGTTCCATCTGAAGCCAACGTGAATTGAGCAGCTTTGGTTCGTAGGGCCCTTGAATCTTTAGGGTCCGATAGGAACTTCCCGTTCTTTAAGTATTCAATATACTTATTTCTCCAATCCCAAGTTAAGCTCATAGAATTTATCTCGGTATGACCTTTTTCGATCACGGATCTCGAGAGTTGAACGATAGTCTCCGAGCTCAACTCACCTTCCTCGACCGATGATTCCAAATTTGCAAGCACATCAGCCTCACTATTTTGCTCTCGTGGAACATGCTGTAAAGTCCATTGTTTGAAATGGTGCAAAGTGACATGTAGTTTGTCCAAATACCTTTGCATTCTATCTTCTCTAACTTCGAATGTTTTGTTTACTTGATTTACCACCAACAAAGAGTCACACTTGGCTTCATTGACTTCTACTCCCAAGCTTTTAGCTAGCTCGAAACCTGCAATCATGGCCTCATACTCGACCTCGTTGTTCGTCAACCTGGTAGTTTTAATAGATTGCCTAATAGTGTTACCCGTGGGTGGCTTTAAAACTATGCCTAGCCCGGACCCCTTCACGTTCGAAGCCCCGTCCGTAAAAAGGGTCCATACCCCCGATGACGTACCCGATTTCAATAAGAGTTCTTTTTCGACTTTGGGTACGAGGGTTGGCATGAAATCGGTCACGAAGTCTGCTAAAATTTGAGACTTGATGGTTGTACGGGATTGATATTCGATATTGTACCCAGTGAGTTCGATGGCCCATTTGGCCAATCGGCCAGATAGTTCGGGCTTGTGAAAAATGTTACGAAGTGGGTAAGTGGTTAATGCGCATATGGGGTGACATTGAAAGTACTGTCTTAACTTTTTAGAGGCGCTTATCAGTGCAAGTGCCAATTTTTCAAGGTGCGGATATCTAGTTTGTGCTTCTCCTAAGGTCCGACTTATATAATAAACGGAAAATTGCGAACCTTGCTCTTCTCGAACTAGGACACCGCTTACTACGATTTCTGATACTGCCAAGTACAAGCAAAGTTTTTCGGCTGTTTTTGGAGTATGAAGTAGTGGTGGGCTCTATAGATATCATTTTAATTCTTCTAATGCATGTTGGCATTCCGGGGTCCAAGCGAAATCGTTCTTCTTTTTTAGTAGAGAGAAACATTTATGACTTCGATCTGACGATCTCGAAATGAATCGGCCTAAGGCTGAAATTCATCCTGTTAGCCTCTGCACAGCTTTCATGATGTCCACGATGGTGATGTCTTCGATGGCTTTGATTTTATCGGGGTTAATCTCGATCCCCCAATTTGACACAATGAAGATGAGGAACTTGCCCGAACCGACCCCGAAAGCATATTTCTCGGGGTTGAGCTTCATGTTGTATTTCCTCAAAATTTCGAACGTTTCCTGCAAATGGGTCAAATGGTCCTCTGCGCGCAGGGACTTAACTAGCATGTCATCAATATAAACTTCTATTGATTTACCTATTTGTTCTTCGAACATTTTATTAACTAGGCGTTGGTAAGTAGCTCATGCATTTTTTAGCTCCACAAATGAAGTCTTTTCCTGGTCTTCTAGGTTCATCTGGATTTGATTTTACTCGAAATAGGCATCGAGAAAAGTAAGGATCTCATGACTGGCCGTGGCATCGATCATGCGATCGATGTTGGGCAGCGGAAAGGAATCTTTGGGGCATGCTTTTTTCAAATCCTTATAATCCACACACATTCTAAGTTTGTTCCCTTTTTTAGGAACTACAACTACATTGGCTAACCATTCGGGATATTTCACCTCCCGAATGGACCCTATCTTGAGAAGTTTGGTTACCTCATCCTTTATGAATGCATGCTTTACCTCGGACTGGGGTCTTCTCTTTTTCTTCACCGATCTGAACCTAGTGTCCAAGATTAGCCGATGCGTCGTTATGTCTAGTGGGATCCCTGTTATATCTAAATGGGACCAAGCAAAGCAATCAATGTTATCGATAAGAAATTGAATAAGTTTCTTCCTGAGTTCGGGGGTCAACCCCGTTCCCAGGTATACCTTCCGTTCGAGTCAGTGCTTGATTAGTGTGACTTGCTCCAATTCCTCGATCGTTGATTTGGTAGCATCGGAATCATCGGGAATCACGAAGGATCGAGGGATCCTCTGATCATCATCTTCTTCGATCTTCTGGTTATCTAGTTGGGTCAAAGCCAATGTCTATGATTGCTATTTGGTATCTTGTTTCCCTTCTGAGCCCGATCCCTTTACTGGCGAAGGCGAGGATATTGGTTTCGCTTCCTCAACGGCGAACATTTCTCTTGCGGCTGGTTGTTCTCCATACACTGTTTTGACTCCTCTCGATGTTGGGTATTTAAGGACCTGGTGTAGGGTCGAGGGTACAACTCTCATGTTGTGGATCCATGGCCTTCAAAAAAGGGCGTTGTATCTCATGTCGCCTTCGATCACGTGAAACTTCATTTCCTGGATGGTCCCGACCATGTTTATCGGTAGAATTATCTCGCCTTTGGTGGTTTTACATGCCATATTGAATCCGTTTAGAACCAGGGTTGCGGGTATGATCTGGTCCTGCAGGACGAGTTGTTCTACGACCTTCAATCTGATGATGTTGGCTGAGCTACCTGGATCAATCAACACACGCTTGACTTAAGTTTTATTCATGAGTACGGATATTACCAGTGCATCGTTATGGGGCTGTATGACTCCTTCTGCATCTTCATCATCGAAGGACAAAGTTCCTATGGGTGTGTAATCTTGAGTTCAAGATCGTTTTTATCTCACAATCGATGTCTTAGTGAGTTTAAGCACCGGCCCCTAAGGGGTATCGACGCCACCGATGATCATGTGAATGACGTGTTGTGGTTCTTCTTATTCGTTTTGCTTTCCAAAATCCTTGTTTTTAAAATGGTTCTTTGCCCTATCACTTAAATATTCTCGAAGGTACCCTTTGTTGAATAACCGGTCTACTTCCTCTCTTAATTGCATGCCATCTTCCGTTCTGTGACCATGGGTGCCATGATATTCGCACATTTGATTGGGATTTCTCTGGGTAGGATCGGTCTGCATGGGTAGGGGCCATTTAGTGTCTTTGATGCGCCCGATAGCCGACACGATGGCGGATGCATCAATGCTGAATTTATATTCCGATAACCAAGGCCTATCGAACCTACTCTTGTTCATCAACCCCCGGGACCCTTGAACTCGATCACTTCTTTTGTTGTTTTGCCCGGAGTTATGTGTCGATTCACTGACTCTGTGATTTCTATTGTACACGGTCGGTATTGATCCCCAATCGGACCTTGTTCTCGATTAATATCTCTTCGAACAGCGGGTTCGGCCCCCAATTGATCATCTTCGACCCTAATTTTTGATTGGTACCGATTGTGCACGTCAGCCCACGTGATGGCTGGGTATTCGATCAGGTTATTCTTTAACCATCGTGAAGCCGTCGAACTTCGTTCGTTCAAACCTTGAGTGAAAGCGTGAACAGCCCAATCATCTGCGACTGGTGGCAGATCCATTCTTTCCATTTGAAAATGAGATACGAACTCCCTCAGCATCTCGTTATCCTTTTGTCTTACCTTGAAGAGGTCTGATTTCCTTGTTGCGACTTTTATGGCGCCAGTATTTGCTTTCACAAAAGAATCTACTAACATGGCGAACGAGTCGATGGAATTCAATGGTAGGTTGTGATACCAAATCATTGCTCCCTTCGAGAGGGTCTCTCTAAATATTTTTAACGACATAGATTCAATTTCATCGTCTTCTAAATCATTGCCCTTAATGGCACATGTGTAAGAAGTGATGTGCTCGTTGGGATCAGTCGTTCCGTTATATTTGGGAATTTCAGGCATACAGAATTTTTTGGGGATTGGTTTTGGAGCTGCGCTCGAGGGAAAAGGTTTTTGCACGAATTTTTTTGAATCCAACCCTTTTATCATAGGTGGAGCTCCCGGGGTCTGATCGACCCTGGAGTTATATGTTTCTTCTTTTTTATCGTTGGCTTCGACTCGCTTTGTGAGTTCCTCGAGCAATTTAGCAATTTCGGGAGTAGTCCCCGATTCTTGCTCATTTGACTTCACCATGGCTGGCTCCGTTCTGTGGGTGATTTCTCGAGGTGGATTGGGCTCCGACCTGCTTTGTACCTGGGTTTGGCTTTATAACTCAGCAATTGCTGTCTATTGAGCTTGCAACATTTCGAAGATCATACGTGATAGCATCCTAGGAAGATCAAATCTATTCAAGGACAAGAATGAAGCTCTGGAATCTCAAAGAGGGCCTTTAACAAGATGTCAAGCTAAAGAGTTGCAAATCAAGGTCATTAGACTTCAAGTGCAAATAAAGAAGTTGTTAATTGGGATGGAGAGCTCAAGGATAAAGGATATGAGTTGTCTAGGTGGTATAATTATTTTATGGTACAAATTCATGTCCAAGAAGAGGTGGATTAGATCCCAAGAGACATCTTCTGAAGAAGGTCCAAACCAGGCCACTATTGGACCTATTTGGCACCTAAACATGTGTCCAAACTATCATCCCAATAAGACCTACATGAAGACACGTTTTTATAACATAAAAAAGACTTACTTACTGCCCAAGAAAGGTTTAATAGGCGTGATAGAAGTTGGGTACAAGTTGGTGCCAAGTTGCTTGCAAGTTGCCTTCATGATTTCCAAGATCCTATCCATGATTGGTTTGGGACTTTCAAGATTCTATCCAAGATTGGTTTTAACTTATTTCCATATATTTTGATACTAGATTTATTGCTTTCCTAGGTAGTTAAGGTTATGTTTTCCTTTTCCTAAGATTGTTGGAGTTACTCTCCAAGATTGGCTTGGTTTTTGTTTCTAGTATTTTTTCTTTTCCTAAGGTATTTGGACTTGTTGTCCAAAGTAGTTTAGGACTTTATTTCCTTGTTTTTAGGTAGGAATTTCTTGACCCCCTCTCTATATAACGGGGTGTCTTCTTTGTTTTTAGATTTTAGATGATTATAGACAATATCAATAAAAATTGTGAGGTTTTTCTTGTACTCTTGTGTGTAGCTACTCTTGGATTTATTCTTCAACCTTCAAAACTCAACTTAAGGTGGTAAGATTAAACTCTTTTGAAATCTTAGATCACTTCTAGGTATTCAAGAAAGGTGATAAGTTTAGGCTTATTGTTGTTCTTGTTATTCTAAAGGGTCGGGTTTCACAATCTATCTCTTGTTTTTAATTCTCTATCAAAGGCGATTAGTTCTTTGTTAGCTAATTGTTGTTGTTAGGATTCAACTTCAAGAATAGACTTCTTGAATTCAAGAAACTCTTTCTTGAATTCAATCCATCTTAAATTTTCCATTGTTTTTTTTGTTTCTTTATTTTCTTTTAGCTTCTGCACGTTTCTAGATTTTCTTTAGTAATTCTTGGACCCCTATCGTGTTGTTATCAATACGCAAGCTGACATCGTTTTCCTCGACGTTATAGGTATCTCGAGCTACAGACCGAGTACCACCATGAATGCTATTTTCGGGTTCAGAATGTAGGTTCGCCTCAATGGCCACATGAGAATTGATATCTATCGGCGCTCCGATTCGAGCTCCAACGGCATTAACAAGTGGTCTTTCGTTACTGGGTGTCAAGTTATTGTTCTCATCTTGAAGACCGGCGTCGTTGTCGATTGGTGGTGCCATTTGACTGGTAGTTAGTCGTAGCTAATCCGAAATCCAAGATATTTTCGGAAACAAGCGCAAACTATGTATCAAATAACCACTGTTATCCTTAGCCCCACGATGGGCGCCAAACTATTTACCCGAAAAATGGATAGAGTTGAATTTGTACATAGTTTTAAGAACATGTGGTGTGGCTTAATACAAATCGTAAGGATAAATAGAAATATCAAGTATGGATTGCAAAGAATGCAAAATAGACAAGGTTGTAAAGAAGATGAATTTCAGGACTAAACAAGTGGAATCAGATTAAGAAGCTCGAAAGAACAACTCTTCACTATAGGAAAATATGGTACTTGAATTACAATGTTAGAAAAAACTTGCCCCTTACAGAAATGAAAACCTTCCCCTTTATAGTAGAGGGATCTTACTTTAGATATAGTTAAAAATACGTAGTGGAAGACCCATGATAAATCAGCTTTTCCACAATTCCTGCCAAGATTCTCTCCCCTAGTGGGATTGCAATGGCTCTTGTCTATAAGCCTGATATTGACTCTAGTTTTCGGTCTTGACTTGAGCTCTCGATCTTGACTTCAACTCGATTCTGACTCGGACCCTTGAATTGATTCGGGGTCAATGTTGATTGGTCCCTGGATCATAAGCTCGACAACTTTACTTTACATCATAGTTCGATTTGGGTTCGAGCTTGTTTATAATATCAAGCTTGATATTGATCGGTCCCTCGTACTCAAAGCTTTTTTGTACCATCTTCGGAACCTATCTCGAAGTCTTACTTCAATCGATTATGTTTCGAACTCGATCAGTCGTGTGAAGGCTGAAATCTATTCGACCGTATACAATTGTATGTGAGGCCACGGTTGGTGTTGTAATGAGTTATGTTACGTCATTAGTTTATGTATATGTTTTAAGGATGTGTTTCCGGAGCTCTCTAACAGGTGGATAGGCCTAGTGAAACTTGACCCTCATTTGAGGACAAATGATCTTAAGTGGGGGAGGATGTAAGGCCCCGTAAAATATTTCCTTAAAATCGGGGTTCCGTGATGCCGGGGTAGGCATAGAGGTTAATAATAGTAGAAACTTTTTGGATTGAGCAGTGCACTGGGGAGTTGAAGGAAAATATTTTGCAGGGTTGGGCATTTCTACGGCCCATTAGGCGGCCACATATTCACTCTGCAGGCCTCAGAATGGCCGTAGAGTGAAGAAGCTGTTTTGGCCATTTTTGATGTCAATTTCCCGGCCAGCTATACGACCGCACAACCATTTCGCATGCCGCACTTTGATCGCATAATCAGCCTTAGGATTTTGCAGGGGGAGGTTTCTACGGCGCATTATGCGACCGTAAAACAGGTCTGCGGGCTGCATAATGGCCGCAGAGTGCAGCAGGCTAGCCCAGTTCCGGAGGCCATTTTTCACGGCCATTTTGCAGACCGCAGAATCATTATGCGGTCGCATATGCGACCGTATATTTGGGGTTTTTAAAACCTGGCCCTATTTCGTTAAAACATTAGCTATAGTCCATTTTTGAGCATATTTCTGATATATTTAGAGTGAGAAAGAGTTCTTAGAAAGGGGAAGTAACCTTCAAACTAATATCCAATAATTCTTGCTCAATCCTTGAATATTATCAAGAAAGTCCTCATCTTAAAGGTAAGAATCTAGCCCTAGCTCTTAATTTTGAAAATTTACTAAAAAGGGGAAAATTAGAAAGACAATTCTTGGGTATGGGAGTTGTTTATTTTGCATGCATGTGTTATCAAAGGGTGTAGGAAGATTGTGAGCTAAAAATGGTAAATAGTGGGTTGTGGGATGATGAAATCCTCTATAAAATGACCTTGAAATATTAGTGCACACCTAGTATTTGATAATGTGCTCAAATGAGCTAGAATCATGACCATCTTCCTAATTTTTGTCCAACTTGTTATATTTCTAAAATAGATCGAAGTTGCTAAGAATTCCAAAACGTTTTAGAGTTTAAAGGAAGCTCAACTGAGGTATGTTGGCTAAACCCTCTTCTTCTTAGAATCGAATCCCACAGTGTTCATGTAATTGGTGTAAGTCCCAAAATGATCATTATGATATTGGCTATTCGAAATATGTTTGCGTTGAAGGATGCATGTTCAATATTTATTCTAAATGATTCATCATGTCATCTTGCCATTTGAGGATGTGTTCAAAATGTGAAATATGTGTTAGAAATGTTAAGACTTCATGTCAAGATAGAATAAAGGTTTTTATGCCAAATTGTATGAAAAGCCTCTATGTGCTTAGGATTCCCAAATTGCTCGTATGTGTACTAATTCCTTAAATGGTAGGCCTTATTATTGTTGATGATGATAATGATGTTTGAATGTAGAAAGGGGAAACTGGAATTTGGAAATACGGCTCAGTGCCAAGAATGACTTTCTAATTGAGGCCACTCGTGCCAATGAATTGAAAAGATGTGAAAGAAGTATGAAGTGAAATAATTGATTGAAAAGGTAATGTCTCGGGTGAGACGGCCTAGCCGATCAGGACGTGATCGGTTACCATGCCGCACCCATGGTGGTGACTGTGTTGAAAAAGATAATTGAAATTGTGGTTATGGTTGATGTCTCAAATAAGACGACCTAGACGATCGGGTCGTGATCGGACTCTGTGTAAGAATACGGTGGTATTGTGAACTATGGTATATCGGCTCTGAAGATCACCCAACCTAATAACATGGAAATTGACTTGAGAACTTATGTGATCCTTACTTGATGTTTTAGTATTGTTTGAAGCTCTTATTGAACTCATGACTGTTTCCCCCTTGTATCATTATTCATTCTATTGAGATGGTGTTTAGTTTTACATACTACTACTATTCAACAGTACTAACGTCCCTTTTGGCGGGGGCATTACATCTTTAAATGGATGCAGGTGGTTCCACAGCAGGTAGCATTGACCACCGATAGCAGTACACCTTCCTCCTAGCAGACTTGGTGAGCCCCACCTCATTCCGGGGTCATGTATCTTTTGTACATTTTGTTATCATGTTTGGAGGTATAGCCGGAGCCTTGTTGCTGGCACTATCATTGTACTCCTTTGTATCTTTTACACGCTCCGTAGACATTGTGTGGGTTGTATGTCGGTGTTGGGGGAAGTCAAACAATTTATGTTTATCTTTGAATGAATCACTTGTTCCACTTTAGCCTATAAAAAGGTGTGTATTTTGATATATTAAAGATGAAGAAATTAATAGAAAGGTTTTGGTATTGTATTCATGATCTCCCTATTGTCTAATTAATGAATATATGTCACCTCTTTTTCCATGAGTGAGATTGGGGTAGAAAGTATCTAGCAGGCTTGCTAGGCCGGGTTCACTCGGTTGAGCGCCGGTCACGCTTCCCGAGTTTGGGGCATGACAACAAGCAATAGTTTAAGTTTGAGGGTTTAATAAGTTGGTATTTTACCCACTTATCTCTTCTTTACTCTAAGATGTTTTCTATATTTGATTGATAAAATAGTGTATTGAATATTTTTTACTTTCATTTTATAGGTTTTATATGATTTAGAAGTGATCGGGGAGAAACCAAGTGAAAACAAGTAAAAAAGGTGATAACATGAAAAGGGAATTCTGTTCAGTGCCCTTCGCGTTCGCAATGAAGGACCGCGACCACGAAGGTCAACTGCTAAACTTACATTAGCTAACATGAAGGTCATATCGTGAACGTGAAGCATCATGAGTCAAACCTTCACGAGCACGATGAAGAACTTGGCGGAAAAATTGGGCAGTTCTAGAAATTCACATTTTTTTTGTCCCAAACTATTTAATACTCGACCTAGCTCATTTGGAAGACATCTTTTGCATATCTTCTGATATTTTACAAGTCTTGGAGCTAGGGTTCTTGAACACACACTTGGGAGTTGAAGATTTGATGATTTTGGATGAGCATTTCTTACCCATTTTTAGTCATTTCTTCATTTCCTTGATTTGTATTGAATATCTAAGTATGTAGTGTCACTCCCCAAAATCGAGGAGCGCGACCGACGCTCAACCGAGTGAACCCGACCGAGCAAGCCTGTTAGATTCCTTCTACCCAAACTCATTCATGAATAAAGGGAATATATATGTTTTCCTTAATTAAACAATAAAGTGGTCATGTCTGCAATTACCAATTTCTTACCATAAGTTTCACCATTTTTAAAGTCTCAAATGGACAAGTAATACAACCACAACATAGCATAGTTTGTCTTTTCCAGCACCAATACACAACCCACACTATGTCTACGGAGCCTCTATAGATAAAGAAAAGTACAATGATAATGCCGGAAATAAGGCCCCGGTTATACCTCAACCATAATACATAAAGAACAAAAGATACATGACCCCGGAATGAAGTGGGGCTCACCAAGTCAGCTGGGAAGAAGGTGTACTGCTATCACTAATCAATACTAGTACCGTCAAATAGTACTAGTATGAAAACTGAACACCAATTTAAGAATTTAGAAATAAAAGATAATTATGATGAACCAGTGCGGCAATAAAATAGTATAGATAACTGTCTCAACCATAGCAAGCTTATTAAAAGCTATCAACAACATTTATAGGATTTAAGATGAGGTCCTCTATGACCATCTTCACACAAAGTGGCCCGCCGCCTCACTCGATGTATGCAGGTGGAGGTGTACGTACAATACCACAACTCTAATCAAGCGGCCCTGCCGCCACACCCAAATGTATGCGGGTAGAAATGCATCAACGATACCAATAACAATATAAAGCGGCTATGCCGCCTCACCCCAATGTATGCGGGTGGTGGTACCACAACAATACCAAAACCATACACAAAACGGTCGTACCGCCTCACCCCAATATAAGCGGGTGGAGGTGCAGTCCCACAATATCATAATCCCTACACAAAGCGGTCATGCCGCCTCACCCCAATGTATGCGGGTGGAGGTCTATCACAATCGCAATCTCTACACAACTTGGCATAATAATTTTCACATAAATCACGACTAGATATTAACATGTGGATACGTAATCCATAGTTTGGGACACATCCTCAATTTATAATGCAATATGATAAGAGCATTTGAAATACGAATTGAACATATATCTTCATTACAAAACTTATCGGAATACTCAATTTATAATCAACATCTCGGTACTTACAAGGATAATGAGGATTCAAATTCTTAAAGAAGAGTTTAGCCAATATACCTCAATTGAGCTTCCTTAAACTCTAAACCATTCCGGAATTCTTAGCAACTTCAATCTATTTTAGAAATATAACAAATTGAACCACAATTAGGAAAATGATTATGGTTCTAGCTCATTTGAGCATTTTATCAAACACTAGGTGTGCATTAAGATTTCAAGGCCCTTTTTATGGAGGATTCCATCATCCCACAACCCAATCTTTACCATTTTTAGCTCAACAATCTTCCTACATCCTTTGATAACACATGCATGTAAAATAACCAATCCTCTTGCCCAGAAATTATCTTGCTTATTATTCATTTCTACACAAAATTCAAAATTGAGGGTTAGGGTGTAGAATCTTACCTCTAGGATAAAGACCTAGCGAGTTTCCCATCTTAATCTTCCAAAACTTGGGCAAGAATTGAAGGACAAATATTGGAGAACACCTTCTCACTCTATGGCACCCTTTCTCACTCTAAAATGTCAGATATTAGCTCAAAAATGACCCAAAGAGTGTATTTAACGAAATAGGGTTGGGTTTTAAAAATCCAAAAATGGAGCTACGGAACAAGGTATGTGATCGCATAATCGATATGCGGACCGCATATCGGTCGCATAGTTGGTTACAAAATAGCCAAAAGAACTGTCTGTGTATGCGGTCACTATGCGATCTGCATAACCGTTATGCGGTCGCATAGTCGACCGCATAACTGTTATGCGGTCGCATAGTCGACCGCATAATTGCCTCCAATTGGTCCAATTAACTGCCTCACTCTGCGGCCAATATGCGGTCTGCAGAGTGATTCTGCGGTCGCATAATGGACCGCAGAAATGCACTTTTCCGCCAAATATTTTTCTTTACTTTCCGGTGCATTGTTCAACCCAAAAAGTTCAAGCCGCAAGAATTTCTACAATCCTCAAACACGTAAGCCTAGTCCGACACCATGAAACATTATTTTCTTTGTAAAATTTACCGGGCTTACCACTTAAGTACTTCGAAATTTTCTGGGGTATTACATGTAGTATTTATTCCAATACTTGAAACTTGTTTATGAGAATATTCATTGTTATAGTTTGGATTAAATCTCTTGTTCTTCCTATGTATTGAATATTTTATTCATTATGAAGTAGTGAGTTGAATGTTTCTTTAATTATTCTTGCTCTTTAATGATTCCAAAGAGATTAGCTAACCCTAGGACTTGCCCATTAACTTCGAATTAATCTTGAAAAAGATAATATGGGGTTGGGAAATATTACTTAGCAAGAACTTGAGGCGTTAACCCTCATTTTATAGATTCTACCTAGGGATAGGATTGAACTACTTGTAGCCATATTCGGGTGCACTTAATCTCTTAATTGTTTTAGAGATAATTCAATTAGGAAGTATTGTTAGTCTTCAGAAGAAGTTAATATAGAATTATTATCCGAGGCTAACATAAACTCGCCTCATATTTGTAAATTTGTGAAATACATTGGATCGTTACTTGAGTGTAATTTTCGTGTATCCATGCTTGTGGCCATTGGTCATTTTACTTCCGTTCTAGGTTAATTTACTTTTTCTCATTAGTTATAATATTTTCTCACAACCCTTTATTAGTGTTTGGCTTAGCATAATAAGAGATAATTCTCTTACTTGCCTAATCGCCTACATATTGTTCTCTGTGTGATTCGACACCGACTCATAGTTGGGTAAATTATATTGCATGCAACCATGCCCGCTATCTCTTTGGTGAGTGGATTTAGACGTCATCAATACTTCACCTGCCGACAATTCAAACATCGAGAGACTAGTCAAACAATGTCTTTCTTCATCTTCCACCATAAATAATGCTGCTTCAAGTGATGATACATCTTAGTGAGAGGTGGGTGAACAAAATTTCGTGATCTTTGAGAATCCTCAAGGATCAAATCTCTCAAACCATCACCAATCGGAACACAAATCCTGCCTTGAAGCTGCATAACACCATCATCCCAATCATGACCTTCCTAGCACCATCCGGCTACACCGTGTGTTTCCACACCAACAAGTGAGTATCATCAAACTGGATAGCCTTGATACACTCCAAAAAATATGATTGTACCACACCAAAATAAAGAACCCTACTAGGCACTGAAATATTCAACCTCACAAAACTATTAGTTGCGGCCTGAACATCCATACACTATGGCATCTCCACTGCCGGTATAGGTGCCACATGATCCAAGATGATCATTGTTACACTCCAAACTATCAAGTCATAATTCATCTTAAGTGAATCAATATGAGCTAAATAATTATAGGACCTTTTTGAGGGTTGGTAGGTTAAGAAGCAAATCGAATCGAAGAAAATAAGTTTCGTTGAAAGTCAGCAAGTTGGGAATGTTATAACCCTTACTTGTGGAGTGAGACTAGGGTTCTTAAAATGAAAAGAAGGTAATTTTATGAAGTATTTTAGTCGTGTATAGTCATGCGTTACGATTTGAAGCCAAACGAGTTATAAAACAAAAGTCAACAAAAGTTATCGCAAGTTACGTTCATATCAAATTTCACTTAGCTTTTCTCTCAATGTACTTGAATTTAATGAGTTATCTACACACAAAATTGAATATCTACGTGTATAATTTCCAACATATTAAACCGTTCGTCGATAAGATGTTAGAATAGAGAGATATTCGCATTTTCGCGAGACTGCACAAGCAGCTGCTTCTGGGACCCACTTGAGACGGCCACCGACCTTACTTCTCTTAAAATATATTTCAGCCTCATTTCGGGTTATTTATGACCCAAAATTAGTCCAAAAGCTCTCAAAAAGCATCTCTAACATACCCTAAGATCCCAAGAACCAAACTCAAGGGAAATCAACTCAAATCATCATCAAAGTGTTAAGGACTACAAGAGAATGCTTCTATAATTTTGTAGTGTGATTGAGGGATATTGTGAGCTAAGTTGAGATGGGGTTTCAAGTTTTAGCTGTTGTCCAAGGTATGTTTAATATCTTTTTGATTGTTACTAAGTTTAATCACGTGTTGGTTTTGTTTGAGTGAAAAACCATAAGATAGCACTTGAAAGAACATGGGACATGGTTATCTTTTTTGGTTGGACTATTGTTTGGCCACATATATGGTTTGTGGTGGCTGAAAAGTATGAAAAATAATTTTATATTGTTGTGGCTACTGTATTTAAGCTTTTCTAGGTGTTAACTAAGTTTATTGAAGAAGAAAATATGAAACACAAGTGATTGACGATAAAAGTGAGGGTGCTAGGCGTACGAGGTTGTTTTGGAAGTCATTTTATGGATGTTTTCAACTAGGAATCATATAGTACAATTAAGTATGTTGTTTTGAAGGTTGTGAACCAATTTATGGAATAAGAGTTGGATTCAATTTTTGTTTTGTTATTAGTAAAAATGAGCTTGCTCTTCGATATGATTGTTAAGATAATCGGATAAGCTCATATTGGATTATATTGTTGGTTATTGTTGTTGTTGTCGGGCTGTTGATTACCCTTAGTTGTCTTTGGGATGTATTAAAAATTGGGGAATTGCTGCCCAATTTTCTGTAAGCTATACGACTAGCCAAATACGATGGTACGACATTATATGTTGACGACAATATCATTTCACTTGTTATAAACGTAAGAAGTTGTGTTGACCTTCATTTAGGAATATGGAAGAGATCATACAGGTATGTTAAGGCACATCCTTCTTTCTTTTGGTATGATCTAAAGTGGAATGAATGAAAAGATACGCTATTTCAGAACGAGTCTATTCCTAGCAACTAAGGTTCTCCATGTTGTTCTTTCCTTATAAAGTTATTCTAAGCATGTATGTATGATCCTTGAATCCTATTGAGCTCCATAATGATGGTATGGATGTCCATAACGTTAATTGAAGGTGCAACAACCCTACGTCATTCTGAAAGGTTTAGAAGTGATTCCATGAGTCCAACATGCATTGTATATATGTATCTATTTTATTATACCGAGCCGTGCTATCGTCGGTCGGGTACGACACCTACTATGAAACCACTGATCAGTTGGGTTTTACCGAGCTCCACATGGCTAGTTACGATTCTATCAAGCTTGATGATGGCTGGGTACATTTTGACCGAGCCTATTACGGCCGGGTACAATATGATAATGATAATGATGATGTATATATATGTATCATGCATTTCATGTCAGTAGCCCTCAGAGGTCTAAGATGTTGCAGGTTGTATCTTCTTTATTTCTCTTTACATTATTTTTCTTATTTATGCTTTCCATCCTTAAATACTCGGTACTTTATTCGTACTGATGTCCCTTTTTCTTAGGGACACTGCGTTTCATACATGCACGTCCCGATAGGCTATCAGTTCAGCGGAAGGTGTTGGTGCACTCCAGTTGCTCCAAAGTTGCCTATTTGGTCAGTATGCTTTGGACATATATTGATTGATATGGCAGGGGCCAGTCCCAACCCTTATGACATTTAGGTACTCTTAGAGGATTTTATATGGATGCTGGTAAGTCCTTCTTGGAATATGTTTTGAGTGTACAAATGGTCATGTCGGCCTTATAGTCCCTTATGTCACATGTATAAGTTTATATATCATGTTGGGTCGTACTATGTCGATTATTTCATTATATTTTATTTTGGTTATCTCATAACTACCTTTATTGCCCATTTATGCATGATGGTATGATAAGAGTGATATATTATGGGGGTACTCGGTTGAGTAAGGCACTGGGTGCACGTCACGTCCGTCTGATTTGGGTCATGAAAAATTTGATATCAGAGTAGGTTTGTCCTTGGGATGTCTACAAGTTGTGTCTAGTAGAGTCTTGTTTATGAGTGTGTTGTGCACCACACTTATAAATAGGAGGTTGCGGAACATTTAGGATTGTTACCTTCCTTTTATATTCTAGATCGTGCGAAAAAGCGGAGTTTTAGGGAATCGAGTCTAACATATGCGTTGATATAGTTTGTACAAAAGATGTCATTACCTAGAAGATCTGCGACTAGTCGGGATGTTAAGGAAGGATTGGGAGGGGGTATGAGACGCACGCCCTCTATTGAGACAGATCTGTCTGATAACTAGAGTGAGTGACTCCCTAAGATAGCCCTGATTCCACTAGTACTAGAGGAGCTGAGGGAGGCTCCAGCATCATTAATTATGTGAGTTTCACCACCGACTCTGTCTATGTAAGAACAAAAGTACAAGTATTGACACAGTTGGTAGCCTCTAAGGATTGGCGTCGCCCGAGGGCCCTTGATAGTGATAGGCCCTTGAAGGGTCAGGAAATTCACAACCTAAGGAGTTTAGAGAGCGAGAGTCGTCTATATTTCAAAGAGATGATTCTAATGAAGCTATGGGATGGACTAAGAGGGACAGGGCAGTTGATGATTACAGAGTACTGCTGGGTGGTGGTAGGTTATAGTAGATTGTGTTTGCATAGTGACTTCCGCGTGATAAGATACGTAAAGCAATATTAGACAACTAAAGAATGAGGCCTTTTAGAGTACGAGAAGTCGAGAATCAAGGATTTTTTTTGAAATTACTTCAAAAGAAATGAGAAGTGAAATGTTGTGAAAGGTTTGTGCGAAACCAAATAGAGAAATATGAGTGAATAGGTAAGACTATTAAGGGACGTAAGTTAAAGTATGGGAGTATAATGAGATTCGTAGGCAAGTGAAATCTAAGGTTATAAAGCAATATAGGCCCTCATTTTTGCATTAAAAGTGGATTAGCAATTTTAACGGGGATTATCGGAGCTCAATTAAACCATATAGATGTGAGGTGCTCATATGGGAGGATGATTTAGGACGAACTAGAACTAAGGTATCGATTAGAGACTCAAAGGACTCTCACACTAGCTAGCATTGCAATGATAGAAAGAGTGAATAAGCAGAAGGAGGAAGAGGATTAGTGGGAGAAGAACCCTAAAAGAAATTGGTAAAGATATCCTTGAACTCGTCGAAAGAAAGCATGCCAGCAAAAACGTATGACTCACTTCATATATAAACCCCTATAAATTGTCTCAGAGGAAGAAAGGTTACCCATAGGACAATTGTAAGCTACTAGGAATACGGACTTACGGAAGGTGGAAAGACGAGTAGGACTTCAAGCATGAAACATTGAACTATTTTCCTAAGGGGGGAAGACGAGGTGGTAAAGCACTAAGTCAAGAGTATTTTTGTTTAACAACAAAAAGATTGGAGGATTGGGACAGAAAGGCGTATAAGCAATATTAAAGTAACACACATGTACAAAAGATATGGAAAAGAGACAATATTATTTTATAAATAGACGACAAGCATAGTCAAACACTTTATACATGTGAATGTTAACGTGAAGAATTCGTTAAAGTTGGAAGATATAACTCCAAAGGAAATTGCTGAGATTAAAAAGGAGAAGGAAGAACAGTCATAAGGAGTTAGAAAGGGAACCGAGTACGACAACTCTTGAAATTAAAGATAGACCATGGTAATGTCTAAGTGTTACAACCATGATGGATAATCGAGATGACTGCAAGAAGAAGGGCGTTAGAACAATATTTCAAGATAAAAAAACTAAAGAAGAGAAAAAATCAAAGTGGAAAAAATAAATTCGACATCAAGGATAAGACTTAGGATAGACAATAAGGAAAGGACGAAGTAGAAGGAAGTAGTATAAAGTTAAGTTGTTTCACAACGTCAGTTTCTTCTATAAACCGAAACCTAACCGACGTAGAATTTGTCAAATGTATATAATAACAAAAAGATGAAAATCAATAAATATGGTCCAGAACTATATATACAAGGGATTCAGAATGTGTGAGAATTATATCCAGGTTGCAAATAAGGAATATCATAATATAAGCCAAATAAGAAGTCGTTGACAACTAGGGGCAGTGAGCAAACTGAGGAGGAAAGGAGAACCATAATGGTATATATGTTTCATATAAGATGACTTAGAACTAGAATAAAAATAGAGGAACTAAGATTGTAATGGATGCGTTTAGTCATAATTCATGGTTAGTTTGATAAATGAGCAAGCCCAAAAGGAAAAGGGGTTAACTTGTAACATCCCGGAAAATTTTGAAGTACTTAAGTGCTATTAAGAAAGTTAATGTACGCTAACTATATTATTTTGTGTGTAGAAAAGGACTATTATATGAATGATATCAATTGATCATGATAATATATGTATGATGTGCATTAAGAATGGTTTATGGTCTAAGAAGAGCCCTAAGGCTAAGTCAAGTTGAAACTTTTATGATGGGATAAAGTTTCAAGTGAGTTCGCACAAGATCCTACTTCAAACGCATACTGCTACCAAAATATGACTACCTAGGATATTATCTACCTATATAATAAAATAACTTTGAGTCTAGTTTCAAATGCTTCAAACCGTTCGTCATTTGGACACTCCTAACAAGAATTTATGACAAAATTACCAAAGGCTGGAAAAATGAGATTTTGCGATCACATATTAATTATGCGATTGCGAAAGTGCTCCTTCGACCGCAAACTGCTTGCAGAATGGACCAGTACAGCCTAGGTATTGGTACCGATTTTGCGGTGTATTTTGCGACCCGCATAGCCATTCTGCGGGCCATTATGCGACCGCAGACCTGCTTTCAGAGGGTTAATTTTTCTATTTTCATAACCCGACCCCATTTTGAGGTTTTTAAGAGAGAAGTGAGAGTGTTATAGAGAGAGGAAGTACATGAAGTTTTTTGTTCATCAAGTTCTTGTCCAACCTTTTAAATCCAACAAGGAAATCTCACAAGTTCTTCATCTAAGAGGTAAGGTTCCATACCCTAGTTTTGAATTTCGGATTTGTGTAGAAGATGGCTGATTAGGAGTACGATTCTTGGGTATGAGAGTATTATTTATACATGTATGTACCAATAAGATTTGTGGGAAGATTGTTGAGCTCAAATAAGTAAAGATTGGGTTGTAGAATGAAGGAAATCTTGTAGAAGAACCTTGTAGCCAAATTTTCACACCTAGTGTTTGATTAAATGCTCAAATGAGTTGAAACCATGAATACCTTCCTAATTTGTGTTCAATTTTGTTATGTCTCAAAATAGATTGGAATTGCTAGAATTTCCGGAACGTTGTAGTAATTTAAGGAGAGCTCAAAGCAAGCTATGTTGGCTAAACTATTATCTTAGAATTGAATTCTATGATGTTCTCATATGTTTCAAGTATGGTTGTCTCAAGTTCCTTATTCTATGTTCCGAGTTGTTCCCAATAAATTTTATTATCTCGAAGAAGCAAAGTGTCGAGAATTATGTAAGCGTGTACCGAATGCTCCTATCACATTATGTTATCTTTTGGGAATGTGTTCAAGAATGATATATTTATTAAAATGCTATGTCTTTGAGTTGTGTTTCAAATAAAGTTTATGATGCCAAATTGTGTGAGAAAACTCAATATGCTTAAGACTCTTACTCGCTCATATGTGTACCTAAAGTCTTGATTGAAAATGTCTTATTGTTGATAACCTATAAAGATGGCTAGAAGTGAAATAAGTGAATTGGGGATACAAAGTGTGGCCAACGTGCCAAGAGTGAAAGTTATACTTGTGGCCAATGGTGCCCATGAAATGAGATTATGTGAGAAAGATTATGAAATGAGCTTTGATTGAACTATTCTAAAATTGACTTTGAAAATAGAATTGCCTAAAAGCTTATGAATTCAAGTGATGCCCATATGTGGTTGTTTTAGCTAATGCTATATTTAGTGAGTATTTTCAATGTGTTTTGCATTCTTACATATTCGTGAGTGGAAACTATGTATTTTCCTTTTTGGGAAAAAGTAATTCAAGAAGAAACGATGTGTTACTTGTTTATGATTTTAACTCGTGCTTCGATTGCCAATAGTTTTAATCAATTTCTCAGAAAGAGATCCATTGTGTTTAAAGTCTTTATTACTAATGAACATAAAGTTGTGATTTTCGGAATATTGTATATGTTGATATTTAGGATGATGATCCATGAAAGAAAAGATGTGAAAGTGTGGAATATGAAATACGGCCATTGTGCCCTGAAAGAAGAATCATATGTATGGCCAAGAGAGCTAATGAAATAATAATGTTGTAAGTGGTTGAAAGTACGGATTAAGTGATATAGGGTGTGAAAGGTTATGAGATGTACGTATTTGTACTTTTGTTTCCAATGTCTTATAAGACCCTACGTTCTTGCGAGTAAAGACTATGATGTTCCTAAATGTTCTAAATGCTCTTAATGTTCTATGATCACCCATGGCAAGTACAACTAAGTGATAGTATGAACATGAAATGTGATCGTTGCCTAAATGAGAATTTTGAAGTGTTGTATGTCCCAATGGTTTCAACTATAGTTGTATGCTTCTGAAATAATGTATGTAAATGACATAGATTTTTAAGTCCCCAAGAGTCATGAACCTAGATAATGACCTCAACAGGTAAAGGGAGTGAATAATGAGATGTCCTTTGTTAAATGATGATGAACCTTAAGAAAAGGAATTGGGCCCACGTGCCATTGAAATCGACTTATTGATTTACCATGCATGCGCTAATGTAATGAGATGTGTTTCTCCATGATGAGCATGAACATGAAGTATTCCAATGATAAGAGTAATTACGACATTAAATGTAATGACAAACTATGTTGTTTTGAGTTTATATATGGTATTGTGATTGGGAATACACCTACATCCGCATAGATTGGGTTGAGGCAGCAGGGCCGTTTTGTGTAGGGAATTGTGGAATACATCTCCACCCGCATATATTGGGGTGAGGTGGTAGGACCACTTTGTGTAGGGATTGTGGTATTGTGGAATACATCTCCACCTGCATATATTGGGGTGAGGCGGTAGGACCGCTTTGTGTAGGGGTTGTGGTATTGTGGAATACACCTCCACCCGCATATATTGGGGTAAGGCGGCATGACCGCTTTGTGTTGGGATTACTGTATTGTGATACGCCTCCATCCGCATATATTGGGGTGAGGCGACAGGGCCACTTTGTGTTGGGATTGTGGTATTGTGGTACACATCCATCCACATATATTGAGGTGAGGCGGCAGGGCCGCTTTGTGTTGGGATTGTGGTACGGTGATACACCTTCACCCGCATATATTAGGGTGAGGTGGCAGGGTCGCTTTGTGTAGAGGTTGTGGTATCGTGATACACCTCCACCCGCATATGTTGGGGTGAGGCGGCAGGGCCGCTTTGTGTGAGGGTGGTTATAAAGGATCCCCGACTTAATATCGTTAAATTTGAATGGAAGCTCTTAATAAATTTGCTTGACTTTAATGGCTATCTAAGCCCATTTATTCTTACCATGATTCATCATATTCATGTTTTATTTCTAAGCCCTTGAATAGGTGTATTTGTATTGTGTAAGTGAACGTTATGAATGGTCTATGAGACGCATAGGTGTATAATATGATATGTGAACTCTAAGGACGATCTACAAAATGTGTATATGTAAAATAAGGGAGGAAGGTGCCACTTTCGTTGGCATTGTTTGTACATGTTGATACAATTACATTATATTTTGTATTCCACGTATAGTTCATATGGCGCAGTTAATCCTAAATGAAGTTTAGAAGGAGGGAAGTATAATAAAACGTGAAATGTGATTTTATTGGATGTCAAAGCATAGATTGCATATCTAAATGTTATAACTTCAAGTCGTGTTTCAAATGAAAACTATGATGTTAAATTGTGCAGAGATTGTGATTGGGATTACACCTCCATCCTTATATATTTGGGTGAGGCAGCAAGGCTGCTTTGTGTAGAGTCTTGGTATTGTGAAATACACCTCTACCCGTATATATTGGGGTGAGGCGGCAAGGCCGGATTGTGTATAGTCTTGGTATTGTGGAATACACCTCCACCCGTGTACATTGGGGTGAGGCGGTGGGGCCGCTTTGTGTAAAGTTCTGGTATTGTGATTGAAGCTCCTCCCGCATGTATTGGGGTGAGGCGGAAATGCCTCTCTTTGTAAAGGTAGTTGTAGAGAATCCCCGACTGAAAATTTATAAATATTATTGGAAGTTCTTAACAAATCTGTTTAACTTTTATGGCTATCTAAGCCCTGTGATTGTTATCATAATTCATCATATTCATGTTGTATTTTTAAGTTCTTGAATAGATGTTTTGGTTTTCATACTAGTACTATTCGACATGTACTAACGTCCCTTTAGCCGGGGGTGCTGCATCTTTAATGGATGCAAGTGGTTCCACAGTGGAGGATATTGACCAGTGATAGCAGTGGTCATTCTTCCCAGCTGACTTGGTGAGCCCCATCTCATTCCGGGTTTGTTCATCTTTTGTTTCGTATGTATTATCGCGTTTTGAGGTATAGCAGCAGCCTTGTTGCCGGCACTATCAGTGTACTCTATGGTATCTTTCGAGGCTCTATAGACTTAGTGTGGGTTGTATATGGGTGTTGGGAATGTTAAACAAGTTGTGTTGTGATTGAATCACTTGTTCCACTTGGAACCATGAAGGTGTGTGTGTGTATGTGTTTTGAGGCTTATCAAATGAAGTAATTAATGGAAATCAATTTGGTATTTTCTACATGATCTCCTTGTTGGTTAATTAAAGAAGTTATGTATACTCTTAAAATCATAGGTGAGTTGGGTAGAAAGTATTCAATAGGCTTGCTTGACCGGGTTCAATCGATTGAGCGTCGGTCGCGCTCCCCGAGTGTAGGGCATGACAAACATGGTACCAGAGCCAAAGGTATTAAAGTGTCATAGGATTTCTCAAAGCCGTGTCTAGTAGAGTCCTTCTTATTGGTGTGTCGTCGACCACATCTATAATTAGGATGTTACTTGGGCATTTAAGAATAACACCCTTCTTCCATGTTCTCGATCGTGCAATAGAGCTGATTGTAAGATTTTTCCTCCTTTAACTCGTGCTTTGCTCTAACTTTCAGTACATGGCGCCTAAGAAGAAGGAAAGAACTGGCCAAAGAGCTAATGTCACCCCAGGAGTGGCAGTGAATTATATATTTGATGATGCGGGTGAACACCCGAGGGGTGAGGATATCCCTCCAGTTACTACACTGCCTGATTCTACTACAACTGATCTGACTGCACCTTTCCAGGCGAAGTAGAAATGATTTCCCATCGCCAGTGCCCAGGGTAGCGTGGGGTGCTATCCCTGGCACCGGGAATCTTGATGTTCTGGAACCAGTGCCACAGGCAGCACCCCATGCCACCTGTGGCGCCCCAAACATTATATACTCATTTAGGGGTTCATTTTTCCCCATTTCTCTTGGCCAAACTTTGGGGTTTTCCTCCACTCTCTCAAGACCTCCAGCTCCACCCATCTTCAAGGTAAGTAATCCGTACTAATTTGGTGTTTCATTCCATCAATTCCACCCTAAAAAAAACTCAATCCTCTTCATAAAATACATAGATTTTCAAGAAATTTCTTCAAGAACTCAAAGGAGGGTTTTGCAAGATTTCTTCTAAAAGGTAATCCTATACCCTTAGACTTACATGCTTGGATATATTAAGATAATATAAGTATGAATTAAGTATTGGAACTTATGGTGTGGTGATTGGAAGCCATAAGTTCCCAATTTAAATACATGACCATTATAGAGATTGAAATGTGATTATTTGATGGAATTTTGTTGGTTGGGTGTAGATGGATGGTCATGTATGTGATGTTGGAAGTTATGAATTGTTTAAGAATGATGGTGGGATAAATTGTTGGTAAATGATAGTAATTGGATGAACTAATGCTATGGTTAAGAGGTGTAGAGATTCATGCCTACTAGGTGTTTGATAAAATGCCTAAATGGCCTAAATTATGAAATTTGTTACTAATGTTGGTCACATTGGATGTTGTTATTGTAGATTGAAAAAGCTTAGTGTAGTGGATCATTATAGTATCGCTAAGGGACAAATTTGAGGTATATTGGCTAAACTCTTCTCTTAAAAATGGAACCCCACACTATTGTTGTAAGTTTCAAGTTATTCACCACGATTCGATTATTCCGAATAAGCTTTGTGACAAGTGATATATGTTCCGTACGTGTTCCAAATGTTATTGTTGTGTTGTGTTACTATTGTGAGAACGTGTTCAAAGCGTGGATTGCATATCTAAATGTTATAACTTCAAGTCATGTTTCAAATGAAAACTATGATGTTAAATTGTGTAGAGATTGTGATTGGGATTACACCTCCACCCGCATATAATGGGGTCAGGCGGCAAGGCTGCTTTGTGTAGAGTCTTGGTATTGTTGAATACAACTCCACCCTTATATATTGGGGTGAGGCGGCAAGGCCTCTTTGCGTAGAGTCTTGGTATTGTGGAATACACCTCCACTCGCGTACATTGGGGTGAGGCGGCAGGGCCGCTTTGAGTAAAGTTCTGATATTGTGATTGCACCTCCACACGCATGTATTGGGGTGAGGCGGCAAAGCCACTCTTTGTAAAGGTAGTTGTAGAGAATCCCAGACTGGAAATTTATAAATGTTATTGGATGTTCTTAACAAATCTGTTTAACTTTTATGGCTATCTAAGCCCTATGATTGTTACCATAATTCATCAGATTCATGTTGTATTTTCAAGTTCTTGAATAGATATTTTGGTTTTCATACTAGTACTATTCGACATGTACTACCGTCCCTTTTGCCGGTGGCGCTGCATATTTAATAGATGAAGGTGGTTCCACAGCGAAGGATATTGACCAGTGATAGCGGTGCTCATTCTTCTCAGCTGACTTGGTGAGCCCCATCTCATTCTGGGGTTGTTCATCTTTTGTTTTGTATGTGTTATCGTGTTTTGAGGTATAGCCGAAGCCTTGTTATCGACACTATCATTGTACTCTTTGGTATCTTTAGAGGCTCCGTAGACTTGGTGTGGGTTGTATATGGGTGTTAGGAATGTTAAACGAGTTGTGTTGTGATTGAATCACTTGTTCCACTTGGAACCATGAGGGGGTGTGTATGTGTGTTTTGAGACTTATTAAATGAAGTAATTAATGGTAATGAGTTTGGTATTGTCTACATGATCTCCTTGTTGGTTAATTAACGAAGTTGTGTATACTATTAAAATCATGAGTGAGTTGGGTAGAAAGTATTCAATAGGATTGCTTGACCGGGTTCACTCGGTTGAGCGCCAGTCACGCTCCCCGAGTTTGGGGCGTGACACCCGATATAGAGTAGGGCTTATCGAGTCAGCTGAGAAGAGAGCACACCTATCAAGAACCTGAGCTACCTATTGCGGAGCGACCTGTATCCATTAAAGATGCAGCATCCCCGGCAAAAGGGACATTAGTACATATTGAATAGAAATAGTATATAAAGCTAAATACCCTCTCCTAAAATAGAATGCCAACACAAGAAGTAGAGAATCATGAAAGAATAAAGAAAGACCAATAATATCTAAATGCCAAGTTAAAACATTACCAATTTTCAAATAAGCACTAACATTTTTGGTTAGGAGATCATTAGCCGCCGATTGTCACACCATGCACGAGGCATGGAGTCCGATCACCACTCGACCGTCTAACCCATCTCACACTAATGTATGCGGGTGGACATGGATACCCAATACCCCTATGCGCATGGCACGGAGTCCGATCTCCATTCGATCGACTAAGTCGTCTCACCATGAATGAATATGGATCGACATGGTGATACGAATAGAATATAATGATAAGAAGGATGAGCCACTATGTGCGCAGCATGGTATCCGATCACCACCCGATCGACTAAGTCATCTCCCCACAATGTCGTTTGGATCGACATGGTGATATGAACTGGTATTAGCCACAAACTCAGCCCAATTAAGGGGAATAATCTCATCACAGAACAGGGAAATCTTTTTCTCTCAATTGTCTCCTACACCGACACGTGTAGTTTCGGGTGTGGGCCTTTACAACCCACCCTTCCTCGGTGTGCTAATGACACTCCCAAAAACATTTTGTATACAAAGGAAATAAAATTATAAATGTATTCATCTCATTCATACCATCTATCACTTCATTAGCACTTGTAACCATTCACAACATCTTCATTTCATTGGCTCTCTTAGCCATACCTAATGTTCCTCATTCATGGCACGATGGCCACATTTCATATTTCATACTTTCATTTCTTTACTTCCAGGGATTATTATCATAAACACCAATATATATAACATTCTGGTAATCACAGCTTTAAGTTCATTAGTAATGAGTGCCTTAAACACATTTAATTTCCTTCAAAGAGTAGAGCATAGTGATTGACAATCAAAACACAAGTTAAATCATAAGTGGTTAATACACCATTTATTCTTGGAATACTATTTCCCAAAAAAGGGGAGCATGATATCTATAGATTCAACTCATGAGTATGTAAGACCTCAAACACATTGGAAATACTTACAAGTGAGAGCATGGTGATTTACAATTGACACATGAATTCAAATCTTATGCATTAGTTACAACAACCATATTTGAACATTTTCCCACAAAAGGGAAGCATCATTGGGGTAATTCAAACGTGTCAGGAGTACATAAGCATTTAGGCAAATCAATCTTAGGAAGTAATGTGGAACATGCGGAATAGGAGTCTGAACAAAACCACATTTAGAACTTACGAAGAACTCATGGATTCCGATTCTAGAAAAAGAGTTTAGCCAACATACTTCAAATTTGTCCCTTCTGGTGAGTTTCGAGGTGGTCAGAGACAACAATACCCGAGGTATCCAGCCTAGCCATTGGCTAGCGCACCCCCTCAGTTTGCCGGTAAGAGATTTGATCATTCAACATATTCAGGGCCTAGTCAGAATTCCAGGGCCTTAAGTTCTCAGTATAGGGGTTAGTCAAGTCAGTTGTGGCCACCCTTGCCACAATGTGCTCAGTGTGGTAAGCAGCATGTCGAGCAGTGTTGTATGGGGTTGGGTGTTTCTTACTACTTGTTGTTCTCTAGGCCACATTCTGAGAGATTATCCGACGAGATATGGTGCAAGTATAGTTCAGCCAGCGGGATCTATAGCTGTTCGTCATCATCAGTACGCCGCCCTGGGCAAGGTTCACAAGCACCAATCGGTCGTGGTAGAGGCAGAGGTGGAGCATATAGCTCGAGCGCTTCTCAGAACCGCATTTGTGCATTAGCAGGTCGACAGGATCAGGAGTCGTCAACTGATGTTATTACATGTATATTATCAGTCTCCTCATATGATTTATATACATTGATTGACCCAGGTTCCACCTTATCATATGTCATTCTGTTGGTTGCTAGTAAGTTTGGGATAGAACCTGAGTTGGTTAAACCATTTGAGGTGTCCACACTTATTGGGGATCTAGTAATAGTTAGGCGGGTATATAAAGATTGTTCAGTATTAGTTCATAGTCCATCTACAATAGCAGACCTAATTAAGTTAGATATGGTAGAATTTGATGTTATACTGGGTATGGATTGGTTGTCTTCTTGTTATGCCAACGTTGATTGTAGATCAAAGATGGTTCGATTCCAGTTTCTAGGGGAGCCTGTTTTGGAGTGGAAAGTTAATACGGCATCGCCGAGAGGTAGGTTTATTTCCCATCTCAAGGCAGGGAAGTTGATTAGAAAGGCTATATTTATCACTTAGTTCGGGTTCAGGATGTGAAAGTAGAGTCACCAACCATTCAGTCTATCCATGTGGTTAATGAGCTTCCCGATATTTTTCCCGATGAGCTTCCAAGTCTTCCTCTAGAGCGAGAAATTGAGTTTTCTATTTACATATTACTAGATACTCAACCAATATATATTCCTCCCTATAGAATGGCACCTGCAGAGCTGAGAGAGTTGAAGGTACAACTAAGGGACTTGCTCGAAAAAGGCTTTATCAGACCTAGTAAATCACCATGGGGAGCATCTGTGTTATTTGTGAGGAAGAAAGATGGTTCCTCGCGGATGTGTATTGATTATAGACAATTGAATAAGGTGATGATCAAGAATAAGTATTCGCTCCCGAGGATTGATGATCTATTTGATCAGTTGCAAGGTGCCAAGTGTTTCTCGAAGATAGACTTGAGGTCCGGGTTCCATCAGGTAAGGGTTAAGGAGAAAACTATTCCGAAGACAGCATTCAGGACCAGATACGAGCACTTTGAGTTTCGTGTTATATCATTTGGTTTGACCAATGCCCTAGCAGTATTCATGGACTTGATGAACCGTGTGTTCAGACCCTTTCTAGATCTATTCGTAATTTTATTTATTGATGATATATTTGCGTACGGTGCTCAGAGTTCTACAAAACGAGAAGTTGTATGCAAAACTCTCTAAATGTGAATTCGTGTTATATTCTTTATCTTTCCTTGGACATATTATTTCAAGTGAGGGCATCCGGGTTGATACCCAAAAGATTGAGGCAGTGAAGACTTGGCCTAGACCCAAGACATCGACGGAGGTTTGTAACTTCCTCGGTTTGGGAGCAATGTTTCAATGGACTGGTGCTTATGAGCGGAGTTTCCAGCCATTGAAAGACAGATTAACTTCAGCATCGGTTCTAACACTCCCAGAGGGAACCGATGGTTATGCTATCTATTGTGATGTTTTGGGCATTGGATTGGGTTGTGTACTGATGTAGCATGGTAAGGTTGTAGATTATGCTTCTAGACAACTAAGAAAGCACGAGAAGAATTACCCGACCCACGATTTAGAGTTAGCTACAGTGATTCATGCACTAAATATGTGGATGCACTATTTGTATAGCATTCATGTTGATATCTATATAGATCATAAGAGCCTTCAGTATATCTTCAAGCAAAAGGAATTGAATTTACGTCAAAGGAGATGGTTGGAGCTACTGAAAGACTGTGATGTTGATATTTTATACCATCTAGGGAAGGCGAATGTAGTAGCCGATGCCCTCAGTCGTAGATCTATGGGTAGCCTATCATATTTACAGCCAGAGAATAGGGGGATAGCCCATGAGATTCATCAGCTAGCTAGTCTTGGAGTTCGATTACTGGATTCAGGTGATACCAGAGTTACTATTCAGGACACGACAACATCCTCTTTAGTAACTGAAGTGAAGTAACGAAAATGCGATGATCCTGTGTTAGCTCATTATAGAGATATAGCCCCTCAGAAGGAGAAGACACCATTTGAGATTACAGGAGATGGGGTCCTAAGATATCGAGGACGATTATGTGTCCCTAATGTTGCAGGGTTGCACCGACAAGTTATGGGAGAGACTCACTATTCTCGTTATTCTGTCCATCCAGGAGCAACAAAGATGTATCATGATATCAGGGAAATATATTGGTGGGACGGAATGAAAAAGGATATAGCGGAGTTTGTTGCTTAGTGCCCTAACTATCAGTAGGTTAAGATTGAGCATCAAAAACCCGGTGGATTATTGTAGGCTATAGAGATTCCGACTTGGAAGTGGGAAGTAATTAATATGGATTTCATCATAGGCTTACCTCATACCCAGCGTAAGTTCGATTCTATATGGGTGATTGTTGATAGACTTACAAAATTAGCCCATTTACTGCATGTTAGGACTAAATATACCGCAGACGATTATGCAAGGCTTTACATTAAGGAGATAGTATGATTTCATGGTGTCCCTATATCTATTATCTCAGATAGATGTGCTCAGTTTACAGCTAATTTCTGGAGGTCCTTCCAAAAAGGATTGGGGACTCAGGTAAGTCTTAGTACATCATTTTATCCTCAGACAGACGGGTAGGCTGAGCGTACTATTCAGACACTTGAGGATATGTTACGGGCTTGTGTGATAGACTTCAAGGGTAGCTGGGATGATCATGTGACGCTTATTAAGTTCTCATATAATAATAGCTATCATTCCAGTATTCAGATGGCTCCATACGAAGATTTTTACGGACGGAAGTGTAGGTCGCCTATAGGATGGTTCGATGCTTGGGAAACTAAGTTAGTAGGACCAGAGTTAGTACAACAGGAAATCGAGAAGATTAAGCTTACACAAGAAGGGTTATTAGCACCTCAAAGCCATCAAAAGGCTTATGCAAATAATCGACGGCGAGACTTGGAGTTTCAGGTTGACGACTGGGTATTCTAAAAGGTATCAGTGATGAAAGGTGTTATGAGGTTCGATAAAAAAGGAAAACATAGCCCTCAGTACATTGGACCATATAAGATCATACGCAAGGTAGGCTAGGTAGCATATGAGTTAGACTTGCCTTCTAACTTGGAGTCTACACATCCAATCTTTCATGTGTTTATGCTCCGTAAATGTATCAGAGATCCTTCCAGAGTTGTGTCAATCGACGATGTACAGGTCATAGAGCAGCTATCACATGAGGAAACTCATATTGCTATATAGATAGACAGGTTCGGAGATTGAGGACGAAAGACATAGCTTCCGTGAAAGTACTTTGGAGAAACAATATTGTGGAAGAAATGACTTGGGAAGCCAAAGAAGACATGAAGTCTAGGTATCCTCACTTGTTTCCTCTTCCAGAGGAGGATCCAACTGAGATATCACAGCCTTAAGGTGCGTGTATGGATTCTTGTGTTAGTTATTATCATTGGTCGTATGAGGCCATTGTCGTTATTGATGATTGTGGCCCTATGTGGCATTGAATTATTGAGTTTTCTACAGGAAGGGTTGGTAGTAGTACTGTTACAAAGGCAACTCTGCAAAAATATATATAGATCGTAGGGAGTTAAACATTTGAGGACGAATGTTTCTAAGGGGGAAAGGATGTTACATTTCGCTTTTTGTACGTTAAAGTTTCGTCGTAAGTTAATCGACGTAGGCTCGGGAATGAGATTATTTTGGAAGTTATAAGTATTTATGCCATTTATAACAGGTGATAAGTAAGTATCGTGAAGGTTAGAGGGTAAACAAATCGAAGAAAATGAGTTTCGTTGAAGTTTTACAATTTGGAATAAAATACGGTCCAAGCTATAATAACCCGTATTTATGGACTAGTGCCATACAATGTACCACATGACTATGACAGTAAGGTATATAAAGTGTGTTAAAAGTGATTAGTATTTTAAGTAATTTGAGATAATTCTGAATTATGTGGGTAATAGGATAATTATTGGTTTAGTGGGAGATTAACAAGCTAATTAGGAAATTGTGGATAAGCTTAACACCTCCCAACGTGGCAGTAAGTAGGGGCTCTTAATCAAGCCTAATATAGACTAGATAAGTTATGGGGCTAGGTGGCATATTTAGGGAATTCTTTGGCTAAGTCATCTTATAAAGTGGGGACCACGCCCACTATGATAAAGACACCTCCCTATATCATTAAAGGGAAATGTATATGCTTGCTATAACGGATGGAAATTCTCAAAAAAGGAATTCTTATGAACCCCTATAATGCTATAGCAGCGTGAGTTGCAAATTCTAAGGGAGGACGGTACAATCTTTCTCAAGAACATCATACGGATTTTCCCCTATTTCGATCCATCGTTATGTGTTTTGTCGCGATTGACGTGTGTTAGAGGGATTGTCAAGAGAATTAACTCAGGTATGTTAAGGCTATCCCTTATTTCATTTTGGCATGATCCATATGATACAACGAAACGAGAAAACATGCAACTTTCATAAATGACTCTATTCATAGAAGTACTAGGGGTGCCTATGTTATTGATTCACCATGTATCCTATTATTATATCGTCTGTTCATGGGTCTCAGAAAATACGTAAGTTAATAAAATTTATCCAAAGGCATATTGATCTTATGACATTCCAAGAAATCTTATTAACTTACTTTTTATGCATTTCATTCATTTATACATGTACATTGACCCATGGCTAGATGGCGTTATATACGCCTATATTATATGTATATGGGATATGGGAAAAGGTTACAGCATTATAAACGCACCACCACCTGATCAGTTGGTATACGATGATTATTCCGCCCACAGAGGTCGAGATGATATGATGGGATGCCCTCAGAGGCTTGATGATATTATATACACATATACCTATACATGATACGACATTTATACGCACATGCATGACTTTATAATATTTCAGGATTCACAAAGTTATTTAGACTTACAGGAGGATTCCTTTACTCTATGATTCTTTTATGTCTTTTGTACTAATTTTCATGCCTTACATACTCAGTACATTATTCATACTGATGCCCCTATTTCCTGGGGCCTGCATTTCATGCCCACAGGTGCAGGTAGACAGGCTGACGGTTTCCCTTCTTAGGATCCTTGCTCAGCGAGAGTTGGCATGCTCCATTTGATTCGTAGCTGCTTTTATGTTTTGGTACGATATATTTGTATACATATATGGATATGATGTAGCCTAGTCATGTCCTTTATACATATGTACACTCTATTAGAGGTCTGTAGATAGTCATGTATAGTCGGATAGTATGTGGCCTTGTCGGCTTGCCCTACCGTATTCTGTATATATATGTACAAATGTCTTTTGAGCACATTTTCTCGCTTATGTTATTCACACTATTAAGTAGTTTGCTGCCAGACGTTATGCATTTCCTACACTTATTTCATGTTTTATCTTAGACATATGCTTAGGGGTATTCGACAGGTAGGCTCGGGCACTCGTCATGGCCCATCGGTTTGGATCGTGACATAAGTGGTATCAGAGCAGTTCTATCCTAGGGTTGTCTACATACCGTGTCCAGTAGTGTCTTTTTTATGAGTGTGTTGTGCACCACAATTATAAACAAGAGGCTACAGGACATATAGGATGTTATCCTCCTTTCTTATCTTAGATCGGGCGATATAAGGATTCATTTTCCTAACGATATGTTATGTTTTCAGTGATGCCTCACGAAGGCTACAGCTTCCCGGAAGGGCTAGTCCTTGGCTGATGAGACTACTAGTCGAGTGCCACGAGTTACCAGGGCTCGGGGAGGGTCTCATAGTAAGATTCCATATCAGACTTCACATACCCCGCCCTCTCCAGAGGAGCTCCGAGGTGCACCAGCTCCAGTGCCTGCCCCTGTACACCCAGCTCCTCAGCCAGATGCACCGGGTCAGGATATGAGAGATGTTATTCGGCTATTGACTCGATTAGTAGCCGCACAATCTCAGCATCAGAAAGTAGGTATTGGTCATGCAGATAGGGCCATTAGTGCGAGGGTTCGTGATTTCATTAATTTGGACCCTCCGTTATTGACTAGAGCGGATCTAAATGAGGACCCTCATGTATTTATCGATAGGATGCAGAGGACTTTGAGGGTAATGAAGGCCACTGTGACTGAGTCAGTTGAGCTAGCTTCTTATAGACTTCAGGATGTTACAGTTAATTGGTAGGACTCTTGGGAGTTGTCTAGAGGTGAAGATGCTCCTCTAGCGATATAGCTTGAGTTTACAGAGGTTTGGCTTCATCATTATCTGCCACCAGAGCTTAGACGGGCTAGAGTTAATAAGTTCTTGACCCTTCGGCAGGGTAATATGAGTGTTCGGGAGTACAGCCTTCAATTTGATTATTTGGCGAGGTACGCTCCCATTATTGTAGATAAGATGGAGGATCGGGTTCACTAGTTTGTGATGTGGTTGGAGCCGCACTTTCTTAATGACTGTATGTCGGTCTCACTTCAGCTAAGCATGGATATTTCTTATATTCAGGCATACGCTCAGGGTGTAGTGGAGCGTAAGCAGAAGTAGAGGGCCAATCGTGCGCAAGATAGGGGCCAGAGTAAGAGAGAGAGATCTCCGGGTCCTTCTGGTGAGTTTCGAGGTGGTCAGAGACAATAATACCCGAGGTATCCAGGCCATCCATCAGCTAGCGCACCCCCTCAGTTTGCCAGTAAGAGATTTGATCGTTCCACATATTCAAGGCCTAGTCAGAATTCCAGGGCCTTAAGTTCTCAGTATAGGGGTGAGTCAAGTCATATGAGGCCGCCCTTTCCACGACGTGCTCAGTGTGGTAAGTAGCATGTCGGGCAGTGCCGTATGGGGTTGGGTGTTTGTTATACTTGTTGTTATCTAGGCCACATTCTGAGAGATTGTCTGGCGAGAGGTGGTGCAAGCATAGTTCAGCCATCAAGATCTGTAGCTAGTTTGTCATCATTAGTACGCCCGCCTGGGCAAGGTTTACAAGCATCAATCGGTCGTGGTAGAGGCAGAGGTGGAGCATCTAGCTCGAGCGGTCCTCGAACCGCATTTATGCATTAGCAGGTCGACAGGATCAGGAGTCATCACCTGATGTTATTACATGTATATTATGAGTCTCCTTATCTGATTTATATGCATTGATTGACCCAGGTTCCACTTTATCATATACCACTCCGTTGGTTGCTAGTATGTTTGGTATCGAACCTGAGTTGGTAGTTCATAGTTGATCTACAGTAGCAGATCTAATTGAGATATGGTAGAATTTGATGTTATACTGGGTATGGATTGGTTGGCTTCTTGTTATGCCAACGTTGATTGTAGATCAAAGATGGTTTGATTCCAGTTTCCAGAGGAGCCTGTTTTGGAGTGGAAATGTAATACGGCATCGCTGAGAGGTAGGTTTATTTCCTATATCAATGTAGGGAAGATGACTAGAAAGGGCTATATTTATCACTTAGTTCGGGTTCAGGATTTGAAAGTAGACTCACGAATAGTTCAGTCTATCCATGTGGTTAATGAGTTTTCTGATGTTTTTCCCAATGAGCTTCCAGGTCTTCCGCTAGAGCTAGAAATTGAGTTTGCTATTGACATATTTTCAGATACTCAACCAATATCTATTCCTCCCTATAGAATGGCACCTGTAGAGCTGAGAGAGTTGAAGGAACAACTAAGGGACTTGCTTGAAAAAGGATTTATCAGATCTAGTACATCACTGTGGGGAGCACCTGTGTTATTTGTGAGGAAGAAAGATGGTTCCTTGTGGATGTGTATTTATTATAGACAGTTGAATAAGGTGACGATCAAGAATAAGTATCCGCTCCCGAGGATTCATGATCTATTTGATTAGTTGCAAGGTGCCAAGTATTTCTCGAAGATAGACTTGAGGTCCGGGTACCATCAAGTCCGGGTACTATCAAGTAAGGGTTAAGGAGAAAGATATTCTGAAGACAGCATTCAGGACCAAATACGAGAACTTTGAGTTTCGTGTTATGTCATTTGGTTTGACCAATGCCCCTGTAGTATTCATGGACTTGATGAACCGTGTGTTCAGGCCCTTTCTAGATCTGTTCGTGATTGTATTTATTGATGATATATTTATTTACTCCCGTTCAGAGGCTGAGCAGGTAGATCATTTGCGTACGATGCTCAGAGTTATACATAAAGAGAAGTTGTACGCAAAACTCTCTAAATGTGAATTCTGGTTGCATTCTGTAGCTTTCCTTGGACATATTATTTCAAGTGAGGGTATCCTGGTTGATACCCAAAAGATTGAGGCAGTGAAGACTTGGCCTAGACCCGCGACACCGATGGAGGTTCGTTGCTTCCTCGGTTTGGCAGGTTATTACAGGAGATACGTAGAGGGATTTTCTTCTCTTTCAGCACCACTGACAAAGTTGACTCAGAAGGGAGCTAAGTTTCAATGGACTGATGCTTGTGAGTGGAGTTTCCATGCATTGAAAGATAAATTAACTTCAGCACTGGTTCTAATACTCCTAGAGGGAACCGATGGTTATGCTATCTATTGTGATGCTTCGGGCATTGGATTGGGTTGTTTACTGATGCACCATGGTAAGTTTGTAGCTTATGCTTCTAGACGACTAAGAAAGCACGAGAAGAATTACCCGAATCACGAGTTAGAGTTAGCCGCGGTGATTCATGCACTAAAGATGTGGAGGCACTATTTATATGGCATTCATGTTTATATCTATACAAATCATAAGAGCCTTCAGTATATCTTCAAGAAAAAGGAATTGAATTTACATCAAAAGAAATGGTTGGAGCTACTGAAAGACTATGACGTTGATATTTTATACCATCAAAGGAAGGCGAATGTAGTAGCCGATGCCTTCAGTCGTAGATCTACGGGTAGCCTATCATATTTACAGCCAGAGAAGAGGGGGAATAGCCCATGAGATTCATCAGCTAGCTAGTCTTGGAGTTCTCTTACTAGATTCAGGTGATACCAGAGTTACTATTCAGGACACGGTAACATCCTCTTTAGTAATTGAAGTGAAGGAACGCCAAAACAAGGATCCTATGTTAGCTCATTATAGAGATACAACCCCTCAGAAGGAGAAGACACCATTTGAGATAACAGGAGAAGGGGTCCTCAGATATCGAGGACGATTATATGTCCCTAATGTTGCAGGGCTGCGCCGACAGGTTATGGGAGAGACTCACTATTCTCGTTATTCTGTCCATCCAGGAGCAACAAAGATGTATCATGATATCAGGGAAATATATTGGTGGGACGGAATGAAAAAGGATATAGCGGAGTTTATTGCCCAGTGCCCTAACTGTCAGTAGGTTAAGATTGAGCATCAAAAACCCAGTGAATTATTGCAGGTTATAGAGATTCCGACTTGGAAGTGGGAAGTAATTAATATGGATTTCATCATAGGCTTACCTCGTACCCAGCGTAAGTTCGATTCTATATGGGTGATTGTTGATAGACTTACAAAATTAGCCCCCTTTTTGTCTGTTAGGACTACATATTCCGCAAAGGATTATGCAAGGCTTTACATTTAGGAGATAGTACAATTTCATGGTGTCCCTATATCTATTATCTCGGATAGAGGTGCTTAGTTTACAGCTAATTTCTGGAGGTCCTTCCAAAAAGGATTGGGGACTCAGGTAAGTACATTATTTTATCCCCAGACAGATGGACATGCTGAACGTACTATTCAAACACTTGAGGATATGTTACGGGCTTGTGTGATAGATTTCAACGGTAGCTGGGATGATCATCTGTCGTATTCCAGTATTCAGGTGGCTCATTACGAAGCTCTTTACAGACGGAAGTGTAGGTCGCCTATAGGATGGTACGTTGTTGGGGAAACTAAGTTAGTATGACCAGAGTTGGTACAACAGGCTATCGATAAGATTAAGCATATACAGGAAAGGCTATTAGCAGCTCAAAGCCGTCAGAAGTCTTACGCAGATAATCGACGGCGATACTTAGAGTTTCAGGTTGATGACTGGGTATTACTAAAGGTATCACCGATGAAAGGTGTTATGAGGTTCAGTAAGAAAGGAAAAATTAGCCCTTAGTACATTGGACCATATAGGATCATACACAAGGTAGGCCAGGTAGCATATGAGTTAGATTTGCGTTCTGACTTGGAGTCTGTACATCTAATATTTCATGTGTCTATGCTCCGTAAATGTATCAAAGATCCTTCCAGAGTCATGTTAGTCGATGATGTTTAGGTCACAAAGCATCTATCATATGAGTAAACGCCCATTGCTATACTAGATAGACAGGTTCAGAGATTGAGGACTAAAGACGTAGCTTCGGTTAAAGTACTTTGGAGAAACGATAATGTGGAAGAAATGACTTGGGAAGCCAAAGAAGAAATGAAGTCTAGGTATCCTCACTTGTTTCCTCTTCCAGAGGAGGATCCGACTAAGACATCACAGCCTTAAGGTGTGTGTATGGATTCTTGTGTTAGTTATTGTCATTGGTCGTGTGAGGCCATTGTCGTTATTGATGATTGTGGCCCTATGTGGCATTGAATTATTGATTTTTCTACAAGAAGGGTTGGTAGTAGTACTGTTAAAAAGGCGACTCTGCAAAAATATATATAGATCCCGGGGAGTTAAACATTCGAGGACGAATGTTTCTTAGGGGCGAAGGATGTTACATTTCGCATTTTCGTACGTTAAAGTTTCGTCATAAGTTAATCAATGTAGGCTAGGGAATGAGATTATTTTTTAGGTTATAAGTATTTATGCTATTTATAACAGGTGATAAGTAAGTGTCGTGAAGGTTAGAGGGTAAACAAATCGAAGAAAATGAGTTTCGTTGAAGTTTGACAATTTGGGATAAAATACGGTCCAAGCTATAATAACCTGTATTTATGGCTTGTGCCATACAATGTACCACATGACCATGATAGTAAGGTATATAAAGTATGTTAAAAGTGATTAGTATTTTATGTAATTTAAGATAATTCTTAATTTTGTGGGTAATTAGATAATTATTGGTCTAGTGGGAGAATAACAAGCTAATTAGGAAATATTTGGATAAGCTTAATACCTCCCAACGTGGCAGCAAGTAGGGGCTCTTAATCAATCCTAATATTGAATAGGTAAGTTATGGGGCTAGGCGGCATATTTTGAGAATTCTTTGGCTAAGTCATCTTATAAAGTGGGTCCCACACCCACTATGATAAAGATATCTCCCTATATCATTAAACGGAAATGTATATGCTTGCTAGTAATGGATGAAAATTCCCAAAAAGGAATTCTTATGAACCCCTACAATGCTATAGCAGCGTGAGTTGCAATTCTAAGTGAGCACGGTACAATCTTTCTCATGAGCATCATACAGATTTTTCCCTACTTCGATCCATCGTTACGTGTTTTGTCGCGATTGACGTGTGTTAGAGGGATTGTCAAGAGAATAGGCTCATGTATATTAAGGCTTCCCTTCTTTTATTTTGGCATGATCCATATGATACAACGAAATGAGAAAACATGCAACTTTCATAAATGACTCTAGTCATAGAAGTACTAAGGGGTGCATATGTTATTGATTCCCCATGTGTCCTATTATTATATCGTCTGTTCATGTGTCTTAGAAAATACATAAATTGATAAAGTTTATCCGAAGGCATATTGATCTTATGACATTCCGAGAAATCTTATTAACTTACTTCTTATGCATTTTATTCATTTATACATGTACATTGATCCATGACTAGATGGCGTTATATACGCATATTTTATATGTATATGGGATATGGGAAAAGGTTACGATATTATATATGCACCACCACCTGATCAGTTGGTATACGTTGATGATTTTGCCCACAGAGGCCGAGATAATATGATGGGATGCCCTCAGAGGCTTGATGGTGTTATGTACATATATACCTATGCATGATTCGACATTTATAAGCAAATGCATGACTTTATAATATTTCAGGATTCACAAAGTTATTTAGACTTACAGGCGGATTCCTTTACTCCGTGTTTCTTTTATGTCTTTGATACTGATTTTCATGCCTTGCATACTCAGTCCATTATTCGTACTGACGCCCCTATTTCCTGGGGCATGTGTTTCATACCCCTAGGTGTAGGTAGACAGGCTAACGGTTTCCCTTCTTAGGATCCTTGCTCAGAGAGAGTTGGCGTGCTCCATTTGATCCGGAGCTGCTTTTAGGTTTTGGTACGATATGTTTGTATACATATATGGGTATGATAGGGGCAAGTCTCGTCCTTTATACAGATGTACATTCTATTAGAGGTCTGTAGACAGTCATGTATAGTCAGATAGTATGTGGCCTTGTCGGCTCACCCTACTGTGTTTCGTATATATATGTACATATGTCTTTTGGGCACATTTTTTCGCGTATGTTATTCACACAATTAAGTAGTTTGCTGCCAGACGTTATGCATTTCCTACACTTATTTCATGTTTATCTTAGACATATGCTTAGGGGTGTTCCACAGGTAGGCTCGTACACTCGTCATGGACCATCGGTTTGGGTCGTGACAGATATGTTCATGACATGTATCAATATCTGGAACATCCACCCCAAGTGGGGAAATAAAGGCCACGGTAAGGCTACTTAAGTTCAACCAAACAAGAGGGAGACCATATACCGATGATGTCTGAATATTATGGTGAAGTCACACATGGGTTGGAGGGGTTCTAATGGTTAATTTGATGCTCTGGAGAGAAATGCAAAAGATAAACCCATGTCCACCTAAGGATGTGGAATGCTAAAGAAGGTAAACTCTCCGCACATGAGAATGTATATGACATGGTAAGCGATCCTAGAAGCAGAGCATTAAAAATAATGGAACCCGGGGAAGTACTATAGAGTAGATAGGGAAGGTTCGCGTGTGTTCATAATAAGTCCACAATAGGTTTGTGACTTGGGAAGCACCTAGATGCCAAAGAAAGATGGGACAAGCATGCGAAACATATGTGATGTTATAGTAACCCAAAAGTGTATTCGGACTTAATGGAGAGCCTATTAAGGATCCTATGAGAAAGAGAGTGTTAAAGTGCTACATGGAAGGACACTCTCCCTCATGGGCACCCCAACAAGTGTCCAGAGACTAGCAGAATCAATTTATAGCTAAGGGAAAATAGTCAGAACATGTTGTAAAGGTGGAAAGAGCGGATGAACACTTGTTATGAGCTAGACATATTTTTGCCATAATAACTCTCAAGTTGTAATACCAGGCCATATCATTGGTAGCTACAATACTAGAAATGAGGTGAGTTACTTTTGTTGAGGATGGAATCAGGTGGATTTAGGGCACCACATCATTCGTGCAAGAATCTATTCTATTCTACTAGTGAACTACTGAAGATCCATCAGTACATCCATACCATACGACTGCACCATATTCCGAGATAATAAACCACGCACCCACATCCCGTAACATCACAAGCAAAACCTTCTCGTTATGGCAAAGCTCTTCAAGAACAGTCCTTAGATGCATAACAGTTATCATATATTCGCCTCGCCATTCTTCCACGACATCAACACAAGCAGTCGGTGCCCAATGAATAACATGCCCTATACAATAATATGAAAGAAATAAAGAGAAATCTAAGATTAAACTTTAATTGATTCAATGTCATAAGATAAGGGAAGAAAGAAGGTGAAATTTTCTATCACGCCAAATTTGGGTGAGGCAGATCGGCACCCGATGCCTTAACTTGACCGAGCAAACCAACCTGTCATATCTCTTCTAACAATCATATAAACCTGGAACATCTGTAAAGAGAAGATGACAACATTCTTCTATAAAGAACTGTTTGTATATAACAAAAACTGAGGATCTAAATTCAAAAGACTGAAACATAACTTATTCAAAGCCGAGTCATAGAATCTATACATATCAGAAAGCATCAACATATGTCTTTGAAGCCCTTAGGATAGTCTAAACTATATAAGTGTCACGACAGGGCCCTGAACTACCCAAAACATATATATGCATAAAAAACTATAGGATGGACCCTAGGTAGTAAGTGGTGCTCATCAACTATAGCTGAAGTGTAGCAACTGCCTAGCGGGAAGGATTGATGCTTTGTGCATCTAAAGCTGCATCATGAAATGGAGCACCCCGACAAAAGGGACAATGATGAAAGATATAATTGTTTAAATGCGTTGAAGCTAATAAAAGTGACAAATGAAACATAATCAAATGAGTATACCTTGTGCTGCTAGGAAACAGCCGATAGAAACACATGTTATGTCTTACCATTCTTATGTTACAAATACTTTTGGAGTACTTTTTGAGTTATGAGAAATCATACGACTCGTTAAGATGAATCATTACCTAACTTTTAGATTCTTTCAATTCATGGATATGATAAGCCACGTAGGGCACATAACATGTTAAACCATTCTTCTATATATATATATATATATATATATATATATATATATATATACATAGATACACACACACATAGACCCGAGCAGTCCTGTGCGAGGCATGACCTTCAAAATATAACATAAAAAATAGACCATATACCCGGGCGAGGCACGACCTTCATATATCATATAGATAAATCGACCCTATTGGGCCCCGTGTGAGGCATGACCTTCATATATCATGCAGATAAATAGACTGTATTAGCCTAGTGCAAGAGCGACCTTCATATATCATATAGAAAAATGTACGTAAAGGTAACTTAACAAGGTTCTTGTTTCTTAGCTTCTGAAACATGTTCATAATTTACTAAAGTAGTTATGTATGTGAATGGTTCGTTGATACAAGTATGTTACGGATCCTTCATATCAAGAAATCTAAACACTTTGAAGACACTAAGAATTGTACGAAATCGTCTGAAGGTTCGGCACTATAGAATCAATTTCACACGAGGGGAAATAAGGAATATCGATTATATGAATGGAAGCTTCACGACATTTCTCTCTTTAGCATTTTTATTAGGAGGAAATATATGATATGGACTCATACCAAGGTAACAAAAACAAGATAGCTAAAACACACACTCGATTCGAATCCTTAGCATACTACAATGATCAAAATACTTCTTTGCAGCTTCAATCTATAACAATAATGATAATAGAAATTCATGTTATAAACCTAACACATGCTCTAGCAATTTAGGAAATTGTTTGAACATTTAACGAGCATAAAGTTCCAAGTTTCTTTAACAATGGTGTTTCACCCCACCTTTCCTCTCTCATAGCTTACAACAGCACACTAAACATCTTATGAGGACAAGCAATTCCTCCCTTATGGCATTAAAATATAAAACAACCCCTAACAATCTCAAATAAATAACAAAACTTGGACTACCGGCTTCTGATCACTGTCCAGTGAGCCCTCACCATAAAATATACTAGAAATACTCATATGAACCCATGTTATAGATTAGAAGAAGATTTCTTACCTTGTTGAGAGATCCCTAGAATTGTTTCATGCAAATTTTCTAATAGGAGGACCTTGCTTCTGAAACCCAATGGATTGAGGTGAGATTTGTGTCCTTGATGAAGATATAAGCAAGAGGAGTAGTTGTAATACTTACCTCGATCTTGAAGGGTGAGAGAAGAGGAGAAAATTGAGATATTCTGGACCAAAACGGTTAGAAAGTGACTAAGAATGAATTCTTAAATTTCACCTTATAAAACATAAAGTTTGGCCGACTTAACCTAGGAGGTGTCACGTGCCCCGTATACATTTGGCACTGCATATGTTCATAGTAAAACACGCATAACTTCTTTTACCATGATTGGATTAACAAATTGTTTGTTGCGTTGGAACTAGACTTGAAGACCTTCAATTTGATAGGTACTTTACCACCGAAATCATCATACACAAGTAGGTATGCTTGTTTGAAGTTGAAGCTTGTGCAAGCTCCTTCAGAATAGGGGGTCCGTTGGTTAACTTCTCAATTGACTTTGTGCTTGGGATCTCCTTGTATCTTAATTAACTTTCAAACCACCTCCTACACTTATTATTATGACCATATGATATGCTATTATTCTGTAGCCTCCTTGGGCATGCAAAACAATATATCTAAACATCGTTGTAACATCTTAATGTCTTAAATTGTTTAGTCACTTTTGACTTTATTATCATTGTTGGTTCCTACACTTCCAATCTTGGTTTTATTATAGTCACATCATACGGATAAACCCTTAGCTTGATATTACAGACAGTTATATCATCTCCCAATTGGGAACATTCATCCTCGAATAAGAGTTGTACCTCAAGAAAAGTCTATGTCTGGAGTTTTCTAGAAATTGCAGCAGTCCTTTGTAAATAGGACTATCTAATATTGTATCAGCAAACCAGAAACAAATATATGAGCCTCATAGGGTATAAAAATACTTGCAACATGCAGAAATGAAAGATAAACATATAATTCTCCTCCTGGACATGCAAAATCAGAAATAACTTACCTTTCAACACAACTTACCTCCTACTTCTTTTCTCAGTATCTTGATGCTGGGTTCTAAGGACTATCATGACCCAACCTAGGGCGATGATGGATAACCAATACTAAGTGTCGATCATCATTAAACCTGCTGATAATATACTAATCATGAATATAAACTGAACAAGCATAAGCATAGCTGATAAGGCTAACACAAGTTGACATATAAAAATATACTAACTGCATAGGTGCATATCTACATGCCTCTAGGAGTATTGAACTGATCGAGTACCGAACTAGAGAGGGCCCCGCCATACCCAAACTAGTTGACTATACACATACCAAAAGATAAGAAACTCCGGGAGTAAGCGGAGTGACTCCAATAGCTGGTGGATGGCCTACTGATGTGGATTAAGCATTGATCTATCTGTACCTACACGGCATGAAATGCAACTCTCTGGAAAGGACGTGAGTATGATATGTACAAGGTATGTAGGGTAGAAAGCATATGTAAAGCATATTAAAGTATGACTGTAAGCTAGAAATCTTAATATAAGCTGAAAGCTAATCTAGAGTCTGAACTAGCAACTGATCTAGAATAGAACCAAAGTTTAAGCTGAAATTGTGCTGAAACTGGACTACTATCTGAATTGGTACATGTCTGGCATTATGGACTATATCCCCCCAATTAGGTAACTATACATTTGACCTAGCCTCATGTATGGTCATGCAATACAAACTGTATCTATATACGCATATAGTATATAACATTCCAAACTGGTGTTATGGGCTATATCCCCCCAACATGAAAATATATAGTCAATAGATCCGGCTAGTGTTATGGGCTATCTCCCCAAGCATATAATCAATAGGCTTCGCTTGCGTTATGGGCTATATCCCCCCAGCATAATCAATGTAAGCATGTATGAGGCATAATACATGTCGCAACATCATATGGGCTCAAGAGACCATGAAGGAAACCATAAACAGAATCACAAACGTAATCTGACGCTCGTCGTCCATAAGTTGGATGGAGGAGCCTGTCCCTATTTTATGGAGAAACGGAGTATGTACATGAGATATTAAGTCAAATTAACTCATTAGGATCTCTCTTGAATCAATTTAGAACCAAGTAACTCAAAATGTGTCCAATTGTTCGAATTTTTAAAAATTTTGGCATAGTTTCCCCTAAAACTAGATGATCCCCTAAAAACAACAGCAAGAACCACAATATACGCGGGAATGGACACCTAGAAAAGATGATAACATCAAACTATAGGAGATCAAGTTATCCACAATAGTGTCAAACGATAGACAAAATGAAATTATGAACGTAATATCGGCTCATAGCAGCTAACTTGTGACATGAAAGTCTAAATATGATATAGGAATAAACAAAGAATCAACATATGATAATTAAGCTTATATAATCTTAAATGAAGCTATTAGGATCATGTGAGGGTTAGGTATACATAAAAATATTAAAGGAACGGAACAAGCGGAAGTCCGGATGGCATAGGCCAAATGGCCGATTTGCCCTATTCGTTTTTGTTGTGTTATGAAGTTCCAACCTAAACTAGTTTCTTCCATACTTCACGTATGGAATTGAATACTATACAAGGATACAATACATGCTGAAATTTCCTTTAAATAAATCTTAAAAGATCAAGAAGAAAGCCGAAAATGAAGCGAACACCCTATATACCTATTATGTTCTTTCTTCCAAACTTTTAGTGCATGAATATTCATGGCTAGATCCAAGTCATAAACATGAACGCAATAGAAATAGTGCCTCCAAATCTTCAGTGCATGAATATTCACTGCTAGATCCAAGTCATGTGTAGGATAATTCTGCTCGTGCTTCTTCAACTGTCTGAAAGCATAAGCAATTACCTTTCCGTGCTATATTAGCACACAAGCTAGGCCAATCCTAGAAGCGTCACAGTAAATAACATAACCCTCGGATCCTCTAGAAGTGTAAGAACCAGAGCTGTAATCAACATGTTCTTCAACTCCTTGAAACTCCGCTCACATTCATCTAACCACTGAGAATTAGGCGCTTTCTGTGTTAATCTAGTCAGTGGCACTGCAAGTGAAGCAAAACCCTTCTACGAACCTCTGTAATACCCTGCAAAACCCAGAAAACTACGTACCTCAGTTGGCATCGTTGGTCTGGGCACATTCTTCAGTGCCTCTATATTCTGACCATCTACTTTGATGCCTTCCGATGAAACTATATGTCCATGAAATGCTACTGAACTCAACCAAAATTCACACTCTGTGAATTTGGCATACAACTTCTGGTCTCAAATGATACATAAAATTGTGCATAGATGCTCTACATGTTCTGATTTAGACATGGAATATACCATATTATCATCAATAAACACTATCAGAAACAGGTCCAGATAAGGCCTAAACATGTTGTTCATAAGATCCATAAACACTGCTGGGGCATTAGTCAGCCCGAACGACATCAGTAGAAACTCGCAATGGCCATACCTGGTTCTAAATGTTGTCTTAGGTATGTCAAACTCTTTGACTCTAACTTGATGGTAACCTGATCTCAGGTCTATCTTCGAGAAGCACTTGGCAACTTGAAGCTGGTCAAACAAGTCATCAATTCTGGGAAGAGGATATTTAATCTTGATCGTAACCTTGTTCAGTTGTTTGTAATATTTGCACATACTTAGGGAGCCATCTTTCCTTTTCAAAAATAATATCGGTGCTCCCCAAGGAGAAGTGTTGGGTCTAATGAAACCATTATCTAATAGATATTTTAACTCCTCCATAAGTTTCTTCAATTCTGCTGGTGCCATCCTGTAAGGAGGAGTAGATATTGGTTGCATACCTAACTATATCGATGGGAAATTCAATTTCCTGCTCTAGAGAAAGGCCTGGAAGATCATTTGGAAATATGTCAGGGAACTCATTCACTACTGGAACTGATTTAGGAGTCGTTGTTCCCTTCTCTATGTCTCGAACATGAACTATATGATATAATCATCCCTTGGCGATCATCTTCCTCGCCTTAAGGTACGAAATAAATCTACATTTTAGCAATGCAGAAACACCTTCCCATTCTATATCTGACCCTCCTGAAAAATTGAACTGGACCGTCTTCGCTCTACAGTCTAATTAACATAGCAAGAAGATAATCAATACATACCAAGTATAACATCAAAGTCAACCATTTCTAAGTCAATTAAGTGAGTTGTAGTAAAACGGTCGACAATCACAACAGTGCAATCGCTAAAAACACGCCTAACACTATTGTATCACCAATTGGGATGGCTACCTCAAAAGGTTTAATGTCTTCTGGTTCTATCCCAAACTTAGTAGCAACAAAAGGAGTAAAATGTGATAGTGTAGAACCAGGATCTATCAACACATACACATAATGAGAATTCACTCATAAAGTACTTGTAACCATGTCTGATGAAGCCTCCCTTTCCTGACGACCAACCAGGGCGTAGTTTTGGTCTCGGGGACCGCGTGTAGTAAGAGTTATGCCTCGACCTCTACCATGGCTCACTAGTGTATGAGGAACTTGCCCTTGCTGGCATGCTAGTGCTGAAGAAGATGTAACTAATATTGCTGGCTAAGCTACACCACTACCACCCCTAGACGAGCAATCTCTCATAAAATGGCCTGAACATATATGCATCTACACCTAACTGGCATCGGCCCAAATAGTGTCTACCATAAACAGAACACCTAGGGTAAAGTGAACCACCCTGACTAGAAACACTTAGATGTTGGGATCCTGAAACCTGTGATGCTTGACTAGATTTAGACTGTGGGGTAGATAAGATCTCGGCCCCTAAAATCATGAAGGAGTACTACCTATTGGCTGCCTAACACTCTGGTGTCCACTAGCACCAGATGTCTCACCAAACAAACTTGAAAATCTGCCATTGTTCCTTGAGCTTCTATCTCTGTCAGCACTCTGCTTGTGTTTCCTTTCCTCAAGTGCTAAGGTGAATGCATGAATACGTGAAAGGTCACCCGACTACATAGAACATTCACACACTCATTTACTAAGTGAGGACTATGTCCCACTACATACCTGTGTACCCTGTCCTCCACATCTGATACAACTGCAGAAGCAAACTTCGCCAAAGAATTAAAGCAGAGGTTGTGTTCTGCAACACTCATACCCCCTGTCTTAATGTTAGGAACTGATCCTATCGTACTTTACTTATCTCTGTAGGTAAGTAATGGTGGAGGAATGCCTCTAAGAACTCCAATGTAGCTAAAGTAGCATTTTATCCCCTAGACATCTCCCAAGTGATATACCAACCTGCTGGTAGATCCTGTAATCTATTTGCTACCAATTCAACTTACTCTCTGTCTGTGGCATGCATAACTTTGAGGGCTCTGGCTACTTTGTTTAGAAAATCCTAGGGATCCTCTACTGTACTGGATCCTGTGAAAGGAGGCTCTAATCTGAGGAAATCACGAATCCTGGCACCTGTATTGTCATACTGAAGACCTGTATGCTGTCGTTTGGCCTGAGTAGTTGCAATGTGAGCCAACAATCTGATGACATCCCTCATGTCGTCATGCTGAGGAGCCGGAGGTGCGATAGCTAGTGCACCCCTAACCTCTCCCTGAACAGACAGAGTCTGTGAAGCTCCGGATGGAACCTCACACTTGACTCCTCATGCTTTTCCAACTCAGAGGGTACTCTACAAGTACCTTGTCCAGCAACAGCTTTGCCCTTTGATAAGTTGGTATTTTACCAACTTATCTCTTCTTGATACTTAAGCTTTTGTATAATTTTGTTGAGAAACTAAGGCATTTACTGAGGTTTATTGGCATAATTCAGGTATCAAGTGATTTAGAGAAGATACGGAAGAAATCAAGTCAAAATGTGCTAAAATTAGAAAAAATGACTGCTGCTAGTTAATGCTCTTTGCGATCGCGGATGTCCAGGAAGAAAGCTGATCAACAGCTGTGAAGTGTCCTATGCAAATGCAATGTTTCGTTTGCGGTCGTAGTTCATTGTAGGATTACTCTTCGCGATCGCAGGCTTGTTTTCGCGAACACAATTCACATGTTTGGGTAGAAATCTGGGCAGTTTTGGCATTTCTCATTTTTGAACACCAACCCATTTAATACACGACCTAGCTCATTTGTAAAATATCTTGGCCGATCTCTGAACATCTTTGGCTAATTTTTCAGTCTTTTGACTAGAGAAGACAAGTATTGGAGCTAGGGTTCTTGCACACACACTTGGGTCTTTAAGATTTGATGTTTTTGGTTGAGAGTTTCTTACTCATTTATGTTCATTTCCTCATTTCCTTGCTTTGTATTGTATATCTAACTGTGTAGTATTTTTTCCAACACTTGAATCTTGTTTATGGGAATATTCATATTTAAAGTGTGGATTAAATATCTTGTTGTACTTGTAGCCATATTCGGGTGTGCTTAATCTCTTAATTATTTTAGGGATAATTCAATTAGGAAGTCTTGTTAGTCTTTGGAAGAATCTAATAAAGAATTATTACCCGAGGCTAATTAACATAAACTCGCTCATATTTGTAAAATCGTGAAATACATTGGATCATTACTTGAGTGTAATTCCCATTGCATCCATGCTTGAAGCCATTGATCATTTTACTTGCTTTCTAGGTTAGTTTAGATTTTCATATTTAGATATAAATATTTCTCAAAAAATCCTCTCTAAGTGTTTGGCTTAGCAGAATAAGTGATTATTCTCTTACACGCCTAATCGCCTACATATTGTTCTCTCTGGGATTCGACCCCGACTCATAGTTGGGTATATTATATTGCATGCGACCGTGTCTATTTACTTTTTAGTAGTGAATTTGGATGTCATCAAATTTGGCGTCGTTTCTGGGAAATAATTTGGCATATTTAGGTTGTTTGAGAAGTAAGCGTACGTGCTTTGGTCCAAACTTGTGAATATTTGTATAATTATTTTCTTATCTTTGTTTATCTACTTAATTTTTTTCTTGTTTATTTTCTTAGTTTTGAAAAATGGCATCACATAATAAAAATTTGTCAAATGGTAGTTGTTCATACTTTGATGACCCTTGTCCTTATTATGGAGGACCACACTTGTGGCAAAATTATTTAAATTCTCCCGGGGGCAGATTATGCGTACAATCTCAATCCATGAGTGAAGTATTTGTGATAAGTATGGTGGTCAAAATGGTCATTGGACTAGTTGTGGTTATTTTTCCTTCCCTTCCCCAAACCCCCAATATGATGCTTCTACTTTTTGTGATAACAAGTATAGGGATATGGAAGTGGAAGAAATTGAGCGTGGTAAAAAATGAAAAGTTCAAGCTCATGATGGAATGCCTACTTGAAAGAGGAAACAAAGAGCAAAATTCCTTGGAGGAGCTTTAGGAAAATAGTCTCCAAAATGATTTGGCGCTTGAAAGGTTGAACTCAAAAATGGGAGAAATACTTGAAGCTTTAGAGGTCCAAAAAGCCTCGAAAGTGAATGATAGCCAAGAACCTTCCTTAGAGGTTGAAGCCAAAAATCCTCCTTTGGCACTTGATCCAAATCAAGAAGAACTCTCAAATTCTCAAAATGAGAGGATGATGCTCATGTTGGAGGCCATTCTTGAAAATGAGGAGAAGCACAACTTGGCACTCGAGGGCTTGAAACAAGTTTTGGCTCAAAATGATGAGAATATCTGCACTTTAGAAGATCATATAAAAATATTGGTTGAGGCTCCCTATGCCCACCAACTTGAGAGTGAGGAAAGAGGTCAAGAAGAGTCCAACACCGAGGAAGAAAGTGAGCTTTATTTTTAGGAATCAAGAATTAAAAATCCACCAACCGACTTCATACTTGTTGGTGATGCCGAAAAAAAATAGAATTAGAGTCAACCGGTATAGTTGAAAAGATGGTTGAATTTGACTCTAGTTCGGGGGACCAAGATGATGTCGAAATCTAGAAAGAATTACAATTTGGAGGCTTGATGTCACATTCCAAGCATTTTTCAACATTGTAATTGTGTGGTGATATGGGAATTGAACTACACGGGTTAATGAGGGATTGCGAAGAGGAAATGCAAGGGCCATACATCTTACAATTTGAAGGTACAAGAAGGCAAAATGACATTCTTCACATGAAAGCCAAGAAATGCAAAATGAAGCAAATGGCATGTGGCTTGATCGTCTACTTATCACTCCCCGTCGCTCGTGGTCACAAACTTGATTCCAAGTTAGGTGCCCAGTTCATATCTTCCAAGTGGTGAGAAAAGTGATAAATTTGATTAATGCGGCACTTGGTGGGAGACAACCCATTGTTTTCAAAATTTTTAGTCATTTTTCAAATCTTCCTTTTTAGAATAGTTTAGTATATTATTTTTGACTAATCTGCCAAGTTTTATAATTTTCGGAGTTGAATTGAGCAGGTCGGGGTGACCAAACAACCAAAAACCAGTAGCTGAAGAAAACTGCAGAAAACTGTAGAACTTCGCGATCACATAAAAGGTTCTGCATCCGCGAAAAACAAAAAATTTCCCTTCTCTATGCGATCGCGTAAAGACAAATGCGGTCATGTATGTTTGGTAAGTTTGTTCTTCGCGAACACTGGTTTTGAAACGCGATAGCGTACAGGTAAGTTTCTAAACATTAAACACTAGAAATAAAAATAAAGATACCCACTTTTGCCCAAACAAAGAAATGATTGTTCCCACTCTTCTAACCCCTGAGAATCATCCCCAACTTTTCATTCTTCAATTTCATCACCATTTTCACTCATCATTCTTCAAGGTATGTGCTTCGTCACTCTACTCGTTCTTGAATTTCAACTTCTCCCTTGTGCTAAAAGTGTAAAAGAGCAGCCATGGTTTTGTTTTTCTTTTGTTATTTCATGCTTTGGTTGTAATTTTGACTTTCTGAAGTGCAAATCATGTGTGAAATTATTCTTGCTTGCTGGGTGAGGTTGGTTGAGTGTGAGCGTTTTGTTGTTGAAAATATTTTTGGCAATCTTAACTGGACTAAAAAAATGAACACAAAATTGGTGCACATGAAGTGTTTGATGGAATGTCCAAACGAACTGTTACTAAGCGAGGAAGAAGACCCTCGTGTTCGCGATGCCCCATTCTGCGATCGCATAGGTCTAATTATGCTGAGAACCAAAATTGCCTATCACGATCGCGGATTCCCCTCTGCGATCGCGTAGCTTTAAATTTGTTGAATATCAAAATGCTCTTCGCGATCGTGTGGCCATTTCCGCAATCGCGATTTAATAGTGCCCAGGCAGTAAAACTGTAAAGAACCAGAAAAATTTCGCTAAGTAATTTAAGGTTTCATGGTGACAAGGTAGGCCAATGTATTATAATTTTGGATTTTTTGGGTTGAACAGTGTGTTGGGGAGTTGAAATTTTTCACTCTCACGTCGCCCAGCTTGTAGCGCGCTAGACCGTGCTATATCCCTCGCCTAGCCAGGTCTGTAGAACCCTGGACCGTGCTATATCCCTCGCCTAGCCAGGTCTGTAGCATGCTAGACCATGCTATATCCCTTGCCTAGCCTAGTCTATAGCTCTCTACAGAGCGTGCCTCGCCTGGTCTATGGCTCGCTACAGAGCGTGCCTCTCCTAGTCTATAATTTGCTACAGAGCGTGCCTTGCCTGGTCTATAGCTCACTACAGAGCATGCCTAGCCGGGTCTATAGCTCGTTACAGAGCGTGCCAAGCTTGGTCTGCAGCCTGATTCGGAATTTCGGAGTATCCATTCTCCTTTCTTTTAAACCCGACCCTATTCCGTTAAAACACCTACCTTGGACCATTTTGAACGTATTTTCTGATTTTTTTAGAGTGAGAGAGAGGGTCCTAGAGGAAGAAGTGATCTTCATCAAAATTGCTCTTCAATTCTCACTTAAAACCTTGAAGATTATCAAGAGAGGCACCTAGGTCTTCTTCTGAGAGGTAAGAATCTATATCCTAGCTCTCGATTTTGAAAATTTACAAAAATGGGTTAATTAGAGCGACAATTATTGGGTGTGAGGGTTTTTGTCTTGCATGTATGTATCCTTGAAGTATGTGGGGAGTTTGTGAGCTAAAAATGGTAGAGAATGGTTTGGGGAAAGATGTAATCTTCAAAAAGGGGGCTTAAAACATTGATGCATACCTAGTGTTTGACAATATGATCAAATGAGCTAAAACCATGTTGATCTTCTTAATCTTGGTCCAACTTGTTATATTTCTAAATTAGATCAAAGTTGCTAAGAATTCCAGAATATTTCAGAGATTAAGGAAGCTCAATTGAGGTATGTATGGCTAAACCCCCTTCTTCTTAGAATCGAATCCCACGGTGTTCACATAATTGAAGTAAGACCTTGATAATTATTGAATTGGCTATTCCTAATGTGGTTGGGTCGAAGGATATATGTTCAATTTTTATTCTAAATGCTTCATCATGTCATCTTTCCATTTCAGGATATGTTCAAAATGTGGAATATGTGTTAGAAATGTTAAGACTTCATGTCAAGATCGAAATAAATATTTTTATGCCAAATTGTATGAAAAGCCTCTATGTGCCTAAGATTCCCAAATTGCTGTGTTATGTGAATTTAATGTCTTGAACGGGAAGTCTTATTGTTGTTGATAATGATTATGATAATGATATTTGAATGTTGAAAAAGGGGACTGGAATTATGAAATACGGCCAAGTGCCAAGAATCATTTTGTAATCGTGATCACTAGTTCCAATGAATCGAAAGAATATGAAAGAAATATGATGTGAGATAATTGAAATTGTGGTTATGATTGATGTCTCAAGTGCGATGGCCTAGCCGATCGGGCCGTGATCGGACGCCATGTCGCACACTTAGTGGTAACTGTGCTGGAAATGATAATTGAAATTGTGGATATGGTTGATGTCTCAAATGAGATGACCTAGCCGATCGGGTCGGGATCGGACTCCATGTAAGAACATGGTATTGTGGATTGTGGCATATGGCACTAAAGATTACCCAACCTAATAAGATGGAAATTGTCTTAAGAACTTATGTGATCCTTACTTGATGTTTTAGTATTGTTTTGAAGCTCTTATTGAACTCATGACTGTTTTCCCCATTGTATTATTGTCCATTATATTGAGATGGTGTTTTAGCTTTACATACTAGTACTATTTGACCGTACTAACGTCCCTTTTGTCGGGGGCGCTGCATCTTTAAATGGATGCAGGTAGTTACATAGCAGACAGTGTTGATCGCAGTTAGTGGTACATCATCATCTTCCCAGCAGACTCGGTGAGCCCCATTTCATTCCGGGGTCATGTATTGTACCTTTTATTTATAGTTTAATCACTTTTTGAGGTATAGCCGGGGCCTTATTGCCGGCACCATCTTTACTCTTTTTTGTATCTTTAGAGTCTCCGTAGACACTATGTAGGTTGTATATGGGTGTTGGGAATGTTAAACTAGTTATGTTGTGTTTGATCACTTGTTCCATTCGAACTATAAGAAATATGTATTTTGAGACTTAAAGGCGCAGTGGCTAATCAAATGATTTAGCATCGTATGTATGAACTTCCTGCTGTATAATTTATGAAATTATGTCTTTTCTTGATCATGGGTGAGTTGGGTAGAAAGAATCCAACATTCTTGCTCAACCGAGTTTACTCGGCTGAGCGCCGGTCGCGCTCCTCGATTTTGGGGCGTGACAAACTTGGTATCAGAGCCTAAGGTTTTAAAGTGTCCTAGGATGTCTTGAAGCCGTGTCTAGTAGAGTCCTTATTATTGGTGTGTTGTCAACCACATCTATAATTATGATGCTACATGGGCCTTTAGGAACAATACCCGTCTTGCATGTTCTTGATCGTGCGATCAAGCTAATTGTAAGATATTTCCTCCTTTAACTCGTGCTTTACTTTAACTTTCAGTACATGGCACCTAAGAAGAAGGCAAGGACTGGCCAAAGAGCCAATGTCACCCCAGGAGTGACAGTTGACCCTATAATTGATTATGCGGGTGAGCACCCGAGGAGTGAGAATATTCCTCCAGTTACTACAACTGATCAGACCATACCTGTCCCTACTCCTACTAAGGATACAACGGTCCCTTCAACTGATATACCAGTTCCACCTCCAGTCCCAGCTTCCGATTTTGGTGTTTCTAATGTTGATCTTAGGGGAGATATCGAGATGCTAACACAGATAGTGGCTTCTCAAGCCCAGAGATCAAATGTTGCACCCACTTCTTCTAGCCAACCAGGGGATTCTAGTGGTTCCAGGGTGAACAGATTTCTTCAGTTGGATCCTCCGGTATTCACGGGTGTTAATCCCGAGGAGGACCCACAGGACTTCATTGATGAGATGCATAAGACTCTCCGGGTTATGCGCGCTACTGAGACGGAGGGAGTGGAGTTGGCCGCCTACCGCCTGAAAGGGGTGGCCTATTCTTGGGTTGAGCTGTAGGAGGACTCTCGGGAGGCAGGGTCCTCCAGTGAGGTGGAGCAAGTTTGCTGACACTTTCATGGACCTTTTCTTGCCGGTCGGGACTAGGGCAGCTCGTGCCGCAGAGCTTGAGAATCTTAAGCAAGGGAGTAGGAGTGTGTGGGAGTATCACATGGAGTTCGTGCGCCTGTCAAAATATGTCATTCTAATGTTGCTTACTATGGAGGCTAGAGTGCGCCGGTTTGTGCAGGGCCTTATCCCCTTGGTTATCAATGAGGTCGCTACAGCTGCCTTGAATTCATATATGAACTATGGGAAAATAGTAGAATTTGCTCAAGCTACAGAGGACCGTAAGTTGAAGAACAGAAGGGAGCGAGAGGGTACCAGCAAGGCCCGGTCCGTGGGCAACTTTGGGGAGTCATTTGGTGGGGGAAGATAAGCTTTCAGGGGAGGGTCATCAGGGCCATCCCAGTCTTTTGCTCATTCTTCAGCCAGTGCACCGCCAGCAGGGGCTAGTCAGCAGTAGGCAAGTCGTTTCAGGCCCAATCAGGGCAGCAGGGGACCCCACCAGCATGGCCGATTATGAGGGAGATTCCAGTAGTAGTAGAGGGCCCCATGCCCCAAGTGTGGGAGGATGCATTTGGGAATCTGCTATATGGACCTGCCAGTATGTTACGGGTGTGGATTGAGGGGTCATATTCAGAGAGAGTGTCGTGTATCCCTCCATCCAGTTCAGCAGCTGCTACATATTCAGCACCCCCTCCAGCTCGAGGCACTCAAGCACCAGCAGGGTGTGGTGCACCTAGTGGTGGTGCGTAGGATTCAGGAGGACCCAGCCGTTTCTATGCTATGAGTGGTCGCCAGAGTGTAGAGGCTTCTCTAGATGTTGTCACGGGTATGTTGACTGTCCAATCTCATGATGTATATGCTCTTATTGATCCCGGTTCCACTTTGTCATATGTCACTCCTTATGTTGCTATGGAATATGGGATAGAACCGGAACAACTTCATGAGTCATTCTCTATATCCACTCCGGTTGGTGAGTCTATTTTGGCCGCACGAGTTTATAGGTATTGTGTTGTCATGTTGCGTGGTCGGGACACCGTGACCGATCTTATTGAATTTAGAATGGTCGATTTTGATGTGATAATGGGGATGGATTGGATTTATTCTTGTTTTGTCAAGCTTGATTGCCGAACCAGGACTGTTAGTTTCGAATTTCCAAATGAGCCAGTTATTGAGTAGAAGGGTGATGATGTGGTACTAAAAGGTAGGTTTATTGCTTTCCTTAAGGCCATAGAGATGATCAACAAGGGGTGTATTTACCATTTGGTCCGGGTTACGGACACCGATGCTGAGACACATACACTTGAGTCTGTGCCAGTGGTGAATGGATTTCTGGAGGTCTTTTCTGATGAGCTCCCTAGGATACATCAAGATAGGGAGATTGATTTTGGGATTGATATGATGCCAGACACGTAGCCTATATCTATTCCACCCTATAGAATGGCACCGACAGAATTGAAAGAACTAAAGGAACAATTGAGAGATTTGTTAGAAAAGGGTTTCATCCGACCAAGTGTGTCGCCTTGGGGCGCACCTATTCTCTTTGTAAGAAAGAAAGATGGGTCACTGATAATGTGTATTGATTATCGGCAGCTCAATAAGATCACAATCAAAAATAAATACCCACTACCAAGGATAGATGACTTGTTTGATCAATTCCAAGGTGCCAGGTACCTTTCCAAAATTGATTTAAGATGCGGGTATCACCATTTGAAGATCAGGGAGTAGGATATTCCGAAAATAGTTTTTAGGACCCGGTATGGGCATTTTGAATTTCTGGTGATTTCTCTTGGGCTAACAAATGCCCCAGTAGCCTTCATGGATCTTATGAATCGAGCTTTCAAGCCATTCCTAAACTCTTTTATGATAGTGTTTATTGACGACATCCTTGTGTATTCACGCAATCGAGAAGACCATGTCGATCATCTCAGGGTAGTTCTACAAACCCTATATCAGCACCTGTTATATGCAAAGTTTTCGAAGTGTGAATTTTGGCTTAAATCTGTCACATTCTTGGGTCATGTAGTCTCTAGTGAGGGAATTAAGGTTGATCCTCAGAAAATTGCAGTTGTGAAGAATTGGCCGAGGCCTACAACTCCAACAGAGATTCGCAGTTTCTTAGGCTTAGCTAGATATTAGTGAAAGTTTGTGGAGGGGTTTTCTACTCTTGCCTCTCCATTGACTATTTGACGCAGAAGATAATTAAGTTCCAATGGTCAGATGCTTGTGAAAGGAGTTTCCAGGAATTGAAAGCAAGATTGACTACGGCACCGGTATTGACCCTACCAGAGGGTATAGATGGATTTGTGGTATATTATGATGATTCAAGGATCAGGCTTAGGTATGTATTAATGCAACACGGCAAGGTGATAGCTTATACTTATAGGCAACTCAAAAATCATGAAAAGAACTATCCAGCACACGATTTAGAACTTGCGGCGGTGGTATTTGCATTGAAAATTTGGCGTCATTATTTATATGGGGTCCATGTAGATATATTCACGGACCATAAGAGCCTTCAATATATTTTCAAACAAAAGGAATTGAATCTGAGGCAAAGAATATGGCTTGAGTTACTCAAGGACTACGACATTGATATTCTATATGATCCGGGAAAGGCTAATGTTGTGGTAGATGCCCTTAGCAGGAAATCCATGGGTAGTTTAGCATACTTGAAGGCATATCAAAGGCCATTGGCCAAAGAAGTTCATCGATTGGCTAGTTTGGGAGGTCGTCTTGCGGACTCTCGTGAAGGAGGGGTGATTGTACAAAATAGGGTTGAATCATCACTTATTGTGGAAGTTAAGGAGAAATAGTACAACGATCCATTATTGGCATAACTAAAAGTGGGGATTCATAAATATAAGACCATGGCCTTTTCTCTTGGCATGAATGATGTTCACGGTCGAAGCCAAGACTTGGCTCTCCATTGTCTGTGCTCGAGTCATGCCTTCTCGTAATGAGACAAAGGTTACACTTGAGAAGGCAAGGGTGATTTGCGCGATTATAGTGGGCACAACAGTATATGTGGGACAGCTTATTGTTGATGAGATAGCAGAGGTTGTTGCGGAAAAGACTAGGAGTTTATTCTTTCCCTCCTTGATCACTCATTTATGCTATGAGGCGGGGGTGGAGAGGAGGCCTACAGAGAAAGAAAAGAACCCCGAGAAGGTCATTCATCCATTGCTGAGAAAGGGAGCTAGGAATGCACAAAAGAAAAGAAAGATTGATGTCTCATCTCGCTCATTTGGCCAGTTTCCTGACACCATTACTGAGATGCTTGATTCTCCCGCAGATGCCACAGGGACTTGTACTGCTATTGTACCACTTGAGCAGGGACCTCTCACACTCAGGTACATCTCTCACCAGGTCTATGGCATGGAGACACAGGTCCGCCAGCTTGTAGCTGGTCTCACTTTTGGACCGTCTTGAGAGAGCACATCTATAGGTCCACCTGTCCAAGGAAAGGTTCCATCTTTGACAGATATTATTAAGGAGAAGCAAGCCATTAAAGCCAAATTCGGTAAGATTGAGCGGAGGTAGCTGAAGCAGAGAGAACATGAAAAGAAGAAGAGCAAGTTCTTGACAAAAATGAGGAGCACACTGAGGAAATTTTGTGGATCAGATGACGATGACGAGAATGATTTGGAGCTCATAGTTCCCAGTACCTCTATCTCGGAGTGATGCATTTTCAGGGATCACCTATTTCATTTTATCTTGTTTTTTTTAGTTTTATTGAGGACAATGCAACACTTTAGGTTAGGGGTTGCTCTTTTACATGTGATGATGTATGTGGAGCATGACTATTTTTTGAAAACTTGGGTAGATTGGTTAACGTTTGTAGTTTATTAGTGATATTTTGTAGTTTATTTCTAGCATGTTAGCAATAGTTTTTATTTTCTTATTTTTTTTCTTGATTTACTTGTAGTAGTATAAATTAAACTCCATGGTTTTTCTTTTTCCCGCGGTTGTTTTTCAAGAAAATAATTTGTGTCTAACCGGGTGACTTTTTCCTATGATGAATGGCGTGACAACTTTCTTAAGGGATTAGTCTTGTCAGTTTTTCTCTTTTTAGGTAATTGTTTTTTTAAAGTTAGTTCAGTAGCTAGTAGTGAATAAATTAGTTATTGGGTGTGATCTTTTTTGTCTATAAACCAACGTGTGGCTTGTTTGGTACCAACATGATTTAAACTTTGGCATATGAAGTCTTGATCTTTAAAATGAAAAATGAATGAAGTGATAATCCTTGTTGTGACTTTTAGGTTTTATTTTTGGCTCTTTGATTCATTAAATAGTGTTTTAGTCTATATATGATTTTCTTTGGGTTCATTAGTTTTAATTAGATTTTGGATTTATATGTCACTCGAGTTTGCATGTGCCATGTGTGCTGAGATTTGTTGTGAGTTCCTTTGCATTATTTGTAGTCTAGAACTTGCCCAGAAAGTGCTTCAAGGAGAAATCCTAGACTAACTTGGTTTGAAAAATGATGTTAGGCCTTCCTTGGACCGTTATTATGCCTTAAATTACCTACCCTTGCATATTTTCCCTAGTCAATCCCTTTTGAGCTTTTAAACTTTTTCTTTGGCAACCATATTACAAGCTTTAACCGTTCGTTCTTTATTGATCTATCTTTTGGCATCCTACCTCCCTAAGTACTTTGAAAGTGTAAACATAGGCTAAAAGCCTAAGTTTGGGGGTGAAGGTTGGAAAATTTGTGATGTGAAAGTTGCTTAAAAGGTGAAAGGTAATATAAAAATAAATAGTGAAACCTTCCTTGGTTTTTGAAAAAACAAATAAGTAAGAAAGAAGAAAAGGGAAGGAAAAATAAGGAGTTGTGAATAAAGAAAAGATTAGGTGTGGAATGAAAAGTGAAGAAAGGATGGAATATCTTTTTGAAGGAAGTGTGCTTTAATTGTTGCAAATTGTTGTGCTTAGGGAGGTTTTGAGTCACTCTTATCCAAATTGTGCCCTACCTTAACAAAAAAACCTACATTACAATCCTTTAAGTCCTACTTGATTTTGAACCAGGTGTGTCTACGTTAGTGGAGAAATACATGAACGGCAAGCCTATGGCACTACTTATATGCATTTGAATATCTTTGTGTGTGTGTGTGAGAGAGAGAGAGAGAGAGAGTTAATTCCTTCCATTCGATACCCCATTTGTGTTTAAATTGCAATTTATAAGTTGGGATTCTCTCTTAAGTGTGAGGTCACATGAAGATTTGGGTTGTGAACTTAATCCAATCTCCAATTGGGAGGAATGAACAAAAGAAAATTATTTGTGATAATGAGGCAAATTTTGAAGCTTTAGTATCATGACTTGGTTACTACTTTGATGGTGTTTGAGCACTTGAATTGAAATGAAATTTGTGAGAAGTAGTTGGCAATTCATATGTTTAGGATTAATTGTTGGTACCAACCAAAGTCACTAGATTGTGTTTAATTTGAACCTTTTTGACTTGATATGATGTTTGGTATGCCATTGAGCTTAATTGATGATTTTATTTAAGGATGTTCTTAGTTTTTGAATTGATTGAGGACAAGCAATAGTTTAAGTTTGGGGGTTTGATCAGTTGGTATTTTACCAACTAATCTCTTCTTGATATTTAAGCTTTTGTATGATTTTATTGAGAAACTAAGGCATTTATTGAGGTTTATTGGCATATTTAAGGTATCAAGTGATTTAGAGAAGATACGGAAGAAATCAAGACAAAATGAGCTAAAATGAGAAAAAGGGACTACTACCAGTTAATGCTCTTCGCGATCGCGAAGATTCGCACGTGATCGCGTAGTCCAAGAAAATTCACATCGCGAACGCGGGGCAGTTTCTACGAATGCAAGGAAGAAAGCAGAACAGTGGTTGTGAAGTGTCATACGTGAACACAATGTTTCATTTGCGATCGCAGTTCTTTGCAGGATTACTCTTCGCGATCGCAATCTTATTTTCGCAAACGCGATTCAGCAGTCTGGGCTGTTTTGGCATTTCACGTTTTTTTACCCCCAAACCATTTAATATACGACCTAGCTCATTTGTAAAATATCTTTGGCCGATCTCTGAACATCTTTGGCTTATTTTTCAGTCTCATGACTAGAGAAGACAAGTATTGTAGCTAGGGTTCTTGCACACACACTTGTGTTTTGAAGATTTGAAGCTTTTGGTTGAGAGTTTCTTACCCATTTATGTTCATTTCTTCATTTTATTTCTTTGTATTGTATATCTAAGTATGTAATATTTTTTCTAACACTTTAATCTTGTTTATGGGAATATTCATATTTAAAGTGTGAATTAAATATCTTGTTGTGCTTATATATTGAACGATTTTTATTTATTATGAAGTGAGTTATTGTTTCTTTAATTATTCTTGTTCTTTAATGTTTCCAAAAAGATTAGCTAACCCTAGGAACCGCCCATTAACTTCGAATTAATTTTGGAAAAGATAGTTTGGGGTTGAAAAATATTAATTAATAAGAACTTGAGACGTTAACCCTTACTTTATAGATTCTACCTAGGGATAGGATTGAACTACTTGTAGCCATTTTCGGGTGTGCTTAATCTCTTAATTTTTTTAGGGATAATTCAATTAGGAAGTCTGGTTAGTCTTTGGAAGAAACTAATAAAGAATTATTACCCAAGGCTAATTAACATAAACTCGCTCATATTTGTAAAATCGTGAAATACATTAGATCGTTACTTGAGTGTAATTTTCATTGCATCCATGCTTGTAGCCATTGATCATTTTACTTTATTTATAGGTTAGTTTATATTTTCGCATAATAAGTATTTTTAGATAAACATTTCTCTAAAACTCCTTTCTAAGCGTTTGGCTCAGCATAATAAGTGATAATTCACTTACACGCCTAATCGCCTACATATTGTGTTTGTGGGATTCAACCCCGACTCATGTTGGGTATATTATATTGCATGCGACCATATCTATTTACTTTTTAGTAGTGGATTTGGACGTCATCACCCTTCTAGGCAGTTGTGAGTCTCTTCGGCGGCATCTCTATAGGTAAAACATTTTGTTAGAAGATTGAATTCTTATAACATAGTTGTATCACACGATCTAGAGAAGAAGGAAGGACAACCATCCTATAATGCCTTGTAGCCTCATGTTCATAAGTATGGCAGGCAACATACTCCTGAAAAAGACTCTACTAGACACGGCTTGTAGACACTCTAGGACAGAACTGCTCTAATACCATGTTTATCAAGACCAAGCCTAGGGCTACGACGGATAATCGAAAAGTGTCCATCATCACTAAATCTGCTGATAATCTACTAATCATGAATATAAATTGATAAACTGAATATACATAAGCATAGCTGATAAGAACTGTACAGTCTGGAAAGCCGACAAGGCTAACACAAGCTGGCATATAAAAACATACCAACTACACTGGTGCATAGCTATAGGCCTCTAGGAGTGCTGAACTGAACGAGTACTGGACGGGAGAGGGCCCCGCCATACCCAAACTAGATGATTGTACACATACCAAAGGATAAACAACTCTGGGAGTAAGCGGAGTGACTTCAATAGCTGGTGGATGGCCTACTGATGTGGCTCAAGCGTTGATCTATCTTTTCCAGCACGACATGAAATGCAGTGCCCCATAAGGGACGTGAGTATGATACGTAGAAGGTATGTAGGGTGGAAAGTATATTAAGCATACTAAAGTATGAGTGTAAGCTAAAAAATTGAATATAAGTTGAAAGCTAAAAAAGAGTCTGAACTAGCAGCTGATCTAGAACTGAACCAAAGTTTAAGCTAAAACTCTGCTAAAACTGAATTACTATCTGAACTGATACTTGTCTGGTGATATGGGATATACCCCCCCCCCCCCAAATCAGGTAATTGTACATCTGAATAGCCTCATGTATAGTCAAGCAATGCATTGTAGCTATATACATATATAGTATATAACATACCTAAGTGGTGTTATGGGCTATATCCTCCCAGTAGATAAATATATAATTAATAGGCCTGGCTGGTGTTATGGGCTATCTCCCCCATCATATATTCAATAAACCTCTCTAGTGTTATGGTCTATATCCCCCTAGCATAATCAATGTAAACATGTATGAGGCATAACACACGTGGCAGCATCGTATGGACTCAAGCGATCATGAAGGAAACTATAAACGGAATCACAAACGTAATCTGACACTCGTCATCCATAAGTTGGACGGAGGATCCTATCCCTATTTTTGGGAGAAAGTGAGTATGTACATTAGATACTAAGGCTAATTAAATCATTAGAATCCCTCTATAATCAATTTAGAACCAAGGAACTCAAAATTTGTCCAACTCATCGAATTTTCAAAAACTTCAGTAGAGTTTTCCCTAAAACTGGTTGATCGCCAAAATAACAACATGCACCATAATGTACAAAGGAATGGATACCCAGACAAGATAATAACATCAAACTAGAGGAGATCAAGTTATCCACAATAGTGTCAAACGATCGACAAAATAGAATTATTAACATAATATCGGCTCATAGTGGCTAACTTATGACATGAAAGTCTAAATATGATTTAGGAATAACTTAAGAATAAACACATGATAATTAAGCTTTTATAATCTTAAATGAAGCTATTAGGATCATATGGGGGTAAGGTATACATAAAAATATTAAAGGAACGGAACAAATGGAAGTCCTTTTGGTTTTTGTTGTGTTTTGAAGTTCCAACCTAAACTAGTTTCTTTCATACTTCACATATGAAATACATGCTGAAATTTCACTTGAAAAACTCTTAAAAGATCATGAAGAATTGCTAGAACATAGCTAAACCAAATCTTGCCGAAAACGAAATGAAAACCCTATATACGTCTTGTGTTCTTGTTTCCAAACCTTGTTCCCTTTGATCCACACACATCTTTATGCTTTTATAGATAAAATACAGAGGTAAAAACCTTGCTTAGCCACAAAGCTCTTTCCAAAACTCGAGTTAAAAGGATAAAGGAGTATGGCAAAGTCTTACCTATGTCCTAAGGATCGCGTTGATGTGTTCGCTTCTTTATTTTGACTCGCGGATGATGGACTTACTTCAAAGCCCTAAGGATTTTATTGGAGAGCTATGGAAGCTATTCTTGTGCATCCATTTTCTGTAAAAATGAGGAAAAATAAGACAAATTCTTCTACTTATAGTAAGGTTAAAAAGTCAACCATATGTGTGCTTCACCGGCCCTTCTTCCGACGCTCATATCTCTTTATGCAGACGTCATATGAACGAATGGACAAGATCTTTGGAAACTAAATTTCAAGACCTTAAATTTGGTATATAATGTGTCCCCAAAAAACTTCATATAACAGAAGAAATTAATTGCTCAAAAATCATCGTTACGAGGCAAATTCTTAGTCGAATTTTCTGCAACTTAAATCCGATTTTTCTTTAAACTTCATATTCTATATCCAAACATCATATATAGTCATATTATGAATTTAAACTCATTTAAATCATGCTTTGCATGTAATTTAAAAAATATACGACATCACTAAAGTACAAGGTGTAACAAGGACAACTTCTTTTAGCATGACTTATCATTTCGTTATAACATTAATGTTATCATCAGACACTTAAAGACTAGAACATAGATTTTTTTTACATAACCATGCTAGATACATGAGATAGGAACATGGCTTGAACTTTAAAAGTATGTATATCTCGGTGTGAAGCATAGCATAGAAAATATACATGAATCATAAGGTATGAATAAGATGTTGACTCTTAGGTTATGAACATAGAACATTGAGTTCGAGCCTATGCGTAACATGAATACATCAAATCTGAATACAATACTTTTGAGATAAGTACCACGGGGTACCTGAAAGGAATTCCTTTTGGAATTGGAACATAACATTGCTTAGACCTTATCTTACTCATTCTAAACATTGTATACGGTGAAAATCGAGCCCACCCAATTTTTCTATCTGACAGGCACCGGGGAACTCCATCGAAGGTCGGCCCCGTAGTGGATGAGACCAAGGTACGAGGATAAGGTACCAAGTTCGGGATTCGAGGTACCTGTCGAGATCGAGGACAGCAGCGATCGAGATCGAATGAGACAGACATCGAGCAAGATCGAAGATAACATAATAACGGAAAGGCAAAATATTTGTGACTGGTCAAAGATCATAGCGAAAATTTTGGAACGGATCAAATTAGGAACGTTTAATTAGCTAATCATGGGATTTTCTTCTGTAATTAGAGTTATACCATTAGTAGAATTCCTCTACTATATAAAGGGGAGTATTAACCATTTGTAAGATACATTGTTCTAACATAAAAAGCCAATATAACGCTCTCTCTTTAGCTTATACTCACTTGTTCATCAGCTTGATTTATTTTTAACTATTTTGGTATCAATCAGTTCGAGGGAACCCTAGCTCGAGGGTTGAATTTTATTTTAACACTGGTTCGCTTTACTTTATAGTTCATTTCTGTTATTAATCTTCATATTTATCAATTGGTATTAAGTGAAATCACGTATCCTTAGAACCTCATTATAAGTTTAATTGTTATCCAATTTAAAGGGTAAACAATTTGGCGCCCACCATGGGGCTAAGGATAATAGTGATTGCTTAATACTGATTCTAATAACACACGTTGCTTTATACTTGTTCTCGTAAGAATCTTTGTTTTCAGGATAAACATGTCAAACTCACAAGTAATGCCTACACATGGTGACAACGACCTCGGATTTCACGGGAAAAATGACAATATAGCCGCCCCAAAAATCGAGGTGCCTAAGGCTGACCTCGAGGAAGCACCAATTGCAAATCCCATCGATGTCAGATCACATGTCGCACTAAATGCAAATTTGGGCGTGGATCCCGAAGGTAGCATACGCAGGGGAAGTTCAATCAGGTGGTCGGGGTACGCAGGGCGGAGAAGATGGTGGAGTTAGCCTCCAATTGATATTCGAAATGTTACAGGTTCAACACCCTCTTCACAGACGGTGCCTCGAATGTGAAGGGGTCTGGGCTAGGCATCGTTTTGATGCCGCCCATGGGTAATGCAATTAGACAAGCTATCAAAACTTCCATGTTAACTAACAATGAGGCCGAGTATGAGGCCATGATTGTAGGTTTTGAGCTAGCTAAAGGTTTGGGAGTAGAGGTTATCGAGGCCAAACTACAGGTGACTCTACATCGGTTTAAAGAATGGACCCTACAGCATGTGCCTCGAGAAGAAAACAGCGAGGCCGATGCCCTTACAAATTTGGGGTCATCAGTCGAAGACAACGAGATTAGCTCGGGAACTGTCGTATAACTTTCAAGGTCGGTAATCGAAGAAGGCCACGCCGAAATCAACTCCACAAGTCTGACCTGGAATTGGAGGAACAAATATATCGAGTACCTAAAGAATAGGAGGCTTCCTCCGGATCCTAAGGAATCAAGGACTCTACGTATGAAGGTCACACGATTCACATTGGCCGAAGATGGAACACTATATAGAAGGACGTTCGATGGACCATTGGCAATATGTTTGGGACCAGGAGATACCGACTATGTCCTACGAGAAATCCACGAGGGCACCTACAAAAATCATTCCGGTGCTGAATCATTGGTTCACAAAGTCATCAAAGCAGGATTCTATTGGGCCGATATAGAAAAAGATACAAAAGAGTTTGTTCGAAAGTGTGACAAATGTCAAAGGTATACGCTGATGATTCACCAACCTGGAGAGCAACTTCACTCAGTCTTATCCCCATGGACATTCATGAAATAGAGAATGGATATCGTCAGCCATCTACCATCAACCCCAGGTAAAGCTAAATTTATTTTGTTTATGACTAACTATTTCTCTAAGTGGGTTGAAGCACAGGCTTTCGAGAAAATTAGAGAGAAAGAAGTCATAGACTTTATCTGGGACCACATTCTATGAATTTCATTATCAAATCTATGAATTTCAAAATAGAAATTGGGGGTTTTGGATATAACTTAGGAATTTCTTAAAATTGAGATTTAGACCTCGAATTGCGGTCGGATTTCAAAACAAATCACATATACGGGCTCAGGCGTGAATGGGTCATCGGAATTCGATCATAATCTCAAATTTTGACCACGTGAGCTCGGGTTGACCTTTTGTTGACATTTTCAATTTAGTTAAAGATTAAACATTTTTCATTCGTGAGTAATTTCTAAAGATTGGTTTGAATTATTTGAACTAGATTTGACTGGTTTGGAGGCTTTGAATATGAGGGTGATTCCATGCAAATTCGTTGATTTCCTTGCGATTTACCTTGATACTTGGAATGTGAACTTAACTTGGTGGTTTCGTTCCTTACTTCGGAAAGAGGTTACTCGGTGATTCTTTACTTGTTGTTTTTTCTTGTAGTCCCTTTTACATGTCCCTATCCCGTTGTCATATTTGATTCTTTATATTTTATTTTGTTATTTTCTGGTATATAACTGCACAGGTTTTTAGTAGGTATCCTATCTTAGCCTCGTCACTACCTCATCGGGGTTAGGCTCGACACTTACTGAGTACATTGGGTTGGTTGTACTTATACTACACTTCTGCACTTTTTGTGCAGATCCGGATATTTGTACCGGCAGAGTCTCGAGAGTGTCACGACCCAAAACTATGTGACCGGCACCCTGCATAGTACCTAATCCGGGTGGACCAACCCGTACAAGAATACCCAACTATATGCCTAATAGATGCATGTAGAAGTCATTTGGAAAACACAATCATTTTAAATGATTAAGACCATACATTAAACATAATCTTTAAATCCATCATCTTCAATATTTGAAAATACATAAAGATAAACATATTCCTTTTATACATGTAATATGAATAACTCTCAGTTACAACCAAAAATAATGATAATTGTCTGTGGAATATCTATGACACAAGAATAGAATAAATACTTGGGACAAATCCCAACTAGAAGAAAGTAAGATCAACATGATAGCTACCACGAAATAGAAGTAGTGCCTCACTATATACCTTGAAAATAGAGTCATCCTAGCCTCATCCGCTCATCACATACCACATCTCATCCTGAAAATATGTAAAGAAAATAGGACCCTGGAGAGGGGACCCTGAGGGCTGAGTACACCATCATGGTACTCAATAAGTATCATAGACTCTCTCTAACTCGAGTTCCTGGGATAAATCTTTACAAAACATATGCAACCAACATTTTATATGAAGTGATAAACCATTACACAAGTTCATACTCTTTAGCATTTTAAATAAAAAGACTAGTAAAATTTAAATCATGATACAAACTTTTAAATTATTTATATCAACCCATGATTCTAATAAAATCATGCAAAATTATTTTAACTTCATTAAATAATTAAGATCACAAAATAGCACAAAATAGCACCTCTCAAGGAGGATACTCTACCGTAGTCTATACCATAAAGTGGCCATCTACGCCTACACCGGCACGTGTAGTTTTATGATGACGAATATAATATATCTAAAGCCAATGTTGGTGAACACAAGTAACTCCCAAAACATTTGATACTCCAAAAATAGATCCACAGCTAAATAGCCTCAAAGTATATATGTTATCAAATCATGACATTTATAGTCAATCCAAATCATTTGAATAAAATCTAATAAGGTCTTTCCTCATTTCATATTAAGCAATTAACAAAATGATCTTTCAATCCTTAAATATGTAACAAGTGCTACTTCGAAATATAAAGATTTAGAAATATTACATTTCTCATTTTATAAAACAAAGGTAACAATAGAACTCAAAAGCTTAATACATTTATCATCAACATAAGTTTTTAATAAAACTTATAATATTTACCTCAAACATCATTTGCTAACAAGTTTTTGAAAACAAGATTTTACAAAACAACATGACACCATTCCATAAGCCGCACGATGCAAAGACCATGGTAAAATCCCTCCCCACTTGTCCCAACGATTGCGGATGCACATTTATGAACAATCTCATGTATCAAGTCAAAATATGTGTTTAGAGAAAATCCCTCAAGTAGAGTAAGTTTTAATCAACTTACCTCAACTTCAAGTTCCAAAATAGTATTATAAGGCTCCAATTCATTTAGAACTCTCAAACGTCACCAACAATCTAATATCTACATAACAACTCATATTCATCAACGACATGTTACGATAAAACCAACTAACTTGTATGTCCAACTTTACAAGTCTAGTAAAAATCGATATTCCCACCGTAGAAGTTGGTTCTTGAGTTTTTAACTCTATATCTCTTATTGCATACCCAACAATACGATATTCAATAATTGAATTGCTCACAAGATTATAAAGAATATCATTTAACTCATTTTCACCAAATCGAGACTATTCATCGTCTCTACCCACTAGTCAATCATATTCACAATACCCATCTCTAGGTTTCATCTCCCAACTCAACCAAACTATAATATTAAATCCAAATCACCTTCTATATACTTATTTATACACAATAGATGAATATTGAGTAGTGGGATTACCTCTTGAAGACAAATCTTGAAAATGTCCATTTTTGAGTCCTTGGAGGATTTGGAATAATCTAACAAATTCTATGGTTGAATCTTGTTACTAGTGGTGTTAATCAACTTGAATTATCCTAAAACTTGGATAAAAACTCACCTTATATGATCTAAAGTTAAGCCTTGGTCGAAATCCTCTTCAAAATCCCCAAAGAACACCCAAAATTTGGCTCCAAATTATCTCTCCCCGACCTAGGGGGTATATATAACCTTCCCAGGTGTGCTTCCGCATCTGGGACTTAAACGCGCATTTGGGTGCACACTTCGGGCAGTCGACTTCTTCAGATGTGCTGCCGCGCAGTCGGGCGCGCATCGGACAGTGCTCAGTAAATTGGTCATGTGTGACCTTAGGCACCTTCTTTCTGGTAACAATTTCAACTTGTTCCAAAGTACTTTACCCCACTTCTAAATGTCCTTATATCCTTTCAAACCATTTCCAGCACATGCCCATATATCCAAATGGATTTATCCATAATCGTAGTTATTGTTAGCTTATAAATAATACGATTAGTGCTTAATGACCTTCTAATGAGGCCTTTAACATTTGAAAAATTTTTGGGGCGCTACATTCTCCCCCACTTAAGATCATTAAATCCCCAAAGAACACCCAAAATTTGACCCCAAATTATCTCTCCCCGACCTTGGGGGTATATATAACCTTCCCAGGTGCGCTTCCGCATCTGGGACTTAAACGCGCATCTGGGTGCACACTTCGGGCAGTCGACTTCTTCAGATGCGCTGCCGCGCAGTCGGGCGCGCATCGGACAGTGCTCAGTAAATTGGTCATGTGTGACCTTAGGCACCTTCTTTCTGGTAACAATTTCAACTTGTTCCAAAGTACTTTACCCCACTTCTAAATGTCCTTATATCCCTTCAAACCATTTCCAGCACATGTCCATATATCCAAATGGATTTATCCATAATCGTAGTTATTGTTAGCTTATAAATAATATGATTCGTGCTTAATGACCTTCTAATGAGGCCTTTAACATTTGAAAAGTTTTTGGGGCGCTACATTCTCCCCCACTTAAGATCATTCGTCCTTGAATGACATTTCATGATTGTGTTCTAGTCCAAAATCTAATACGTAAGCCCTATTTTACTTCCCAATCCTTAAGGCCTTAACATTTGACTAACTCTCTAAATTTCTAAAAATTTCAGCAGAGTTTCCTTTGTTTTTAGGCCTATCCAAAAAATTTAACCTGCCACCGAGCCACCAGAATACAACACAACAAGCCCCACACGGATCTATACATTATAGATATGCCTTAAATTCCTCCATGGGGCCTCATATGCCTCAATACAACTAAATAGCCACTCTCGGCATCACAATGATGAAATATACTACGATGAGGCAAGTCCAGCCACCATTAACAATAATGAATCAACCAACAACAACAACCCAGTATAATCCCACTAGTGGGGTCTGAGGAGGGTAGTGTGTACGCATACCATACCCCTACCCTGGGGTAGAGAGGCTATTTCCGATAGACCCTCGGCTCCCTCCCTCCAAGAACTCCCCAACTTGCTCTTGGGGTGACTTGAACTCACAACCTCTTGGTTGGAAGTGGATGGTGCTCACCACTAGAGCAACCCACTCTTGTCAAATAATAATGAATCAACCATACAAATAAAATGCTTTGATTCTCAATTCATAAGCAATGTAAATAGATTACTTACTCAATCCATAAAACTAATACATAATATTCATCGAACTTAAAATTTCTTGGAAATAGTCATACATGTAGTCGCAAACATGTATAAACTTTGAATTTTCAACTTATTGGCCACCCAAGTGGCCTCCTCAACGTCATGACCATGTCACAAAATCATATTGAAGCAATATCTTTAGTTCCCAACATACAACCTTGAATATCAAGAATCTCAACCGGTTCTTTCTTGTAAGTCAAACCATCATTCACAATATAGGAACATCCATACCAAGCATAAAATGGAATTATCTCTAAAGTTATTATCTCATATTCAACAAGAATCACACTTGTCCTATCATCAACATATTTTCGTAGTTAGGTAAATAGAAGATTTAATATACTAAAGGTAGTGACAATGTAAACTCATTTGCTTACCCCTGCTCTTTTTAGAAACCTCACACACCTCAAAGGAGTATGCTTTAACATCTGAGCCCCATTACACCTTTTTACGATTCTCTTTTAAGGATACCACGTCATATCTCTTACACCCACGTTGTAGGTAACGTCCATCCAAATAACGGCTTTTATACTTGAGATATTACATATATTTTTTCTTTCTACATCCATATTAAACTGTGAATTCACTATAATACTGAAAGTGATATTACATAACCCATTCTCTATTTTCCAGATTTTGATGAATTCATACTTGAGAATTTGATGTTATGGCTAGGATCCTATTTTATTTCACATAAGAAAATTTTTAACATAATACCCCCATAGTACATGTGTTATTCTCTGACACATTCATCCATTCGAGACTCTTGCGACTCACAATCATCCGAATCTATCTAAAATATTCCTTTATTCTTCCGAGAGCCTAGCATGATATTATCTTTTCTTGATCATATTATCACGACCCCAATTCCCCACCGAAGGATGTCATGATGGCATATAGTCTCTAAGACTAGGTAAGCCTAACATGCATGAAGAAATAGCGGAAATGATAATAGATTCTTCAAATTTAAATCATCTAGCTATCATAAAAGATCTGAACAATACCGTTGACAATAACTCCCAAAATCTGGTGAGACTGAGTCATAAGCTCAACACGAATATACCGTAAAATCCCCAATACATCATTGTCTAAATAATGAGTAAGTAGTGAAAAAACAAGGACAGAGGGTGACTTCGAGGCCTGCGGACTCCAAACAGGTATATCTTGAAGTCTTTGAGATGTATAGCCAAATCACTGATGCCTAGCCTGATATGAGGTACCTGGATCTATATAAAAAGATATGCAGAAGCGTAGTATGGGTATACCACATCGGTACTCAGTAAGTATCAAGCCTAACCTCGGTAAAGTAGTGATGAGGCTAGGTCAAGACCCCTACTAGGATAAGAAAAAGAAGCTGAACAAGTATAATACTGTCTAAGAATGGAAACGAGGAAAAATGAGGCACTGAAGAAATACAACAAGACATACCACAACTGAATTTAAAGCAATAAATGCAACAAGGAAGAAAGACATAATAAGAACATCAAGAAAACAATATGGATAGATACAAGTGAGATAAATGAGAGATAACAACAAGAATCACAACCAAGGTACCGCCTCGTAATCTCATTGCACAATCACAATCACAATCACAATCTTTCATTATACCGCCGCGTGAGCCTTTCATTTAGATAGTTTTGAAAATAATTTTTTCGAGATAGCTACATGCACTTTAGCGCATCTTATGTCGCCGCGTGGCTTCAAGTAATTCCCTTACTAGCAACACGCACATAAATCCCACCTTATGCCACCTCATGCACATTAATATGTATCCTTATACCGTCGCATGCGCATCAATATCATAACATAATCACAACTCGCACCACAAGTGTCCATATGCCACAACTTGCCAAAAGAATCAACAATACCAATGTTTCCACAACAAATAGCCCATGACTCAACCACAATGTATACAAGAGTCTCAACAATAGCAAACTGAAAGTGAATAGCTCAACAAGAATGGTATTTAAACAATAAACAACTTTGTCTCAATGTGATCACGACTTTTACAACTTCAACACCAATAACTCAGCAAGAAGCTATTTGATGAAAACAACAACTTTAAGTAAATAATTCAACAATTAAAGAAATAACAGAAAATAAGGAAGACAATAACTTCAATTAAATAGTATAAGAGCAAATAACAAGTAAAAGGTAGAACAAGTATTAACAATGTCAAATAAGGCATGTGAGAGGAGATTAATACATGTAAGGGTAGACTGACAATGAAAAAAATAACATGCTATGACAATTCAATTAAAGGCATGAAAAGAGTGCAAATATCCTGAACCAGTCAAATACGACATATAGCTCGTGTACCCACTCGTCACTTTGCGTACATGGCATTTACATATCACAAATAGCACAATCAACCCAAATTCTAAGGGGTAGTTCTCCCACACAAAGTTAGGCAAGATACTTACCTCAAACATAAGCCTTTTCCGCGAATATTCAACTTCGGACGGCTCGAATCTACCCAAAATAATTTTATACCATAAATACAACTATAGGAAACTATTCCGGATAATAAAGTTGTAATCTTTAAGGAAAATCAAAAGGTCAACCAAAAGGTCTACCCCGGGCAACGTACAAAATCCGAACACCCATTCAATAACGAGTCCAACCATACTGAAATTATCCAAATCCGACCTCAAATCGATCTTTAAATCCTCAATTTATAGTTTAGGAAGTTTTCACAAAATTCCCCAATTGTTTCAACTCAAAACACAAATTATATGATAAAAACAATGATGGATTCATGTAATATAATCAAATCCGAGTCAAAAATATTTACCCCGATCAACTCCTTGAAAATCCTCTCCAAAATCGCCCAAAACCAAGCTCTCTAACTCAAAAGATGAAAAGCACACGCGATCGCGTAGAACAAACTCCACCAGCTCACAAAAGACCCTACGCGATCGCGTGACTACAGACGCGAACGCGATGGAAGAACATCCCAAGGATTCGCTATCGCAACCAACTCTACGTGAACGCGATGAATAACGCGTGCCATCCCACAGACCCTCCTTCCTCCTATGCGAACGCGATCCCCCACACGCGTTCGCGATGCACAACCGCCCAACCTTCCGCGAACGCAACCAAACCTTCGCAAACGCAAAGAGCAAAGATCGTCTTCCAGCAAATACCATACGTGATCGCGTCCTATTCTCCGTGATCGCGAAGAAGGAAACCATAAGCTATGAAACCAGCAATCTCAACACATGCATAAATGGTTCGAACTCAATCCGAAACACACTCGGGACCCCCGTTACCCCATCCGAACATACCAACAAGTCCTAAAATATTATATGAACTCGCTCGAAGCCTTAAATAACATCAAACAATACCAAAACCACAAATCGCACATCGATTCTAGCCTAATAAACTAATGAACTTACAACTTCTAAAACTAATGTTGAAACATACCAAACCATCTCCAATTGACCTCAAATTTTGCACACAAATCATAAATGACACAACGGACCTATTCCAACTTTCAAAATTGGAATCCAACCCCGATATCAATAAAGTCAACTCTCGATCAAACTTCTCAATCTTCCAAACCTTCAACTTTCCAACTTTCGCCAATTCAAGCAAAAACAACCTACGAACCTCCAAATCAATATCCGTACTAAGTCCAAAATCATCATACGAAAATGATAGAACCATCAAAACTCCAATCTGGGGTCGTCTACATAAAAGTCAAACTCTGGTCTACTCTTTCAACTTAAGCTTCCAACTTTGGGACTAAGTGTCCTAATTCATTCCGAACCTCACCCGAAACCAAACCAACTACCCCGACAAGTCATATAACCATAATATAACATAGAGGAGGCAATAAATATGCAAATGGGGATAAAATACTCAAAACGACCAGCCGGGTTATTACACATATCAATAACACACAGTTTATTTCACTGCATTCACAATAATTGCAACTAGATTGCCTTCAAATCCTATAGATAATTCATCATAACTAATAAGTCCACTTCGTGGAAAGTTATCCAGTCTCCACTATTATGAAGCTCGTGAAATGCCCTAGCTATTGATTTCTGAACGTCGATGTCATTTCTCCCGTTCTCTTACTTTAAGAATTTTCTTTTTATAATCATCATAATAACACCAACCATAGACCTTCAATGCTTGGTCATTAACGTGATCCTGATGATATTTACACCCTTTAAGGATTTCTACTCCCTTCCAACATCGTGCCCTTCTTCTTTTTTTTTAAGTGACCACGTCTTAATTTACATAACTCATTCCTTGATTAGGAATATACTTTGAAAATATTTCCCTATTTCATCTCGCACTAAGTGTGCACACATGACACTTTCATGTTTAACTCTCGAAACTGGTGTTCACATACTCAACTCAGGTTCATACCCGACCCAAACTTCTAGGACATCATTCGAACCATTCGTTCGTTCATTAATAGCTTGTTTGAAAAATAGCGTTCCACCTTTTTAACTTCCATAACAAAATATCGTACCTCTTCCACTTACAACAAATTTGTAACCTTGGTACAACCTCTCTTGTTCTTCTTGTACTTTGTCTTCTCTAGAAAAATATTTAACAAATTCAACTTGCCCCCCTTTTTTCTCCTTCGGGTATGTAATATCTCTCTTTTACAACCCATTACCTTATGGTAAAAATCCATGCCCGACTCTCCCCCAATTAGGAGTAAGTCCATTCTAAAGCCTTTGCGTATTGTCTATAGACTTTATAAAGTCTTTTTACGGTAAGTAAACTTGTCTTGACCACTTACATGCCCACCTAGATGTTAGGGATCATTTATTTCTAAACCATGAATCTCATCTCACAATTTCCACTTCCGAAAAAACTTGATTACACTTGTTTTACCTTCTAATTCCGATAATAGAATGAAATTGATATGCTCATCTGAGCTCACTTGGTTCTTTTCCTGTTTAAGTACCATGATGTTCCCTAACAATAACTTATGTTGCCAAGTGTCATCTTCCTCTGCTCTTACAACAGTAATAAGATTAACACGTTATTCATCTATATCCATACAATCTGTGTAACCATCTTAACGTCATGCTCCTTAGCCCATGCTCAAATATACTTTCGGTAAGTACAACTCTATTGCACTTTTCATCAGTCCATACTCACATATTTTCTACAAGTACCACTCTTTTATGCCTCTGAGTCCATGCCCAAATATGACATCGGCAAGTACGAATCCTTGGTGCCCTTGATTCCATGCTCAACCATCTGAACAAATACAACCCTTCACGATAAATTCGTATATCATCTTCGTGAAAATTTTTATAGTGAATCATGTTTTCACAATAATAAATGCAAGCAACTCACCATTTATCTTTATATGCCACATAAATTTTTGAACCACATCCACGTATGCATTCTCGGGGCATACCCCTACTATCCATAAAATTTAATATGTAGTTACACCATGAGGATATTCGCATCTTATAAGATACCCTTAGCCTCATTCCCTTTTAGGATGCATGAGATATTGCTACATATGATTGAACCACTTGAATTTCTTTGACTCCTGAAATGTATCATTATTGTTCTCCATCTCTTTAACCTTAAGTCATTCCTGTAATATTTACAACCCATCAAAAGCATTTACTTAGCCTCGTACATCATCGAACACATTCAACCTCTTTGCACATTTAACCAATATTCAAGCGCTCTATTGACATACTTAAGAGAGTTTTAGGGCATACTCTCAAAACTTCATCTTTCACGAATATATTAACGTTAAAATGATATATTCCCCATCTAGACAAGTTAAGTGTTGTCCTTCCATGACGGCTTTTCTCTCTAAACAATCTATGTTACTCCTTTAATCTCTGAGTTAATGCCTCTTGTACACTTTGTACTTTGGCATGTATTTCACTTATCCATTTAGGCGTCTTTACATTGTTCACATGTATATCTATACTCGTTATTGATAATTTATGTCATCCAAGTTACCTTGAGCATTTGAAAAAGTACTTTAATACTCTACACATGTCGTTTGCTAACTCATGTGGTATGATAGTGATTACAACCGGTCATATCAAGTATTCATCAAATTCTTAATATCAGAATATGCTCATGATCATGCATTTACTGTCCCAATCATGCCTCATTTATATGAGTCATACTAACGCTTATTATATAGGCTTTGATGACTCACACTCCTTTACCAATAAAGTCTATATCACCTTTCGATGCTCGTTACAAAAATCTTAAAATACAAACATCTTTAGTCAACACATGACTATCTTATTCTATCATCTGAACTTTAGCAATTTCATGCACTACTCATCCTTCACCTCTGGTGGTCATCAGTGTGACTATACACCCTTGCCTTGAGCAATTTATACATATCCCCTGGCCATATCTTCTTAAGATGCCCTTATTTGTTTCTATAGCACTAACATTCTTTGATTCCGGATATCAAAATGATATTTCCTTCTCACCTTTCATTAGACATGTCATTAGCTCTGGGCTAATATTTTCAATCAATGATTGTCCCATTTGGGATGCACACTCTTTCTTTCATTCATAACCATAACCTCTATATTCACGTTGTAGACTACCAACATTTTCTTACTACCCCTCCAGTAGCTAGTTTCATTACTTGAATCTCAAGCCTTATGCTTAGCATTCTCCTTTGCTAATCTCGTCTGAATTTCGATACAGATTGAAAAATCTCTTCTTGCTTTAAGATTTAACGCACGATCTAGAGTAAGAATAAAGGAATAAGATAATACTACAATGTCCATGTTCCCTTCCCGATATGGGTGTAGTGCACATCACACCGATAAGGAAAACTTTACTAGACACGATTCCATAGACTTCCTAGAACTCGAATTAGAACCTAGTGCTCTGATACCAAGTTTGTATCGACCCAAAACTACGTAACTGACACCCGGCATACTACCTAATCTAGGTGGACCAACCCGTATAAGAATACCCATCTATATGCCTAATAGATGCATGCAGAAGTCATTTTGAAAACACAATCATTTTAAATGATTAACACCATACATGAAACTTAATACTTAAATCCACCATTTTCAATATATGAAAATATATAAAGATAACAATATTCCTTTCATACATGTGATATGAATAACTCTCAGTTACAACCCAAAATTTGATAATTGTCTATGGAATCTCGATGACAGAATGATAGAATAAATACATGGGACAAATCCCAACCAGAAGAAAGTAAGATCAACATAACAACTACCACGTAATAGAAGTAGTGCCTCACTGTATACCTTGAAAATAGAGTCATCCTAACCTCATCCGCTCATTATATGCCACATCTTATCCTGAAAACATGTAAAAACAAAGTGGGACCCTAGAGAGGGGGGACTGGGGGCTGAGTACACTACCATGGTACTCAATACGTGTCATAGACTCTCTCTAACTCAAGTTCCTAGGACAAGGCTTTACAAAACATATGCAACCAACATTTTATATGAAGCGATAAAACATAACACAAGTTCATACTCTTTAGAATTTTAAATAAAAAGACTAGTAAAATATAAATCATGATACAAACTTTTAAAATATTTATATCAACCCATGAGTCTAATAAAATCATGAAAAACCATTTTAACTTCATTAAATCATTGAAATCACTTTCGGCTCCTTAGGCCTAAACATAACAAAATCACCATTTACCTTTCACCGGGGGTACTATACCACCACCGACACAAGAAGATCAACTAGGTTATGTACCTAGCAGCAAGTATCATATACCCTACTTTCTCAGGTCATCTCATCGCGGTGCCATACGAATCGGGTCAATCATGCTATCAATAGCACAAAATAGCACCTCTCAAGGAGGATACTCTACCGTAGTCTATACCACAAAGTAGCCATCTACGCCTACACCGGCACGTGTAGTTTCATGACGACGAACACAATATATCCGAAGTCAATCTCGGTGAACACAAGTAACTCCCAAAATATTTTATAATCCAAAAATAGATCCATAGCTAAATAGCCTCAAAGTATCTATTCTATCAAATTATGACATTTATAGTCAATCCAAATTGTTTGAATAAAATCAAATAAGGTCCTTCCTCATTTCATATTAAGCAATTAACAAAATAATATTTCAATTCTTAAAGATTTAGCAAGTGCTACTTCGTAATATAAATATTTTAGAAATATTATATTTCTTATTTTATAAAACAAAGGTAAACAATAGAACTCAAACGCTTAATCCATTTATCATCAACATAAAATTTTAATAAAACTTAAAACATTTGCCTCAAGTGTCATTTTCTAAGAAGTTTTTAAAAACAAGATTTTACAAAATAACATGACACCATTTCATATGCAACACGACACAAAGACCATGGTGACATCCCTTCCCTCTTGTCCCAATGAGTGCGGATGCACATTTATGAATAATCTTATGTATCAAATCAAAACATGTGTTTAGAGAAAATCCCTCAAGTAAAGTAAGTTTTAATCATCTTACCTTAAGTCCAAGCTCCAAAATAGTACTATAAGGCTCCAATTCATTTAGAACTCTCAAACGTCGCCAAGAAGTCAATATCTACTTAACAACTCATATTCATCAATGATATGTTATGATAACACCAACTAAGTCAAGTATGTGTTCAACACTTAGGTCCAACTTTACAAGCCTAGTAAAAATCGATATTCCCACCATAGAAGTCGGTTCTTGAGTTTTTTAACTCTAAATCTCTCGTTGCATACCCAACAATACGATATTCAATAATTTAATTTCTCATAAGATTATAAAGAATGTTATTTAACTCATTTTCACCAAATCAAGACTATCCATCGTCTCTACCCACTAGTCAGTCTTATTCATAATACCCATTTCTAAGGTTCATCTCCCAGCTCAACCAAACCATAATTTTAACTCCAAATCACCTTCTATATACTTATTTATACACAACAGATGAACATTGAGTAGTGGGATTACCTCTTGAAAACAAATCTTGAAAATATCATTTTTTGTGTTCTTGGAGGATTTGGAAGAATCTAACAAATTCCATGGTTGAATCTTGTTACTAGTAGTGTTAATCAACTTGAATTAACATAAAACTTGGATAAAAACTCACCTTGTATGATATAAGTGAAGCCTTGGTCGAAATCCTCTTCAAAAGCCCCAAAGAACTCCCAAAATTGGATCCCAAATCATCTCTTCCCGGCCTAGGGGGTATATATAAACTTCCTAGGTGCGCTGCCGTGCAACTGGGACTTAAACGCACATCTGGGCGCACACTTGGGGCAGTCGACTTCTTCAGATGCTCTCTCATGTGTGATGTCGCGCAGTCGAGCATGCATTGGACAGTGCTCAGTAAATTGGTCATAACTTATAGTACAAAAGTCCAAATGATAAACGGTGTAAGCCATTGAAAACTATACAAAAAGTGTTTTAATTTGATAGGCTGAACCAGCGTAACTCAGTATACACATAGAGATATAATCGTTTCAAGTTAGGTAATGTGTGACCTTGGGCACCTTCTTCCTTGTAACAATTTTAACTTGTTTCAAACTACTTTTTCCCACTTCTAGATGTCCTTACAGCCCTTCAAACCATGTCCAACATATGTTCACATATCCAAATGTATTTATCCATAATCGTAGTAATTGTTAGCTTATAAATAATACGCTTAGTGCTTAATGACCTTCTTATGAGGCCTTTAACATTTTGAAATTTTTCGGGGTACTACAGAGAGGTACTTAGCAGATACCAGGTAGTGATTCAAGGTAGAGTTGCATTCTGTTCACAGGCCTTAGAGTCACTTTCCTAGTTCCCATATATTGTTTTCATTTAGTTTTGGACAGTGTTGTATTTCCTTTCAATACATTTTATTTAGTATAATCTAGAAGGTCGTGTACTTGTGACTCCATATCTTGGGATATTCGTGTTAGATTTTGGTTTTATACTTGTTGTGTTTGTATCAAAATTGCCTTTGCGCTCTGTTATTGTTCTATTGTCAGTCTTTTATAGTGGTTCTTCCTATTTATCTATTATGTGTTGGCTTGCGTAGCAAGCAGTGTTAGGCGCCATCAGGACCGCGATTGGTTGGTATTTTGGGTCGTGATAAGTTGGTATCATAACATTAGATTGCCTTGGTCTCATAAGTCATGAGCAAGCTTAGTAGAGTCTTGAGGGTCTGTATGGAGACGTATGTACTTATCTTCTAGAGGCTATAAAGCTTTAGGAAAATTTGCACTTTCTTCCTTTCTTTATCATACAACTTTGTTCTATTGCTCAGTTCTAATCATTCTTCTCTTATTCTCTCATAGATAGTGAGTACATGTACGGCATCTACAGTTGATCAGGAGCCGGGGCCCAGGTTGCGCCACAACTAGGGGTAGGGACCGGGGCTGAGATAGAGCCAGAAGTAGGGGCAGAGCTCAGCCTAGAGCACGCGCAGTGGCACCTGTAGTTGAGTCTAAAATAGAGTAGTATAATGAGATATTTGTTCCGACCGAGCTAGTAGGACCAGCTCAGGTCTCATATGGGTTCATTGCTACCCCAATGCTCTAAGAAGCCTTAGTCCGCATGGTTGATCTTATGGAGAGTATGGCTCAGGCCAGTGTGTTTCCTGTTATTTCTCTAGCTGGGGGAGGAGCCAAGACTCTCGCTACTCACACTCCAGAGCAGATGGCTCATGGGTATCAGACCCCAACAGTTCTACAAGTTGGGGCAGTTTAGCCAGTTGTTGCTACACAGCCTGGGGAGAGACCCACGATGTCAGCTGAGGGGCTGAAGATGTTGGACATGTTCACCAAGTTGTTTTCCCCTCACTTTAGTTTTGCACCTTCTGATGACCCCCCCCCCAAGACTTCTTGGACTATTGCCATCAGATATTGCACAACATGTGTATAATGGAGTCGAACGGAGTTGATTTCATAGTGTTTCAGATGCATGGTTCAGCCAAGAGATGGTGGCAGGTGTATGTATAGGGTAGACCAGCAAGTTTACCTTCTCTCACTTGGGCTCAGTTCTTGCAGTTATTCTTAGAGAAGTTCAATCCCTTCACTTAGAGAGAGGAGTTACGCAGTCAGTTCGAGCACCTACGACATGGTAGCATGACTATTACTCAATATGAGACTAGGTTTGTGGATTTGTCATGACATGCAGCTATCCTGATCCCTACTGAAAGGGAGAAGGTGCAGAGATTTATAGATGGTCTTACCTACGGTATCAGACATCAGATGGCCAGAGACACCGAGGATGAGATTTCTTTTACTCGGGTTGTGGAGATCGCCAGGAGGATTCAGCGCATCAAGGGTCAGACTTGGGAGACGGCCTCTAATAAGAGGCCTCATCATTTTGGAGGATTTAATGGTGCCCCGTCTGGAGGCAGGGGTTCTTTTGGTAGAGGCCATCCTATCATGCCGGTTCAATCATCTCTATATGTCACCCATAGTGCTTCAAGATGTCACGATGCTTATGGATCGCATCCCGAGCAATTAACATACAGTGCACCTTCAGCTCTAGTTAATGTACCTCTGATTCAAAGTTATCAAGGTGGTTTTTTAGGTCGACAGAGATAGTTCTAGGGTCAGGAGTCATGTCGGTCGAGGGTTTGTTATACTTGTGGGGATCTGAGGCATGTCGTGAAGTCTTGCCTCATGTCACAAAGTAGCATGCCACATTAGGGTACTCATACCATGATTCCAGCACCAACGGATTCACCACCTGCACAGTCTGCTAGAGGCAGGGGTCAGGTAGCATGAGGTGGTGGTCAAATAGTTAGAGGTGGAGGCCGGTCAGGGAGAGGTCATCCCAGAGTTGGAGGACAGATTAGTTGGGCTCAGCCCCATTGTTATGTATTTCCGGCTAGACCTGAGGCGGAGTCATCTAATGTAGTTATTACTTGTATTATCTCAGTCTATCATAGAGATGCTTCAGTATTGTTTGATCTGGATTCTACATATTCTTATATGTCTTCACATTTTTCTTTGCATTTGAGTATGCCTCGTGATTCTCTTGATGTTCATGTTTCTGTGTCTACACCAGTTGGATATTCTATAGTAGTTGATCAGGTGTACAATTCTTGTGTAGTTACTATTAATGGTTTTGATACTGTATTTGATCTTTTATTGTTGAATATAGGGGATTTTGAGGTTATTCTTGGTATGGATTGGTTGTCCCTATATCACGCTATCTTGGATTGTCATGCCAAGACTGTGACTTTAGCCATGCCGGGGTTTCATAGATTTGAGTGGAGAACGACTCTCGGTCACTCCACTAGCAGGGTGGTTTCATTTTTGAAGGCTCGATGTATGGTCGAGAAGGGTTGTTTTGCATATTTGGCTTATATCCCTGATTCTAGTATGGAGGTTCCTTCTATGGATTTGGTTTCGATTGTGAGTGAGTTTCTGTAAGGCCCTGTAAAATTTTCACCAAAGAATTTAAGGTTTTGTGGTGCCAAGGTAGGCTTATGTGTTTGAAGGTAGTATTTGGCAGAAGAAGGCAATTCTGTGGTCAAGTCCGCGACCGCAGAACCATTCCGCGGGCAGCATACCCATCGCGGAGTTGAGTAGAAAAATAGTTGAATTTTGAAGGTTGTTTTGCTGTACATTATGCGATCGCATATCTATTTCGCGTCCGCACTTCTGTCGCATATTTGGCATGAAGAATTTCTGAGGGTGATTCTGCGGCCCATTTCGCTGCGGCATAACCGGTCTGCGGACTGCAAACCTGCCGCAGACTAGTCCAGTCCAGCCCAGTTTTTGGTATTATTTCTGCGGTCCATTTTGCGGGCCGCAATTCTGTTTGGTCCACTCTGCGACCACAGAGTTGAGTTCGAAGGGTCCATTTTCTATTTTTATAACCCGACTCCATTTCTATTAAAAGCTTTTGGGGCTTATTTTGAAGGCAAAATCTGATGTTTTAGAGAGAAGTGAGAGTATCTTAGAGAGAGAGGGAGAAGACCTAGAAATTCTAATCATCCACTCTTATCCCAATCTTCAAGAATCATGGAATCCACTCATTAGACCATCATCTATCCGGGTAAGTCCTTCTCCTAAACTTTCATGCAAGGTATTATGGCTCTAAATGTGTTGTAGAGTTGGAGATAGTACATTCATGTGGCTATAGGTGGTAGTATATGGGGTTGCTAAACTATTTTGGGTAGTCTCTTGTTGAAATTGGTTGAGGGAGGAAGGTATTACCATTGTAGAGCTTTGTAGTCGATTTTGCATAATAGGTATTTGATAAAATTCCCAAGAGACTTATGTCATGAGAATCCTTCTAATTATTATCCGATTTTTGTTATCTTCCTATAGATTGAGGTTGCTAGAAGTAATGGGACATTGTAGTAATCTAAGGAAAGCTCAATTAAGGTATGTTGGCTAAACTTCTCTCTTAGAATCGAATTTCATGACGTTCCCATAAGTGTCAAGTATGGTTGGCCCAGGTTTCTAATTCCCATGTTCCGAGTTGTTCCTAATAAATTCGATTATCGCAAATAAACGAAGTGTTGAAAGACGTATATACTCAAAATATGTTCTAATTGCTCCTATCTTATCATGATCTCTTTCGAGAATGTGTTCAAGTATGGTTTATGTATTAAAATGTTATAACTTCAATTCATGTTTCAAATAAAAGTTCATTTGTAACGACCCAGTCAGTCATTTTGAGAATTTAAATCCCGTTCGGCGGTATAAGGCCCTGAGCAGCTTCGTATTATGTGTATTGACTTGCGTGCGTGGTTGAATTCAGTTACTGGATGATTCAGAGTGATTTGGGGCACTTAGTCCCTAAAACGGAAGCTTAAATCTTAGGATTTTGATCGTAGTTGGAACTGTGTGAAGATGACTCCGGAATGGAGTTCTGGCAGCTCTGTTATCTCCGTTGGGTGATTTTGGACTTAGGAGCGTGTTCGGACGGTGAACTTAAGGTCTATAGCTGATGTAGGCTTAAAATGGCAAAAATTAAATTTTCGGAGATTTTAACTGGAAGTGGACTTTTTTATATCGGGGTCGGAATGCGATTCCGAGAGTTGAAACAGCTCCGTTATGTTATTTGGGACTTGCCTGCAAAATTTGATGTCATTCTGGGATAATTTGATAAGTTTCGGCACGAGTTTTAGAAGTTGGAAGATTTGGAAGTTCATAAGTTCGATTTATGGTGTGATTCATAGCTTCGTCATTGTTTGATGTGATTTGAGACCCTGATCAAAACCGTGTTAGATTATGGAACTTGTTGGTATGCTTGGACGGGGTCCCGGGGGGCCCAGGTGTGTTTTGGACGAGTTTTGGATGTTTTTCTTGGTTTTGAACATGTCTGGTTCTGGTGTTTTCACACCTGCAACACTTTGGAGCGCAGGTGCGGCTCAACTTCTGCGTGATCCTGGTTTCTTCTGCGGTCATAGTAGCCTAGAGGCTTGCTCGCTTCTGCGGAGGCCGGCACGCAGGTGCGAAGGCCGCTTTTGCGGTCCAGCGATCGCATATGCGAAGAAGCTCGCTTCTGCGCTTCCTTTGGCGTTTCTGCAGGGCCGCTGGTGCGACTTTAATTCCGTAGATGTGGATCATGTCCTGGCTAGCTGAGTTCGCAGATGCTAATAATTTCTCGCACATGCAAGACCGCAGATGCACTTCCTTGTCCGCAAATGCGAAAGTCCTGGGTAGAATCATATAAGTAGAGGGTTTGGCCATTTTCTTCATATTTTGAGTTTTAGACTTTGGTTTTGGGAGCCTCTTTATGGGTTTTTCAAGAAAATCGATTAGGTAAGTATTCTTCGCCTAGCATTTATTATATTCCATGATTTTATCTATATTTTTATCATTTAGTTTGAGTTTTGAGTTGAGGAAAATGGAGGATTTTGAAGAAACATTTCAAATGACAAATCATGATTTGAGGGACGAAATGGTATCGGAATTTGATAAATTTAGTATGGTTGAACTCGTATCGGAATGGGTGTTTGGGTTTTATGAAATTTGTCGGGTTCCGAAGTGCGGGCCCGGGGGTCGACTTTTGGTTCGATTTTTAGATTTTGATAAAGATTGAGGCTTTATGATCCTGAATAGTTTCTTATGAGTTTTATTTGTGCTTTGAAGTTATTTTGGTTAGATTTGAGCAGTCCGGAGGTCATTTCACCCGAGAAGTTCATTTTAGAGTATCGGTTTGTCTTCTTTGAGGTACGTATCTTGCCTAACTTCGTGTGGGGGAACTACCCCTTAGGATTTGAGTCTTCTATGCTAATTGTAGTCCGGGTATGCGGGGTCACGAATACGTACTCGGACTTATTTGTGGAAAATTGGCCTTTTAGGGTTCTTAGGTCCTTGTATTCACTGAATATGCAGTTGTTCTCGTTATGATTACGTTTCTAAAGTGCTTGTTTCACTTCTACCTACTTTTATTAGAATTAATTGCTTCATGATCCACTCTTGGTATTCATTTGATTCATATTTGCCTTAATTGAAATTGTTATCTCTTCTATTGCCATGTTGTCTTTACCCTAAGTGCTTATCTTTATTTGAAGTTGTAGTTATCCCTTTTGTAAATGTTCACCCTTAATTGAGGTTATGGTTATCTTTCCGCTGCTTCTTCTTAGCTGAATTTGTTGCATCTCTTTCGTAATTGTCCAAACTTAAAAGAAGCTTAGATATCCTATGCCTTAGTTGACTTGCCCTTATTTGGAATTATTTGACTCGTGTTAGTTTCTTGTTGTTGAACCGTATATTGTGAGATCATTGTTACATATTATTTTCTTCCCTGTTGAGTTGTTCTTATTACGCCTAGTATTCTTTATTATGGCTATTCCTTGCAAACTAGTTTTACCGTTTCGTGCGATTGAAGGTTCTTGAGTTGATTTACTTGTCGTACCTTATTTTATTATCATTGTTGTTGTTGTACTTGTTGTTGTGATGCACGAGGTTTCTGTCGTGCGGTTGTTGTTGTGATGCACAAGGTTTTTGTCGTGCAGTTGTTGTTATTGTGATGCACGAGGTTTCTGTCGTGCGAGTGTTATTAGGTTGCACGAGGTTTCTGCCGTGCTATTGTTACTATTGATATTGCACATATGGCATGACAAGGCGGGATATATATATATATATATATATATGTGGGTTGCGCATGTGGCGAGACAAGGTGGGAACATTATTATGCGTGTGTGGCGAGACAAGGCGGGCATTCACTTTACTATTGCACACGTGGCGAGACAAGGTGGGCTATGTTAGGGATTGATTTGTGATGATTTATGATGGCCTGGGGGCATTCTTGTTGTTGATATTTGTGTAGTGGTACACTTACCTGTGTGAGCTTTATCTTGTGAAAGTTGTGAGAAAAGATTCTACGTGTTGTTCATTCCTTTTCTTATGCTTACTAGCTGGTATGAACTATGTTAGGACACTTGCACAAGTATACACGTAGTTAAGCACCCTTATCGATTAAGAGGTTTTCTTGATATTGTTGAGTATAGATGTACACCCTTGTTACTTGCCTTCTATGTGAGAATGGCTCTATTTGGCATGTGAGTCGTCAGTGCGGTTATGAAGTGTAATGAGGACACAGGATGCCAAGTGTTAGGGTTCAGTTATTGAGACCCGTGAATTTTGATTAGCCCGAGGTTCGGTACCTCGTGGAGTTTATTGACTAAAATCTGATGTGAAAGTGGTCGTTGTTGTGGAGTTAATACTTGTCCCTTCTTTATCTGTGATTTTTGGATTTAGGTTATGTTTCCATTCATTCTTCTGTGTCATTATTATGGTATTCCACAGATAATTGTTGTTTTCCTTTCTTATTGCAATTACCGCATTGTTTGCCATTTCGCGTAGTCTTTTTGTAGATATCATACTTTGTTGTTCCTATACTTATACTTGTTTAGGTTATTTAGTCTGGTAGGTGTCTTGACTGTTCCTCGTCACTACTCCACTGAGGTTAATCTTGATACTTGCTGGGTACCGTCGTGGTGTACTCATACTACACTTCTGCACATTTTTGTGCAGATCCAGGTATTTCGAAGTCAGCTGATCATTAGCTAGTTGTGCAGACTATTGTTGTGGAGACTCAAGGTAAACAAGTTGCTTCGATCACAGGCTTCAGAGTCACCTTCTGATTTGTATTCATACTGTCATTTTATTTCAAATAGTTGTATTTAGAAAATTGTAGCAAACTCTGTAGAGCTTATGACTTGTACTACCGGTTTTGGGAATTATAAATTTTATAGAGATTTCTATTTCAAAAATTGTTAGATGTTATTTAATTGTTGTTGTTATTCAGTAAATGTTAGGCTTACCTAGTCCCTAAGACTAGGTGCCATCACGATACCAAACGGAGGGTAAATTGGGTCGTGACATCATTATGCTTAACATGGAAAGAAAACCCAATGTTCTTAAGACCCATATTGCTCATATACATATCAAATCTCGATTTCCAAATGCTCTTATTGTTGATAAACTATGACGATGTTTAGAAGTGAAAGAAGTGAGAGTGAGATATAAAATGTGTCCATGGTTGTTGTAACTAGAGCGTATGATTTGAATTTGTGTTTCCATCGTAAATCACCATGATCTCCCTTATGAGAGTTTCCGATGCGTTTTGAGTTCTCATTTACCCATGAGTTGAAACTGTGCATTGCCTTTTTAGAAAAGCATTTCAAAATTAAATGGTGTATTACTCATTTATGATTTTTAACTTGTGTTGCGATTGCAAGTCATTTTGCTCCATACTTTGGAAGAAAATCTATTGTGTTTAAAGCCTTCATTACTAATGAACTTAAAGTTATGATTTCCGAAGTATTCTATATGTTGATGTTTATGATGATGATCCTTGAAAGTAAAGAAATGAATGTGTGGAATATGAGAAACGGCCATCGTGCCATGAATGAAGAATCATATGTATGGCCAAGAGAGCCAATGAGATAATGATGTTGTGAGTGGTTGAAAGTACTAATGAAGCGATATATGGTGTGAAAGGTTATGAGGTGAATGTATTTGTATTTCTGTTTCCTTTGTATGCAAAATAAAATGTTTTTGGGAGTATTATTAGCGAGCCGAGGAAGGGTGGGTCGTAAGGCCCACACCCGAAACTACACGTCCCAGTGTAGGAGTGGATTGTGATTATTCCCCTTAATTGGGATGAGATTGATGTGTGGAGATTATTCCACTTGATTGGGATGAGATTGTTGATAGCCTTGGATTGGAAGTCGACCCACACCACATATGTGGGAAGACGGCATAGCCGATCGGGTGGAGATTAGATGCCATGTCACGCGCATGGTGGTTCCTACTCTTTATAACACCCTTGTTTCGCATCACATGTCAATCCACATTGTTCGTGAAGAGATGACCAAGCCGATCGGTCCTGATTGACTCCGTGCTATAAACACGGTGGTATATCGGTGCTAATGATCTCCCAACCAAAAATAATATTATTTTCATATTTTGAAAATTATTATGTTTTTACTTGGCATTTGGATATTATTGATTCTTACTTGCTACTTCCATGGTTTTCCACTTCTTATATTGGCATTCTATTTCGAAAGAGGACATTTAGATTCACATACTAGTACTATTCCACATGTAGTAACGTCCCTTTTTGCCTGGGGCGCTGCATCTTCAATGGATGCAGGTGGTTCATCAGCGGGCAGCTTTGATCCTCGTTAGCAGTTACTCTCTATTCAACAGGTTTTGGTGAGCCCTACTCTGTTCCGGGCCTGATGTCACTTGATGTTGTACTTTGTGTTTTGAGGTATAGCCGGGGCCTTGTTGCTGGCACTTCCATACTACTCTTATGTTTTACTTAAAGGCTCCATAGACAGGTTGTGGATGGTGTACGATGTTGGCTAATGAACTAGAAGTATTGGTATTTGGCAAATATGTTTTCCTCGTATCTACAAACTTGTAATATTTTGGAAATTATAAATAAATATCCTTTCAGTAATGGGAAAAGAATGTGGAACGGTTTAATTTTCTCATGTCCATCTCTTGTTACTCATTCTTATATTGTTAATGGGAAAGGTTGGGTAGAAGGCATCAAGTAGTCTTGCTTGACCGGGGTATCTCGGTTGGGTGCCGATCGCGCTCCCTGAGGTCAGAGGGAAGGTGGGTAGGGGTCGGGGCCGTCCTAGAGGTGGAGGCCAGGAAGGTGGTGCTCCAGCTAGATTCTATGCTTTCCCGGCCAGACCAAATGCAGTGGCCTCAGATGCCGTGATCACAGGTATTATTTCTGTCTGCGGTAGGGATGCTTCGATATTATTTGATCCAGGGTCTACCTATTCATATGTGTCATCTCTGTTTGCTCATTTCCTGGATGTTCCTCGAGAGTCCTTGGGTACCCCTGTTTATGTGTCCACTCCAGTGGGCGGTTCAATTATTGTGGATCGTGTCTATCGGTCCTTCATTGTTACATTCTATGGTTATGAGACTAGGGCGGATCTTATGCTGCTTGATATGACCGACTTTGAGGTCATCCTGGGCATGGACTAGTTATCTCCATATCACGCCATCCTTGATTGTCATGCCAAGACTATTACCTTTGCGATACCAGAGTTGCCTAGATTAGAGTGGAAGGGTTCGACTGTCATCACACCTAGTTAGATCATTTCTTTTATGAAGGCTCGACACATGGTCGAGAAGGATTATTTGCCTTATCTAGCTTATGTTCGGGACACTACCACAGAGACTCCGGTGATCGATTTAGTACTCGTAGTCCGGGAGTTCTCCGATGTGTTTCCTTCTAATCTTCCAGGCATGCCACCGATCGTGATATCGATTTCTGCATTGATTTGGCTCTAGGTACCCAACCTATATCTATCTTACCGTACCGTATGGCTCCGAAAGAGTTGAATGAGTTGAAGGAACAGCTTGAGGAGTTGCTAGCAAAGGGGTTCGTCAGGCCAAGTGTATCGCCCTGGGGTGCACCAGTGTTATTTGTGAAGAAAAAAATGGGAATATGTGGATGTTCATTGATTACCGCCAGTTGAACAAAGTTATCATTAAGAACAAGTACCCGTTGTCGTGGATTGATGATTTGTTTGACCAGTTACAGGGTGTCAGGGTGTTCTCTAAGATCGACTTGAGATCGGGGTACCATCAGTTGAAGATTCGGGATTTGGATGTTCTGATGACCGCTTTCCGGACTAGAAATGGCAATTATGAGTTTTTAGTGATGTCCTTCGGTTTGACTAACACCCCAGCGGCATTTATGGATTTGATGAACAGGATGTTCAGTCCATACATTGATTCGTTCGTCATTGTCTTCATTAATGACATTTTGATCTACCCGTGCAGCATGGAGGAGCACGAGCAGCATTTGAGAGTGGTGCTTCAGACCTTGCGGGAACAGAAGCTATATGCTCAGTTCTCCAAGTGTGAGTTTTGGCTAGATTCTGTAGCATTTTTGGGGCATGTTATATCAGGCGAGGGTATTAAGGTGGATCCCAAGAATATTGAGGCAGTTCAGAGTTGGCCTTGTCCTACTACGGCGACTGAGATCAGGAGCTTCTTAGGGTTAGCAGGTTATTATCGCCGGTTTGTGGAGGGATTCTCATCTATTACAGCACCTTTGACTAGATTGACCCAGAAGGGTGCTCCGTTCCGTTGGTCCGATGATTGTGAGGCAAGCTTTCAGAAGCTCAAGACAGCTTTGACTACGGCATCAGTTCTTGTGTTGCCCTCTGGTTTGGGGATATATACTGTGTATTGCGATGCTTCACGTGTTAGTTTGGGTTGTGTATTGATGTAGGAGGGGCGAGTTATTGCATATGCTTCAAGTCAGCTGAAGCCTCATGAGAAGAATTTCCCTGTACATGATTTAGAGTTGGCCGCGATTGTTCATGCTCTTAAGATCTGGAGGCCTTATCTTTTGGGGTGTCCTATGAGGTTTACATCGATAACCATAGCTTGCAGCATTTGTTCAAGCAGAGGGAGCTCAAATGACAAATGCAGTGGCCTCAGATGCCGTGATCACAGGTATTATTTCTGTCTGCGGTAGGGATGCTTCGATATTATTTGATCCAGGGTCTACCTATTCATATGTGTCATCTCTGTTTGCTCATTTCCTGGATGTTCCTCGAGAGTCCTTGGGTACCCCTGTTTATGTGTCCACTCCAGTGGGCGGTTCAATTATTGTGGATCGTGTCTATCGGTCCTTCATTGTTACATTCTGTGGTTATGAGACTAGGGCGGATCTTATGCTGCTTGATATGACCGACTTTGAGGTCATCCTGGGCATGGACTAGTTATCTCCATATCACGCCATCCTTGATTGTCATGCCAAGACTATTACCTTTGCGATACCAGAGTTGCCTAGATTGGAGTGGAAGGGTTCGACTGTCATCACACCTAGTTAGATCATTTCTTTTATGAAGGCTCGACACATGGTCGAGAAGGATTATTTGCCTTATCTAGCTTATGTTCGGGACACTACCACAGAGACTCCGGTGATCGATTTAGTACTCGTAGTCCGGGAGTTCTCTGATGTGTTTCCTTCTAATCTTCCAGGCATGCCACCGATCGTGATATCGATTTCTGCATTGATTTGGCTCTAGGTACCCAACCTATATCTATCTTACCGTACCGTATGGCTCCGAAAGAGTTGAATGAGTTGAAGGAACAGCTTGAGGAGTTGCTAGCAAAGGGGTTCGTCAGGCCAAGTGTATCGCCCAGGGGTGCACCAGTGTTATTTGTGAAGAAAAAAATGGGAATATGTGGATGTTCATTGATTACCGCCAGTTGAACAAAGTTATCATTAAGAACAAGTACCCGTTGTCGCGGATTGATGATTTGTTTGACCAGTTACAGGGTGTCAGGGTGTTCTCTAAGATCGACTTGAGATCGGGGTACCATCAGTTGAAGATTCGGGATTTGGATGTTCCGATCACCGCTTTCCGGACTAGAAATGGCAATTATGAGTTTCTAGTGATGTCCTTCGGTTTGACTAACACCCCAGCGGCATTTATGGATTTGATGAACAGGATGTTCAGTCCATACATTGATTCGTTCGTCATTGTCTTCATTGATGACATTTTGATCTACCCGTGCAGCATGGAGGAGCACGAGCAGCATTTGAGAGTGGTGCTTCCGACCTTGCGGGAACAGAAGCTATATGCTCAGTTCTCCAAGTGTGAGTTTTGGCTAGATTCTGTAGCATTCTTGGGGCATGTTATATCAGGCGAGGGTATTAAGGTGGATCCCAAGAATATTGAGGCAGTTCAGAGTTGGCCTTGTCCTACTACGGCGACTGAGATCAGGAGCTTCTTAGGGTTAGCAGGTTATTATCGCCGGTTTGTGGAGGGATTCTCATCTATTACAGCACCTTTGACTAGATTGACCCAGAAGGGTGCTCCGTTTCGTTGGTCCGATGATTGTGAGGCAAGCTTTCAGAAGCTCAAGACAGCTTTGACTACGGCATCAGTTCTTGTGTTGCCCTCCGGTTTGGGGATATATACTGTGTATTGCGATGCTTCACGTGTTAGTTTGGGTTGTGTATTGATGTAGGAAGGGCGAGTTATTGCATATGCTTCAAGTCAGCTGAAGCCTCATGAGAAGAATTTCCCTGTACATGATTTGGAGTTGGCCGCGATTGTTCATGCTCTTAAGATCTGGAGGCCTTATCTTTTGGGGTGTCCTATGAGGTTTACATCGATAACCGTAGCTTGCAGCATTTGTTCAAGCAGAGGGAGCTCAATTTGAGGCAGCGCAGGTGGCTTGAGTTACTGAAGGATTATGATATCACCATTCTTTATCAGCCGGGCAAGGGGAATGTAGTTGCGGATGCCTTGAGCAGAAAGGTAGAGAGTATGGGTAGCTTGGCATTCATTTCAAGAGAGGAGAGGCCCTTAGATTTGGACATTCAGTCCTTGGCTAACCGACTTGTGAGGTTGGATATTTCAGAGCCTAACCGAGCTCTTGCATGCCGTTGCCCAGTCTTCACTATTGGAACATATCAGCACTCGATAATTTGATGATCCGCACTTGTTGGTTCTCAGAGAGACAGTACTACCGGGTGGTGCCAAGAAGGTTACTATCGGCGAGAATGGTGTTCTGTGACTCCAGGGTCGCCTATATGTTCCTAATGTCGATGGCTTGAGGGATAGAATTCTAGAGGAGGCACATAGTTCTCGGTATTCTATACATTCAGGTGCTACGAAGATGTATCGCGACCTGAGGCAACATTATTGGTGACGGCAGATAAAGAAAGACATAGTTGAGTATGTTGTGAGGTGTCTAAATTTCCAGCAGGTTAAGTATGAGCACCAGAGGCCAGGTGGCCTACTCCAGAATATGACTACACCTGAATGGAAGTGGGAGTGTATTACTATGAACTTCGTAGTTGGGTTGTCGCGAACCTTGTGGAAGTTTGATGCAGTGTGGGTCATTATCGACAGGCTGACCAAGTCGGCACACTTCATTCTAATTGTGACCACATATACTTCAGAGAGGTTTGCCTAGATTTATATTCAAGAGATAGTTCGGTTGCATGGTGTGCCTGTTTCCATCATATCAGATAGAGGCCTTCTGTTTACTTCGCATTTCTGGAGGGCAGTATAGAGTGAGTTGGGGACCCGGGTAGAGCTCAGCACAGCATTTTATCCACAGACCGACGGGCAGTCAGAGCGGACAGTTCAGATCTTGGAGGACGTGCTCAGAGCGTGTGTGATTGACTTAGGAGGGCAGTGGGATCGATTCTTGCCTTTGGCCGAGTTTGCTTACAATAACAGTTATCAGTCCAGCATCGAGATGGCTCCATTTGAGGCTTTATATGGTCCGCAATGTCGTTCTCCCATCGGATGGTTTGAGCCTCGCGAGGCTAAATTATATGGTACTGATTTGGTGAAGGATGCCTTGGAAAAGGTAAAGTTAATTCAGGAGCGACTTCGCACAGCACAGTCCAGACAGAAGAGTTACGCGAATCAGAAGATGCGTGATTTATCATTTATGGTGGGCGAAAAGGTTCTCTTGAAAGTCTCGCCGATGAAGGGGATCATGAGGTTCGGGAAGAAGGGCAAGTTGAGCCCAAGATTTATAGTCTCATTTGAGGTGTTGAGATGAGTTGGGGAGGTTGCTTATGAGCTTGCATTACCTCCCAGTCTATCAGGAGTTCATCCGGTCTTCCACGTGTCTATGCTCCGGAGGTATCATGCCAACAGGTCATATATGTTAGACTTCAGTACGATTCAGTTAGACGAGAGCCTGGGTTATGTAGAGGAGCCAGTTGCCATTATTGATAGGTAGGTTTGCCAGTTGAGGTCCAAGAGGATCTCCGCGGTAAAGGTTCAATGGAGGAGCCAACCAGTCGAGGAGGTGACTTGGGAGTCCGAGGAGGACATGCGGAGCAGATATCCATACTTATTCAGCACTCCAGGTATGATTCTAGACCCGTTCGAGGACGAACGTTTGTTTAAGAGGTGGAGAATGTAACGACCCAACTGGTCATTTTGCTTTCTAGAATCTCGTTCCCCCAAATAAGACTCTATGTATGTGATTTTACTGTTTTATGACTTGCGGGGATGGTTAGTTCGGGATTGGGAAGGGTTCAGGTTGAAATCGGAATACTTGGTTCCATGGTTTGGCTTTAAAAGGCTAAGTTTGATTTCGGTCAACATTTTGAGTAAACGACCTCAGAATCGGGATTTGACGATTCCAATAGGTTCGTATGATGATTTCGGACTTGGGCGTATGTTCAGATCGGGTTTGGACGATAGCGTTTCGGCGCCTAATAGTGAAAGTTGACTATTTGAAGGTTTTAAACTTCTTTAAATTTGGTTTAGAGTAGGTTTTGGTGTTATCGAGGTTCGTTTGGGATTCCGAGCCCAGGAATAGTTCTGTATGGTGATTTAAGACTTGCATGCAAAATTTGGTATCATTCTGAGTAGTTTAAGTATGTCTCGGCGCGCTCGGAGTAAGTTGAAGAACTTGAAGTTCCTAAGTTGATTCAATTTGGTTTGAGGTGTGATTCTTAGTTTTGATGTTGTTTTATGCGTTCCGAGGGTTCGAGCGAGTTTGTTTAATGATTTCAAACTTGTTGGTATGTTTGGCGGGGCCCCGGGGGGCTCAAGTGTCAATTGGACTAGGCACAAACCAAGTTTGGACTTAGGGGAAGCAGCTGAGGCACCAGGCTTCTGGTGTAACCGCACCTGCGGAGGGCTAGCCGCAGGTGCGAGCTCGCAGAAGCTGCCCAGAAAGAGCAGCCTAGGAACCGCATATGCGGGTGGGCGTGCGCACATGCGAACTCACAGGTAAGATAGAAGAAATCGCAGGAGCGGGCCAGAGGTCTGCAGAAGCAGAAGTAGGCCACTGGGCCAGGGCCGCATCTGCGATGACTTTTCCACAGATGCGGAGCCGCAGAAGCGGCCAACCCTCCGCAGGTGCAAAAATCGTAGAAGGTAGAACCTCATTTAAGACCGGACTTAGGCATTTTTAGCTCATTTATTTCAATCCTTGGGCAACTTTTGGAGCTCTCAGAGAGGGGTTTTCACCTAACACTTTGAGGTAAGTAATTTCTACACAATGTGAGTTAACTACATAGATTATGGTAGATTTAACATGAAAAATTTGGGAAATCATGGGTATAGATGTAAAATCTAGGTTTTTTATAAAAATCCACGAAAATGGTTATGGAATGTAGTGAAAATCATATATTTGAGTTCGTGAGGTTATGGGTAACAACTTTCTTCAAACATTTCTGGAATCCGGGCATGTGTGTCCGGGAATGAATTTTAGAAATTCTTCATTTGGGATTGGGTAATCACTTTAATAGTTAGAATATGAACTTTTGAGCACGTATTGATTATTTTATATAACATTTGACTAGTTTCGAGTCGTTTGGCACTGAGTTGAGGGTTTAATTCACAATTGTGGACAGAAAAGTAAGCTTTGAGACGAGGAAAGTCTCTTTTCTAACCTTGAAAGAGGGAATTAACCTCATTGGTGAATTGAATTAATATGGGCTTCTAATTGTGGGGGGCTACATACGCACGGGGTGACGAGAGTCCGTACGTAGCTACTAACCATGCTTATGTCCGGGTAGTTTAGGACCCAAATCATGTTATACTTGCGATGTTTGCACCCTACTTGTAATTTAAGTGCCTAAACCATATTGGAACTTGATAAAGGAATTGTAAAAGGCCGAATTTTATTTACTTGAGTTTTGGACGGGTTACTTGACCGTTAATGAGAATTTGTGTTTTCTTTGAATATTAGCCTCTTAATAGTCTTTGAATCGGTTGTTTATAAAGTATTTTCTCTTTTTATGGAGCGGGCCGAACGCCTCGGTAATAGATAGATGCATTTATGGTTCGTGTCGTTTGACCCTCCGCAGTGCGCAATTTATATATTTGTATGTTGGATCGGGCCGTACGAACTCGGCATAATTCATGCGTAATAATTCTTGGAGCCCAATTGTAATTGATATTGTTTCGGCTTGAGAGATAAATTTGTTAAATGATGGAAATTAATTTGGGATTTACTAATAGTCAAAGAATTGTTTAAATATTTCTTGTTATAGAGTTTTCAGCTATATTTCTATAATCCATGCTTAATTATAATTTTGGTATTTATTGTTAGCCCATAGTAAGTGTCGAAGTCGACCCCTCGTCACTACTTCTTCGAGGTCAAACTAGATACTTACTGGGTACATGTTGTTTATGTACTCACGCTACACTTCTGCACTAATCATGCAGGATCTGAGGCAAATGCATCTGGCTATCAGTCCGGCGTGCATCCTTGATTTCTTCGAGACTTAGCGGTGAGCTGCCTTCCTAGCCTTTTCTGCAGCACCCGAAGTCTTCTTTTTGTTTTTACTTTTTGTCTATTTCACTTCAGACAGTAGTGTAGTATTTATGTATATTCTACTAGTAGCTCATACACTTGTGATATCTGGTCTTGGAGATCATGCTAGTAGACACGTGATGATTTTTGGATATTTACTCATCTCATTTGCTCTTAAAATTATTTATCTCTCATTTTATTTAAACTTTTATTTCCTATGTATGCACTAAATAAAAATCAGCTATTTCTAAAATGTTAAAAGAAATAATCACATGGTTAGTTCACTGTTGGCTTACCTAGCGGTAACGTTGGGCGCCATCACGACCTATAGGAGGAATTTGGGTTGTGACACAATCCTTGGTCAACTCTAGCAACATAAGCTTTTAAAATGAGACTAAGTGTCCCAAATCCATATCAAACCTTTTTTAAACCAAATTAACCATCCTTGCAAGTCATAAAATAACAAATAAACATACGGAAAGCACCAAATAAGGGAACGAGGCTCAAATACTCAAAATGACCGGCTAGGTCATTATATCCCCCCCCCCAAACAAATGTTCGTCCTTGAACGGGTTTAGAATACCTACAATGCAAAAAAGATTGGGATATATTCTCCACATATCATGCTCGGTCTCGCAAGTCGCTTCCTTGACCGGTTGACCTCTCTACTGGACCTTCACCGATGTAATATCTTTAGACCTCAACTTCTGAACCTACCTATCCAAAATGGCCACCGACTCTTCTTTATCAGCCAAATTCTCGTCTAACTGCACTGAACTGAAATCCAACCCATGTAACGTGTCTTCATGATACTTCCGAAGCATGGAAACATGAAATATCGGATGAATTCCCGACAAACTGGGTAGCAAAGCAAGCATGTAAGCCACCTCAACAACTCTCTCCAAAACCTCAAATGGACCAATATACCAAGGACTCAACTTTCCCTTCTTCTTAAATCTCATCACGCATTTCATAGTCGAAACTCTAAGAAGAACCTTCTCACCCTCCGTGAAAGCCACATCACGAATCTTCCTGTCAGCATAACTCTTCTGCCTAGACTGCATTGTACGAAGTCGCTCATATATCAACTTCACTTTCTCCAAATCATTCCAATATGTGCCCAATAACCTAACCTCGCAAGGATCAAACCAACCAACCAAAGAACGACATCGCCTCCCATATAAGGCCTCATCCGGAGCCATCTAGATACTAGACTAATAGTTGTTGTTGTAGGCAAACTCTGCTAATGGTAGAAACTGATCCCATTGGCCGCAAAAATCAATAACACATGCTCTCAACATATCCTTAAAGATCTGAATGATATGCTCAGACTGCCCATCCACCTATGGGTGAAATGCAGTACTCAGCTCCACCTGCGTGCCCTACCCATGTTGAAGAACTTTCCAAAAGTATGATGTAAACTGAGTGCCCCGATCCGAGATTATAGAAACAGGCACACCATGCAAACAAACAATATCTATAATGTAGATCTGAGTCAACTTCTCTGAAGTCTAAGAAATTATAAACCAGAATGAAATGTGCCAACTTGGTCAATCTGTCCACAATGACCCAAACAACGTCAAATCTCCTCAAGGACCGTGGAAATCCTACCACAAAGACATACACTCTGGTATATCTAACCTCTTAAGAAGACAACCTGGTCTCTACTGCTCATACTTGGCCTGCTAACAATTCAAACATCGCAAAACATGCCCAACAATGTCCTTCTTAATCCTCTGACACTAATATTGTTGCTTCAAGTCATGATACATCTTTGTAGCACCTGGATGAATAGATACCTCAAACTATGAGCCTCTTCAAGAATCAACTCCCTTACACCATCCACACTAGGTACACAAATCCAACCCTAAAGTTGCAATATGCCATCATCACTAGTAGCCACCTCCTTAGCACCACCTCGCAACATTTTGTCCTTAAGGACAAGCAAATGGGGATCATCACAATGATGAGCCTTGATACGCTCAAATAAGGACAACTACACAACAATATAAGCAAGAACTCTACTAGGCTCAAAAATATCCAATCTCACAAATCTGTTAGTCGAACCTGGATCATCTATAGCCAAAGGCCTCTCCAAGATGGAATAAATGCCAAACTCACCATACTCTATGCCTTCCTATTCAAGGCATCCGCTACCACATTAGCCTTACCCGGATGATACAAAATAGTGATATCATAATCCTTCAACAACTCCAACCACCTCCTCTACCTCAAATTCAAATCCTTTTGCTTGAACAAATATTGAAGACTCTGATGATCAGTGTAAAACTCACACTATACACCATCCAAGTAATTCCTCCAAATCTTGAGCGCGTGTACAATCGCCGCCAATACCAAATCATGCACTGGGTAGTTCTTCTCATAGGGCTTCAACTAGCGTGAAACAAGGAAATCACCTTACCGTCCTTCATCAACAAACACCCAAGGACAACACATGAAGCATCACAATATACAGTATACATCCCCGATCTTGAAAGCAATATCACAACTAGAGTTGCAGTCAAAGCAATCTTGAGCTTCTAAAAGCTCTCCTCACACTCATCAGAACACATGAAAGGAGCGCCCTTCTGGGTGAACTTGGTCAATGGAGCTGCAATAGATGACCACCCTATCACAAAGTGATGTTAGTAGCCATCCAAGACTAAGAAACTCATGATCTTTGTAGCGGTAGAGAGTCTGGGCCAACTTTGAACTGCCTCAATCTTCATCGGTTCAACCTTGATCTCACCAATAGACACCACGTGGCCCAAGAATGCCACCAACTCCAACCAAAACTCACACTTAGAGAACTTAGCATACAACGTTTTCTCCCTCAAAACCTGGAGCACAATCCTCAAATGCTACTCGTGCTCCTCCCTGATACAGGAGTGCACCAAGATATCATCCATGTACACAATCACAAATAAAAGGCTGGAACACATTGTTCATCAAATGCATTAAAACTAATGGGGCATTAGGCAAGCCAAAAGACATCACCAAGAACTCATAATGCACATAGCGAGTCCTGAAAGCGGTCTTAGGAATCTCAAAAGCTCTACTCTTCAACTAGTGATAACCCGATCTCAAGTCAATCTTCGAGAACACCTTGCCACCTTGAAGCTAATCAAACAAATCATCAATTTGAGGCAATGGATATTTTTTTCTTGATAGTGACCTTGTTCAACTACATGTAATCAATACACATCCTCATAGAACCATCCTTCTTCTTCACAAACAACACCTGCATACCCCAATGAGAAATGCTCGGCCTAATGAATCTCTTATCCAACAACTCCTGCAAACGCTCCTTCAACCCCTTCAACTCAGTTGGAGCCATAGGATGTGGTAGAATAGATATAGGTTGAGTGTTCCACACACAATCAATACCGAAGTCAATATCCCTATTGGGTGACATTCTCCGTAGGTTTGCAGGATATTCATTTGGGAACTCCCTCATTACTGGGACTGAATCAACAGTAGAAGTATCAACACTAACATCTCTAACAAAGGTCAAGTATGCCAAATACCCTTTCTCAACCATCTATTAGACTTCAGAAAAGAAATCACTCTACTAGGAGTGTGACCAAGAGAACCCCTCCATTCTAACCTTTAGCCAACGTCATGGTCTTAGCGTGACAGTCAAGAATAGCATGATATGAAAATAACTAATCCTTACCCAAAATCACATCAAAATACACCATACTAAGTAACCAAAGATAAACCGTAGTCTCATGACCCCTAATAGTAACCACACAAGATCGATATACATGATCCACCATAATAGAATCACCAGTAAGTATAGATACATGAACAAGAATATCAAGAGAAATATAAGCCATATCCAAATAAGGAGTAAAATATGATGACACATAGGAAGAGGTAGACCTCGGATCAAACAACACAGAAGCATCTCTATGACAAACTGAAACCATACTTGTAATCACAGTATCTGAGGACATCACCTCTAGCCTACTCGAAAAATCATAGCATCGAGCCTAACCACCGCTTGTCTGACTACCACCAACCTGGCCTCCCCCCTCTAGGACGACCTCTGGCTGCATGTCCTCCCCCTCTAGCTGACTGGACAGGAGATGAAGTAGTTGGTATGGGGACCACAAACTGAGAAATCGACGAAGTTGTGCCTCTAGCAAGTCAGGGAAAATGCCTCCTCGCATAGATGAACTCTCCACACTTAAAGCAACCTCTAGATGATGGAGGTTGAGGAACCTGAATCTATCCCTGATGTACCGAATAGCCACTAAAAGAACCCTGAATAGATGGAGCATAATATGAACTCACTGGGAGAGCACTGAAAGAGGACGAAACTTGAGTGCTATAAGATGATCGGTCCACAGCACCACGGGCTCCATGCTATGTGAAATGAGTTGGCCTACCATGATGGCCTCTACCGAACTGACCTCTACCTATAGATGAGGTACCACAGAAACTAATAGAACAATGTGGCCTCTTATCCCTCATCATAGCCTCTCCCCCCTTGACTACGGATACGCTCGATCCTCCGAGCTATCTCCACAACCTAATGAAAAGTAGTCCCAATCTCTAACTCTCGGGCTATAGCAGTCTTGATACCATAAGTCAATCCGTAAATGAATTGCCTCACCTTCTCGACCTCGGTGGGGATCAAAAAAGCTGCATGACAAGACAACTCTGTGAACCTCATCTCATACTTAGCCAATATCATGCATTCCTATTGAAGGCGCTCAAACTGACTCCTCAACTCATCCCTTCTGGTGTGTGGGATGTCCCTCTCGAGAAACAAGTGTGAAAATTAAGTCCATGCGAGTGGAGATGAACTAACTGGCCTGCCTAGCTCATAAGTTTGCCACCATCTACTAGCATCCCTTCTCAACTTAAAGGTAGTGAAGTCCACATCATTAAACCCTACCAAACCTAAATTGTGAAGCATTTGGTGGCATCTACTTATAAAGTCCTGAGCATCCTCTAAAGTGTCACCATCAAAATGAGGAGGATGTAGCTTCTGAAACCTCTCAAGCCTATTCTTCTCCTCAGTAGTCATAGCATTCTCAACCAGCTAGCAATACTCTTGGTGTTTGAAACATCACTGTAGCCTGCTCCAGAGTATGAGTAACAGAGGTCTAAGCTCCTCCTCAATCTTTAGAAATGGTTGGGCCCACCGGAACCACTCCAGCATGATCCAGGGCATCAATAAAGCTGACTATCTTGTCCATAGCCTCTTGGAATATCGATGTGGCAATAAAAATCATCTAGATGTAGGGGTGCACCGGAGCCTCCATATGCTCATCCATAATCTGATCCTTGACCTGATCTGTAGGTGGATCCGCTGCAACTGTCCTGGTGTGTCCATGGGCTCCGGTGGATTCTCCACCTCTAGTTGTGATTGTACGTCCCCTAGCTGGAGCCTTGGCCCTACCTCGATCCCTACCTCTCCTAGCTATGACCGTTGGTGCTGCCTCTCCAATACCTATTGTTGTTGCTTATGTGTGCATTCTCACCATCTATGAGAGAATAGAAGAGAAAATTTTAGACTCAAGACAATAATCAGGACATGATGAGGAATCAAGAAAGGGAAGTTTCCTAAAGCCATGTAGCTCTAGCAGATAGATACTGACATCTCTGTACTGATCCACAAGATCTACTAGGCTTGCTCATGACTAGTGAAACCCTTAGAACCTATAGCTCTGCTACCAACTTGGTCATGATCCAAAATCCCACCAAAGGTAGTGATGGCGCCTAACCTGCTTGCTAGGCAAGCCAACACCCAACAGCAATAACAAAAGTCAACTTATTAAGTTATTAATAGAGTAATGATAAAACATAAAAGTGGAAACAGTCTCAAAACCAATAATAAGATACAAATATCTAAGACAGGGTCTAAGCATGACCACAACTGTCTAGCAAAGCCCAAAACTCGTTATCACAACATCACGAGCATCTAATAATAAGAGTATATTGTGTCTAACAACATAGCAATATCTGTCTGAAAAAAATAAAAGATAGAGCTAGATAATTAAGGGAGTGGGCCTCCGTGTGCAGCGGATCGGACAATAAGGCAGCTCACCATGAAGTCTCCTAAGAAAGTCTATATATAGTAGGATGGGTATGAATGGTACCGGCCTCAGAATCTATACAAAATGTGCAAAAATGTAGTATGAGTACAAAATCAAAATGATTAGTAAGTATCAAGTCTAACATCGAAAAAGAAGTGACGAGGGTTCACACTTACTACTAGTTTAATAAGCAAGTAAAAGCATTAAACAGAATAATTACTAAGGCATGATATCATCAAATAGGTACAAGGCAAAGGCACAATAATATTTGATATTTAGACATATTTTTCAGGCAAATAAGGTACTAAACAAGTCAATATCTCAATTTATTCCAAAATCATGATATAAACCAAATCAATATGTATATATAAGAGCTACTGCATGAATCTAGAATGCATATGCATTCTCATGATCAAATCCAACACCTCACAATACCACATCATACACCTGACACTGGCCAAGGGTCAAACTAGAACCAATCTAGGCGCTTGCGCTCACATGGCCCAAAGTAACATGAGTAATCACTTGACTCTGAAGGGACGAACCTATCCAAGTGTTGTTGCAATGTGAAAACCGATTAACTGATAATATTGAAGTCCATAATCAATATCCGCTTGGTCCTTAGTGCTAAAATTCTCAACTTTCCTCAATATACAACTCTCCAACTCTGATAAAAGAATACGAGATGATGTAATAAAGACGCACCAGGATAAAATAATATAACACGGATGAATATTAACATGAATAAGAGATAACTATGGATAATCATGTAATTCAACTTTCTATAACAATTCAATTTGTTCATTTATGATTCTTAAGCCCGATCATAATATCAAACACGAGCAACAAGAGCCAATAATCACTAATCATAAGTCAAATAAGGCAATTGCATGGATATGGCTAAAATAGATAACCCAACACGGTGAAATAAGTCCATCAAGTTCAAAACAACAAGTGATAATACTAACATATTCTCTAAGCATGACTTAAGATTCATCACATAGTCAAAGAAATCAATGAAGTTTGGATAACAATTTATAAAGTATCAACAAGGCATAATATAAGCCTAACTCTAACCGGCTATAGTCATAACCTAACCATGCATATACGCTTGTCACCTTGCATATAAGATGCACCTAAATCTAATAGGAAATAGCACATAAATTGCCTACGGGGAGAATTCTCTGTTACAAAGATAGACAAGCGGCTTACTTCTACCCGATAAAAACTTCAACCTTCCAAAACAACTATTCCTTTCAAATAAACCTCCAAACACCTCAAATCTAGTCAAATACAACTCAATAACATCAAATAATGCTACAGAAATGCACTCCAACAATAAAATTTTAATCTTTAATCAAATACCAAAAGTCAACAAAAGTCAACCCGGGCCCCCAAGGTCAAAACCCAAGTCAAGGGGTAGATCCTAACTGCCTATAACCCCATGAGTCCGACAATATAATTAGATTCCAAAACTGAGTCAATATCAAACCTCAAATCCTCAAAATTCACCCTCTTAAGTTGTAGAAAAAAAACCTCAATTTATCCTTCAGAATTTCATGATTAAAGTGTATAAATCCATGGGGATTCAAGATATATAGTCAAATTCAAGTGAAAATTACTTACCCACAAAGTAGTGATGAAAATCTCCTCAAAAATTGCCTCTTATCGAATTCCAACTCTCAAAATAATGAAAAATGAACTAACCCCCGAAATATATGAAGTCTACTAGTGGTTCCGCATTTGGGGACAAAATTGCCGCATCTGCAACACCGCATTTGCGGTCTAAGGCTCGCATCTGTGAGCTTCTACCTATCTAGTCTCCCTTCGCATTTGCGCCACCACTATCGCATCTGCGACTCTGCAGCTATGCATATTCCCCGCAGGTGCGACCATTCATCTACACAACAAGGTCCACACATGTGGACTTCCAACTCAAGGCCTGCTCCTCACATCTGCAACCATATACTCCACAGGTGCGACCACGCACCTGTGCTCCCTCTTCCACAGATGCGGCCAATCGCAAGGCTACATCACCTTCACAAATGTGTCTCAGCCACAGCAAAAGTGACTTCGCACCGTTGTTCAGGATTTCGTAGGTGCGATGCACTATGTAATGACCCAAATCCTACCTTAAGGTCGTGATGGCGCCTAGCCAAACTTGCTAAGCAAGCCAACTCGCATTCAATAAAATGAAGTCTATTTTCTTAAATTAATATCAATATAGCGTAAATAAAGACACTAATAATCCAAAACAGTAACAAAATTTGATAAAATCATAATACGGCATAAACACAGCAAACATCGCACAACCCCAAGACTAGGTGGTAAAAGTACATGAGCTACCACGATTAGAGAATATGTATGAATACATAACCAACTGCCTTAAATACAAATATACAGGAATGATAATAGAACAGGGACTCGGAAACTGTGAAATAGATCTATGAAGTGCAGCTCACCCTAAGTCTCTGTGTGAACTCCAAACTCAGTCTGAAACTCTGCTAGGACCCACCTGAGGACCTACACAAAAAGATGTGCAGAAGTGTAGTATGAGTACACTACAATCGATACCCGGCAAGTATCAAGACTAACCCCGAGGAAGTAGTAACGATTCTCAAGTCATATGATACTCACTAGTAGAATAGCATGTTCGATAAATCAATACTGGCAATATAATATGAAGTGCAAAAATAATATCAACAAATCATCAAATAGAAGAGAAGGCATAGGAAATATCATGATGGACGAAATTCCACAGTTTATGAAAATACAGTACAAAATTTCAATGAAGACGAGTACAGAATTAACATATTACTTTCGTCCCATCACAGCAATTGTAAGGCCCCGTAAAACTTTTGCCAAGGGATTCAAGATTTGTGGTGCCGAGGTAGGGTGATGTGTACGGATGTAGTAGTTAATCTTCAATTTTGCCAATTGAAGAATGCACTAAGGAGTAGATGGAAGCTTTTAGCAGAAGAAGGCAATTCTGCGGTCTGTTTCACAATCGCAGAATCATTTCGCAGGCCGCATAATCATCGCAGAGTTGAGCAAAAAGTTTGTTGAATTTTGAAGGTCATTTTGCAGTCCATTCTGTGATCGCATATCCATTTTGCGGTCTATATTTTCCGTCGCAGATTTGGCATGAAGAATTTTGTTGGGTCATTCTGCGGTCCATTCTGCGGCCGCATAAGTGTTCTGTGGACCGCAAACCCATCGCAGACCGGTCGAGACCATCCTAGTTCTTGGCATCATTTTCACGGCCCATTTTGCGGGCCGCATATCTGTTATGCGATCCATTCTGCGACTGCAGACCTGAGTTCGGAGGGTCCATTTTTTAATTTTTATAACCCGGCCCCATTTTAATAAATAGCCTTAGGGGCTCATTTTGAAGCAAATGTCTGATGATTTTAGAGAGAGGTAAGAGTATTTTAGAGAGAGAAGGAGAAAACCTAGCATTCTAATCACCCATTCTTGCACCAATCTTCAAGAATCAAGGAAGCCACTCACTAGACCACTATCTATCCGGGTAAGTTCATGTCCTATACCACCCATGTAAGTTATTCTAGGGTCTAAGTATATTGTGGGGATTGGAAATAGGCCATGCATGTGACAATAGGTTGTAGTATGTGAGATTAATGAACCATTTTGGTTAGTTTCTTGTTGAAATTGGTTGAGGGAGGAAGGGATTACCATTGTAGAGCTTTATAGTCTATTTTGCATACTAGGTGTTTGACAAAATTCCTAAGACAATTACACCATGAGAATCCTTCTAATTATTATCCGATTTTTGCTATCTTCCTATAGATTGTTATTGTTAAGAAGTTTTGGGACATTGTAGTAACTTAAGGAAAGCTCAAACAAGGTATGTCGGCTAAACTACTCTCTTAAAATTGAATTCCATGATGTTCCCGTAAGTTTCAAGTATGGTTGGCTCAAGTTCCTTATTCCCATGTTTCGAGTTGTTTCCAATAAATTTGATTGTTCCGAGTAAGCAAGTGTCGAGAATTATGTATTCAAAATGTGTTCTGAATGTTCCTATCACATTATGTTATCCCTCGGAAATGTGTTCAAGAATGATATGTGTATTTAAATGTTATGGCTTGAGTCGTGTTTCAAATGAAAGTCCATTATGCTTAACTTGGAAAGAATACTCCATGCGTCTAAAACTCCAATTGCTTATATATGTACCTAAAGTCTTGATTTGAAATGCCTTGTTGTTGATAATCTATAAGGATGCTTGAAAGTGAAAGAGGTGGATTGGAGATATAAAGTGTGCACAACGAGCCAAGAATGAAAGTTATACTTGTGGTCAATGGTGACAAGGAAATAAAATGATGTGAGAAAGGTTATGAAATAAGCCTTGATTCAACGTTCCAAACTGACTTCTAAAATAGGATTGACTAAAAGGTTATATACCCGAGTCAAGCTCAAATGTGGTTATTTTAACTAATGCTATGCTTTGTAAGTATTTCCAATGTGTTTTGAGCTCTTATATCTTCATGAGTTGAAATTGTGCATTGCCCTTTTGGGGAAAAGTATTCCAAGAATAAATGATGTGTTACTCGTTTATGATTTTAACTTGTGTTTCGATTGCCAATCATTTTACTCCATTTCTTGGAAAGAAATCCATTGTGTTAAAAGTCGTCGTTACTAATAAACCTAAAGTTGTGATTTCTGGAATATTCTATTTGTTGATGTTTATGATGATGATCCATGAGAGTAAAGAAATGAAAATGTGGAATATAAAATACGGCCAGCGTGCCATGGATGAAGAATCATAAGTATGGCCAAGAGAGCCAAGGAAATAATGATGTTGTGAATGGTTGAAAGTACTAACGAAGCTATATATATAGGGTGAAAGGTTAAGAGGTGAATATAAAATATATTTGTACTTTTGTTTCCTGTGTGTGCAAAACAAAAATATTTTTGGGAGTATCATTAGCAAATCGAGAAAGGGTGGGCCATAAGGCCCACACCCGAAACTATACGTGCCGGTGTAGGGGTGGATTATGATTATTCCCCTTATTTGGGATGAGATTGAAATATTGATGTGATTGTGATTATTTCCCTTAATTGGGATGAGATTGATATTAGTTGTGAATTGTAAAGTCAACCCATACGGCATATGTGGGAAGGCGGCCTAGCCGATCGGGTGGAGATCGGATGCCATGTTGCGCACATGGTGGTACTACTCTTGATAACACCTTTTTTCACATCGCATGTCAAACCATATTGTTCGTGGGGAGATGGCTTAGCCGATCGGGCGTGATCGGACTCCATGCTAAAAACACGGTGGTATATCGGTGCTAATGATCTCCCAACCAAAAATATATATTATTTTCGTATTTTGAAAAATGTTATGTTTTAACTGGGAATTTGGATATTGTTGATGGTGACTTGTTGTTTCTATGGTTTTCCCTTTCTTATATTGGCATTCTATTTTGAAAGAGGACATATAGCTTTACATACTAGTACTATTCCATATGTACTAACGTCCCTTTTGTCGGGGGCGCTGCATCTTCAATGGATGCAGGTGGTTCGTCAGTGGGCGATTTTGATCCTCGTTAGCAGTTACTCTCTATTCAGCAGATTTTGGTGAGCCCTATTCTGTTCCGGGCTTCATGTAATTTGACGTTGTACTTTATGTTTCGAGGTATAGCCGGGGCATTGTCGCCGGCACTTCCATACTACTCTTCTGTTGTACTTAAAGTCTTCGTAGACAGGTTGTGGGTGGTGTTTGATGCTGGTATTTGGGCAAACATATTCTTCATCATATCTATAAACTTGTAATATTTTGGAAATCATATATGAATATCCTTTGGTAATGGAAAAGATTGTGGAACAATTGACTCTTCTCATGTCTATCACTTGTATTGGTTCTTATATTGTTAATGGGCAAGGTTGGGTAGAAGACATCTAGCAGGCTTACTTAACCGGGGTATCTCGGTTGAGCGTTGATCGCGCTCCCCGAGGTCGGGGCGTGACAGCAATAATATTAGAAATGACATCCAAAACATAACATAATCTCAGCAAGAATAATCCCTAAAACGATCACGTACAAAAACATCACTATACCAGCCTTATCTCATCGTATGTGCTAAAATAAAGTAAATGCCCTCCTTGTCTCACCACACGCGTATTAACAATTCATTACACCTTGTCTCGCCACATTTGGAAACTCGATATAACCCACCTTATCTCGCCACATGTGCAATATCAATAATAATAATAGCACGGCAAAGACCTCTTGCCAATACGCAAACAATCCGCCCAACACGTCTACATGTGCCACAACCATGATAACATAACATGCCAACAATTGTCATCAAGAAATAAACACACAATCTGCCAACGCAGTGCACAAGGACATATCAATACAAAAATGCAGATGGATGTTCGACATATAAGTATGAATTTAGTCGATTCAATTTAGCAACAATCTCACAAACGCCCAACTTGGCTAATTTAGGAAATAAAATCCTAAAACATGATCTCTAGCATTGAAAAATAAACTCAAGTAATCATCTAAGTGAATACACGTAGAACAGAGATCTCTCAATCAAAATAAGGCAATAAGAGCAACCTCGAGTCAAATCCGGTCATAAACCACACATAGCACTCGTGTACATGCTCGTCACCTCATGTACACGTCGTTTTTCACATAACACAAATAACAATTGAGGCTAAATCCTGAGGGGTATTCTCACACACAAAGTTAAGCAAGATAGTTACCTCAAACAGGCCAAATCAGTACTCTAAACATCCCTTCATGCGTGAATCAATATACGGACGGCTCGAATCTAGCTGAAATAACTTAATAATATCAATAAAAGTTATATAAAACAACCCCAAACGATAAAGTTGTGATCTCGATTCAAATATGAAAAGTCAACCTCGGTCCCGCATCCCAAAACCCGACAAAACTCACAAATTCCAAATACCTATTCCAATACGAGTCCGACCATACAAGTTTTATCCAATTCGGAGTCCAAATTGGGGTTCAAATCCTGTATTTACACTTTAGAAGTTTTTACTAAACTCCCCAATTTCTTCACTTAGATTCATCATTCAATTGCTAAAATCAAGGTTGGAATCATGAATAATAATCAAATTCGAGTAAAAACACTTACCTGAAACCATATCATGAAAATCCCCTCAAAATTCTCCCAAATTCGAGCTCCCAATCTAAAATGTGATAAATGAAATTAAACCCTCGCTCAAGATATATTCTGCCTAGCACTTTCACTCCCGTGGACCATAAGTCGCTTCTACGACATTGCATCTGCGAAAAACTATTGCAGAAGCGGAATCCACTTAAATCCTAAGATTTCGTTTCTGCGGACCAATACCTCGCACATGCGGAGCCGCTTCCGTGGTCAAGGATGCGCATATGTGCCATCACATTTACGCAAGGTCCTTCGCATCTAGGGACCAAGCTGTCTTACTCCCATCTTAGCATCTGCGGCCAACCATCCACATTTGCGGACTCGCACCTGCGGTTCTGACCTCGTAGGTGCAAAAACATCATAACATAACTGCCCACCAAGGCCAAAATGAGCCGAAGCTTATCCGAAACTCACCCGAGCCCCTCGGGATCCAGTCCAAACATACCACCCAATCCCAAAACCTAACATGGACTTACTCGAGCCTTCAAATCACACACAATTATGTCAAAACCATGAATCGCACTTCAATTCAAACTTAATGAACTAATCCAAATTTTTGAATTCCAAACTTACGCCGAACATGCCTAAACAACTCGGAATCACCCCAAATTTTACAGACAAGTCATAAATCACCATATGAACCTATTCCAAGGCTCATAATCCCAAACGGACATTGATAACCACAAAGTCAACTATAGGGCAAACCTATGAACTTCTAAACCTCAAACTTACAGCTTTCGTCAATTAGAGCCAAATCAACAACCTCTGAATCAAAATCCAGACATACGCCTAATTTCAAAATCACCATCCAGTTCAAACTGAACTATAAAAACTACGATCCGAGGGCAAATACACAAAAGTCAAACTTTGGTCAACAGTTCTAACTTAAGCTTCCAAACTAGGAACTAAGTGTTCGAATTCAATCCAAAACCTTCCCGAAACCAAACCAACCATCCCCTCAGCTACATAATAATAAATGCACCTATGGGAAGCATCATATAGGGGAACGGGGCTCAAATACACAAAACGACTGGCCGGGTCGTTATATTCTTCCCTCTTAAACAAACATTCATCGTCGAACAAGTTTAGAGACACACCTAAAGTGCCAAAAAGATGAGGATGTCAGCTCTGCATATCATGTGCGGTCTCCCAAGTCGCCTCCTCGACTGGTTGACCTCTCCACTGGACTTTTACCGACACAATGCTCTTCGGCTTCAACTTTCGAACCTGCCTGTCCAAAATGGCTAACAGCTCCTCAACATAAGCCAAGTCCTTGTCCAACTGCACCGAGCTGAAATCTTACACATGTGATGGATCCTCATAGTACTTCCAGAGCATGGAAACATGGAACACTGGATGAACTCCTGATAAGCTAGGTGGCAGAGCAAGTCTATAAGCCACCTCACCAACTCTCTCTAGAATCTCAAAGGACCAATATATCGAGGGCTCAACTTTCCCTTTTTCCCGAACCTTATCACACCCTTCACGGGCTAAACTTTGAGTAGAACCCTCTCGCCTACCATGAATGCCATATCATGAGCCTTTCTATCAGCATAAAGCTTTTGCCTGGACTGCTCTGTAAAAAGTCGCTCCTGAATCAATTTCACCTTCTTCAAAGCATCACGAACCAAATTAGTGCCCAACAACCTAGCCTCCCCAAGCTAGAACCAATCAACTGGAGAACGACATCGCCTGATAACAACAAGGTCGGAAATCCAAATTAGAGTAAGAATTTGAAAAGTAAATGCGAAAGCAATAACAATAAGGAATTGAACAACTAGAACTAAAGGGCAGATTATAAAGGATATGAGAAAATTCAAGGAAAGAATTCCAAGAACTTCCAAGAACGCAAGTTCTATAGCCTTGACAAGATCAAAGCAACAACGTCTTGATTTATTGAAAAAATCAAACGCCTTCACTTAAAAGCAAATCAAAACAATAGATTCGGATCTTGACCGCTTTACGAGTAACTTAAGACAATAATTAATAACTAGTATTAATCTCCTTCTAAGAATACCACAAAGAAATCAAAGATATCACAATAGAGAAGTAATCTTACTACCTTGAACTATGAACTAGTAAAGGTTGAAAGATAAATCTCAAAGCACAAGTAACAAAGGTTCAAAAGAACTCTCAAAGTATGATATACTTAATCAATAATGAAGTGTCTCAATGAATGAGAAGAACTCCTTATTTATAGGAGTACTAAGGCACAAAAAGTCCTTAAAATTAGGTAGGGTAGTTGCTAAGGCATAAAAAGTCATTACAATTAGGTAGGGTGGTTGCTAAGGAGTAAGAAAAGTCATTACAATTAGGTGAGGGCGGCCAAATCCCTTTGGGTCAGATTTGGACCTTAAAACTACTAGTTTGGGCTATTGATTTGGACTCCAATTGGGCTCCCTTTGAAACACCCCCTTTTGGACCTCTTTTTAAGCTCATTTTGAGCCCCTTTGGTGGACTTCAAGGGCTGATTTGGTGGCCCAATCTTCCTTCTCTTGGACTTCAATTTGGATCACCAAATAATTGTAAAACTTGGATAATTCATCTACTTTGGGCTTGAGCTCTTCCTCTACAATTAAAAGCTTCTTTATTTGCCATGGAAGTCCAGCAACCTTAGAGTGCAACTCTTTAGCTTGAGATCTTGTAAATGGCCTTGGAGCTTCCAAAACTCTATCCTTGTCCTTGATGCTATCATTCCCCTCTTCTTGAAAAGAATTCGTCCCCGAATTCGATCCTACATCAAACAAAGACAAGTCAGCAACATTGAATGTAGCACTTACTTGGAACTCACCAGGTAGGTCCAGCTTGTAAGCATTGTCTCCAATCCTTTCAAGGACTTGAAATGGGCCATCTCCTCTAGGGTGCAACTTTGACTTCCTTTTGGAGGGAAATCTCTCCTTTCTAAAGTGAACCCAAACTAAATCTCCAGGTTTAAAAATAACTTGTTTTCGACCCTTATTCTTTCTCAAGGCAGTTTGCTCATTTTTCTTCTCAATTGCTAGCCTTGTTTGTTCATGAATTTTTTTCATCATCTCAGCCTTTGTCCTACCATCAAGATTAACAATATTATTAGTAGGTAATGGTAATAAATCAAGGGGAGTGAAGGGATTAAAACCATAAACAACCTCAAAAGGAGACATACCTGTAGAAGAATGAATTGTTCTATTGTAAGCAAATTCAATCATAGGTAAGTGAGCCTCCCAAGAAGTTAATTTACCTTTCAAAACAGCCCTCAACATGTTTCCTAAGGTTCTATTAACTACTTCAGTTTGTCCATCAGTTTGTGGGTGACAAGAAGTAGAAAACAACAATTTAGTGCCTAACTTCCCCCAAAATACACGCCAAAAGTGGCTCAAAAACTTAGCATCCCTATCACTAATAATAGTTCTAGGTATACCATGCAATTTGACAATTTCTTTTACAAAAAGATCAACAAAATGTGAAGCATCATTAGTCTTTAAACAAGGAATAAAACGAGCCATTTTGGAGAACCTATCTACCACAACATATATACTATCCTTACCATACCTTGTTCTAGGCAAACCTAACACAAAATCCATAGAAATATCAATCCAAGGTGAAGTAGGAACAGGTAATGGCGTGTAAAGACCATGTGGTAACACTTTAGATTTAGCTTGTTTACATTCCAAACACTGTGCACACATTCTTTCAACATCTTTTCTCATTTCAGGCCAAAAGAAATTTTCAGCAAGTATGTCTAGCGTCTTTGGGACTCCAAAGTGACCCATAAGCCCCCCAACTTATTTTCCTTAAAGAGAAACCCATCTTGGAGGTTAAACCTCTCAAAAGGACCCAACTTACAATCTGCAAAAATCTTGCCAAAATCAACATCATTAGCATAAAGTCTCTTGATTTGATCAAAACCCATCAATTTAGAAGTCAGGGTAGAAACTAAGACATACCTTCTTGAAAGTACATCCGCAACAGCATTCTCTTTCCCTTGTTTGTAAGAAATTACATAAGGAAAAGTTTCAATGAATTCAACCCACTTAGCATGCCTTCTACTAAGCTTACCTTGACTCTTCAAGTATTTCAAGGATTCATGGTCAGTTTTAATGACAAACTCTCTTGGCCACAAGTAATGTTGCCATGTGGCTAAAGCCCTTACCAAAGCATATAGCTCTTTGTCATAAGTGGAATAGTTCAATGTGGCTCCACTCAACTTCTCACTAAAGTAGGCAATAGGTTTAGAATCTTGCATCAAAACAGCACCTATTCCTTTGCCAGAAGCATCACATTCAATTTCAAAAGATTTAGAAAAATCAGGCAATTGTAACAATGGAGCAGAACATAACTTTTCTTTCAACAAGTTAAAAGCATCATCTTGTTCTTTTCCCCATGTAAAAATCTTATCCTTTTTAATAACTTCAGTTAAAAGAGAAGCAATGGTGCTAAAGTCTCTCACAAACCTCCTATAAAAATTAGCAAGTCCATGAAAACTCCTAACTTCAGTTACACTCTTAGGTTTTGGTCATTCTTTTATTGCTTTAATTTTCTCTTCATCAACCTCAACTCCTTTAGAACTAACCATAAAACCCAAGAAAATCACACGATCCACACAAAAAGTACACTTTTTAAGATTAGCAAATAAGAGTTGCTTTCTAAGAACTTCAAAAACTTGTTTTAGGTGTTCTACATGCTCTTCTAAAGTGTTAGAAAAGATCAAGATATCATCGAAGTACACCATAATAAATTTTCCATAAAAATCCTTAAAGATATGATTCATTAATCTCATGAAAGTGTTAGGTGCATTAGTCAAGCCAAAAGGCATAACTAACCACTCATAAAGCCCATATTTGGTCTTAAAAGCAGTTTTCCATTCATCTCCAGGATTCATTCGAATCTGATGGTAACCACTTTTTAGATCAATTTTAGAAAAGATTTTGGATCCATGTAATTGATCCAACATGTCATCAAGACGAGGAATAGGATGTCGATACTTTACCATTATCTTGTTGATTGCTCTACAATCCACGCACATCCTCCAAGTTCCATCCTTTTGGGTACCAATAGGACGGGAATAGAGCAAAGGCTCGTGCTCTCTCTCACAAAGCCTTTCTCAAGCAGCTTCTCAACTTGCCTTTGAAGCTCTTTTGTCTCTTCTGGATTACTTTTATAAGCAAGCCTATTTGGGATTTGTGATCTAGGCACAAAATCAATTTGATGCTCAATGCCACGTAAAGGTGGCAATCCATTAGGAATATCTTCAGGAAAGACATCTTCAAAATCCTGCAAAAGAGAAGAAATACTACTTGGCAAAGAAGAAGTTAGTAACTCAGAATTAATCAAAACTTCTTTGTAAGTAAGTAGTATTATGGGTCCCCCCTCTTTTCTTGCATTTAAACACTCTTTGGCTTTTATATAAAAACTCTCTTTTTATATTTCCTTAGCCTCTTTCCTCTCACCAAGACTTTTATTTTTTTCATTCAAGCCCCTTTTTATCTCTTCTCTCAAATTGTTGCCCTCTCTCTTGGCCTTCTTTCTTTTCTTTTTCCTCAAGATCACTTTTTATCCCTCCCCTTGGTTTTTCCATTGTTTTCCTTAATCTCTTTTGATCTTCAAACACTTGAGAAGGAGATAAAAGTGCAAGAGTAAATTTTCTACTATTTAGCTCAAGAGAATATCTATTCTTCCTTCCATCATGAAAAATATTCCTATCATACTGTCAAGGACGACCCAGTAAGATATGAAAAGCTTGCATAGGGACTAGGTCACAAAGAATATCATCCTCATATCTACCAACATTGAATGAAATCATACATTGTTTGTTTACCTTTAGTTCACCACTATCATTTAACCATTGAAGTCTATAGGGAGTAGGGTGTTTCATGCATGCAAGTCCCAATTTTTCCACAAAGTATGAACTCACCACATTAGCACAACTACCACTATCAATGATAATAGAACAAGTTTTCTCCTTTATCCCACACCTAGTATGGAATATATTCTCCCTTTGTTCTTCACTATTGCTTCCCAAATTGATAGTCATAATCCTCCTAACTACCCCAATCATGCCATCATTAGGTAGTTCTATATCATCATCATTACTCACATCTCCCTCTTCTTCTCCCTCACTTTTTTCACTCTCATATCCTCCATCTTCTCTAAGAATGATGTTTCTTCTACTTGGACATTCATGCATCATATGTCCCCTTCCTTTACATTTATGACACTGAATAGAACTAGAAGGTGTAAAAGGTTTAGTGTTAAAGGTTTTACCTCCCTCTTTGTCCTCAAATTTGCCTTTATCCTTGTCTTCTTGAGGTTTAGAAGAACTCTTCATCTCTTGATTCGACCATGGCTTCTTGGAGATGGTGTTTGACCGACCTTTCCATGAGATAATTTGCTTTCTTTTATTTTGATTTTCTACCTTTACAGACAAATCAACTAACTCATCTATTGTTACATATTGTTGTAATTCTACTACATCAGCTATTTCCTTATTTAAACCATTTAAAAACCTAGCCATTGTAGCCTCTTCTTCCTCCATACAATTAGCTTGCATCATATCCATATCCATAGCCTTAAAGTACTCATCCACAGACATGGACCCTTGCTTTAATGTTTGAAGGCGTTGTTGTAGCTCTCTTTGAAAGTGTGATGGTATGAATCTCTTTCTCATCACCCTCTTCATCTCAGCCCAAGTAGCAATTGGTGCTTGTCCTTCTTGCAATCTATCCCTAGTAAGCTTTTTCCACCAAATAGCACCATAGTCAGAAAACTCAACAATTGCAAGTTTAACCTTCTTACCCTCAGAGTAGTTGTGACAGTCAAAGATGGCTTCAACCTTTCTCTCCCAATCAAGGTACAAGTCTGGATCCCTTGTTCCCTTGAAAGATGGCATCTTCATCTTTATACTGCTTGTATTATCATCTTCTACTCTACCTCTTTGTCCCCTCCTATCTCTTCCCACCCTATCAAAATCAATATCATTAAAATCATCTATAGGGTTTTTTTGATTTACAATGGGAGCAAGGGGTACATTTCTCCTAGCTTGGGGCCTAACATTATTTTTTCTTCTAAGTTCAGCTATTGTATCATTTTGCTCAGCAATTGTGTCCCTCATCTCTTGGAGTTGCAAATTCCACCTTTCGAATTGTTGATGCATAGCTTGCAAGGTAAAATCATTTCTTGCTTTGATTTCGGCCTCTTGAAGAACCCTTCGTTCATCATCACTACCTGTATGTGACATCTTAAATAATTAAACTGTATCAGAAAAATTGAATTTTTTTCTCAATTATTCTCACACACACTTTGCCTTTTTTTTCTCTCTCGAAATAACCTTTGAACAAAATACTTTGTAGATTTATAGTTAAACCTAGCTCATATAAAGTTCTTAGTAGTAAAATATAGATTTTTGGGGAACAAATGAAAGAAGAACCAAATCCTAGAACTATTAGGCTCAGTTGAAACAAGACACAAACAAAAAAGGAAATGATTATATATTTAGATTAGAAAGAGTAAGAAAACTTAAATTTTTATCTTATCTTTGAAATCGGGGATCCCCTCTTCTTGTTTCCTTTGATAGTTTTTGGAAACAAATTAGATACAAAAGAAAGTTCCTGGAGAGCAAGCAATTTTTTTTTTTAAAATTGATTTTCGTTTTTTTTGTTTTTATTTTTAACTTGTTTTGTTTTTGCTCTTAGTATTCAAGAAATCCCCAGAATTATGAAGAACGAAACCTTAATAGAACCGCTCTGATACCACTTGAAAACGACAAGGTCGGGAATCCAAACTAGAGTAAGAATTTGAAAAGTAAATGCAGAAGCAATAACAATAAGGAATTGAACAACTAGAACTAAAGGGCAGAAAATAAAGGATATGGGAAAATTCAAGGAAAGAATTCCAAGAACTTCCAAGAACGCAAGTTCTATAGCCTTGACAAGATCAGAGCAACAACGTCTTGATTTATTGAAGAAATCAAACGCCTTTACTTAAAAGCAAATCAAAATAATAGATTCGGATCTTGACCGCTTTACGAGTAACTTGAGACAACAATTAATAACTAGTATTAATCGCCTTCTAAGAATACCACAAAGAAATCAAAGATATCACAATAGAGATGTAATCTTACTACCTTGAACTATGAACTAGTAAAGGTTGAAAGATAAATCTCAAAGCACAAGTAACAAAGGTTCAAAAGAACTCTCAAAGTATGATATACTTAATCAATAATGAAGTTGTCTCAATGAATGAGAAGAACTCCTTATTTATAGGAGTACTGAGGCACAAAAAGTCCTTAAAATTAGGTAGGGTAGTTACTAAGGCATAAAAAGTCATTACAATTAGGTAGGGTGGTTGCTAAGGAGTAAGAAAAGTCATTACAATTAGGTGGGGGGCGGCCAAATCCCTTTAGGGCAGATTTGGACCTTAAAACTACTAGTTTGGGCCATTGATTTGGACTCCAATTGGGCTCCCTTTGAAACACCCCCTTTTGGACCTCTTTTTAGGCTCATTTTGAGCCCCTTTGGTGGACTTTAAGGGCTGATTTGGTGGCCCAATCTTCCTCCTCTTGGACTTCAATTTGGATCACCAAATAATTGTAAAACTTGGATAATTCATCTACTTTGGGCTTGAGCTCTTCCTCTACAATTAAAAGCTTTTTTATTTGCCATTGAAGTCCAGCAACCTTAGAGTGCAACTCTTTAGCTTGAGATCTTGTAAATGGCCTTGGAGCTTCCAAAACTCTATCCTTGTCCTTGATACTATCATCGCCTTCCATATAAAGCCTCATACAAAGCCATTTGGATACTCGACTGATAGTTGTTATTGAAGGCGAACTCTGCCAGCGGTAGAAACTAATCCCATTGATCCCCGAAATCAATGACACAAGCATGTAACATGTCCTCCAAAATCTTAATAGTGCGCTCGGACTGCCCATCCGTCTGTGGATGAAATATCGTACATAGCTCGACCTGTGTGCCTAATTCACTCTGCATAACTCTCCAAAAATGCGATGTAAACTGATTGCCTCAATCCGAGATAATAGACACGGGCACACCATGCAAGCGAAGAATCTCTCAAAGATAAATGCGGGCCAGCTGCTCTGAAGTGTAAGTAGTCATGACTGGAATGAAGTGTGCAGCCTTGGTCAGTATATCCACAACGACCCACATAGTGTCACATATCCTCAAGGTCTATGGCAGCCCAACTACAAAATCCATAGTGATACGCTCTCACTTGCACTGCGGAATATCAAGCCTCTGAAGCAAACCACCATGATGCTCATACTTGACTTGCTGATATTTCAAACACCGTGCCACATACCCAACAATATCTTTCTTCATCCTCTGCCACCAATAGTGCTGCTTCAAATCATGATACATCTTCGCGGCACTCGGGTGAATGGAATACCGTAAACTATGGGCCTCCTTAAGAATCAACTCTCGTAATCCATCCACATCGGGCACAAAAATCCGGCCCTAAAGCCTTAATACCCCATCATCACCAATAGTCACCTCCTTGGCATCGCTATGATGCACCATGTCCTTAAGAATAAGCAAGTGGGGATCATCATACTGACGTACCTTGAAGCACTCAAACAAGGACAACTGCGATACAATGCAAGCAACAACCCTGCTAGGCTCTGAAATATCCAACCTCACGAACCTATTGTCGAAAGCCTCAACATCCAAAGCTAACAGTCTCTCCCCAGCTGGGACAAAAGCAAGACTCCCCATGCTCTCCGCCTTCCTACTCAAAGCGTCGGGCACTACATTGGCCTTCCCGAGACGATAAAGAAGGGTGATATCATAGTCCTTTAGTAGCTCTAACCACCTCCATTGCCTCAAGTTTAAGTCCTTTTGCTTGAATAGTTGTTGGAGACTCTTGTGATCCTTGACATCTCACAACATATACCATTAAGATAGTGCCTCCAAATCTTAAGCGCGTAAGCAATGGCTGCTAACTCAAAATCATGCACTAGGTAGTTCTTCTCATGGGGATTCAACTGACGCGAAGCATAAGCAATCACCCTACCATATTGCATCAATACACACCTAATGCCAACACATGAAGCATTACAGTAAATTGTATATGAACCTGATGCTGAAGGCAAAACTAGAACTGGAATTGAAGTTAAGGCAGTCTTGAGCTTCTAAAAGTTGTCCTCACACTCGTCAGACCACCTGAATGGGGCACCCTTCTGAGTCAATATGGTCAAAGGAGCTGCAATAGATGAAAAACCCTCCACGAAGCGGCGATAATACCCAGCCAAACCTAGAAAACTGTGGTTCTCAGTAGTGGCAGAAGGTCTAGGCCAACTCTGAACTACCTCAATCTTCTTTGGATCCACCTTAATCCCCTCACTGGATACCACGTGACCCAACTAGCCAAAACTCTCACTTAGAGAATTTAGCATATAACTTCTTCTCCCTCAAAGTGTGGAGCACGATCCTCAAGTGTTGCTCATGCTCCTCCCAGCTATGAGAATACACCAATATATCATCAATAAATACAATAACGAAGGAATCAAGATAAGGCTAAAACATGTTGTCCATCAAGAGCATGAACGCTGGTGGGGAATTGGTCAGCCCAAAAGACATTACGAAGAACTTATAATGGCCATAAAGGGTCCTAAAAGCCATTTTAGGAATATTCGAAGCTCTGATCTTCAACTGATGGTACCCTGATCTCAAGTCAGTCTTCGAGAATACCATAGCACCCTAAAGCTGGTCAAATAAATCATCAATATGCGGTAGTGGATACTTGTTCTTGACAATAACCTTGTTCAACTACCTATGGTCAATGCACATCCTCATAGAACTATCTTCATCTTCACAAATAGTACCGGTGCACCCCAAGGTGACACACTAGGCCTGATGAAACCTTATCAAGCAAATCCTTAAGATGTTCTTTCATTCTTTCAACTCAGTTGGAGCCATGTGGTATGGTGGAATAGATATGGGCTGAGTGCTCAGCACCAAGTCAATACAAAAATCAATATCCCTATCGGGTGGCATGCCTGTTAGGTCTGCTGGAAACACATTTGAAAACTCTCTCACTATCGGAGCTAAATCAACGGTAGGAGTATCAGTACTAACATCCCTCACAAAGGCTAAGTACGCCAAGCACCCCTTCTAAACCATCTCTTGAGCCTTCGAATAAGACACCACCCTACCAGGAACGTGACCCAAGGAACCTCTCCACTCCAACCTCGGCAACCCCGTCATAGCCAACGTCACGGTCTTAACGTGATAATTAAGAATAGCATGATAGGGTGACAACCAATCCATGCCTAAAATCACATCAAAATCCACCATATGAAGCAATAGAAGATCAAATCTAGTCTCGTAGCCCCCAATATTGACTAAAAAAGGACGATAGACACGGTCCACCATAACAAAATCCCCAACGGGCATGGACATATAAATATGAGCATCCAAAGAATCACGAGACGTATCCCAATATGAAGCAAAATAGGATGACAAATACAAATAAGTAGAACCCGGATCAAATAAAACTGATGTATCTCAATGACAGACCGAAACAATGCTTGTAATGACAGCATCAGATGCGACTGCCTCAGTCCTACCAAGGAAAGCATAACAACGGGACTAGCCTCCACCTATAGGATGCTCTCTACCCGCATGTCCTCAACATCTAGCTGGTTGTGCAGGTGGTGTAGCAACTGGAGTGGGAACTATAGCCTGAGTACCTTGCTGAGGTATACCCGCCCGGAGTTTGGGACAATCTCTCACCATGTGCCTAGTATCCCCACACTCAAAGCAACCTCTCTACTAATATGACTGCAGGAACTGTCCGGGATGACTGGAGTAACCACTGTAAGAACCCTATGCCGAAGGTGCACTGAAAGATGACTACCTGTTACGAGTGCTCTGGAACCCATGGATAACTGGAGCACGTGAAACCTGAAGTGCAGACGAAATTGGTCGACCGACAAAACCTCTACCATGACGCACCTTGAACCCAAGATTGGGACCAGTAGATCCTCCAGGTCGACGAGGCTTATTAGACTCCCTATCCTCCCTTTTTAGACTGTGGATGCGCTCTAACCTCCTAGCAATCTCCACAACCTGATGAAACGGAGTCCCAGTTTCTAACTCCCGTGTCATCCCAAATCTAAGTATGTAGGCGAGTTCCTCAATAAATCTACGGACTCTCTCTCTCTAATAGTGGAAACCAAAGCAGGTGCATAACGAGATAACTCTGTAAACCTCATAGCATACTCAGACACAGTCATACCCCCTTGGCGCAACTGCTCAAACTCGGTGCAGAACTCATCCCTACGGGTCTATGGAACAAACTCTCTCAAGAAAAGATCAGAGAACTAGGACCAAGTAAGTGGTAGCTGGCCTACTCGCCTCATAAGTCTGCCACCATCTATATGCCGGCCCCGTCAACTGAAAAGTACCAAGGTCGACCCTGCTCTGCTCCACTGCACCCATAATACGTAGAATGTGGTGACACTAATCCAAGAAATCCTATACATCCTCAGAAGCCCCTCCACTGAACTAGGGAGGATGGAACTTCTAAAACTTCTCAAAACTCATATGCCCCTCAACTGACACAACTGGCCCTACCTCGGACTGAACTGCAACTATTGGTTGTACAGGCACAACACCCGAGGGTCTGATAACCATGACCCGGCTGCTCTCGTGTACAAGACGGCGGGACTTTGAGCTCCTCCTCCAGCCCGTGAAGTAGCTAGTACAACTAGGATCGCTACTCTAGCATAGACGGGGGTGTATGATCATCCGATCTAGTAGAGCGTGTCCTCACCATCTGTGAAAGAATAGAAAGACAAAAGCTCAAACTCTAAAATCAACAAATCTGCACTATAATGAATAAAACAACAATAACAACAACATACTCAGGCTAGTCCCACAAGTGGGGACAATAAGGAATGAAAGAAGTGAAATTTTCCAATTAGTTCTGCAGCCTCTCGAATATATGTATAAATGACTCTGTACTGATCTACAAGACTCTACTAAACTTGCTCATGACTCGTTAATACAAAAATAAAGGAATAATATAACAACAAATCGGAAACTATGAAATAGATCTATGAAGTGAAACTCACCCTGAGTCTCTGTGTGAACTTCAAACTCAGTCCGAAACTCTGATAGGACCCCCCTGAGGATCTCCAAAAAAATATATGCAGAAGTGTAGTATGAGTACACCACAATCGGTACCCAGTAAGTATCAAGACTAACACCGGTAAAGTAGTGATGAGGTTCAAGTTATATGATACTCGCTAGTCAAATAACTTGTTCGATAAATCAATAACTATCAATATAAAAGTGGAAAAATAATATCAACAATTCATTAAATATAAGAGAGGGCATATGAAATAGCATGACGAACGAAATTTCACAGTTTATGAAAATACAAAACAAAGTTTCAATGAAGAAGAGTACAATATTAACATATTACTTTCGTTCTATCAAAGAAATAATATCATAAATGACATCCAAAACATCACATAATCTCAGCAAGAATAACCCCTGAAACCATCACGTACAACAACATCACAACACCAGCCTTATCTCACCACGTGTGCTAAAATAAAGTAAATGTCCGTCTTGTCTTGCCACACGCATATTAATAATTCATCCCACATTGTCTCTCCACATGTGCAAACGCGATATAGCCCGCCTTATCTCGTCACATGTGAAATATCAATAATAACAATAACACGGCAAAGACCTCGTGCCATCACCCAAATGATCCGCCCAACACATCAACATGTGCCACAATTACAATACATAACATTCCAATAACTGTCATCAAGACATAAACTCACAGTCTGCCAGCACAATGCGCAAGGACATATCAATAAACAAATGTGAATGGGTGTTCGCCATATAAGCATGAATTTAGTTAATTTAATTTAGCAACAATCTCAGAAACGTCCAACTTGGCCAATTTAGGAAATAAAATCCTAAAACATGATCTCTAGCATGGAAAAGTAAACTCAAGTAATCATCCAAAGTAAATACACGTAGCACATAGATCTCTCAATCAAAACAAGGCAATAAGAACAACCTCAGTTCAAATCCGGTCATAAACAAAACATATCATTTGTGTACACGCTCGTCACCGTATGTACATGTCACTTTACACATAAAACAAAATAACAAGTAAGGCTAAATCCAAAGGGGCATCCCCCCCCCCCAAGTTTAGGTAAGATACTTACCTCAAACAAGCCAAACCAGTACTCTAAAAATCCCTTCCCGCATGAATCAATCTTCGGACGGCTCGAATCTATCCAATAACTTAATAGTATCAATAAAAGCTATAGAAAACAACCCCAAACAATAAAGTTATGATCTTGGTTCAAATATGCAAAGTCAACCCAAAATGTCAACCCCGAGCCCGCACCCCAGAGCCCTACAAAACTCACAAATTCTAAACACCTACTCAATACGAGTCTGGTCATACAAGTTTAATCCAATTCCGATTCCAAATCGGGGTTCAAATCTCGAATCTACACTTTAGATAAGTTTTAACTAAAATATTTCCAATTTCTTTACTTAGATTCATCATTCAATTGCTAAAATCAAGGTTGAAATCATGAATAAAAATCAAATCCGAGTCAAGACTTACCCCAAACCAAATCGTGAAAATCCTCTCAAAGATCGCCCAAATCCAAGCTTCCAATCTCAAAATATGATAAATGAAATTAAACTCGCGCTCAAGATATATTCTGCCCAGCATTTTCGCTTTCGCGGCCCATAAGTAGCTTCTACAACACCGCATCTGCAGAAAAGCATCGCAGATGCAGAATCCATTTAAGTCCCAAAATTCCTCTTCTAAGGACAATACCTCGCACATGCAGACCCGCTTTTGCAGTCAAGGATGCGCATCTGCGCCAATGCATTTGCGCAAGGTCCTTCGCATCTGCGGACCAAGCTGTCTCCCTCCCATATCCGCATCTGAGGCCAACCATCTGCATTTGCGGACTCGCACCTACTGTCCTGACCTCGCAGGTGTGAAAACATCATAACATAAATGCCCACCAAGGCCAAAATGATCTGGCGCTCATCCGAAACTCACCCGAGCCCCTCGGGACCCAGTCCAAACACAACACCCAATCCCAAAATATAACACATACTTACTTGAGGCTTCAAATCACACAAAATAACATCAAAACCCCGAATCGCACCTTAATTAAAACTTAATGAACTAATCCAAATTTTTGAATTCCAAACTTACGCCGAACATGCCTAAACAACTCGGAATGACCCCAAATTTTACATACAAGTCATAAATCACCATACAAACGTATTCCAAGATTCGGAATCCCAAACGGACAATAATAACCACAAAGTCAACTATGGGTCAAACCTATGAACTTCTAAACCTTCAAACTTTCAACTTTCGCCAATTAGAGCTAAATCAACCCAGGAACCTCCAAATCCAAATCCAGACATACGTCTAAGTCCAAACTAATCATCCAATCCTAATGGAACTATCAAAACTTTGATCCGAGAACAAATACACAAAAGTCAAACTTGGTCAACACTTCCACATTAAGCTTCTAAAATAGGAACTAAGTGATCCAATTCAATCCAAAACCTTCCCAAAAACAAACCAGCTATCCCCGCAAGTCACATAACAATAAATTCACATATGAAAATTATCAAATAGGGGAACAGGGCTCAAATAGACAAAACGACTGCCAAGTCATTACACATTAAAACCCGAACTACCAATACATACCAAAATACACTGGAATCATTCCGAAATACCCCTCCCCTCCCCGGACCCCGTCCAACCATACCAGCAAGTCCCTATACCTAATTCAAACCTATTCAAGGGCTCCAAACACCATAAATAACATCAAAACCAAGAATTGAGGTTCAAAGTCCTTCTCTTAAGTTTCAAAGATTCCATTTACCAAGCACGTCCATATTATACTTAGACATTCTGGATCACAACCAATATTTGCACAAAAGTTTCACTCAACTAAATGAACCTATTCAAAGTCTTGAAATACCAATAGGATCCCGATATCATCAAAGTCAACTCCCCGTCAAACCTATGGGCTCTCCAAACTTTCAAATTGCCAACCTTCGGGAAATAGATCCAAAACTTTTCAGAAACCTCCAAATTCAAATCCGAACATACGCCTAAGTCCAAAATCACCATATGAACCTATTGAGACCATCAAATCACCAATCCAAGACCGTCTAAGCAAAAGTCAAACCTTGGTCAACTCTAGCAACTTAAGCTTCTAAAATGACACTAAGTGTCTCAAACCTTCCCGTAGCCAAACTAACTATCCTTGCAAGTTATAAAATAACAAACCAACATACGGGAAGCATCAAATAGGAGAACGGAGCTCAAATACACAAAACGGCCGGTCGGGTCGTTAAACAGACTCAATCTCGATTTGGATCTTTACCTTCACATGTACCTCCTACTAGTATGGGTGTCAATGGATATTTCAAAACCAAATAAACCGATCGAACTGTACCGCACCGAACCGATTTTTAGGTTTCTTTTAATAAAATCGCAGATTCTTATATAAATCTACAACCGTACCGATAATTAGGGTAGGCTTTTTATTTTATAAAAATAAACCGAAAAAATACCGAACTGTACTAAATAATTTTATATAGGAAAATATATTTATATATTAAATTTAAAATAATAAAGCATTAAATTTCCTTGGGCCTTAAAATTATGAAAATGGTTACAAGCCAACAAATAATTAAAATCAAAATCCTAATTTCCCAAACCTATTATGCTACTCTTACTGAAACTAAATTATTTTCAGTATATTCACTAGCAAGACACAAAGTATTCTAACGATTATGAGTAGCAAACTAAATGTATTGATAATGTTTCCTTTCGTATGATTTAGATTTATCTTTTTGAATATTTAATCTTCTATAGGCTTTATTCTTGAATCTCAGCTTAGTTAATATCTTTCTACTCGTGTGATTTATCTTTTCTTTGTCTTTGCTTAGTTTCTTTTATGACAGTGTAGAATTGTTGATGGATTTATACTCTAGCCACCTTTCATGTTTCTTAATTCATCACCATTTAAACAATAAAACTATCTAGAGAGTTTTGCTAAGTCCTATAAAAGTATGTATAGTATTGTATTTCTACTTTTATTAGTGACTTTTACATGACCTTTTAAAAAATACCGAAAATTAACCGACCTGTATCGATACCGAAGAGAAACTGACATAATTGGGACGGCTTCAAAAAGTCTAATTTTAGTTATACATAATAGAATAACCGAAAAATTGGTATGATGCAAATTTTATAAAATAATCGGCCGAACCGAACCATTGACACCCCTACCTACTAGGGGTAAGGTTAAACACGCCAAAGAACATAACTTGCATGGCTATTTTTTACTCTCGATAAAGATGCATGTGTTGCAACTTGTAACAAATGTAATCATCATTTGCACATGGGACGAGTGGAAAAGCAAGTGGGACGAGGGGTTTAAGGAGACACTAGAAAACTAAATACAAAGATATATAGATTCAAGCTCAAATATATGTCGAAGAGATACCGAATCCTAATGGCACTTCTGGCGCTCCTACTGGATCTGGCTAGGGTTCTAATTATGTCAAACAATAGTTTAACCTTGTTGATGATTTACAATGTCCCTATAACAAAGAAAGAGATCATGAAAATATAGCAAAAATGGACGCTATCTGTGGCGTACCTTTTACGTTTCCTTCCCAACCCGCTTTTGAGCATTATATACAAGACTCACATAATTCCGTTGTCACGACCCAAGTTCCATAATAGGTCAGGTTGGCGCCCAACTATGCTGCTAGGCAAGCTAACGCGTGAACTATCCATTTTAAATTTTTAAAATCAAGAATTTCATTAAATAAATAGAATAAAATCTAGCACTCATAGAAACATGTGCTTTTCTTTACCAAATTTCCGAATATAAATAAATCATAAAGTGATGTGATAATAATAACATGAAATAAAATAATGAACATCCACTAGAAACCCCTAAAACCCGGTGTCACAAGAGCATGAGCATCTACTAGAACAATACAACACTACCACAACATATGTCTGAAATATAAAATAGACAAGATATGATAACTGAATAAGATGGAAACTCTGTGTGCTGTGAATCGTAGCGTAGAATGCAGCTCGCATAAAGTCCCCTCAGCAGCTGCACCAATGCGCCAAGATGACCACCTAATATACATGCCTCAGTACCTGCACATTCAGTACAGAAGTGTAGTGTGAGTACGTAAATCAACGTGTACCCAGTAAGTATCTAGCCTAACCCTGAAGAGGTAGTGACGAGGGGTCGACATTGACACTTACTAGTGGTCCAATAAATCAAATATAATAAGGTAGACAAGTATGAAACATGGTAAGTAAACAGTGAGAATAGATATAGGCAAATAATACGGTCTACAACTGAATAGTGAACACAAAGTCCTTAATTATCGGATACCTCCTCAAATGGAATACATAATGGTCAATACCAAATCACCGGTCACATCTCAAGTCAGGAAACTCATGAGTATGCGGACTCCTTATCAAGTATTTTGCACGATTCTGCTGAGGCGAGTGGCCTAATCCCATAAGAGTGTTTCATAGAACTGCCGAGGTGAATGACCCGATCCCATAACAGTGTGATACATAATCCTACCGAGGCGAACGACCTGATCCCATAAAAATATGATACATTATACTGCCGATGCGAACGACCTGATCTCATAAGAATATGTTACTCTACCGAGGTGAACGCCCCGATCCCATAAGAGTATTTCTGAGGCGTTCAACCTGATCCCATTAGAATATGAAACTTTGATGGTTCACTAACCCTACTCACGAATATACGTGTGAATTATAAAATTCAAGAAAAACTATCGGACGAATACGCACAACACAGAAGAAACTGTAAAGAAAAGTACAATTTTCACGGCTAATCAAGTAGCTCATCAAGTATCTTAAATCGCAAGTATGATACTATATGCGAGTCTAGTCTCAAGCTAAATGTAAATTAAAACATTTAAATTGGCAAGAATAACTCAAATAGTATAATTAAAGCATGGCGTGAGTCTAAGTCTACCCGGACATAACCAGGAATTCTAGTATAAACACGGACACTCATTACCTCATACGTACGTAGTTTCCACAACATATAGCACATAATAAATAACACATATGAGCTAAATCCCCCCTCATAATGTTAGACGAGAGACTTACCTCGCTCCAAAATCCGATAACCGGCTCCAACGCCTCTCTAACTCCTCAAATCGATGCCAAACAATCCGAAACTAATCAAACAACGTGTAAACCAATCAAAATATATGCCAATACTCGTAATTTAATAATTTATAATAATTCCCAACTTAGCTCGAAAAGTTAACATAGTCAACCACAGGGACCACGTCCAGGATTTCTAAAATTATCAAAAATATATATTACCCATAACTTATATAATTTATATCCAAAAAATCATCGAATTTCGTCCATGAATTGACTCTCAAATCAAAGATTTGTCATTTCTCAACTTTGGGGCTCAAAATCCTAATTTTTACAATCCAAATATGAATAAAAATATTAACCAACAGAAATAATCATGGAAAACATCAAAATAAAGGTTGGATATTTACCTTCTTGTTGAGACGAGAACAACGCCACGAAAATTACTTCAAACGGAGCTCTAGAACTCAAGATATACTCAAATTACTAAAATGTTCGATATGCCCATTTAAAACACTACCCAGGTGATTTTTATCACCTTTGCGGGACACCTTCGTGTTCGCGAAGAGAATTTTTTTGTGTTGACAGGTCAACCCAAATTTCCTTCTTCGCGTTCGCGGAACCTCTCTCGCGTTCACGAAGAACAAAAGTTCGCACCAGAAACCAACAATCTTTTTCGACACGGAAATGGATATAACTCTCTCATACGACCTCGAAATTCGACGATTCTTGTTGCTATGGTTCCTTAATTACGATACAGATCTAATGGTTTAGGCTAATCACAAATTAAATATCATTTTCTCAATATGGTACCCTTTATGCCCAAAGAAACGATGCTAAGAGCGCGACACAACCCAAACACATCTGATGCCTCCGGAACCTCGTCCAATTACACAAATCATTCCCAAAACATAGCACAAACCTACTCGAGGCTTCAAATCACACCAAACAATATCAAAACCATGAATCACAAATCAATCCAAGCCTAATGAACTTTTAAACTTCTAAAACTCATGTCGAACCATACCAAATCTACATGCAAGTCCCAAATGACACAACGAACCTATACCAACTTCTGAAAGCACAATTCGGATCCGATATTAATAAAGTCAACTCCCGGTCAAACCTATCAACCTTCTAAATCTTCAATCTTTCAACTTTTGCCAAAAGCATCAAATTAACCTACGGACCTTCAAATCCAAATCCGGATATACACCTAAGTCCAAAATCATCATTTGGACATAACAGAACTGTCAAAACTCTGATCCGAGGTCATATACTCAAAATTCAAACCTTGGTCAACTCTTCCAACTTAAAGCTTCCGAATCGAGAAACATTCTTCCAAACCAACTCTGATCTTCTCGAAAATCTAATCTGACTACACGTGCAAGTCATAATGCATGAAGTGAAGCTACTCAAGGTCTCAAACCGCCGAACAACGTGCTAGAGCTCAAAATGACAGACATGTATTTTTCAAGGTTTTCCTATAACCACAGTAGAAATGATATATTTTAATTTCAAAATGACTATCTTAGTATATACCTTGTATATTTTACCACTTAGAATATAAAGTATCTTTCGTTCTGATATAGATCGTAGTCCTAATGGCGATCATTTAACTGTTACATATCATTGGATGATTATAACTAAAGCGTGAAAAAATATATTATTGCTTATAAATTTGTTGATTCAAAATACACTGGAGCATATATTGCTTCTACTGTTTTAGAAATTGTTCAATTTTATGGTCTTATTAACAAATTTTTAACTATCACATTAAATAATTCTCCTGCTAATATTATTGCAGCAAATAACTTAAAAGTTAGAATTTTCCAACTTTATGACTCAATTTTCTATGTTAGATGTGCATGTCATATATCTAATTTGGTCGTCAAAGCTAGTATCGATTTATTTGCCGCTTTTTGTGCTAAAATAAAATATGCTTGTGCATATATCTTTCATGCTAATAAAGCGAGTAGAATTTGTGAATTTAAAGAGCGATGTGTCTATGTTGAACTTTCATATAGAAAAGTTCCAAAAGATGTTTGTACTAGGTGACATTCTACTTACGAAATGCTAAAAGTTGCTTATATCTATCGGCTGCATATACAAATGATATATAATGCATATAATGCTATCCCTATTAATTAAATTATCGAGTCTGATTGGAAAGAAATTCACAAGCTTACTAAATTCTTAAAAAAATTTATTATGCTACAAAATAATTTTTTGGTATATATTGTCCCACTATTACACAACTATTGTAGTATATTTGTGGAATTTTAGCTGTATTTGCTAAGTATAAGATTAGATGCATATACACGAGCCGTTGAAGAAATAATTTAGAAATTAAAAAAATATTTTTTAAATTTCTCACTATTTATTTAATTTTTACTATACTTGACCCATCTTTAAAATTACGAGGTGCAAAAGAACGTGTTCATAAAATTTATGAGAAATTAGAAATTTCAAAAACTAAAATGCCAACTGTCGAAGAATACCAAGCTAACATATATGTTCATGCCAAATTAATGTTTGATAAGTATAAAAATATGGCAACTCTAGACAGTGTACATCTAAGGCTAGAGTAAAAGATAAAGTGTAGGAAGGTATGGAGATCGTGATTCAACTGGTATTGGAAATAAACTTGATGTTTCTATTAATCAGGGATTAGAATCTATTAAAGATGAAGAAGGCAAAGAGCAGCTTTTAGCATGGTTGAGGGGGCATGACAAGGTATTTCGAATACTTTGAAGAATGGCTCGAGAGATGTACTGGCTTTTCAAGAGTCATCAATAGCTTTGAAGTGTGCTTTTAGCATGACAAGATTTCAAATCGGAGACCACAAATATTTATTAGTGGAGGACAGCCTAGAGATTTTCGTTCTTTTTCAAAGATTGGATCAATGCAGAAAGAAGAAATTTGGCCTAACAAAATTAACCACTAAGGAAGAAGAAGACTACAATGAGAACTTTGCACTGAAAGCGATGATGACATGGAACTCATGGAACATCAAGCTACATTGCCAGTTCTAGAGGAGCTTCCCTTTGATATTATACGAAAGTTAGAAAGAAGCTATATAGGAAAGTATAGACATTAGCATGATAATTTGTAATTATCTACTTAGAGGCCTAATTTAACCGGAATCTTTTCTAGAAGGTGGTGATTAGGTGCTTTTCAAAAGACTTGTATTTATGTATTAAATTTAAAATTTTAATTAGATAAACTAAAAGGCTTTAAACCTTGAATTTTCTTAAGGATTGTCTTACTTAGTTACTTCATAGTAGTACATACTTGGAAATATGTTAAATAAACTACAAGTATTTTTTTAAGTACTTAAAAAATTTATATATACTAAAATATTTTGCTACAGTTTTTTTTTTTTTACATTTTCTTTTTTCTTAATTAGAGTTTTTATAATTTATTAAGTTTGAAGTTTATTAGAAAACTAGTCGTCGCTAATTTTAAAAACTTAGCCATTGCAATTATAATTTTTTTAAATATATTTAACTTAATAAAAATTTAAAAAAATCCCACGAAGGGCTTCCATCTCGTCTCGTCTCGTTCCGTTTCGTCTCATTTCGCCCCGTTAGTTAGTGGGATGGGATGGGCCTAGGGGTTCGTCCCGCTAACGTCTCGGTTCCCTTAATCCTGTTAAGAAATCGTCCGTCTCGTCCTGCTAAAATCATCCCATTCCGTCCCATTAGACAACATTAACTATGTGATATACCAATATTTAAATCATGGTATATTTTATTTATAACGTTTTGATCATAAAGTTTTTAAAATAGGCTCTTATCGTCCTTTTCTCACGAAAAAAAGAAACAAAAAAAGAGGGAGAACTTACACAAATGTCCCAAATAAGTCTTAACTTACCAACCTATAGCCATTAGTCATAGACTCACCAAAACTAGCCAACCACATATAAAAAATGAAAAACCAAATAAATAAGGCTCTTTCTCTCAAAGAATCACATGTAAAAATCTCCTTTCATATTTTTAAACGTGATTAACAACATTAGATGCAAGACAGAATGGAATTTTCATGGATGAGGTAGCAAATAAGGTGATGAAATACAAAATAAAATACAATATTCCAAAAATCTAAGCAAAAAAGGAACTTTTTCAATGGCTATAGTTGAAATTAATAGAAAACATATAGATAAGTCAATATACAAAATTTGAGGAAGATTAGAGGTGATTAGGAGTGGTTTTGTATCAAAATTCATAATTAAATCGAGTTCAAAAACGCTTCTGCGACACATGTATCTCACACATAGGTATAAATGTGATACACAACTGATACAAATATGATACATATATGATACACAAATGATATACAGTGTGATACACATCATTTTTCATGTTTAGTTTTTACATCGAATTTTCTATTCAAACCACCTCAAAACTTTACCAAATCATCCCAAAACTTAGATTCAAGCTCCTTAAGATATACCTAATCTATTCTAATAACACCCACTCAAAAGAAAGCAAAAATTTAACTTTTTTTGCTATAAATAACTAATTGGCTAATATTAGTAATATTTGACTAATATTAGTAATATTTTATGAATTGGCCAATTTTGATAATGACCTACTTATAAATGGACATAACTCCCAAAAAAAAAAAAAAAAGAGACCGATAGTTTTGCAGCTATGAATTAAATTATGAGATAATGGGTTTTATTGGGCTTTACTTCCCGGAAACGGGCTTACTGCCAATGCTGTAATACCTGGGGCTTGGCTACGGAACCATAACAACCGCATTGGCTGTTTCCTTCTTCCAACCGAACTCTAGAGCTCAGCCTAGAGCTCTCCGATCAATCGATTAGCCTATCAATGCAGCTTTGTTTCCTGCACTTTACAGGTACACTTGTTCTTTGTATCAAATCTCGGAAGTAACTCAGCAAATCTTTCATTGGATGTGTATCTGGGCTGAGAATCAATAATTAGGAGGATCGATAATTTATTCATGGTAGATTTGACAACATCGTTTAACAAAATATAAAGTTCAATCTTTGTGTGTTTTGGTTGGAGGAAAATGTTTTCCACGTGAAATTGCTTACTTTGACCATCATTTTTTCTGTATCATTTTCCAGTTTGGTTGGGCATAAAAGTAGGTGACATGTAGTTTATTTTTCAGGTTAAATACTTAATTTAAAGAGAAAAAAAAGCTTTTGTTCTGCTCGCTGCCTGATACTAGAAGTTGACTTTGCAGTAAGAGTAACACTTTGAATTGTACAGTTAACTAAACGTTGCATTTTTTAGGTGAGTGGGCGCAAGAACAGACGCATTGGTCATCAGCTTGATATCTATTGGACCTTAAATACCAGAACGTTACTGTCTTCAATTTTGAATATGATAGACATGGCATGGCTTAGCGCCATAATACTTGGGGCAGGATGTCTTGCTTTGGGTTATATTATTGGTGTGCGCCACTCTTCTCGCACTTCTCTATCAAACAAAGCATCTGGTGGCACTGAAACTCTAGTTGATGGGAAAAAGAAAAAAGGGGTCAAGCCACCTCTTGAAGTTGAAAGACTGGCCGAGATCCTTGAAGATTTCAAAATGGTCTCTTCTCTTCTTTCTCCATGTTTATGTTTGTGCCAAATCAATTTACTACGAGCGAAGGTATGTTGTATGTTAGAAGATTAAGGATGAACCATAATTTCTAATTGTGTGCAGGTTTTGGTAGTCAGGAATGACTTGAAGATGGGGAAAGGGAAAATAGCCGCACAATGCAGGTAATTGATTCATTCTTGCCGCCTTTGCTGGTATATAGGTATCTTTATAAGTTATTTAGATAACTTTCATGTGTAAGTGCATCTTTGAGAAAATTAATCTGCATTATTTGAAAACCACATTCATAGTGCCGGGTCTATTTACTGGCTATCGCTTTTGCTTTGCATCTATTTTCTGGTTTTCATGATGTTGTTATTTTTTCTTATGGTATCTGTTGGTGGTACTGATATTGTCTCTTTTCGTCTTCTTGAGTCGAGGGTCTTTCGGAAACAACCTCTCTGCTTTTCGGGGTAGGGGTAAGGTCTGCGTACACACTACCCTCCCCAGCCCCCACTAGTGGGATTTTACTGGGTCGTTGTTGTTGTATTTGAAAACCACAAGGTGATTGTGCATGTCTGTCCAAACAGATGATTCCATCTCGAATCAAAGTCACTTATTCTTATTTGTTGACGTTTGATGTTTCAGTGCATGAAAGCCTCCTGAAATGTCAGCACCCTGTAGTTTTGTTGTGTTTTAAAGTTTCTCTTTCATTTGGGTGTTTCTGAGTACAAATACAAATTGGTGTTCCTACATTTATTGGCTGTGTTCCACTAATTTTTTTCTAACTTTTGGTTGAATTGGTATATGGTTGGTTAGTCATGCAACTTTAGGTCTCTACAAAAAGCTCCATAATAGGGCGCCAAAAGCTTTAAACAGGTAATTTTTAAGAGACATATCAAGTTAGGTTGGTATAGTAAGTGTTATTTATCGTGAAATTTGTCTATGCAGATGGGAGATGTGTGGACAGGTGAAGGTGGTGGTGAAGATTGAAAGGGAAGAAGATATGTTGCTTTTGCAAGTATGTAAAGTTTACTTATGCTATCACTGCTGTAGGACATACCATTTCCAATAATTTGTGCTCTTGAAATATTTGTTATCTACTCTGCCTTCTTGCTTGGTTATAGTAACTTTATTATTTTTATTTTTATTTTTGGTCATGAATCTGAAGTAGTGGGCACTGTCTATGAGCACCAACTTAAACATTGAAATATTCCGTCAGTTATTTTATTGTAGGATTACCATTATACTTCTCTTTTAGATTTTCGTTATCCAATCTTGTAGTGGACGTACAGTCTGTTTTGGTCTAGGTTTGTTGCTTGGTTGTGAATTTTTCTGGTCTTGGGTTTTCTTCACTTGTGATGGATATGTACGTTGTATGATTTCCCTTATGGTGCGTGTCGAAATACAATTTTACTTTGCCCCAAACAGGAGAAAAAAGACAAAATTATCATCCCGGATGCTTAGACTTTTCTCCATTGCTTTGATCTGCTCACGTGGTACTGCTTCAAAAGATCTCATATGCTTGGATTGGTGCCAGGGACACTGTTTCCATCCTAGATGCCAGGAAATTTTATTGTCCGGTGGATAAAGTTGGCAAATATCCTCTCGGTGGGAACATGAAACATTCATTTTTTTTTTTGAAAAGGTAACATATCTATTATACTAATTAAATCATCAGCACAAAAATTGTGCTGGGAGCCAAAATGTACATCATGGAGAACTTTAGGCAAAAACCAAAAGCGTAACATCCTTGTTCTTCTCACAAAGAGCCTAAGACTTCTATGATTGAATCATGGTCATCAATATATTCTAATTTACACCAATAACTAAAAAGAAGAATACAATTCATCTTAATCTTCTGTGTAGGGCTGCTTGTATCTTCAAAGCATCTTGCATTCCTCTCCTTTCATACTGTCCACCAAATAGCTGCTGGGACAATTTTTCATCTGTCTTTGTTAGAGGTAGAATTTCTCCCTGTATTCCAACTTTCCAGAAGTTCAAAGGTTCTTCCTGGCATTGTCCACCTAATACCCCTTAGGTTGATGAACAATTCCCACAACTATCTGGTCACTCTACAATGTAGAAACAGATGGCCAATTGTCTCTGCATCTTGTCCACATAAATAGCATTTAGAACAAATTGGCAATCCTCTTTTCCTATGATTTTTCTGAGTAAGTACTGCTTCTTTAGCCACCAACCAAGTAAAGCATGCCACTTTGTATGGTATTTTAACTTTCCATATGTGTTTCGAAGGCCATAAACTGTTTTGAGACAACTGATTCAAATCTTTGTAGGCTGAACTTACTGTATAACTTCCACTGATGTGCTTCTTCCATGAAAGAGTGTCTTCCCCCTCTTGCAATCCTCTGCCTTGATCCAAAGTGTTATAGAATTCTGCAATTCTAGGCAGTTCCCAATCTTGAAGTAGTCTTCTTAATGTTAAGTTCCATCCCTGAATCCCCCATACATCCTTCACTGTAGCTTTTTGTTGCTGATTCAATGTAAAAATGTCAGGGAATAAAACCTTCAAGCATCCTATTCCCAGCCAGTTATCCTTCTAGAATAATATTTTCCTTCCATCCCTCACATTAAAATTCAGTTTGGATGAAAGACTTGGCCACATGTTCCTAATTGATCTCCATAAACTGGTTCCATAAGGATTCTTCACCTCCCTAGTCATCCAGAGGCCTTTTTTTCCATACTTCGCTCTTTATCGCCTTTCCCCATAGTGTTTGCTCTTCCCTTGTAAACCTCTATAACCACTTCATTAATAGACATTTGTTTTGCCTTCTCAGATTTCTGATTCCCAAACCCCCTTCTTGTTTACTAATGGTCAACTTTTTCCATTTAACTAAGTGAAATCCTTTCTTCTCTTTATTTCCTTGCCATAGGAAATTCCTTCTCATGACTTCCATTCTCCTTTCTACACTTGCAGGTAAAGGGAATAGGGACATCATGTATGTTGGGAGAGCGTCTAACACAAAGTTAATAAGAATTAGTCTACCTCCCAAAGAAATGTATTGTGCTTTCCATCTGACTAACTTTTTCTCACATCTTTCCAGAACTCCATTCCATATTTCTTTGGATTTGCTTTGTGAGAAGGCACGGGAGAAAATATGTTATTGATATTGGATAATAAATACAATACAAGAGGTCCCTATTTATAGCTATACGCTACAAGGAGATATTACTTTCTTCCAATGTGGGACAAGACTACACTATACATATCTATAAACTAACACTCCCCCTCAAGCCGGTGCATAAACATCATATGTACCGAGCTTGTTACACATGTAACTAATATGAGAACCACTAAGAGACTTAGTGAAAATATCTGCTAGTTGATCATTCGACTTTACAAACTTTGTAACAATATCTCCTGAAAGTGTTTTTTCTCTGATAAAGTGACAGTCGATCTCAATGTGTTTAGTCCTCTCATGGAACACCGGATTTGACGCAATATGAAGAGCATCTTGGTTATCACACACTAGTTCCATCTTGCTGATTTCTCCGAACTTTAACTCCTTGAGCAACTGCTTGACCCAAACTAACTCACACGTCGCCATAGCCATTGGCCCGATATTCGGCTTCGGCGCTAGATCGAGCAACTACATTCTGTTTCTTGCTCTTCCACGAGACCAAATTACCTCCTACTAGAACACAATATCTAGACGTAGAACGTCTATCAAAAGGTGATCCTGCCCAATCAGCATCTGTGTACCCAACAATCTGCTCGTGGCCTCGATCCTCGAATAGTAATCCTTTGCCTGGAGCTGACTTTATATACCGAAGAATGCGAACAACTGCATCCCAGTGACTATCACAGGGAGAATCCATAAACTGACTTACAACACTCACCGGAAAAGAAATGTCAGGTCTAGTCACTGTGAGGTAATTCAATTTGCCAACCAACCTCCTATATCTCGTAGGGTCTCTAAGAGGCTCCCCTGTCCAGGCAGAAGCTTAGCATTCGGATCCATAGGAGAGTCAATAGGTCTGCAACCCATCATTCCAGTCTCCTCAAGAATGTCTAAGGCATACTTCCGCTGTGAAATAACAATACCTGAGCTAGACTGAGCGACTTCAATACCTAGAAAATACTTCAATCTGCCCAGATCCTTAGTCTGGAAGTGCTGAAAGAGATGCTGCTTCAGATTAGTAATACCATCCTGATCATTACCAGTAATAACAACATCATCAACATAAATCACTAGATAAATACACAGATTAGGAGCAGAATGCCGATAAAACACAGAGTGATCAGCTTCACTACGAGTCATGCCGAACTCCTGAATAATTGTGCTGAACTTACCAAACCAAGCTCGAGGGGACTGTTTCAAACCATATAGTGACTTGCGCAATCTGCACACACAACCATTAAACTCTCTCTGAGCCACAAAACCAGGTGGTTGCTCCATATAAACTTCTTCCTCAAGATCACCGTGGAGAAAAACATTCTTAATGTCTAACTGATAAAGAGGCAAATGACGTACAGCAGCCATGGACAAAAAAAGACGAACAGATGCTACTTTAGCCACGGGAGAGAACGTATCACTATAATCAAGCACAAAAATCTGAGTATATCCTTTTGCAACAAGACGAGCCTTAAGCCGATCAACCTGGCCAGCCGGGCCGACTTTGACTGCATAAACCCAACGACAACCAACAGTAGACTTACCTGCAGGAAGAGGAACAAGCTCCCAAGTGTCACTCGCATGTAAAGCAGACATCTCGTCAATCATAGCATGTCGCCATCCTGGATGAGATAGTGCTTCACCTGTAGACTTAGGGATAGAAACAGTGGACAAAGAAGATATAAAAGCATAATGTGGTGACGACAGACGATGATAACTTAAACCGACATAGTGGAGATTAGGATTAAGTGTGGATCGTACACCTTTGCGGAGTGCAATTGGTTGACTAAGAGGAGACAAGTTCGCAGTAGGTGCAGAATCTGATGCGGGGCGTGAATCACTTGGGCCTGATGCTGGATATGGACGGCGATGAAAAGTTAAGAGTGGTGGAGCTGCAGAAGGTTGAACTGGATTATGTGGAGGAACTGGAGCTGTAGGTGGTGGAACTGGAGCTATAGGTGGTAGAGCTACAACTGGAGCTATAGGTGGTGGAGCTACAACTAGAGCTGTAGGTGGTGGAGCTGGAGTGACTGAATCTCCAAAAGATGAAACTGGTAGTACATCAGAAATATCTAAGTGATGACCCGAACCTGTGAAGTATGATTGGGTTTCAAAGAAGGTAACATCAGCGGACATAAGGTACCGCTGGAAGTCAGGAGAGTAGCATCGATACGCCTTTTGTGTTCTCGAGAAACCCAGAAATACGCACTTAAGAGCACGAGGGGCTAACTTATCTGTTCCTGGAGTAAGGTTATGGACAAAACAAGTGCTTCCAAAGATACGGGGTGGAAGAGAGAACAAAGGTAAATGGGAAAACATGACAGAGAATGGAACTTGGTTCTGGATAGCTGAAGATGGCATACGATTAATAAGATAGCAAGATGTAAGAACGGCATCCCCCAAAAACGCAACGGAGCATGAGATTGTATGAGTATGGTACGAGCAGTTTCAATAAGATGTCTATTCTTTCTTTCAGCTACCCCATTTTGTTGAGATGTGTACGGACAAGATGTTTGATGAATAATCCCATGAGATTTCATAAACTGCTGAAATGGGGAAGACAAATACTCTCGGGCATTATCACTACGAAATGTGCGAATAGAAACCCCAAATTGATTTTGAATTTCAGCGTGGAAGGTCTGGAAAAATAGAAAACAGCTCAGATCGATTTTTTATCAAAAATATCCAAGTGCACCTGGAATAATCATCAATGAAACTGACAAAGTAGCGGAATCCTAAGGTGGAACTGACCCGACTAGGACCCCAAACATCTGAATGGACTAAAGTAAAAGGTGACTCTGCTCGATTATCAAGACGCCGAGGGAAATGGGAGCGGGTATGCTTACCGAGCTGACATGACTCACACTCTAGAGCTGACAAGTGAGATAAACCAGATACCATTTTCTGAAGTTTTGACAAACTGGGATGTCCCAACCGTTTATGTAATAAATCTGGTGAATCAGTAACAGGACAAGTTGTAAAAGGAAGACAAGATGTGAGTCCATGTGATTTAGCAAGGATAAGGTAATAAAGTCCGTTTGATTCACGCTCGGTACCAATAATCCGCCCCGTACTGCGTTCCTGTATAAAAACATGGTCATCAAGAAATAAAACAGCGCATTTAAATGATTTGGCTAAGCGACTAACAGTTATGAGATTAAAAGAACTATTGGGAACATAAAGGACTGAATCTAAAGGTAAGGAAGGAAGTGAGCTTGCTTGACCTATTGCAGTTGCCATGGTTTGAGACCCATTGGCCATTGTGACTTTTAAAAGAGATTGAGAATACGAAATAGTAGTGAAAAGAGATTTGTTACCAGAAATATGATCTGATGCACCAGAATGAATGACCCAAGACTCAGAGGATGAAGATTGGGAGAAACAAGTCATGCTATTACCTGTTTGAACAACAGAAGCTATCTCAGAAGATGTCTGCTTACATGCTTTATACTGAAGGAACTCAATATACTCTGCTAAAGAAACCATCCGACTATTCAAAGTATCGGTTCCCATGTCGCTACAATTTGTAGTAGTATGGTTAACTTGAAATAGTGGAAATAAGTAACTCCTGTGAGAAAACTGAAGAAATAGCTTGAAAAACACTGTTTACAGCAGGAAAACAGAACATTGTTCTGTGCCGGAAACACTGTTCACACCGTAAACACTGTAGCTCGCCGAAAAATTCCAAAGTTGTCGGAATTTGTTGTAACCAGGATGGATAGACTCGGAATTCCTTTGCGAGCAAGCTGTCCTAAAGAAATATTTTCAAAAAATTGCCAGAAAGGTCACTGTTCACGCCGAAAAAATATAAAAGTGGCCGGAATTTGATTTGAATTAGATGGGTAGGTTCGGAATTTTGAGGAGAGCACACTGTCCTGAAGAAGCTTCGCGAAAAAATGGCCGGAACCCTCGCCGGAAAAGTTGTTGCCGGCGCGTGGAGGAGCGTGGCGGCTTTTCTGCCGGATAAAATTTCAGGAGTTTGTAGACGGAGGGTGATCTACCTCGTGGTGGTGTTGGTTTTAGCACAACACCGACAGAAAGTGACTTTCACTTAGACAAGCCTTAGGTCACCGGAAAAATTACACGATGACTAAGTTCTTTCTTCCTGGTTAACGCTGGAATGACGCACAACGATCTTTTCTCACTAATGCTCTGATACCATGTGAGAAGGCACGGGAGAAAATATGTTATTGATATTGGATAATAAATACAATACAAGAGGTCCTTATTTATAGCTATACACTACAAGGAGATATTACTCTTCTTCCAATGTGGGACAAGACTACACTATACATATCTATAAACTAACATGCTTTTTGCTCCTAAAGGCATCCCCAAATAGATAGTAGGAAAAGAACCAACTTCCCCTCCCAGAATGTTTGTCAGGATCTATATGTTAGGCACCTCATTAACAGGATAAATCTGACTTTTCCTCCGATTAATATGAAGTCCAGAAATAGCTTCAAAGAGGATAAGGATAATCCTAATATATTTTACTTGACTTTCCTCTGCACCACACATAATTAGAGTATCATCCGCATATTGAAGGTGAGTAATTTCCAACCTCTCAACTTGACTACTTGCAATATTCAAGCCCTTAATCTACCCATTGTTATGTGCAGTCTTCAACATGTTGTTCAGCCCTTCCATTGCTATTATGAAGAGAAATGGTGACAGGGGGTCACCTTGTCTCATACCCCTTTGTGAGGGGAAGAAACCTTCTGGGGAACCATTGATCAAAATAGAGAATCTAACAGTACTTGTACAAAATTTCATCCAACTGATCCACTTTCTTCCAAAACCCATCTTTATGCAGAATTCCTAGGAGGAAATCCCAATTGACATGGTCATATGCTTTCTCAATGTCTAGCTTGCACATCATTCCTGGATCTTTTTCCTTAATCCTGGAATGTATGCATTCATTAGCAATCAATACAACATCCGTAATTTGTCTTCCTTTTATTAAAGTCATCTGGTGTGAATCAACTAGTTTGTGCATCACTTTCTTGAGCCTTTTCGTGAGAATTTTAGAAATCAACTTGTATATGCTTCCTATTAAGCTAATAGGCCGGAAATCTCTTAGCTTTTTTGCTCTAGTCTTGTTAGGAATCAGAGTCACGTACGTGGCATTAAAACTTTTCTCAAAAATTTCATGCGAATGAAAATTTTGAACAATTGCCATAATGTCTGACTTGATCATGTTACACCCCACGTTTTCGTACGTAAAAGTACGCCATAAGTAAATTGATGAAAGTTCGGAAATGAGATGTTACATCCTGTATTCTCGTACGTTAAAGTTTCGTCGTAAGTTAATCGACGCAAGTTTGGGAATGAGATTATTTTGGGATTATAAGTATTACGCTATTTTAAACAAGTGATAAGTAAATTCGTGAAGGTGAAAGGGTAAGCGAATCGAAAGAAATGAATTTCGTCGAAGTTTGACATTTTGGGATAAAATATGGCCCGGACTAGTACCATACAAGGTACCACATGACCATGATAGTAAGGTGTATAAGGTGTGTTAAAAGGGAGTAGTATTCTCAGTAATTTGAGATAATTCTTAATTATGTGGGTAATTGGTTAATTATTGGTTTAATGGGAGATTAACCATGTAATTAAGGATTTGTGGATAATTAATAAGTGGGGACAAAGGCCCCTACGTGGCAGCCCATGAAATGGTTAATAAAGCCACCAAGTGACTAATATGATACGAAGAAAGGTGTCTTTTTTAAGAAGAATATATGTGGCTCAAAACCTCAAACTGAATATCCACGTATCATTGGGTCACTTTGGTTCTTTGTCTATTCTTGGGGAATTTTCTAAATTTTAACAAGAAATATCAACTAAGTTACAACTCTGGTCTTTCAAGAATGGGGGTTCATCTTCATTCGGTTCAATTTCAAGCTCTTCTTTAGCATCCCGATAACCTCATTCCCTTCTTTATCAAACATCGGATGTTCCTTCATGCAAAACACCTGCGGCAATTCGTCTCCAAAGGATAAATCTGGTAAGTTGTTGAGAATTGGTTTTAAGGATCTTGTATATGATATTTACAAATATCACCACCAGAGCTTCAGGCAACGTTATTTGCTTCAGAGACTATCATACGAAGTTACACCGCTTAATAGCAACGGGATTTTGCGATTCTAAGGGAGTACAGTGCAATCTTTCTCAAGAATATCATACGGATTTTTTTCTACTTCGATCCGCAATTACGTGTTGTCGCAATTGACGCGTGTTAGAGGGATTGTCAAGCGAATCGGTTCAGTTATGTTAAGGCTATTTGTACTTATTTGCACTGACGTCTCTTTTGCCTGGGGATACTGCGTTTCATGCCCGCAGATCCCGATAGACAGGTCGAGATCCCTCCAAGTAGGCTATCAGCCAACACAAGATGCTGGTGCGCTCCATTTGCTTCGGAGTTGCTTGTTTGGTTAGTATGATTTAGACGTGCTTTGTTTATGGCGGGACTCTGTCCCGACCTTTATGAAAATTTCGTATTCTTAGAGGTTTGTAGACAGATGTCATGTACGTAAAAGATTGTATGGCCTTGTCGGCCTATGTTTAGTGTACGAGTGGTTATTTTGGTCTTATAGGCCCGTATGTCTTATGTATAAGTTGGTATTACATGTTGTATTCTACTTAGCTCACGACAGCCTTCCGGCTCAGTTATCTTTGATAGTATGACATGAAAAAATACGTTACGTAGGTACTCGGTTGAGTAAGGTACCGGGTGCCCGTCGCGGCCCATCGGTATGGGTCGTGACAAAAGTGTTATTAGAGCAGTTCTGTTCTAGGGAGTCTACAAGCCGTGTCTAGTAGAGTCTTGTTTATGGGTGTGTCGTGCACCACACTTATAAGCAGGAGGCTACAAGGCATTTAGGACTGTCACTCTTTCTTCTTACTCTAGATCGTGTGGTAGAGCTCAGTTGTAAGAACTCAATTTCCTAAACTCTGTCTTATTCATAATACGACGATGCCTACATCCAGAAAGACGATTGGTAAAAGATTGCATGTGGCTATGGAGGAGTTGAGCTAGAGGAACTCGATTCTGCATGATGCTTATGATGAGTCAATGTGAGGTCTTCAGCATATCATGTGTGTACTAAAAGGTATAAGCTTCTTAATAAGTAGCCTTAAGACAAGAATATCTATCCACCCATATGGTAAAAAAAAGCAACGAGAGATTCAGAAGGTAGATACAAGCTTTAACAAGTAAAAGGAACAAGATGAGAAGGGTACGAGGTACCAGTTAATGAAGATTATCGGTATTTACAACTCAGACAGAAAAATATAAGTATTGTGAGTTACCTTCAACAGTAACAGAGGTATGTACAATTGGCCACACCCATTTCATTTATGCCCTATGGGGCTAACCGAAGTAGCATAAGAGAAGGACGGATATCAGGATCCGGCTGGGGTTAGAGTGACCCAAAATGGTGGATGGATTGTTTGCGTTAGTTGACTTTTCCGAAGGATATTGCAAATGTGCTAATAGATCTCCTTGTGAGACACCCAGATGGTGCGCTCTAAAATAGTACAGCTAGATATGAGTACTACAAAAATAGGCACTGGAAGCCTTGAAGGGATAAATATTACCTTAGTGTGGCTCCCGTCCCTAGTGGGGAAAGAATGTTAGGCAATTCGAAGAGCCAATGGATGGGTCAAGAGGAGCTAAAAGCAAAAGAATATCTTGTTCCAGTTTTCAGAATAAAGTAATAGACACAAATGTTAGCGGGAAATAAGAAGAGAGTTAATGAATCATTATGAGTAAGATGTGATACATGGATGACAACGGTAGATCAAAAAAAAAGTGACAGTATTACAGAGTCTAGTCAAGTGAAGGAAAAGACGAGAAGTGACAGGCCTTGAGACAACAAGAGAGTATAGGCCATAAAGTCATATCCTCATTTCAAAAAAAAAAGTTCGCGACTCTAACGTGATTACCAGAAGGAAAAGTTAGACCCCAAAGTAATAAGAAATCAGTATGGGCTAGTAAACAAGGTAAACTAAACATGAATTAGGAACTGAGTAATTTGATAATAGTCGGCACCATGAGAATTTCAGATTGCGTTCCGACGATAAAAGAATGGACGACAGAAGAATAACCCTTAAAGGTCATTCAGGAAGACGCTTTCCCAAAGCAAACAACGTGAGCAAAGTTAAGCTTAAAGGACTAAGTGTGCCAGTTACACTCAGTGTCACCCTCGTAAGTAAGGAATTTTGTGATCCTTAGTGCAGAAGGATTACCGCAAGACGGGTAAGAGTCATCGATGATGTGAGAAGATGCCAAAGAGGTAAAACATCTATACGTAGATCATCGTAGCGCTAAATATTAGTGCTTCCCTAAAGGGGGGAATATGGAGTGATGTGACATTAAGTCGGAATTAAGTGGTTGTAGTAACTATGGAATAATAAAGGAAGAATGCGATAAGACTAAGAAAGGGATAAGATTGCACTTATCCAAATCCTACAGGTATGCTGCAATTCCAGAACATTAAGCAAATACGACGTCAAGGAGAGGAAGTAAGGGTCCCTGCCCGAGATGTTATTGATAGATAAGGAGCCAGTGCGAGGAATAAGTTAAGACAAAGGAAATGATCCAAGAAAGATTACGCAGAATATTGATATGAGAATGGGCCAACGAGTAGTTAGTAGTTGATTCAGGAAGGGCCTAGTTATGGCTAGACAAGAGGATACAGACAAATCAATAGATCGTGCAAGATAAACAGAATGAACCCCAATATGGGAAATTCAGTCTCACAGATATGACATCATGACCTTGAGAAATACTCAGATAGGGGTTGGGGTAGTTAAAGATACCGTATGAGTGTTATGGAAATAAAAGAGAGTCCCACTGGGAAGACAGTCAAAACTTCAGTTCAGAAGCAACCGTACGAGCACATGAGTATGGAGGTAAGTAAAAAAGGATAAATATAGGTAAGTATGAACATCAAAAATTCTGTCGGGTAAGCAATATAACAAGCTTGTAACTTTACAAGAGCCAGAAGGTCCTCCCTAAGTACTACAATGTAAGACGAGTTGAGGAAATAAGAAAAAAAACTTCAACCTAAACATAGTAACTAGAAGAAGGAATGGTCTTCTAATAGCAGTCTCACTACAACATTGTATGCACTCCATAAGAAAGTGGTCCGGCACCTATCGTGGCTAATGAGCGGGAAGTGAAACCAAAAGTAATGGTCAAAATCATATGAGTTGCACAAAAGAAAAAAGAAAAAAATTCCGGCATGTGTGGGCACTAAGATAAGCCAAGTATTCATGCAACAAGTGGCAGAACGACCAGGAAAGGCAATTGCTCTCATTTAAGGAAAGTTGAGAAGGAGCAAAAGGAATTATTCGATAAATGATCCAGAGTTAGTTACGTTATGAACGTACTTAAGATTTTGGAGTATTATCCATGCAACATATATGTTGACAATCATATAGTCGTAAAAGACTCCGGTACAAGTTAAAAGAAAGAATTGAGTCCAGGTCATAGACAAAGGATTGAATTAATTAGAAGATTGTATCCTGAATATTCCAAAGCATCCATGAAGGGCTAAAGTAATACCATGAGCCGCAGATCGGAAGATAGCTTAAGCCTACATAAAGGTTGATCAGAAGAAAGAGGAAATTAAAGAGTTACATCAACGAAGTAAATTAGGAGTCTGATTATTGGACCCAGAAAATTATAGAAATCGTGATTGAGAATATTGCAGAATTACTCTTAATATCAGAGGTACAAGAGAGATAGTACAACAACCATATGCTAGGATAAATCCAATTAGAAGAGTACCAGCCTCATAAGAAGTCAGTATAAAGCTCTCACCGAATCATGTAAAGAGGTGCAAATATTATAATAGAAGTTCAAGTTGTGGATGTGAGTTATACCTAGGTGAAAGGGAGGTCATGAAAGAGATAGAAGATATGATGCGAGACTTTAAAGTTAGTAAGGTAAAGGTGAATAACGTACGAGATACTCAAATGCAAAAGGTTGTGAATAGTCCATACTTCGGATAGAAGGCTAGAAGCGCGGGGATTCAATATCCAGGAATGATAGCGGCATCGTCAGCGGCATATCTTCCAGCCTATGGTTTCTAGGTACCGAGAGATCTAGCCAAGGGAGTAAAGAAAAGTTGGAGACGATGTGATGTCTCGCTTGATGTTCCAGAATAGCATAAGGAAATCTATGGTGCAAGCAAGTTGAAGAGAGGTTGCGAGTAGTATATGTATCGGTCGCAAGCTAAAGTATAGTAAAGCGACAAGGTTTTATGACAGGAGTAAGGATAAGAAAGGGCGAGTGGGGAGGTGACAAGAAATGTATAAGTTCTCAGGATTAAGCCTATGAAAACAAGAGAGATAATGGTTTCTCCAAGTTATAGAAAGCTGAGTATAGCCTGAATAAACTCAAAGGAGTCTAAGACTAGTAGCATTTAGCAGAGATGGAATGCTACCCTGCTAGTAGAATGAGGGTGTAATTGTGATAGATAAAGGATGACGTTTGGGCCTTCGATTGAGTAACGATTTCATGAAATGTACAAGATTAAAATACCCACGCAAGGTAAATCACATGGGGATACTATCATGGTTATGGAAGTATAGTATCGCCCCTAGGCGCTAATTACTCCAGATGTCCCCGATGAGACGTGAGCCCTAGTGGCAGTGTTACATAAGAGATCAAGTTATCAGTGGTATATTGTAGATTAATATTGATGTGAATCAACAATGGATGGACAAAAGTCACAAAGTATGAGATGATATTAGGCCGCCATTCTTAAGATGAACAGTAATGAGGAAGCATTAAAGGACTTAGATTTATACATATGGGATAAGCAACGAAAATAACCTGGAATTCGGTAGCAGACCTCAGTAACGATAAATCAAAGTAAGAATTATGGCAGTAAAGTTATATGGATGGATAAACAGATCTATGACAAAAGGTAGCAACAGTTGCGAGATTGGAAGAATTCCGACCACAAGTCGTGGTGTGAAAAAGAGGCCTAAAGGGGGAATGTCCTGGCCTTTGGGATCCATTCACAGAACAGTTGCCTAGATGGCAAGAGGAGTACCAAAGTATTCAGAAGACATAGGTAATGAAAATGATAAGTGCATCAGCCAACATTCGAGGACGAATGTTCCAAAGGGGGGAATGATGTTACACCACACGCTTTCGTACGTAAAAGTATGCCATAAGTAAATTGATGAAAGTTCGGAAATGAGATATTACATCCCGTATTCTCGTACGTTAAAGTTTCGTCGTAAGTTAATCGACGTAAGTTCGAGAATGAGATTATTTGGGGATTATAAGTATTATGCTATTTCAAACAAGTGATAAGTAAATTCGTGAAGGTGAAAGGGTAAGCGAATCGAAGGAAATGAAATTCGTCGAAGTTTGACATTTTGGGATAAAATATGGCCCGAGCTAAAATCCCCGGTATATATGGATTAGTACCATACAAGGTACCACATGACCTTGATAGTAAGGTGTATAAGGTGTGTTAAAAGGGAGTAGTATTCTAAGTAATTTGAGATAATTCTTAATTATGTGGGTAATTGGTTAATTATTGGTTTAATGGGAGATTAACCATGTAATTAAGAATTTGTGGATAATTAATAAGTGGGGACAAAGGCCCCCATGTGGCAGCCCATGAGTACGGTGCAATCTTTCTCAAGAATATTATACGGATTTTTTCTTACTTCAATCCGCCATTACGTGTTGTCGCAATTGACACGTGTTAGAGGGATTGTCAAGCGAATCGGTTCAGGTATGTTAAGGCTATCCCTTTTTTCTTTTGGCATGATCTATACGACACAAACGAAACGAGCAAATGCACAATTTCCATACATGACTCTATTCATAGAAATATTAGAGATGCTTATGTTCTTGATTCCCCATGTGTCATATTATTCTATCATCTGTTCATGGGTCTCAGAAAATACGTAACTTGATAAAGTTTTTTCCTTGATATTAATCAAAGGCATAATGGTCTTATGACACTCCGAAAGATTTTATTGACATACTTCTCATGCATTGCATTCATTTACATTTACCCATGACCAGGTGGCGTTATATACGCGTATATATGTATAATATATATATGGGATATGGGAAAAGGTTACGGCGTTATATACGCACCACCACCCGATCAGCTGGTATACATTGATGATTTGCCCACAGTGGCCGAAATGATATGATGGGATGCCCTCAGAGGCTTGATGATGTTATGAACGCATATACCTATGCATGGTATGACATTTATACGCATATGCATGGCATTATAAAAATGAAATAATTCACAGAGCGATGCAGACATACATGTCGAGTCTTTTACTCCATGTTTCTCTCATGTCTATTATTTATTGATTTTCGTTCCTTACATACTCGGTACATTATTTGTACTGACGTCCCTTTTGCCTGGGGATACTGCGTTTCATGCCCGCAGATCCCGATAGACAGGTCGAGAGCCCTCCAGGTAGGCTATCAGCTCAGCGCAAGATGTTGGTGCGCTCCATTTGCTTCGGAGTTGCTTGTTTGGTTAGTATGATTTAGACGTGTATTGTTTGGTATGGCTGGACTCTGTCCCGACCTTTATGAAAATTTCGTATTCTTAGAGGCTTGTAGACAGATATCATGTACGTAAAAGATTGTATGGCCTTGTCGGCCTATGTTTAGTGTACGAGTGGTTATTTTGGTCTTATAGGCCCGTATGTCTTATGTATAAGTTGGTATTACATGTTATATTCTACTTAGCTCACGACAGTCTTCCGGCTCAGTTATCTATGATAGTATGACATGAAAAGATACGTTACGTAGGTACTCGGTTGAGTAAGGTACCGGGTGCCCGTCGCGGCCCATCGGTTTGGGTCGTGACAGATCACCTCCCAGCATTTGATGAAAAAACCCATAGTGTATCCATCTGGCCCAGGGCTTTGTCTGCTGCACATAATTTCAGGCATCGTAGGACCTCTTCCTCCTCAAAAGGGTTTTGCATCACTTGTTGTTCTTCTACAGAGATAGTAGGGCAATTAGTCATACTGCAGGTACGTCTCCAGACCTCAGTTTTAGAGTACAATTTCAGATAAAAGTCAACTATCTCTTTTTTAATGGCTTCTGGTTCCTCAATGTTCTCCACTTCCACTACCAGCTTATCAATGTTATTGCTTCTTTTGTGTGCATTTGCAACTCTTTGAAAGAACTTGGTATTCTTATCTCCCTGTTTGAGCCAAAGTGCTCTAGATCTTTGTCTCTACGCAATTTTTTCCCTTCTGGCATACTCTTCAAATTCCATGAAGAGCCTTGCTTTCCTGGCCTTCTCCTCTTGATTAAGGTTCCTTTGTTGCTGAATAATATCCAGCATAGTGATTTGATTAAGAATATGATTTTTCTCCCTCTCTAGATTACCAAAATTACTATTACTCCACTCTTTTAGTTTTCCTTTGAGAGCTTTGAGTTTACAAGCAAGAATATAATATGGTCTTCCTTCTATTTCAAATGATGTCCACCAATTTTGAACTCTATCATTGAACCCTTCGGTTTCCAGCCACCAATTCTCAAACTTGAAGTAGGATTTTGTTTGCTCCCAGTTACCACATTGTAAAATTAAAGGGGTATGATCTGAACACACTCTGGGGAGAATTTCCTGCTTGATGTTTCTGAAGCAATCATTCCATTCCACTGATATGAGGAATCTGTCAATTCTAGATGATGTCTCTGCTCCCACTAGCCCATGTGTAATTTCCGCTTCCAACTGAAGATCAACCAACTCCATGTCTTCAATGAAATCTGAAAATTCTGTCATTGCTCTAGTAACTCTAGTGCAATTCCTTTTTTCATAAGGAAATTTGATTATATTGAAATCCCCAGCAACCACCCAAGGTCCAATAAATAGACCCCTAGCAGCCCCAATCTCCCACCACACTTCTTGTCTTTCGTTGACACAATTTGGAGCATAAACTCCCGTCATGTGCCAGTTGAAATCTTGGGTTAATGACTCAAACCTACATGTCAAAGAGTAAGACCCGGTAGCTATCACCTCCCCCTTCCAAACTTTATTGTCCCACAGCATTATAATACCCCCTCTAGTACCACTAGCCTCCAATTGCTCATACTTTATTCCCCTGTTACCCCATAATTGTTTAACCATCTCCTCTATATCTCCCTCTAGTTTTGTTTCCTGAAAGCAATAAACATAAGCTTTCCATTCGGTGATCAAGCTGCCAACCACCCCCCTCTTAGCTCTACGATTCAATCCCCTCACATTCCAAGATATAATCTTGATATTCATTGATCCACAATTGGAATTTCTTTCCCCCTATTCCTAGCACCAATGCTTTTAAATTTCATATCAATGACCAGACTTTTCAATTCATTATTGCCTTTTCTCTTGGGTGTTTCCATGGGAATGATGTTCTCTTCTTGTCTTTTAAATTGCCTGCATATGTCGATTTTCATGAAAAGTGCCAAAGCGTCCTTTTCACATCCTTGGAAGTTAATTCCAAATTGCTTGCTTAGTTTCATTACATTTTGATGGACCCATAAAGATGCATCCATCTCCCCATCTATCTCCTCTTCTTGCTCTTGAATTTCAAGAGGTTGTGCTTACTGCTTCCTCAACTGACCAAAGTTCAGTCTCCATGGGATCGATTATCTACATGTCACCTCTATCTCCCGCAGTGTCAAATTGTGTACACTCACCGTCAATGTTGGTCATGGCATCTTCATAGTCATCAACGTCTTCGTGGATTACAATTTGCTTTGTAGCTTGAAATTGGGAAGGAGAGATTCCTCCTTTGTTCACATCTACTGTAGAACTTCGTGAAGGACCAAAAGTATTTGCCTCAATTTCCACAAATAATGGGTCCAAATTATTTGAGGACGACATAATGTTTTGGACTGATGATAGCAATTGGGCCTCGTTAAATAAAAACGAGCCCGCAGAGTTTCCTTGCACTTTATCTGATTTATCTGAGGGTGGTAAAATATTTTGGACTGATGATGCCAATTGGGCCTCATTAAATAAAAATGAGCCCAATAAGTCCCTGTTAAACCTACAATTAGAGTTTGCTTCCACAATTAGAGTTTAGTTCTTCTTAGTGTAATTTATGGAAACCTCCTCGTAAATTAATCAGCCCATTATCTGCAGCCTTTCGAATACCTTATGTTCTGTTCTTTGTTTAGACATACTTGTTTTAATTTACTAAATGTAACTTTTTATCCTGTTCTGGTTGGTTGCTCTCTGAATTTCTCATTTTGCTCACAGGAAAGGGCAAAATCACTTAATATACCAACACATATTACAATTGATGCTGGGAGAACACAAATTGCGCCAAGTGAGTTAGAGACATAATCGCCTCTTTCATGATGTTGTTTGCTTTTGAGTGAATTTGATAGACCATTTTTTATCTTGCCCGCATGAACATACTTGGAACGTGATTAGCAATGATGATTGATGACCTAGTGCATAAGGCTTTCATTGTTGCATCTTTCCGCACACCTTCTTGGATTTCCTGAGTTGTTAGTGGAGCTTGGTATTCCAAGTCTACAACAAATGACTATGTTGATACTTAAAATTTAAGTGAATCTATTCAACATGTTTGCTTTTATGCATGATTCCTAATCAGTAGGTTTATGACTGTTATATGAAGAGCTTCTGCAGCTTCTTCTCCACTTTTGCCCATCTTCTTTCTTCTTTTTTTCCCCAAAAGAAAAGTGTTATACTTGCTTTCATGATGAAAGGAGAATCAAGAAACACCCTTAAGTTGAACTTCACTATTGGCATTCTGCCACTAAACTATGGCCTCCTCCCTGGCATGTTAACATGTCTCTTGCTTTATTGATCTCCGTCATCCTCTCTTTATGGTTAGATAGTGAAGTTGTCTTGGTTTCAGTTCATCTGGTCTATGCGGAAAGAGCTTGTTAATTGCTTTTCAGAATAACGTGAACATGAAAGGATGTTACCATTATAAATAAATAAAAAAGCGTACGTAAACATGAAAGGTTGAAAATAGATGGTTGGTACGGTTTCCAGCAGCTAGTGATGTGATGGCTTTGCCTTGTACATCATAACTTCCTAGGTGCATGTTTATCGCAACACAACTTCATCTTCTGGTGGTGGATAGTAGCAATGAAGGATGGCAATTTGTGGTTATAGACAGTGTGTTCTTGTCTATATTAATTAGAAAAACACAGATATTCAGTGCACCCAAGAGTGTGGCCTAGTGATATGAAGTGGGGGGATCCATGAGGTCTCAGGTTAGCATTAGGAGGTTAGCATTAGGTGATTTCTTCTCATCTGTCCAAGCCTTGATGGACAAGCCTTGATGGACAGAGTTACCTGGTACATGTTGCTAGTGGGAGGTGGCATCCCGTAGAATTAGTCGACGTGCTGGCTCTGACACCACGGTTATTAAAAAAAATCCACAGATATTCAGTATTGTTATTGGAGGGCACAAATTATTTGAGTATAAATGTCCTTCCTTAGCTGTTATAGATATATTTTTCTTTGTTAGCAGTATCTTACAGATATATAACGTAACAATGCTAGGTGGTAAAAAGACTTACGTCACATATGGAGACCTTAGGAGTTATGACTACTAGGATCAGTTATAATAACCTGAATAGAACAGTTTACACGCACGAATGTTTGTCGGAGCAATAAGGTGTTATAACTGCCTAAACAGGGGATTTTGCTTACCATTGAAATGATGCTGAAGTTTGACCATTAGAGAGCAGTAATGCTGACAACCATGGAGAACATCAACCTCCACCATTTACGGTATCTATTTTCCAAGAAATGATGCTGAAGTTTTCCAAAACTAATCACTTTTTGTTCAAAACTCCTTGTTGTACTAAGCGGTGTTGTGAAGAGCGTGAAGCGAGGAAAAACGACAAGCCCCTTTTCGCTTAAAGCGAGAAGTGAGAAGCGAAGCGCTCGCTTTTTTGAAGTGAAGCGGAATTAAAAAAAAAAAAATTAAAATAAATACTGCATAGATAACACATGTAATTGTAAGCAAATGTTTTATACTTCAATGTAAAAACTAAAGAATAGCATCACCTAAAGCACAAAATGAGCATTCGATTCTTGTACAAGACTGTCAAATTCTTGTATTCTACTATCATTATATTGCTCGTCGTCTTCTTCTTCTTCATCAACTAGGGACAAAGTAGCTGCTTCTTTTCCCTTCCTTTGTGAGCTTGAAGTTGAAGTACTCCCCCTAAAACCATAAATCTTCTCCCCAATTCCACGTGCCTCCGCAACATCATCCCAAGTGAAATTAGAAGTTTCCTCAAATACTTCTTCATCTACATGATCTTCCGGGACTCCAGTTAGCCATTCATTAGCATCATCGATGTTGTCCAAACTTATTGGATCAATTATATTGCGAGCGTTGTAACGACGCCTCAATGTTCTATTGTACTTAATGAAGACTAGATCATTGAGACACTTCAAGGTTAGTTTGTTCCTCTTTTTGGTATGAATCTGCAAATAATAAATAATTAGTAAGATTAGGACATTTGAGATATAATTTAATTATCTCGAAAAATCTTTCTTCTTAGTTCTTACATGTTCAAACACGCTCCAATTCCTTTCACACACGGATGAGCTACACGTTAGACTTGCAACTTTGATGGCAAACTTTTGTAATTTTGGAGTGGAATGGGCCATATTGCTTCCACCATTCAACTGTAGAAGTAGAACAAATATTCAAAACATAATATTTATAAAAAAATAACTTATTAACTATAAAGCAACATATAAGCACTCGCTCACCTGGTGACTTCATCTTTCTTTGTATAATAGCCATGTTTTTTCCAAAAAGTTGCTCAGCATTCCTATAAGTACTAAATTGCATTATTATTTTATCTTGCGCGGATTCTTTAAGTATCAACTTCTCAATACATTCAATGTATCCATTCCACAATTCTTCATCTCCTATAATCCTCTCTTCGTTGTCATAAAATAGTTCCGGGTTCAAAACAAGTCCAGCTGCATGCAAAGGGCGATGAATCTAATTTGTCCACCTTTTATCTATGATCTCAAGGACTCTTTTATATTTTTTTTATCACTAAAAGAGTCTCGAATAGCTTCCTTTGCCCTATCCATTGCTTCGTAAAGGTAGCCCATTGGTGGTCTTTGCTCCCCATCCACCAAACGAAGCACTTTAACTAAAGGACCACCAATCTTCAATGTATGAACCACATTATTCTAGAATGCATTAGAAAGCATAATATCTGCAGATTCTCTCCCTCGAGCTTCCCTTCCATAGGCACTGTTAGTGTACTCATCTGAAACAAACAACTTCTTCAAATTGCTTTTTTGCTCATACATCCTATTCAAAGTCAAGAAAGCAGTAGCAAATCTTGTCTTTGCAGGTTTCATCAAGCTTTTTTGTTTAGTGAATCTCTTCATCATATTCAATAACAAAGGCCTTTGAACAATATAGAAATGCACTCTAATTGCCTGATTAAAGACTGAACTGAAAGGTCTTTCCTTGAAATGTCTGTGAAGATCAAATTAATGCAATGTGCTGCACACGGAGTCCAATAAATATGCGGGTACCCTATAGACATCAAATCACCAGCTTTAACATTTTCACTGCGTTATCTGTGACAACTTGAACAATATTTTTTGCTCCAATAGAGTCTATTGTACTCTTGAACAAGGAGTACATTTTGGTTGAATCAGTAGAAGAGTTGCTTGCATCAACGGACTCAAGAAACAAGCTTCCCTTAGGAGAATTCACGAAGATATTGATGATTATTTTTACATTTCTTGCGTTCCACTTATCCATCATAATGGAACAACCAAACTTGTTCCATTCTACTTTGTGCTCCTCCACGATTTTGTTCGTCTCTTCCACCTCTTTTTTAGATATGGACTTCTAACTTCATGATAAGTTGGAGACTTCATTCCTGGACCATATTGGCATACGACCTCAATAAAAGCAGAAAAAGTGTCAGTATAATTAACACAATTAAAAGGAAGACCTGCATCATACATCCGCCGCGCAAATATTGCAACTGCACTATCCCTCAAAATCGCTTTGGCGTCAATTTTTGACGATTACCACTTTTCCCTCCCATATCTCCTGGTTTTTGCGAGAACTAATAATCCATAGGTACTTTAGTCTTACTAGTAGATCCACAACTTGAAGACATAGTTTGTATCCTTCCCCGCTTTTGTGATTTTAATGGAAGTGACGAACCATTGTCACCTTCTATTTCATCATTGTCATCATCAAGATTATGCAGTTGTTCTTGTTCATGATGCATTTGAGTCTTTAACTCTCTTTTTTTTTTTGAAGGTGCTTTCATTTCTTCCTTCACATGCGGCGGAACTTTATGTCAAGATGCGGCATTTGGATCACCACCGATTAGGTGAAATTTTTGACAATAGATTCCCCCATTTGATATCTTGTCACAAAAAAGACATCTAATTGCCATCTTGTTCGTCTCGTTAACTCTTATAGAATAAGCCCAAATCGGGTTTTTCCTATCGTGCCATTAAAAGAACAACTGAATAACACATAAAAATGGCAATAAGAACTAAGAATAAACGAAATGAAAAAAATGGCAGTAAGTATACAAAAAAAATGGCGGAAAAAAATTGGGTAGCATTTCGCTGCAATTTATCACTGAAACAGTGAAAGAAAATGAAGAATAAGAATAAGAAGAAGAGGAAGAGAATGAGAATGAGAAAAAGAAGAACTGAAGGGGGAAAAAAAAATTTGCCAGCATTTCGCTGCTATTTTGGGACTGAAACAGTGAAAGAAAAAGAAAAGAAGAAGGAGGAGGAAGAGGAAGAAATCACATACCTAGGCTTGAACTTGATGAACTTGAAGTTGAAAAGTGCGGAAAATGGGAACCCTAGTCGCCTGTTGTTCTCTGCTGCTCGATGGTCTTTTAAAAAAAGAGTTTTTTTAATTTTTAACGTTGGCAGCCTTAATATATAGAAGCGCTCGCTTCTGTCGCTACTGTCGCTTTTACGCTTTTTGCTTTTTTTTGCAGAAGCGCTCACTTTACTCAACCTGCTACGCTTCACATCACAGAAGCGCCCGAGGTCCCGCTTCGCGCTTTGAGTGCTGAAGTGAGCGCTGTTCACAACACTGGTACTAAGTGTTGGGAAAAATAATGTTTGTATCTACTCTTTAGTATCAATATAGCTAAAGTAATGCCAAACCTTCGAATAGCAATGAATTTGTTTTATAACTTCAAGTACGTTTTACCATTTACATTGCCTTGTCTGCTTTTAATTTGCTCCAGCAAAGTTGCTTATTGTCTTTCCCTCTTTTTTACCTGCAGACTCGAGGACAGTGATGGCTGTACTTGGTAAGTTTCCCAATCCTTAATAATAACCCACGGGGTATTAAACAATTTATACATGGAGTCTCAATCTGATTGTGTTGTGGCTATGCATGTGCAGGACCGGCTGATTTAGTTGACGACATAACTGGTGGATTGAAGCTCTTGTAGCGGCAGTCACTTAGCTCTTCTTTTCACCTAAAGAGTGTAAAAGCTTTAAGGTCCTCTGCGTTATGGAACTAGAATGAGAAATCATCACTATTATTGGGGGAAGTTGGAAATTCAGCTACTGCCCTGGTGTTGCAAACTTTTTTGAACTGATGATGATGAAAATATTTGTTGCTCCTTTTAAGCTGCATAACATTTCTAACGTGCAATGCAATTTTTATGCGGAATGTTTTTCAGTTAGTTAGTCCAAAGTGCATGGCCATAGAAATGATTAACATTGATGCGATTTGCATCAACAACACATGTTTGTGTTTCTGATTCAAGAATATATAGAAGAATATCAATCACTGAAGAAAACAAATCATTTTCTTTTTTGTTGTTGAGCACTTCATTTGAACCAATAGAAGAAGCGGAGTATCAAAACTACTACGGAGCTGAGCATAATAAGCCAGTTGGGAATTGAATTTAAAGTAGAGTGTCTCAACTTTAAACTCTTTGAAGCGATTTTTGTACTCTTTCTTTTGTCCTTTCTTTAGCTCTAAGTTGGAATTCTGTTAGACTTTGGCACTTCCCCTTTTCTTTCTCCCAAGAAAAGAACGAAAAGTGAACTCCAGCTTTTATTCTAAAGCTAATTCTTCTCTTTTATTTCTTTGTCGCAAACATTTGGTAATTCGTCTGTTTTGAGATAAGAAGATTATTATTTTCGGTGGGGAAAAAAATAGAGAAAAATTAAAAGATAATATCCGACCTATAGGATTCGAACCAGTGACCTAGATTAGGTGCAGGATCTACCAACTGAGCTAAGATCGGATCAACAATAATTTGCTTCGCTTCTGTTCTCTTTGCTTTGGGTTTTAAGTAAAGAAAACCTTTACACGTAACTCACGTGTACGTTAAATATCAAAAGCTTACTTTGTGCTAAATTACTTGCTTTTCTGTTCAACTGGTAGCATTAAAGGTGAATGGAAATGAAAATATTAAATATTTTCAGATATAAAAATGGACCAATCCTTTTAGAACAAATAGAAAGGGAAAGAGCGTCGAAAGTTTTTAATTTACTTTGACAAAATACCGATGAAATGCACATTCTGTAGTCAATGCGTTGCAATCAAGTTTTATCTTCTGGTTTTTAGATGCATTCAAAATTGAGACAAAATGAGGGTCATGTTGAATGATCATAGTTGGGCTTATAAAAAAGACTAAGCGCCCGCTACAAATATAATTCGGTCTAAGAGTTCGAAATCGAATTTCACAAAGAATTAAAGTTAACTACAATTATTCGCTATCACTAAGAAGATAAGTTTAAACAATTTTCGAATTATAAAGGTTAAGATTTCATTTTTAACTAATTAACTAACAAATATTAAAGCAATAAAAATTATCAACTAAAGATACTAAGGGTTGGAGATAAGATTAAGGAGGCCTAGAGTTATGATTTTTCCAATTGTCGGAATCCGTCTCGCTATGTTATTTATAATCTCACTGATTTATTCTCTACTGATCATGAGCATTCAATTTTTCGTAATTCGCTCTCGAGCAATTACAATAATCTACTCGACGTATTCTCTCGAATTACTCTAGCTGGCAATTTCTCACAGCTCATATGACTATACCAAAGCTTTGTTATCTCTAATCCTGCTTTTAATCCCACCGTATTGATCTATCATATACCTAGGGAGTGATGTTATTCAACAACTACCTAAATATGCAATCTCTCTCGGGCAACACATAATAAATATGCACAGTTAATCGATGACCATTCAATCAATTGAAATAAGCATGTAGTTAAACAAGTAGAGAAATTCAAAGGCTAAATTATATTAAAACGTAACAAAAATTCATCCTACAAAAGGTTCAATCAAATATTGGATAAGAAATTAGCTATTTATAATGGTATGTAAAACTACAATACTAAAATTCATAACCAACAATGAAAAATAGGAAGAAGAAAGGAAAAGCTCGTTGCCGAATCTTTTGCCTTGCTCCTATTGTATTTTTGCCTCCAAAAGTATAGTGTCTCCACAAAAAGTCATTTTAGAGTGTGCTTATATCAATTAGGGTTTGTATGTGGCAGACTTGGCATCTCCTATTTTGGATAGGAGAAGCTAGAGCCGCGTCCACAATCCGCGCGTCTCGTGAGACCCAGATTGCTCCTAGCATTCTGTTTTTCTTGCTTTGGTCCTGGTCTAGAGCAATGAACCATGCTTCTCTGTCAGGGATTCTACTCTTCCAGCTCTTTTTTTTGTCAACTTTTCTCCCTTTTTATCCTCTTCCGCACAATATCGTTCCTACATATAATAAATACGTAATGAGTATATTTCACATTAAAAATAATGTGATCTCCCGCAACTCTACGCAAACACATTAAAAATATGCACTTTTCAAGATTTATCACCATCCCACACTTAAACTCTTGGTTGTCCTTGAGCACAGAAAATTAAACACATAGGCAGGTAATACAATTCAAACTTACTTAATTATCACACCAATGACAGAAGTTTATATTAATGGTTAGGACCAACATAAGAGCTATAAACATATTTCCTCAAGTTTAGACTCATGCCAAAACTATTTAAAATATTTGTGTGGCTTTTTCTTACATCATAGCCTCAAAGGTTACTCCAATACATTCCTTTCTATGACTCGCTTCTTGTACCAACCAAAGATCCGAGGACCTTACTAATCCGTCGCAAATCATGTGCCCCCAACCACACACCAAAGATAGTAATAAGTCTGCACAATCAGATATGTATTCGAGCATAATTTAAGGACTCATATATCGAAAATATTCGCTCATTCTCGCAAAGAAACTCATATGCCACCAAAGTTCACACCATAGGCTTGTTCGCTGTGTTAGTCTCTACTAATTTAAGCTCGTAAAGTGTAGGATCAGTTAGGTGTTTACGAGTGCAATGTAGGCTAAGGGATGAGTAAGATATATATCGAGCATAATTTAAGGACTCATATATCGAAAGAATTCACTCATTCTCGCAAAGAAACTCATATGCCACCACAGTTCACTCCACAGGCTTGTTCGCCGTGTTAGTCTCTACTAATTTAAACTCATAAAGTCTAGGATCAGTTAGGTGTTTACGGATGCAATGCAGGCTAAGGGATAAGTAAGATAGATATCGAGCATAATTTAAGGACTCATATATCGAAAGAATTCGCTCATTTTCACAAATAAACTCATATGCCACCAAAGTTCACACCATAGCACTACGACAAAAATGGTCTTTAGCGGCAATAAAATTCTCCTTTAGCGGCAATATCAATTGCCGCTAAAACTTTTACCGGCAATTTCGCCGAAAGCTGGTAAAGACACTATTAATTGCCGCTAATAGCTGTTATATTTAGCGGTATTTGTGAACCGGTGATTCCAATGACCGCTAAAAACTACGCTAGAGATATGCTAACTCATAGATTTAGCAGCCTTTGTTATTGCCGGTAAAGACCTATTATTAATGGTCAATATAACAGACGTCTTTTAGTGGCAATTGTAATGGTAGCTAAAACTACTTTAAATTTGCTGTTATTTATCTTCATTAAGTTATAGCTTAAAAAGTTCCACTTTATTGCCAATAAAAGATTAATTGTTTTGGCCACTTAAAGAATTACACTTATTTTTCAACTTGATTGAAGCATACTAATACTCGGCCCAAAAAATTTAAATGAAATAAAACTTTGTAAGAAACCACGCCGATATCCATTCGAAAAAGATCTATTTCATTAAATTTACAACAAACAAAAGCTTCTAATCCATGGTTTCAAAGTGGCGACAACATAAGAGAAAGAATAAACCATTTGACTCCAATATCATTTTTAGTCAAACAAATATCTCTTCATAATCATATCGACATTCTTCCACATGAGTCCGGCTAGAAGAAGTCATCAGTGTTGGGATGTCATTGCTTTGAATCTGCACCATTTCCTTATTCTTCTTTTTTTTGTTTCAAGCCAGAGCTAGTTGGTCTAAAATAAAATTGCAAAAACTGGTCTTTCTGAAGCATTAGGCTTCAGCTATAGCATTTCTAGGAGCATCTAGTTGTCTTTCAAAGGTTCTACCTCTCTTGTTACATATGACTCAATGCGTAGCTGTAATAACAAAACATCATAGGTGGTTCTTGAAAAGGGAAGGAGAAGGTCTAGCATGCCGAGATGCGCTGGTTTCTTGAAAGCATCAAGGAGAACTTTTGGTACCTTGCAGCTTGTTGAGCCAGCAATATAAATAAGCTCTCAATAATGGAGTGATGTCACTGCCTCCACTCACCATTACTAGAATCTGATGTCTGCAATAAATTTTTTACAAATAAATCAAGGTAAAGAATGTTGACGCAACACAAGTATAAAGTCCTTAACTTAAAGTTTAAGTCGAATTGTTGCTTCTCTACAAGACTGATATCTCAGGAATTGGGTTGAAGATGGTCTCCTGTTGTAGCTGATGAGAGCTTCGCAAACAACTTTGAAGACTATGAGACATATAAAGAAGTTGATATGATCCATATAATGATTTCACAAAAATTACCTAAGAAGAAAGTACGATTTTTTTACTAATTTAACTATAATAACTAGTGGCATTCATAAACTAATTGATCATTGACAATTACTGTATATGATGCAAAAATAGAGACAATAGTTTGAGGAGTTATACTGTAAGGTGACTAGTTGCTATAATCTACTGTTATACAAGGATTTATCACTTAATGGAGAAGGCAAAAATAGTTAAAGAGATTAACTGCATAACATTCACCCCTTTTATCATCTACGGCAAATTATATTTGTCATTAGTCAATTGACATAATCGTCCTCATTAATTAAATTCATATCCCTACTTCAAACAGTAATCAATCTCAACTATATCTGTATGACTAAGCCAAGATGTGAACACATCGCTAAATAAGTATGCATATCTCGTGCTTGACTGACCCTGGCATGTACATATACTAGTATTCAGAACTATCGCGAGAAGCCTTCACCGGAAATCATCAACTTTACTATTAGATTTTATAGTTAAAAGTTACAAAATTCTCCAACATGTCAACTCAGGATTTAGGAAAATGCTGCATAATCATAGGTAAGGGACACAATTATCTTTATTCTCAATACATTTATCAGATATATCAACTCAAATCAGATCTAAGTTCTAACATAATGCAAAAGCATTAATCAAACATTGAAACTACTTGACTTACAAATTAAAATGACGAACTTTGAACTTTGTGGAAAAGAAAATAAAAGAACTAAAGATCCATCGTGTCCACCTGCAAGATAAAAATAGAGAGCTTATGCTTTATGCATTACATACGGACAACATCAAATGTGGATGTCCACCAAAAAATGGAAAAATGAAAAGGCGCTTTCTCTAAACTTTTGAATATCTTCGAAATGATTTCATATACAAGGTCAGATAGTAACAAAATATCATAGCAAAATATTATTTTTGGTAGAGAAACTTCAAAAGTTATCACTTCAGAAGCAAATTTAACAGGGGAAGGATCATGGATTTGATGAACCTAAGGAGAATTAGACAGTTGAAAAGATTTTCACTGATCAAAAATAGTTACAATAATGTAGTAACAACTTATAGATATCACGTCAGTTATATATCCCACTTCTTAATACAATATCTTTATGTGACATTTTATCGAACACCAAACAAGCTGCTTGAATTTTTCCTTTAGAGGCAAATACAACCAGCGATATAGTAATAAACAAATGAATCATAATCAAACCCAATCTCCTATCATTTTATCAAAGTATTTATAATCTTGTGCTTTTCCAACAGAACTAGACTTTTGTATACACATAAAGAAAAAAATTTACCCCGTAAATGAAACACGAAATACAACAAAAATCCTAAGAATTATTTTTGGGATCAAAGGATTTGTAATGGTTAAAGTAGAGCATCACACATCTTGATAAGACGATAGATAATGCAGATCGCTCAAAATAGATTAAATAAGCAATAAATACTCGAAAAATAAAATAAATTAGAGTAAGAAATGATAGCATACCTGGGAGACCAACGTAGGTTGTATTTGTAACGACCCGCCGGTCGTTTTGACTATTGCAATCCCGTTCCCCCATTTACTGCTTAAATTGTGAATTACGGTTGTTATTTGGCTTGCCGGGGTAATTGGTTTGGGTTCGGTGAAGTTTTGAAATAATTTGGAGCGCTTAGTTCCAAGGTTTAGAATTTAAGTTGAAAAGGTTAACCGGATGCTAACTTATGTGTAACGACCCCGGAGAAATTTTGCTAAGGAAATTAAGTTTTGGTGGTGCCGAGGTAGATCAATTAGTACAAAGCTCGCCGCGGCTCAGACTTTTTGGGTTGAACAATGCACCGATGTGTAAAGAAAAATTTTGTCGGAAAATGGCCATTTCTGCGACCACTATGCGGTCGCAGAATCACTCTGCAGACCGCATAATGGTCGCAAAGTGGAGCAGGAGGAGGGCAAGATTTGAGGAAAATCGGCGGTGCACTATGCGAACGCAGACCTATTTTGTGGTGCATCATGTGACCGCAGAACAAGTATGCGGACCGCATAATGACCGCAGAACAGGTCAGTAACGCCCAGCTTTGGTGGCCAAATTATGCAGTTGGTATGCGGACCGCATACCTGTTATGCGATTACATATGCGACCGCATAACTGCGTCGGAGCTTCCATTCTTTCTAATTTTTGACCCGACCCAACTTCGATTTATATCCCTTGAAGCTCATTTTTGAGCCAAAATCGGATATTTTAGAGAGAGGGGAGAGCATTTTAGAGAGAGAAAGTGAAGACTTAGTCATTTATCCATCAATTCTTGTTCAAGGTTTGAAGATTTCACAAGGATCTTGATAGGGCTTCAAAGAGGTAAGAATTTCTTTCTCTAATTCTTCAATTTCGGGTTTGAAGTAAAGATGGGTGATTAATAGTATGATTCTTGGGTGTAGAGTATCATATATACATACCAATAAGGTTGTGGAAAGATTGTTAAGTTCAAATGGGTAAGGATTGGGTTGAAAATGGTAGAAATCTTCATAAACTTTAATTGAAGATTTGAGGGTCGAGTTGATGTCGGATTTTGGTAAAATTTATATGGTTGGACTCGTAGTTGGATGAGCGTTCATATTCCGTATCTTTTGTCGGGTTCCGAGATGTGGGACCTACGGGCGATTTTTGAAGTTAATTTCGGATTTTATTGGCTATAAAGTTGAATAATTTGTTGTTAGCTATATGCCCTCTATGTGTTGATAAAATTTGACTGTAAATCATGTTAGAAATCATGCTTAGGCTATGTGATGGTACTGTTGGGACCTACAGAGGTTGTGTACATGTTGAATTGCCTGCTAAATGCTATATTTACTCAGTCTCAATTTTTACTTGCATATTTTATCTCAGTCTCTGTTATGATTATTGATACATCATATTATTGTTGTTTGGGCTGATTTCATGATTATTGAGAGCCCGAGAGACTGGAGAGATTTATGACTGAGGGAGGCCGAGGGCCTGATTGTGAGGATATTTTATGGATCGGGGCTGCCCGCCTGTAGCAGGCCTTATTGGCTTATTATTATACGTGAGTTGGCCGTGCAGCACGTGAGTTGGCCGTGCGAATCCTTATATTATTATTGCACGTGAGTTGGCCGTGCGGATCTAGACATTTATATTATGGCACGTGAGTTGTCCGTGCTTATAGCGCTTGGGCTGTAGGAGCCCCTCATGAGTCTGTACACCCCCAGTGAGCGCGGGTACCCATTGGGAGTGATTGATGAGGGTTGGGAGCCCAGTGAGTGATTGTTGTCCTAAGAGGTTGTACTTAATTTTCATTTATTGTTGCACTTAGTTGCTATCTGTCATTGTTGTGAAATCTCTAAAAAATTGTTGATATATGGATTACATGAACAAGAAAGTATAAAAAAAAATTGATTTGACATTTAACAGCCAGATTTGATAGCATGTCTATTCTTTTGCTGGAATTACTGGAAATGAACCATAATTGTGTAGCTCGTTACTATCTTCAGTTCCTTATTTATTATTGTTACTTGCTGAGTTGGTTGTACTCATACTACACCCTGCACTTCGTGTGCAGATCCAGGTATTTCCGGACATAACGGGTGTTGATCCTTTTGCGCGATTGATTTTCAGGAGATTTTGAGGTAGCTACCGTATTCCGCAGACCTTGTCTCTCCTTCTCTATCCTTTTGTTCACTATATTTGATCTCAAACTTGTATTCATATTAGATGCTCATGTATTCAGTGACACCAGATTTTGGGGAGTGTTTGTATTGTATTTAAATATTATATTTTCAATCTTGAGAGAAATTGTGGTTTATTGAGATTTTCGGCTTGCCTAGTATTGAGATATGCGCCATCACGACGGGTGAGATTTTGGGTCGTGCCAGTATTACAAGAGTTGTAGCAACTGACTCCTTGAGTAGTGATGATCTCTATGTTGTTCCGATAATAGGAGAGCAACATAGTCATTTGAAGTACAAGGGAGAGAGGGTGGGCGGGAGGAGTGAGAGAAGAGCGAATGAAATGATCATATAGGGTTTTATTTTGGAGGGAATATTAATTTTATCTTTCAACTCATTTGGAGGAATATAAAAAGTAAAAGAAGACTCTTTTTCCAGCCATTTCTTGTAATTGCCGATAAAGTAATGTTCTTTCCTGGCTAATTAACATTTGCTGCTAATTTTTGAGGTTAGGAGATAAATTAGTGGTAATTAATTAATTACCACTAAATAATTATCGCTAAAAGTACTTTTTGTTGTAGTGTAGGCTTGTTCGCCGTGTTAGTCTCTACTAATTTAAGCTCGTAAAATCTAGGATTAGTTAGGTGTTTACGGGTGCAATGTAGGCTAAGGGATGAGCAAGATAGATATGGATAGCAGTGACTAATTCTAAGCACTTTTAATATAATACACTATAACTTTTAGGCACATACTCTTTAAGACCAACTCAACAGATTGCTACAAAATCGTACTTAACTCAGCCCATTGTCTTTAAGCACTTTTACATAATTACTAGCTCAGATTAAAATGAATTGGAGGGGTATTTTTTTTTATTGATATTCTTGTATTTTCTCTTTTTTTGTTTTCAAAATCTTTTCAACACCCTCCATAAGTTGGTATTTCTGGTTAGTGGATTTTTCAATACATACGTGTACCTTTTAGCCTTTCTATGGTTTCACTCAAGAGTTACCCAATCCTTCCCTTACTCTTCTAGCGACTTAGTTCTTTAAGAGGTAAAAATTCAACAAGATTTAATTAAGAACAAAAGAGATTTAGCTTTAGTGTGGGTGCCAAAAAAAGGTTTAAAGACTCAAATGGGCTAACAAAAGAATAACTTTACCACTGGTGGGCAAATATCTCAAAGTTCAATCAAAGAAATACTTATATCATTTCCTAGACTCACAAGACTTGCTCATTTTGCTTCGATTCACATACGGGACAACTTCTAGACTAGCAAGGAATGAAACAAAGTATGACTAAAATCTCACATCACATAGTGCACATGACTCACTTTGGACGGTTCAGACCTAACTCTCGAGTTAAAGCAAATAAGTACAGTCATCATATATTTTAACACATAGGAAGCAATCACAGGAGTCTAAAGATGAGCCTAAGTATCAAATGAAAGTCACATATATTCTCAAGGCATGTAATCACAAAAATCATGAAGAAAATACTCAACTCAAATGCTCCAAACCTAAGTCCCGACATAAAACACGTCAAATAACAAATATACTCAAGTTCATCCTATTCTACTTGTCAATTATAAAAGAAAAAAAGAAAAATCTTTTTGTATTTTTCTTTAGTCTTCAAGTATCAGGACCCCAATTTTCCACCTTAGGATGTCGTGATGACACCTAGTCTGTAAGATTAGGTAAGCCTAATATTTAATAATAGTTTAACAAAAATAACCATCTGAGATACTAAAATAAAATCGATAAGCTCATATTAATTGCCAAATAGAACATCAACAATATAATTCCCAAAACCCGTGGAACTGAGTCATAAGCTCTACAGAATATTCTAAACCTCTACTACAATACTGTCTGATAAAGGAAATAACAGTAATGAGAAGATAACGGAAGGTGAATCCGAGGCCTGCGGACGTCGAGCAGGTATACCTTGAAGCCTCCGGAAAGCAGTTAATCAATCAATCACTAGCGTTCAGCACGGGCAGACGTACCTGGATCTGCACAAAAATATACAGAAATGTAGTATGAGTATACCACAATGATACCCAGTAAGTATCAAGCCTAACCTCGGTAGAGTAGTGACGAGGCCAGGTCAAGACACCTACTAAGATAAACGAAACTGAACAAGATATGGTACGGTCAAATAATGTAGAACGAAAAAATAAATGACATAGATTGTGAAACAAGAATAACAACCGAGGTACCGCCTCGTTTCCACATTTCACAATTTCAATCCCAATCTTTCCTTATATCACTGCGTGAGCTTTACATTTAGTTTTGAAAATTATTTTTTTCCAAAATAGCTACACGCGTTTAGCCCACCTTATCACACCGTGTGGCTTCAAGTAGTTTCCCTACTAGCAACACGCGTACCACCTTATCTCACCGCATGTGTATCAACCCTTAGTCTTATACCACCGCATGCGTATTAATATCACAATACAATTCGCAAGTGCGCATATGCCATAATTTTCCCCAAAGTCAACAATACCAATATTTTCACAATAAATAGCCCATGGATCAATCACAAAGTATACACGAATCTCAACAATAACAAAATGAATGTGAATTGCTCAACAAGAAAGATATCTCAACAATTAACAACTTTTTCTCAATGTGATAACGGCTTTTTTAACTTCAAAACCAATAACTCAACATTAAGATATTCCACAAAATAACAACCTCAAGTAAGAGTAATTAAACAATAAAGAGGTAATAAGGCAATAAGGAAAATAACAACTTCAACTAAGCATATTTGAGAAAATATAACAAGTAGGAGGTAGAGCAAGTGCTACAACGTCAAATAAAGCATGTAGGAGTAGATTAACAAATGTAAGAGTAGATTAACAATGAAAGATGTGACATGTTATAACAATTAAATTAAAGGTATGGAAAGAGTTTAAATAGCCTAAACTAGTAAAATATCACATATAGCCCGTGTACCCACTCGTCACCTTATGTACACGACTTTCACATAATACAAATAGCACAATCAACCTAAATCCTAAGGGGTAGTTCCCCCACACAAAGTTAGACAAGATACTTACCTCAACTAGGCCAACTCAACCTTCGAAAATAGCTTTTCCCCTAAAATTTGCTTCCACACGGCTCAAACCTAACCAAAAACAACTTATTACCATCAAACAATGCAAGGGAATCAATTACAATAAATAAAATTATGATCTTTACACGTTTCCCAAAAAGTCAACAAAAGTCTACCTCAAACCCCCCGGTTAAAACCCAGGTCCAAAGGTAGATTCTGACTACCCATAACCCCACGAGTCCATATATGTATTTTGTTTTCAAAACCGAGTCCAAATCGACTCTCAAAACTCAATTCTTTATTATTCAAAAACTTGACAAATTTTTTTAATTTTTCTCTTTGATTCTCATAAATTTGATGTGAAATCTAAGATATAATCATGAAATATAGTTGGAAATTGATTAGAATCACTTACCCAATGTTTGTAGATGAAAATCCCCTGTCCAAATCGCCTCCTACCGAGTAAGATGTGAGAAAATAAGATAAAATCCTGACTCCCAGCCCTTTTGATCAGTTGCAGTTGTCACATTTGCGACACTAGGTTCGCAATTCCGAACCCTCGCTATTGCGAAGAAAGGCTCGCAATTGCGGCCACTAACACACTGAGGAAATGTCGCAATTGCGACACAGACTTCACAAATACGAAGTCTATCCTCCTCGCAAATGCAAGAAAAATATTGCAATTTCGAACTATGATACCCAGGCCCATACTTTGCAATTGCGAACAAGGAATCGCAATTGCGATACCTGACCCTCCCCTGCCATGTTCACAATTGCGAGGCTGATGCTCGCAATTGTAACATCAGAGCACCGGCACACCAGAAAAATCCTATTTTCAGTCCAATCCTTCCGAAACACATTCGAAACTCATCTGAGCCATCGGGGCTCAAACCAAACATCCACACAAGTCTAAAACCATCATACGAACTCGCTCGCATGATCAAAACATAAAAATAACATCTAGAACTACGAATCAGATACCAAACACATGAATTTCAAAGTAAAGTTCAAGAACCTCTAGAATTGCAACCAAGCGTCAGAATCATATCAAATAAACTCCAAATGACACCAAATATAGCAGAAAATTTCTAAATAACATAACAGACCTATTCCAAGTACCAAAACCGAATTCTAAAATCCGATAGCCAAAAGTCAACCTACGGTCAAACTTCTAAATCTCAAATTGCCAATTTTCGGCGAAACAACACAAATCAACCTACGGACCTCCGAATTCAATTCTGGGCATAAACCCAAGTCCAATATCACGATACAAACCTATCAGAGCCATCAAAATACCGTTTCGGGGTCATTTTTACTAAAGTCAAAGTTTGGTCAATACAATCAACTTAGGCTTCTAAACCAAGAATCAAAGGGTCCAAATCAACCCAAAACCTACCTGGAACGAAACCAATCAACCCCGTAAGTCGTAAAACCAAAATTAAACATGTGTGAAGCATCAGAAAGGGAAATGGGGCGCAAGTACACAAAATGACCAGTCGGGTCGTTACATTCTTTCCCTCTTAAAACAAAGGTTCATCCTCGAACGTGCATAAAGACATACTTGAAGTGATGAAAAGGTGAGAATAACGACTCCACACGTCATGCTCGGTCTCCTAGGTCGCCTCCTCGACCGGATGACCTCTCCATTGAATCTTCATTGAAACAATATTCTATGATCTCAACTTCCGGACTTGTCTGTCCAAGATAGCCACTGACTCCTCAACATAAGTTAAATCCTTGTCCAATTGGACTGAGCTAAAGCCTGAAACATGAGACAGATCACCATAATACTTCCGGAGCATGGAAACATGGAACACCGTATGAATTGCCGATAAGCTGGTGGCAATGCAAGCTTGTAGGCCACCTCCCCCACTCTCTAAAGGATCTCAAAAGGACTAATATACTTTGGGATCAACCTGCCCTTCTTCCTGAACCTCATCACACCCTTCATAGGTAAAACCTGGAGCAAAACCCACTCTCCAACCATAAATACTACATCACGAGATCTCCGATCGGTATAACTCTTCTACCTAGACTATGCTGTACGTAGCCGGTCCTAAATCAACTTGAGTTTCTCCAAGGCATCCCGAACCAAATATGTGCCCAACAACTTAGCCTCTACCGACTCAAACCAACCAACTAGAGAACGACACCGTCTCCCATACATGGCCTCATAAGGAGCCATCTAAATACTCTATTGGTAATTGTTGTTGTAGGTGAACTCTGCAAGCGGCAAGAAATGATCCCAAGAACCCCTGAAATCCATGACACAAGCACGAAGCATATCCTATAATATCTGAATGGTGCACTCGGACTGTCCGTCTGTCTGGGGGTGAAATGTTGTACTCAACTCAACCCGCGTGCCTAACTCACGTTGTACAACTCTCCAAAAATGCGATGTGAACTGCGTACCCCGATCGATGATAATAGATACCAGCACACCGTGGAGACGAACAACCTTATGGATATAGATCTGAGCCAGCTGCTCGGATGAATAAGTAGACACCACCGGAATGAAATGAGCCGACTTGGTCAACCTGTCCACAATCACCCATACAGTGTCAAATTTATTCAAAGTCCATGGGAACCCAACAACGAAATCTATGGTAACACGCTCCCATTTCCACTCAGGAATCTCAAGTCTCTGAGGCAAGCTGCCCGGCCTCTGATGCTTATACTTCACCTGCTGACAATTCAGGCACCGAGCCACATACTCCACTATATCTTTCTTCGTTTTCCTCCACCAATAGTGCGGCCTCAAATCCTAATACATCTTAGCGGCACCTGAACAAATGGAGTACCGCGAACTATTGGCCTTCTCAAGGATAAACTCACGTAATCCATCTATATTGGGCATATATAACTGGACCTACATCCGCAACACGTCATCATCTCTGATAGAAACCTCCTTGGCATCGCCGTTCTGTACCGTGTCTATAAGGACAAACAAATAGGGGTCGTCATACTGACACTCTCTGATGCGCTCATATAAGGAAGACCGAGAAACCATGCAAGCAAGAACCCGATTGTGCTTCGAAACATTCAATATAACAAACTGATTGGCCAATCCTGAACATCCATGGCTAGTGGTCTCTTTGCTGTCGGTAGATATGCCAAACTGCCCATACTCTCCGTCTTTCGACTCAAGGCATCGGACACCATATTGGCCTTTCCGGGATGATATACAATAGTGATGTCATAGTCTTTAAAGCATTTCTAACCATCTCCGCTGCCACAAATTAAGATCTTTCTGCTTGAACAGATGTTGGAGACTCCGGTGGTCGGTATAGACCTCACATGGAACACCGTACAAGTAGTGCCTCCAAATCTGCAAAGCATGAAAAATAGCTGCCAACTCCATATCGTGCACTGGATAATTGTTCTCATGAACCTTCAACTGCCAAGATACGTAGGAAATCACCCTACGTCTTGCATCAACACCGCGCCAAGCCCAATACGTGATGCATCACAATACAAAGTGTATGACCCTGAACCCATAGGAAACACTAACACTGAGGCTGTATCAAAGCAGTCTTGAGCTTTTGAAAGTTGCCTCACACTCCTCGGACCATCTCAAAGGAGCACCCTTCTGGGTCAATCTAGTCAAAGGTGTAACAATGGATGAGAAACCCTCTACGAAACGACGATAATACACGGCCAAACTAAGGAAAATCCGAATCTTAGTAGCTGAAAACGGTCTGGGCCAACTTTAAACTGCTTCAATCTTCTTCAGATCTACCTTGATCCCCTCACTAGACACCACATGACCCAAAAATATCACTAAATCAAGCCAGAATTCACACTTTGAGAGAATTTTGCATATAACTTCTTCTCTATCAAGGTTTGGAGCACGATCCTCAAATGCTGCTCGTGATCCTCCCGATTACGGGAGTACACCAAGATGTTGTCAATAAATACAATGATGAATGAATCAAGATATGGCTGGATTACACTGTTCATTAGGTGCATAAATGATGGTGGGGTGTTGGTCAATCCAAATGACATCACAAGAAACACGTAATGACCATACCGAGTCCTGAAAGCAGTCTTCAGAATATCCGAATCCCAAATCTTTAGCTGATGATACCCTGACCTTAAATCAATCTGTAAGAACACTCTATCACCCTACAGCTGGTCAAATAAGTCATCAATGCGCGGTATTGAATACCTTTTCTTCACTGTAACCTTGTTCAGCTGCCTATAATCAATACACATCTAGATAGAACCATTCTTCTTTTTCACAAACAGAACCAGAGCACCCTAAGGTGACACACTAGGCCAAATGAAACCCTTATAAAGAAACTCTTGCAGTTGTTCCTTTAACTCCTTCAACTCCACTGGAGCCATACTATATGATGAAATAGTAATGAGCTGAGTGCCCGGTACCAGGTCAATACCAAAATCTATATCTCTATCGAGTGGCATTCCTGGTAGGTCTACTGGTAACACATCAGGGAAATCTCCCACTACCGGAACTGACTCAACGGTAGGAGTATCAGCACTAACATCCCTCACAAAGTCTAGATATGCCTCACACCCCTTCTCAAGCATCCCTTGTGCCTTAAGGAAGGATACAACCTTGCTAGCGGTAAACCTGGCATAGCTAGTATCACAGTCTTGGCGTGACAATCTAGAATAGCATTATAGGGCGACAACCAGTCCATACCCAAGATCACATTAAGTCTATAATATTGAGTAACAATAGATCAACTCTGGTCTCAAAACCACCAATAATAACTAAACACGGCCGATACACACAGTCCACAATAATAGAATCTCCCACAGGCGTGGACACATACATATGAGAACTCAAAGAATCACGAGATATATTTAAATACGGAGCAAAGTAAGATCATATATATGAATAAGTGGATCCTGTATCAAATAAGACTGATGCATCCCTACGACAAACCAGATCCATACCTGTGATGACTGCGTCTGATGCGACTGCCTCGGTCCCACCCGGAAAAGCATAGAATCTTGCATGGCCTCCCCCTTTAGGGTGACCTCTACCCGCCTGACCCCTACCCCTAGCTGGCTGTGCAGGTGGAGCGACAACTAGAGAAGCAACCATGGCCTGTGAAGTCTGTGGACCAGGTGGAATCCGGGGAGCCTGAGTAGTCTGTGAAGGTGCACCCCTACTAAGTCTGGGGCAATCCCTCACTATATGTCTCGTGTCACCACACTCAAAACAAGTTCTCGGTGGGCGTGGCTACCGAAGCTGACTCGGGCCTGGTCGTCTAGGCTGACCGCTGAAGGCACCCCGTGCAAGAGGTGCACTAGATAATGGTTGAGCAAATTGCACAACCTGAGACCTCGGAATAGCCGGAGCGCCACTAGAAGCTGGAAGTGCTGAATGAACTGGACGGCTCAGATAGCCCCTGCCATGATAGGATGTAGCTGGGGAGCGGTCACCTCTATATCCTCCAGAATCTCGAGGCCTCTTGGCCTCCCCGTCCTCTCTCTCATGGCCCAACATACCATCTAACCTCCGTGCGATCTATACCAACTACTTATATGGAGTATCTGTCTCCAACTCTCGAGACATGCTGAATCTAATACCATAGTTGATCCCCTCGACGAATCTGCGGACTCTCTCTCTGACTATAGGAACCAAGGAAGGTGCATGTCTGAAAAACTCACTGAATCTGATGGAATATTCTGACACTGTCATAGTACCCTGGTGCAGCTGCTCAAACTCCGTACGCCATGCATCCCGAAGAGTCTGGGGAACAAACTCTCTCAAGAACATCTCTAAAAACTGAGTCCATGTGAGTGAAGCTGCATCGACTGGGCTACCCTCGTCGTAAGCCTGCCACCATTGATATGTTGTTCCTGACATCTAGAATGTAGTAAAAGCAACTTCGCTCGTCTCCACAATACCCATGGTAATATGGTGGCATTTCTCTAGAAAACCCTACGCATCCTCGGTAGCTAGGCCACTGTAAGTAGGAGGATGATACTTCTTGAACCTCTCAAGTCTCATCTCCTCCTCCTCTTATGCCACTGCCCTGACCTCGGGCTGAACTGTGTTGGCATAACCTCCAGGACCTGATCTACATGGGTCCGCCGCTTTAAAGTATGGGCCGTGGGAGTCTAAGCTCCTCCCCTAGCCTGAGATGTGGATGGTAAAAGTGGGATCAACCCCGCCTGAGCTAGAGTACTGAAATGCTCAAGAACTGTGCTAGGGTCTCCTGAAGTGCACGGGTGACAACATGTGCCTCGGGTGCCTGTCCCCCAACCAGAGCTACTGGCAGCTCCTTAATTGCTGCTTAGGCAGGTGCTATAGCTGCACCTCATGCCCCTCTTCGGCCTCTACCCCATCCACGGCCTTTCGCGGCTCTAGCAGGCGGCGCGAGTGTCTGATCGTCAGATCCAGCAGTGCGTGTCCTCACCAACGTTGATCGGTAATCTGGACCCAATTTTTAAAATTTTAATAATTATTTTATTATTTAAAATATTTTATAATATATAAGAATTTATATTTAAATTTACCGACCAACGTTGGTCGGTTAATGCAGGGGAAGCATTTACCGACCAACTTTGGTCGGTAATTGTTATTTTCTGCAAAATAACCGACCAAAGTTGGTCGGTTATTACGTCAACATTGGTAAAACTTTTGAATTACTTTTATATTTACTATCTAAATAATATAAATGTAATTAGTTAACACTTTTGTAATACAAATAATGAATACACTAACATATACTATATATAACATGCTATATATGTAGTTAAAGTAGTACAACGAAGCGTGTTATATATATATATATATATATATATATATATATATATATATATGTCAAAGATGTTTAGTATTAATTCTTCTATTTTTCATTCATTCATCACTAATAATGCATGACATAGATTAATCGATATAGGTCGAGACGTTTTGTTTTTACTATTAGCCGATATAGGTCAAACGTTTTGTTTTTAATATTCATCGATGCATCTAAGTAAGTTATAAGTCAATGAATCAATTTACAAATAGATATGTTTGATTATAAATTATATATACTAATTAGGATCTTCACAAGTCTATCCCTAAAAGAACCCGATCCTGTGGTCGTGTTCTTATATATATACGGCTATACTTCTATATATATACACACACACACACACACTTCATTGTAATACTTTAACTATATATATATAGCTTGTTATAGTATATGTTTGTGTATATATATATATATATATATATATATATATGGATCACAAATTAAATAAACGAAAGAAGTTATTAGTATTAAGTAAACGAGTTAAATTAATATGTCAAACATGGTCAAACTTTGACAAGCTATATATACACACACTAACATATACTATAACAAGCTATATATACAGTTAAAGTATTACAGTGAAGTGTGTTTGTGTGTGTATATATATATATATAGGTATAGCCGTATATATATAAGAACACGAAGCGCTAGGACCACAGGGTCGGGTTCTTTTAGGGATAGACTTGGGAAGTGTCACGGCCCAAATTAACCCTCCGTAATGTGTCGTGATGGCACCTAGTCTTTACGACTAGGTAAGCCTACTATTGCGAAAAATATAAAGAAAACACAACATTTTAAGGATAAACAACATATTATAAATAGCCAAGAATAGTACCACTTGTCATATACAAAATATTTTTCCAAGACCCGGAATATCACTAAGTCACAAGCTACTATAATCTATGTAGCTCTATACAAAAGTCTAAGGATAATAAAGAAAGTATCTAGGCGAGGGAGTAGAAGGGAACTCCGAAGATCTGCGGACGCATGTAGAAGTACCTTG